>NW_019154105.1:39785787-39913609 GCF_002288905.1 Enhydra lutris kenyoni
GGAATATTATGCAGCCATCAAAAATGAAATCTTACCATATGCAACAATGTGGATGGAACTAGAGGGTATTATGCTAAGTGAAATAAGTCAGTCAGAGAAAGACAATTATCATATGGTCTCACTGATATGAGGACTCTGAGAAGCAAGACAGAGGATCATAGGGGAAGGGAGGAATAATGAAAGAAGAGAAACCCAGAGAGGGAGACAAACCATTAGAGACTCAATCTCAGGAAATAAATTAAGGGTTCCTGGAGTGGAGGAGGGTGGGAAGGATGGGCTGGCTGGGTGATGGACAGTAGGGATGGTATGTGCTATAGTGAGCACCTTGAATTGTGTAAGACTGTTGAATCACAGAGCTGTACCCCTGAAACAAATAATACATTACAGGTTAAGAAAAAATAAATGAAAAATTAAACTGAAGCAAGAAAAAATAAAGAGATTGTAATAATCATCTCAAATAATTCTCTCAAATATAACAAAATATAACAAATATAACAATTTTTTAAAAGATTTTATTTATTTGACACAGAGTGAGAGTTCACAAGTAGGCAGAGAAGCAGGCAGAGGGGGAGGGGGAGAGCAGGCTGCTGGCTGAGCAAAGAGCCTGATGTGGGGCTCAATCCCAGAAGCCTGGGATCACGACCTGAGCTGAGGCAGAGACTTAACCCACTGAGCCACACAGGTGCCCCATAAATATAACAACTTTTTTTTTTTTTTTTTCCAATTTATCTTCCTCCTCAGTCACTTGAACCAGTCAAATGAGGAAACCCTACAGGTTCTACATGGCAACAAAGAAGATTATGCCCAAGGTCTCATGAGGCATCCATTTTGTGGTTGTAGAATTTACTCTGCACCTGCTCACCTTTAGGTTCTGCCCAATTGACTTAGGTAAAAGTGAGCAGCTTGGACATCAAGTCCATAAGTCCTGTGGCATCCCAGGGAAGTAGGTCACCCATAAAGGATCTAAAATTCTTAGCAATAATATGCAGATATATCAGTTTAGGTAAAACTATCTTGAGATTTATATTTGATTGCAGGCAACAAAACTGGGGCTTTTCTAAACAAATCTTGTATTTATTTCTAAACAAATCTTATTAACGTAAGTGAAACTCAGTCTCTCTTGACTTGGCATCTTTAAAACTCCCTTCTCTCTTCATAGGAGCACATTTCCTTTTATCTCTATTCCAGCAACAATCAGTAGGTTTTTTAAGGTTAATAACAAAGAGTAGTGAGAATAGCATTTAATCCGTGAGAAACATGGTACAGATTTCAGGAAGCATTACAGTGGGCTTCTAATATGATTGTATTAATTCTACTTTTTTTTGGTGGGATACTTTCTCCCAAAATCTTCACTGCTTTCTTTCTTCAATTCCCCGCTCCCCACCCCAGACTCAGCTGCTGAAAGTAATGAACAGCAGCTGGGAGTTGAATTAAATGATTATTTCTAAAGGAAAGTCTACTTATTGAGGCTTAAAAAACTAGAGGTATTCAGATTTTCTGGCAGAAGATGAAGAGTTAGGCAGAATAATATCCTACTTAACAAAACAATGATCCTACCTCTCTCCTTTAGTGAAGCATATACCACAGTATGATTCAAAATACAGTGAACCTGTCAACAAGAATGTGTTGCGCTCAGACATGCATTTGGCCAGGTGAATTTTTTTTCAATTTATACCTTCTCCTTCAGACATAGCACATGCTGATATATTCTTCAGCTTCACATTACTTTTCTTTATTCTTTACTCTAAGTAAATCCACAGACAACTCTGACATTCGGATTTCATGAAATTTTGATGATGGCCAATGGGAGCATAAAAGATAAATTGTAAGAACCTGTCAAAATAAGACCAGTCATCTAAAGAATCCTCAGGTATTCTGGCAGAATAAATATAAATGTTAAGTCTTATTATCTGTATCTCTTTGGAGAGCTGAATAAAATTTTATAGAAAGAATATATACCAGGATGATCAAAATTCTTCATAAAACAGTATTTGTGATTAACATACTTACTTTACCTTAATATTTTTGACATGAAGCCATAGAGGGAAAACCAAATCTTATACATTATATTAAGATAATATTTTTATATGTAACAAAGTTCTTTTGGACAGAATTTTTAAATTTAAAGTGTATCACCCTATTCCAAAACAGATTTAAGTACTGTGATGTTTATTTTAGAGGTATTTTAGAGGTTTTAATATTGGGATAAAGATATTAAGAAAAAGAAAAAGAAAGACATGGGTCTGAAAATAAGAGTTGGGTCAGTTTGAACCTCATCAATAAGGGGACATTTCAGGAACTTAAGAGAAGTCTCAAAATTAGCCCAGAATTTAAGAATTCCTCAAATGAACAATGTACTAATAAATGAATGTTGGGATCATCTAATAGATATTTTGTATATTCTCCACTTGGGTGTTTGGCATAAGACAATTAAGTGAGAATGAATGACATAATTCATATTTATTTATTTGTGGGGCACTGGGTGGCTCAGTCAGTTAAGCAGCTGCCTTTCGCTCAGGTCATCATCCCAGCATCCTGGGATCTAGCATCTGGCTCCCAGCTCATCAGGGAGCCTGCTTCTCCCTCTCCCTGCCACTCCCCGTGCTTGTGCTCTCTCTCTCTCTCTGTCAAATAAATAAATAAAATCTTTAAAAAATATATATTTACTTATGTGGCATGCTCTACCTAAGTAGTGAACTATGTTGGTATGCTGGGGAATCTTGGACATTTCTGTGACAGGTGTGCAGTGCTTACAACCATAAAATTCACAATATAGTTATAATTTTAGATTATAAGATTAAAAAAATAAGATAGCATACATCAGTTTCACATGGCATGTGCCCCAAGGAATGTTTGCCCACCGTTAGTCAGCGTGAATTAGTCACTGATGAGCTGTGGCTTACTAAAGCATGTAGCCATTCTTTTAACTAGAACTTAATGCTTTCCTCAGAGATTCTCTGAATGTTATTCCCAGACTTGATGTTATGTATCATGTTCCTTGGTCATGAAGGAAGGGAGATTACCAACATGCTTGATATTTTGAGAATGGCTTATATAGGATAAAGAATGACCTCTAATACCTATATAATTGCCTATATAGAAGCATCTGAGATAAGCATAAGTTTTCTACCATTGAGGTTACCTGAGAAAGACATTAATTCTGATGCACATTTATTCAAACACTGCAGGAATAGAAAAGACAATCAAAGACCGTATAATCTAGTTTTAGACCCATACAACTTGCAAACACTACCTATTTATTGAGGAATGGACATGTTTCCTTATCACATATGATGTATTTAACTATGTATACAGTCAATATATTTTGAAATATTACTATATGTGTCAGACATTGTGTTTTGTCCTGAAGATATATCATCAAGAAGAATAATTGTCTCCAAACATGGAGTGGTTTGAATTTCATTGTATGTGAAAATTTTTTTAATTGAATAGAGTTGACACACAATGTTCCATTAAGTTTCAGTTGTATACCATAATGATTCAACAACTCCATACATTATGCTATGCTCACAAGTGTTAACTACCATTTGTCACCATACTACCGTATTGCAATACCATTGACTGTATTCCCTATTCTGTATCTTTTATCAATGTGACTTATTCATTCCATAACTGAAAACATGAATCTCCCACTCCACTTCACCCATTTTGCCCATCCCTCCTACACCACTCCCCTCTTGTAGTCATCAGTTTATTCTCTGTATTCATGGGTCTATTTCTTTGTTTGTTCATTTGTTTTATTTTTTAGATTCCATATGGTAAATGATTGAGAAACAAAAACAAAAACTATACAGGATTGTAATATCTCAGAATTTTGTATGGTTTATACTTAGCAGAGAATAATCCAGCATCTACTTTTCCATGTGTACTCCCAAATAAGAAGTATATATTATGTTTCCAAACGCCTGTGCTTTTATTAGAAGGAAATAAATATACATGTATATGTGTATATTTCTGATTCATTCAGCAGAGCAATTATACTGGATCATATATTTTCCTTCTCTATTTTGTTTTTGCTTCCTTTCAGCATTCATACTTTGGGAGAAAATCATTTATTACTTGAAGGATGCAAAGAAGAATAAAAAAAAGATAAATAAATACAACCCAGTGATATACTTTGGTCTCAGATAAAATCAGGACCACCACGTCAGATATTATAGAAATTGTATACCATCTCCTCTATTTTCTTTTTTTTTTTTGCTTGTGGATCTTAGTTTTACTCACTGGAACTTGCCAACTTCTATATGACCAAAAAAAAAAAAAATAATAAAATAAAAACCAACCAGAAAAAAAAAGTTTCTGATAATACCTTTCTTTTAAGTCTTACTATTCCAAGTTGGAGAAAGGCTACTTATTAAAAAAAAAAAAAAAATACGTGATATTCCAGAGTCTTACACAACACATGTAAGTGAAATACTCAAAAATAAATTTAAGCAGTCAATTTTACATTCTCCCCTTGTTCGTTGACTAAGTAAAGTTGTCAAATGTGTATTGGAGAAATGTGGAGTGGTTTGCTGTTTGTTTGATTATTTCTAGTTATACCTAAAACTCTTTTGAAGATTTGGTATCTTGTAGAGTTGCACTACATGGTTTGAAATTGCATGCTAAATATAAACCAAGTTTGCAGACATGGTGCAGATATGCACATAAACTTGCACTAATCCTTTGAACAATCTGCCATGTAGGCCTAATTATTTTCATATTACATATACAGAAACTGAGGTTTAATTATATTAAGTGGTTTTTCCAAGTTCTTATAATAGAATGGTGCTTATGCATCCTTTTCTGTTTTGTTATATCTTCCTCAGTATTGCCCAAAGAGACGTAGGACCTAAAGAAAAATTGCAAAGTCAGTGCTGTCTATAAGGTCAGGCAAGTAAGACACATGCAAAATGTTATATTCCATAATTTTAAGTTTTCTCAAAATGTTTATTCCCCATTAATCTAATTTATGATGATATTCTATATACAGTTTCTTTTGTATTTATTTCAACTAATTCAAAATCCACTTAAACATTTGATTTAAGAGCAAACCATGCTGTTTTAGTCACTACAAATACATACTAGCTTGCTTACCTAATGAATTAATTCACCCTGAAATAGTCTTGATTCCCAACCACATATTATTTTACTACATTAGAAGAGATTAGCCAAGCTTTTATTATAATTGCTTATATTATTAACATGTAACTGATTAGCTATAAAAATTTCAAAAAATTATGTCTACAAAAAATATTTTGAAAAGGAATTAGCAAGAAAGCACATGAAAATAACATAAGTAGAAAATTTTGCCATTCAGAGAAAATCATCTTGAAGTGAATAACTCTTGTGATTTCAGCAACAATTTAAAAAAAACTAAAAAGATAAAATAAATATAGGATCATGATAAAAAGAAAAGTAATATGATTTCATTAATATAACTGGCTGAAAAAATTAAATTCATTATTTTCCTTATTGAGAATGGATTGTAAAGTTTTTTTTTAGTAAATGATCAGTTAACAATGGTATTTATATTTACTTCCTAAACACGAAGCATGTGACTCATTTTAGGAAGAAATAACAATTTTTTTTGTTTTAAGATAAACAAGATGTTTGTGACAAATTAGTTACCTTGATAAGAAATAATACTGATATATAACATTTATTGTTCATCGTCAAATGCATATATATGACACATAAAAATAAGACAGCATCTTAGTCCTAGATAACATCAATATTATATACATGCATATGTGCATGGATATTGTCACCTTACTAAATAGTTTGCTCTATAATCAGAAAAAGCTGAAGGGAATCTGCTGCTGGAGAATTTTCTCTTGCTCTGGTAAGACTGATTTTTTTGTGCTACACAAGCCTTCAACTGACTGGATGAGGCCCACCCACATTATGAACAGCACTTGGTTTTCTCCAAGTCTACTAATCAAATGTTGAGAAGTCTTTGGAGGATAATTTAGTCCATCCTAATTTCTTTGGAGACAAAAAAAAAAACTACTAAGGTAATTTGAAGCATTGTTTTCTCTTTTTCTCAAAAGAAGTGACACAGATCAATGTTTGTTGAACCTTGTGTAGTTCCAGGCATTTTGCTGAGGGTTCCAATAAACAAAGCAATTCATACTCATTACATTGGTCCTAGAGTTGCATTTGTTGGGACCAGCCTTTCTAAAATAGTTGTTTCATTTTTTAAATATTTAAACACCTTAGCAGAGCTTGATTATATCTTGAATATCACCTGTTTATTTCTTTAATATATATTTTAATTTTTTAAAAGTTAATTTTATCAGAGAAAACCATCACAGAAACATCTAGATAATGTTTAACCAAATATTTGAGCACTCTGTGGGCCAATCAAGTTGCCCAAAAACCAAACCAAACCAAACAAAACCAAAAAACCAAACCCAAAACAAAAAACAAAACAAAACAAAGAACCTAACCATTGCAGGTATACCCTTTGTCAATACGATAGCCATATGCACTTTCTTAAATAATACTAATCTCCAAATAAAAACAATAATAAGCCATTCTTCCATCTGATATGATACAATGATTTTGCAAAGAACTAAAAACACATTAACACTTCCCTTTAAGAGAAGGCAAAGTCCTTGGATGGTGTTCACTTTTTGTGATATCCCATAACTTAAATACTATGATATAAAGTCAATATATTTTATGTTGCATAACAAGGGATAAGAAATCTCTCTCTCTCTCTCTCTCTCTCTCTCATACACACACACACACACACACACACACACATATACAAGGATATTTACAACAAGGAGGAAATAACTCATGACAATTAGCAATCTGTATTTCTGTAGCAGATTTGTTACAGAAATAATTGTAGCTGGTAATCATAACTTTCTTTTTCCAATAAAATTCCATATTCCCTTCCTTTAAGAAAGCATCTCAGCTGCTCATGACTCTTTATCTGGTTGGGTGACCCAAACCTTCATTTCTGAAGCATTTGGGCCTTTAGTAGTCCAGCCTGGATTGAGTTGTTGCAGTTTTCAATTGATTTCAATCACAGAGCGTGATAATGCTAAGAGATACCTCAGATCTCCTGTATTCTAGACATACTCTTCCTTAGCTCTACTGCGCAGCAGTAGCCTGATTTCTCTGGTAGTCAGGATCAGTTCTACTTGCCCTCATAATTACTCCCTTCTTTGTTGATTCAGAGACAAAAAAAAAACCCTTAAGTATCTGGGTGCCAGTCTAAATTTCCAGTTCAGTGGAATTGCAGTGTGTCCTGGTGGAAGTGTTCTTCCTTTAGATCCATAGAGTATAAGGTTGCAAAGGTCAGGAAGCAAAATTTTTGGCAGTGTGTCACTAGGGATAATTGTGAATGGTGCTACTCTTATTTTCAGTTCTTGATTTCTGAACCTGTGAATACGGGCTATGAGAAAAACAGCATCACATATCATACAGTGATTTAGAACCTTCTGGAGAACCCTACCATAGCCCTGCAAAGAATTACCACCTATTTGGCATTGTGAGTCTTCAAAAGGCCTTTTGTGATACAAGAAATATGTGTTTGACTTCTCTTCCCTTTTCCTGACACAGAGTTCCTAAAACCCTTGGAAAGTGAAGTGATAAGTATCTTTTTGTGTTCTAATGAGATGATTGTTGGCTGGGACTGCTGGGTAGATTTAAGATGACTGGGTGCTAGAAGAACCAATCCCGTGGATACAGGGGTGGAATTTTCAGGCCAATTCCCTGATCTTTGGGGATAACAGAGGGGGTGGAAATGGAGTTAATCACTGAGGACCCATGATTTAATCATTCATACTTATATAATAAAACCTCCATAAAAAAACCCTAACTAAAAGAGTTAAAAAAGCTTGTGAGTTGGTGAACCAATATGGTGCTCGGATGGTAATATGCCCAGAGAGGCTTGGAAGAGGTCCACACCCCTTCCCACTTAACTTTATCCTATGCAACTCTTTCTTTAGGATATTCCTGGATTGTACTTTTATAATAGTAAATAGATAATTCATCAAGAATCCATAACAAATATAAATGTGTAATGCCTAATATATGTGGACTAATTACAATTTCACATGCATAACTAGAGAATATAATGCCCTTCTATAAGCTATTGATAGAACAACTAGATAAAAAATAGTCATAAGAGATATGAGCCAACTCTCAGATATCTTGACTTTATTGATAGCTCATATACTACATTACTATGAACTATAATATGCATATTCTCTTTTTGAGGCTTTATAATTTTACTAATTTAGACCATATATTGGGCCATAAAGCAAATTTTGATACATTTATATGGGATTAAAATGTGCAGAGTATGTTTTTTTGACCACAAGAGACTGAAAATAGAAGTCAATAAAAATAAAAAATCTAGAAACCATGCAAATATTTGGCATTTTAACTATGTGCTTCTAAACAATTTACAGGAAAGAATTAAATCATAAAGAAAATTGGAAAACAGAGGAAACTGAATTGAAACAAAAATTCAACATACTAACATTTGGAGATAGAAATATAGTCAAAGAAAAATTTTAAAAAATATATATTAGAAAGAAAGAAGTAAGGAAAAGAGACATAGACTGCAGATCAGTCTTTGGAGTAGTTTCTCAATGAAAAGAACAAAAACTTTATAGATTTAGTGGAATATTTAACAGAGAGAGCTCAGTTGAATATTGTAACTTCAGAACTGCTTTTGAAGATGACATGAGCCAAATTAATATTATTTAGAATTAAATGTTAGTAATTATTAACATTGATTTTCAATTTAGTAGGTGCTAAATATTTTATGAAGATCACTTCATTTGATTCTCACAAAAATAGTGAGTGGGTCTTATTTAATTCTTGTGAGGCAAATGGAGACATAAAAATTATTAAATTATTTGTCCAATATGAAACTAGGTAAGTGATAGAGCTCATTTTGTAATTCAGAAGAGTGAAACTCCAAAATCTAACTTCTCTTTGACACCACTGAGCCTCGCACTAGTTACAAGGATCTTCTGATGCATCTTACTTTAAAGATGAGGTTATACTAATTTTGCCTTATGAACCATGTAGAATCATAGAATCTAGAAAATAGATTAGCTTTTATTCATAATCTCTTCTAACCACCAATTCAGGCACCACATTGCTAAAATTCAAAATTGATGTTTACTCTTCCAGTTACCTTTTTTTTCTTTCATTTATGATTATCAGAATACATAACAGCTCATCTAGTTTATAGCAATAGAAGAAATTCTTATCTCTCATTGATCGTAGTTATACCTCCTGTATCTATAAATGCATACTCTTTAATTTTGCTTTATTAATCCTTTAAACATTTGAAGACTCACTCTCCCAAACCAAAACATTTCTCTCAGAAATATATGCATACCATTTTTTCTCTTCTGTTTTGACTATTTTAAAACTAAATTTTATTTAGCCACTTTTTTTTTAGTGTCTTCTCTGAGACAATGATTCTGATAAATGCTGGGAAGACAGACTACTTTCTACAAACCAGACCAGTCACTTTAATGATCTTGATTCAATGTACCTGTGGGTCTTTAAATGAAGACTGTAGCTTCCCTGCACCATTAGTTCTACACTCCATGAGAAAAATCTCTCTTAGAAGTGAATGAAAAACACAAAATAGGCTATTCTGACAATGTCAGGGGAAAAAAAAAAAAAGATTTGTCTCCAGAGTTCTAAGTATATTTTTTTTCTATCTCTAACTTCCACAACGGGGCTATATGCTGCACTGACAGTAAATTTTGACATATGAAGGTAACGTGAACAGGGAAGTTATTTGAAATTGCACAGGAAAATGCCCATGAATAACAAATGCACTCTGACCATAGCACTCTGGGCTACACAATTACTGGCAGGTGAATATGCAATGTGCTTTACCTTCCATATATAATTAATCTGCATGACCAGCCAGGCTTTTTTTTTTTTAACAATGCTTTATAATTTTAACACATGTGGTCTTTGGGGCATTGGATTTTGTTGACATTGTTTCCTGAGTTGATTTGGGAAAAAAGTAAAATAAATATTCCAGTGATACAGAAGCAAACATTAATATACTTACTAAAAAGGGATTACATTACAATTGTAATTCTAAGATGGGATAGGAAGGGTCTGTCTCTGAAAAAGTAATTAATGTCAATTTTAACATAGCATTAACTAGCATTGATTACTTTGCTGATTTATAAATTATTAGTAATAGATTAATTTCATAGATTAAAAAGCAAAGGGCAGAGCCAGATTTTTAGAGTACTAACATGTTGGTCATTAGCCACCTTTCAAAAAATTCAAGATACAATTTATCAATCGCAAAATAAAAGAAAAACATTGTCTATCAGTTATAACTCAATGTAAATCTATTACCACATCTTTCATGATGATAATCCCATAGGCAGAACTGAAAACCACACTCATGGACAGCTTTTCTATTATAGAAAATGACTTCTTGAAAGGAAAATAACTAAATAATCTGAACAGCACTACTTCATTTTCAACAAAAAGGCTGAGCCAAATTGAATATGTGGTATTGATTACTTATTTAATGCCTAAAACTCATTAGTCTGCACATAAGTAAGTAGATGGCGTGACTTTATGCCATCTCTGACTAATAAAAATAAGTTGTATTTGATTAAAATCCTAAGACATGTTCATTTAGTAAATTACAAGAGAAGCAAACTTGTGTCATGAAGTACTTTAAAAATTGCCTGCGTAAATCATTCATAAAAATTACTAAATGCTCTTTGGATGAGTTAATCTACTTCTGAATGAGGATAATATCTCATCCTTATTGAAGCCATACAGATAGGAATATCCTTATTTTCTGAAACTGATGCATTATTATTCTGTCTAGTCTTTTTGTAGATGAGAGAAGCAGATTGTACAAGTAGGTAGCACAACTTTTGAGGTGGGCTTACCCATAGAAATTTCATTTGATATGTATAAATAGTTATAAATATAATAAATATGATATGATTTTGAATTCTTGCAATTTGAACTGCTTCTTTAAGTTTAAAATATTGTCAGAATCTAAAAAGAGTCATATTAAAGAAGAAGAAGGTTATTTGTGGATCTCTAACTTTTTGACAATGTGATAACCTATAACAGAATGTTTACTTCATTTTAGTGTTGTCACTAATAAAAGACTAGACTCCCCTGGACTAGAAGACACAAATCCACAAAGCTGGAAGTTAATGATCTGATTCCCAAAGTGCTTATGATTCCCATAATAATTATATATGAAATGTGTGACACACACAGTGTGCACACACAAACACATACACATTGATATTATATATGTTGAAAACAAATTGAGAAAGAAAAAATGTAAGTTAGATAGGGAACAAAACATTTCGGCCTGATAAAAGCTGAATTGGGTACATGAAAGATATATGTGACCACAATAATCTACTAATGAAATATACACATTCATTCATAGGCAGCACTTCATGAGTATAATTCTCCCACTGCAACCACAGGTCCCATCTATGTGGCTTATTGATGGAACTCTTGGTTTACTGCCTTTGGAAGTATGATATTATAAGCACTTATGTAGGCGAATTATGGGTTTTAATTCCTTATGACATTAACTTAGATGTTTGAGTATTGGAATGTTAACACATAATCTCAAGTAAATAGAATATTTTGACTTTGAGATTTCAATGGTTATTTCATAATTTGAAAGGATTATTAAAATTAAAGTTTGGGGCATTCATAACTACTGCCATAGTATTATTGGAATATAGTCCTGATATGATTTTACCTCATTGTATAACTTGTAAATTGCTAGTTTTGACAATGTAGTATGGGACATGGAATAATAGTTAGTAAATTACTATCCTGGAGTATTACAAGATCTTGGAGTGGAAATATTGATATCATATTCAAAGGCACTTCATGACCTTCTGTGGCCCAAGTGAAAATGCATACCAGTATCTTAGAAGTACAAAAGACACTGCTTTTGCAGCTGCCTCATAAAGGTCAGAGCAGTAACTGGATATCCTGATATACTCTCATTCTCCCTTACAAGGACAAGATACACCTTGAGCAAATAGAGACCTGTTGACAAAGCCCAATGATATGATGGTGTGGGGCAGGAGAGGAGAGCTGAAGAATATTAGGACAAATTTCCATTTCTATGGCCTAATGTTTCCATGTGGTGGTACTTCTGAAAGAATAATCTTCCCAACCTTTCTTCTTACTTATTTGTGATGATTTAGGCCAAAAATAAAACAACAACAAAACTGCAAAAGAAAACAAAACAGCCACCTTCACTTGTGTGGATGAGCAAATTTGAGGCTTTAGTTTTGAACACCCAGCCTAAAGGACATATATAGCCTGAAGTGTTCTCCAGGAATACTGAAAGCTAAATAGAGTTCTAAAGAAATTGATATATATTTCATATATTTTATTTTTATATAAATGTTTCTACATTATTTTATAACTGTATCTGGAAAGTGCCTATATTATGATGATAATTAAATCATTAGAAAGTTCATCAGATTTTTTTCTATAATCTAATTTGGCAGAATATGAGAGCTGCATTAAGTCAAAAAATATTCCTTAATGATTTACTGTTTGTAGTATCTGAACACAGCAATAAAATGATGAGGAGTAAAAGTCAAAATACTGTCTTTAACATATTTCTATTATTAAAATATTATTTCAAAAATTTAAGGTGGTAATAATTGTTATTAAGATAAATAAACCTAGAAATTGAATTTGAAAGTAAGATAGCATGGTTTATATTTTGGATAGTGGTACTATATAGGCTACACATAGGCTGGCATGTGAGCCAAGGATAAAGGCAATAAAAGGATAATGTATTTGATGGGGAAATAAAGCTTCTAGATGCAGGAAACGGGATGTGTGAAGACCATGAAATGATAGTAGACTTAGAGTGTTTGAGGGATAGGATTGAGGCCATTGTGTTTGGGATGAAATGAATGAGGCTGAGAGTGGTGGAGGGGAAGGAGGGCAGAGTACCACAATGTTCATCACATGAGACTTTTAGATCACATTAGTAGATCCAGATTTTATTGGAGTGAAATAGAAAGGTGTCACAAGGTTTGGGGGAGAAGAGTGATGCAATACTAGTTATTTTAAAAGAACCATTCCAGCTCTTGTGTAACCACCAGTCCTCAGGTTGACTGGAATTCAGGTATTAAAGCTGGTTAAAAAGTTACTTCTATAGTTCAGGAGAACAATATGGGCGGTTTGGAAAAGGGTGGGACCTTTGATTATAATAAGGAGGTATCATATTCTGGATGCATTTCAGAAGCAGCATTTTGAGGGGTTTCTGGGTGGCTCAGGCATTAAACATCTGCCTTTAACTCAGGTCATGAACCCAGGGTCCTGGGATTGGGTCCTGGGATCGAACCCCACATTAGACTCCCTCCTCAGTGCGAAGCCTGCTTTTCCCTCTCCCTCTCCCCCAGCTTGTGTTCCCCCTCTTGTGGTGTCCCTCTCTGTCAAATAAATAAATAAAATATTTTTTAAAAAGTAGTAGCATTTTGAAACACATTTGCTATTGGATTAGGTGTGAAGTATAAAATAAATTTATTAAATTTAACTCTAAAGTTTGGACCAAAGATTGGAAGATTGGAAGGAGGTCTTCAAAGGAGGAGAGATATTCATGAGGTCAGTTTTGACGTGTTAAGTTTGAGCTGTCTATTTAATGTCAATTCAATTCATAGTTATAGAGTAGATGAGGGGATGTAAGACGTGTCAGGAGAGAAACCACACTGAGAGGTACAAGTTTGAGTGTATTTATCATACAAGTATAGCTAAAGATGAAATTTTCTAGTATGGTAACCAACCTCTCTCTAATGATTCCTTCTTCATGCTGTTCATACCCTCATATAGGCTTCCATATTGTACCTTGATTAGCCTGTGTGACCAGTAGCATAAGATATAAATTAATTTTATGTCATTTCCAATATTAACTTATAAAAAGCAATATGCCCACTGCCTTAGTCACTTTCTCTCTCTTGGATCATTTTGTCTGGGGAAAACCAGTGGCCGTGTTTTAAAGACACTCTCTATAGAGTCTCATGTATAAAGAATTGAAGGCTTTTACCAAAAGACACTTGAATGAATGGATTCTCCTATCCCTATCACACTTTCAGAAAATTAAAGACCTGGCCAATACCCATACTGTAATCTCATGAGAGACCTGAACCAGAATCACAAGATAAGCCACACTTGCATTTCTGACTCAAAGAAATAATAAAGAAATACATCACTTATTTCATGGCACTAAACATTTAGGGTAATTATTTCTTTTAGTAATACAATTATTTACTTAATTAATTTCTATTGGAATATATTGAATGCAATTCTCAATGCAGTAACAGAAAACTAATACAGGAGAAGAGTAAATGAAACAAGATGGGATTGGGAGGGAGACAAACCATAAGTGACTCTTAATCTCACAAATCAAATGGAGGGTTGATGGGGGGAGGGGGGTTAGGAGAGGGGGGTTGGGGTTCTGGACATTGGGGAGGGTATGTGCTATGGTGAGTGCTGTGAAGTGTGTAAACCTGGCGATTCACAGACCTGTACCCCTGGGGATAAAAATATATTATATGTTTATAAAAAATAAAATTAAAAAAAAAAAGAAAACTAATACAGGGTACCTTGAATTGGAAGCTGGCATAACAAAAACCTAAATTGTGAGAGAGACTTTGGAATCAAGCAGTGGAAGGGCCAAAAGGAATATGAGAAGTACATTAGAAAAAGAATAAATTGCCTTCAACAGACTGTTATTAGAAATCTAAACTTTGAGGTGGTTGCCAGTGAGTAATTAAAGGGAAGAGAGGAACATTTATTTTGAAACTGAAGGAAGAGGGGTCCTTATTATGTAGTGGCAAAAGTTTAGCAACATATTTATCAATAGTTATACAGAAAATGCACCTTAAGAACTGAATGATTTTGCTAAGAAAAATTTCAGCTAGGATGTAGATGTTGAAGATGTCATCTAATGTCTTCTCATTGTTTATAATAAAATATAAGAGGGGAGAATTACACTACAGAAAGGAACAGAAACATAAAGGAATCTTAGGGCACTATCAGTAAAACAAAGACAAAACTGAGTGTGTGATTTAATTTTTAAATTTTTTTAAATTTTTTTAACTTTTTGAGTGTGTGATTTTAAAATCATTTGTTAAATTCTCAGAAACTATGAGGAATAAATGTATATTTGTGCTGCTAAATGTTGTATGTATCTAAGTATACAGTTTAGTCACACACACACACACACACACACACACACCAAAAGTCTCGAAGAACACTCATTTGATTCTCTCAATCAAATAAGACAGTTTCTAAGAAACTTGAGAGGATCAAGATGGTGACATAGGATGCCCCTGACTTTCCCTTCTCCCCAAAACACACCAAATACGTAGTTACATATTAATCAATCCTTTCTGAGAGAAATTCAGAAAGTAGTTCAGGGATTTCTACATAGAGTGTAACTCTGAAAATACCCACACAGAAATGAGTAGGAAAAAGTAATGCAATCTTGCAAAAACCCCACTCTTGGCAAAGAGTCTTGAAATTGGGAACAACCAACTCTTAGCTTCTCCCTGATTGCACCATGCATATAGTACCCTAACTTTAGGGTTATAAATAATAATATAACTAAGGCTATCGCCTGAGGGATTGGGTCCCCAACTCATCTAGGTCTGATTGCCTCTGGGGCTGTGCATTCAGGAGTCCCACATGAACATAGCAAACAACAAAACAAAAGCAAAAGTTTTTAAATAGGCACAAGAGCATTCCCCATGGCTGTACACCCAGGCTCAGTTTTTCCCCCCAAAAATGTTTAATTGCACACTTCCTCAGCTTCTGCCTGAGGCCTCTGCATCTAATCAGCCTGAATTGAAGTGCTGAATAGATTCCTCCCAAAAGAGCCAGTGGGCAGCCCTTCCTTGCATTCTCCCTCTGCTCAATCCAACAATAAAACCAAGTTTTCAGCTTCTGGGAGATCCACACTGAGACACTGTAATTATACTGGCAAAAGTTAAAGACAAAGAAAAATTATTAGAAGTTACAAGAGAAAAAACACATAGCTAGGAGTATCAGAATATTTTATTTCAGCAGACACTTTGCAGGCCAGAAGGGAGTGAGATGATATAATGAAAGTACTAAAATAAAAACTGCCAAACAAGAAAACTCTACCTAGCAAAATTGTCCTTTAGAGTTGAAAGAGATAGAGTTTTCCAGACAAGGAAAACTTAAAAGAGTTTATCACCACTAGATTGGCCATACAAGAAATGTTAAGGGAAGTTCTTCAAACTGAAATGAAAGGACACTAATTAATAACAGAAAACATATGAATGCATAAATTTCCCAGGTGACGGTAAATATGCAGTTAAATTCAGAATACTCTAATATTGGAATGGTGGCATCTAAACCAGTTATAACTCCAGTCTGAAGGTAAAATGACAAAAATATTAAACATGACTATAACAATAAAAGAAGATACAAATTACTGCATCAAAATCATGAAATGTTAGGGGAAGAGTGAAAATAATAGAGATTTTAGATTCATTAGAACTTCAGTTGTTATAACCTTAAAATAGACTTTTGTAGCCGTAAGATATTTTATGTAAGCCTCATGGTAACTACAAAACAAAAACTCCTAATAGATACACCAAAGATAAAGAAAAAGGAATCACAGATTATCACTAAAAACTCAGAAAGAGAGCAAGAGAGGAAGAAAGGAGCAAGCATACTACAAAACAGCCAGAAAACAACTAACAAAATGGTGATGGCAATTCTGTACCTATCAATAACTACAGGTAGCCTGGGGGATACTCCCTGAAGCTTAGGATATGGACTGCAAATGAAGTAATGGGAAAAGATAACCCATGCAAATGGAAACCAACAGAAATCAGGGATAGGTATACTTGTATCAGACAAAATAGGTGTTAAACCAAAAATTGTAACAAGAGACAAAGAAGGCCATTATGTAATGATTTGGTACAATATGTAAAAAGGACATAGCCATTGAAAATATTTGTGTAACCAACAGGACTGTGTGTATGTATAAATATATATAAAGCAATCATATATACATAAATATCTATTAAGCAATCATAATGATAGGTGAATTCAGTACCCCATATTCAATATTGGATAGATTTTCCAGATAGAAAATCAGTAAGGAAATGCTAGACTTGACCTACATGTTAGACCAGATGGATCTAACAGATGAACATATACAGAACTTTCCATTCAATAGCAGCAGAATATACATTCTTCTTAAAGGCACATGGAATATTTTCCAGGACAAATCATCTGTTAGATTATAAACAAGTCTTAGCAAATTTAAGAAGACTAAAATCACATCAAACATCTTTTCTGTACACTATGGTATGACACCAGAAATCAGTTACAAGAGGAAAAGTGGAAAATTCACATGCTTCAGAAGAACTGATGGTTCAAAGAAAAAAATCAAAAGGGGAAATTAAAAAAAAAAAAAGTACCTCGAGACAACTGAAAATAGCCACACAAAATACCAAAACTTAAGAGATGCTGCAACGGCATTCTAAGAGAGAAGTTTATAGTGACAAATGCCTACATAAAGAAAAAAGAAAGACCTCAGGTAATAACCTAACTTTATACATAAAGGAACCAAAAAAGAACAAACTAAGCCCAAAATTAGTAGAAGGAAGGAAATAAATATCATAGCAGAAATAATTGAAACAGAGACTAGTTAAGCAATAGGGGGAAAAAATCAAAGCTAATAAAGGAGGTTTCTTAAGAAAGGGTAATGAGAGGCCCCTGGCTGGCTCAGTTGGTTAAGCATCTGCCTTCAGCTCAAGTCATGATCCCAGGGTCCTGGGATGCAGCACTGCATCAGGTTCCCTGCATAGAGGGAAGCCTGCTTCTCTCTTTCCCTCTGCCCCTCCACCTGCTCGTGCTCTCTCCCTCTCTCTCAAATAAATGCATAAAATCTTAAAAAAAAGAAAGGGTAATGAACAAACCTTTAGTAGACTAAAAAAGGAGAAGAAAGACTCAAAATTAGAAATGAAAGAGACATTACAACTGATAACACAGTAATACAAAGGAACATAAGAAATCACTATGAACAATTATACATCATCAAATTAGATAACCTAGTGGTCAGATAAAGAAATTAGATAAGCTCATAGAAACATACAATCCACCAAGACCAAATCAGGAAAAAATAAAAAATGTGGACAGACCAATTACTAGTAAGGAGACTGAATCAATAATAAAAAATACTTCCCAAAAAAGAAAAGTCCAGGACTGGATGGCTTCAGTGGTGAATTCTATAAAATATTTAAATAATTTATACTAATCCTTCTTAAATTATTCCCCCCAAAAAGAAGGGCAGACTTCCAAAGACATTTACAGAGACCAGCATTATCTTGATACCAAAGTTAGACAAGAACACTATAAGAAAAGGAAATTAGAGGTCAATATCTCTGATGAACATGAGTGAAAAATTCTCAACAAAATATTAGCAAATTTAATTATTCGCTAAAAGAATTGAATACTATGATCAAACAGGATTTATTGCTAGGATGCCAGGATGATTCAATATCAACAAACAATAAATGTGATAGGCCACAATAGAAAAATGAATTATAAAAATCATATGATTATCTCAATAGATGCAGGAAAGTTATGTGACAAATTTAACATCCTGTCATGATCAAAATTCTAAACAAATTAGGGATAGCTTGAATGTATTACTACATAATAAAGGCCATGTATGATAAGCCTACACCTAACATCATACTCAGCAATGAAATGCTTAAAGCTTTTCCTCTAAAATCAGAAATAAAACAAGGATGCCCACTTTCACTACTTTTATTCAGCATAGTACTGGAAGGTCTAGCCAGAGGAATTAAGCAATAAAAGGAAATAAAAGGGATCCAAATCAGAAATTTTTTAAAAAATGAATTTACCTCTATTTGAAGAAGTTTTACCAGAAAACTGTTAGAATTAATTAATGAATTCTGTGTAATTATAGTATTTAAAATATCAACATACAAAAATCAGTTTTGTTTCTAAACCCTAACAACAAACTGTTGTAAGGGGAAATGAAGAAAACAATTTATGATATCCATCAAAAAGAGTAAAATATTTAGGAATAAATTTAACTAAGAAGGTGAATGATCTGTAAATGATAAGATAATGATGAAAGGAATTCACGAAGACACAAATAGATGAAAAGGCATTTTGTGTTCATGGATTAAAATAATTAATATTGTTATAATGGTCATACTACCCAGAGATCTACAGATTCAATGCAATCTTTATCAAAATACCATAGCATCATTCAGAGAAATAATGCAAATAACCTTAAAATTTTAAATGAATTTTAATGAAACAAGAAATAACAAAAGTTCTTTCTCCTCTTGAGAAAGAACAAAGGTGAAGGCATCATACCTTTTGATTACAAACTATTATAATTAAAATAGTATGGTATTTCCATAAAAAAAAAAAACACATAGATCAGTGGAATACAATAGACACCCAATTAATAAACCCATGTATATAGTAAATTATTTTTCAACAAATGCACCAATAATACACAATGAGAAAACATATTCTTCTTAATAAATGATACTGGGAAAACTGCATATCTACATATAAAAAAGTGAAACTAGACCCCTATTTTATACCCATATACAAAAATCAACTCAAAATGGATTAAACACTTGAACATAAGACTTGAAATCATAGAACTCCCAGAAGAAAACACTGGGCATAAGCTCCTTGACTTTGGCTTTGGCAGTAACTTTTTGGAATTGACACATAAAGCAAAAGCCACAAAAGTAGAGCAAACAAACAAAAAGTTAAACAAGTAGTTGACACCACTTCAGATTTTCAGCTGTACAGCAAAGGAAACCATCAAAAAATTAAAAGGTAACTTATGTAATGGGAGAATATATTTGCAATCATTTACCTGTAAGGAGTTAACATCCAAAACATACAAGAAACCCATACAACAACAAATTATACAATGACTCAATAATAAAACAAAAAATGCTCCAAATTAAAAAATGGGCAAAGGACCAGAATATATATTTTTCTAAAAAGACATAAATGGCTAACAAGTACATGGAAACATACTCAACATAATTAATCATCAGGGAAATGCAAATCAGAACCACAATGAACTAACATTTCATACCTGTTAGGATGTCTATTATCAACAAGACAAGAGAAAATAAATGATGTGGAGGATCAAGGATCTGTGGAAAAAAAGGATCTGTTGTACACTGTTAGTGGGAATATAAACTGGACAGCCATTACAGAAAATGAATGGAAGTTCCTGAAGAAATTCAAAATTAAAAATAGAACCACCATTTGATCCAGCAATCCCATTTCTAGGCATATATCCAAAGGAAATGAAATCATGGCCTCAAGAAAGTAATTGTACTCCTGTCTGTATTTCAGTGAGTTGTTTGTATGTATTTTTCAGTAAAATGATATTTGAGAATTGAATTAGACTTAATGAAGTGGAAGATAATTTCTCTCTGACATTTTAATTTATTTTACAGAAACTTCTTTTTTGAAATGAACTTTAATTATTAAAAAATTACCAATGTAATTTGTATATTATATTGAAATTAGAATAAACCCACATTCACAGAATCACAAATTTTAAACCCTATAATCAATATAAAATAAATTGTTTTACAAGTTCTACATGCCTTACCAAGTTTCATAGAATTTAAATTCCCAAACACATTTATCATAAAAGTAAATCTAGTAGATTAGCTATCAACTCAGCACAAAAAAGCCCACTCTTACAAAGCTATATTTCCTCTCAAAGGACAATGAATCCCCAATACATTTTTACAACCTTTGTACACTGACTACTAAATAAAAAATATACACAAGTTAAATGTACAAAAAATGGATGTTCTCAAAATCACTTTCTTGAGCAGTTTACAAACAACTCTGCTACCTAGTGCCATTTTATTTTTGCACATGGTAGAGTTGGAAGAGTCAGAGGTTCTAAAATTGAGTTGCATTGTAATATTAGTATTCATTTTGATACAACTAATTAATTTGAACTTTTTGTCAGTTTTGTTGTACATTTATCTAACATTCTTCTTCCATGTATTTCTACTTTTTTTTTTTTACTTTTGTGCTAACATATTTGCAAAAATTTACAAAAATATGCTTATTTGCAAAAATACTGTTCATGCCCTTTACAATTTGATTTTGGTGTTCTTTCCATTAATAAGTGGAGTCTGCTTCCTGAATCTGGGATGCTTTATGACTTGCTTTAACCAATAGAATGCAGCAGTAATGATGTCCAAGTTCTGAATTGAGCCTTTGAGAAGCCTTCCCCTGCTTTCCATTTGCAGAGAGAAGTCACCACCAATGAGGTCAGCCCAGACCAATCAGCCTCTGCCAATCTGGGAGCTGCCTGAGTCACATTAGTAAATTGTATCCATGATTCTTCATTTACATGTGTAGGGTTTTGCCTTCTGTCTTATGTCTTAAACTCTTTACCCATTTCAGCTGTGAAATTCCTCTTCATTTCTAATTGTATATCTTCCAAATAAAGTGAATGCAACTAATTCCTTGTATATTTCCTTTTTATCAAATATTATGTCTCAAATAAGTTGTGTATTTCTATGAAGCGGCAACTAGTATATAAACAGTAACTTGTGTGCAATAGATGTCCCATAAATATCTTAGATAAACATCATGTTGATACTATTAAAATAATGTGCATGTAGAATGTCATTATTTAATTCCTTTTTGGTAAATATTTTATCTTTGTTAGTACAAAAGACATATAGCATATTCTAATGTTTATATATAAAATGCCCTTGTGAAATATTTTAAAGACTGCTGCTCAGAGATCAACTTTCATATGTCACAAATAAAATTCTAGTTTTCTAAAGTGTGAGGAATTACCAAGCTTCTGAAACAGAGAGATTGTGAAAGAGTATTTAGGTTATAATTTTCAGCTTTCTAGATAAATAGTATAGGAATATAAATATTAGGTGATTTTGATTATAAATATCATTTGAAAATGCTAGTGGCATTTGCTAGATTTTCCCAATACTCAAAGAAGCACTTATATATATATACATATAATTATATACTCAAGCATTTATATATATATGTAATTATATATATATAATTGTATATATATATGTATATATGTATATATATATACACATGTACAAAATATATATAATATTTTTCTTGGACTCTATATGTTCCATAGTGAATTGTAAAATGTTGATGAAAAATTTATTAACTTTAGTTGTCATTTAGTATTTTTTCAATGCATTACAAGCAAATAAAGTTAAAACTGCCTCTTAATATCATGCAGAAACTTTCTATAAGAAAAATCAATAGGTTTTAAGAAAGGAAGAAAAATACTCTCATTAAAATGGACTATACATGTAAAATTAAACAGTTTACTTAGAAATGTTTTCATTAATCACTTTATATGTAACCTCTTCCATTTTTCAACTTAGAAACACAATCATTTGTTTCCTGTGAATTTATTTGATACTTTAATATATTCATCCTGGACTGGGTTTTATAACTTCAGCATTTTTCTTTCTCAACCATAATGAAATTAATAACTTTAAGCATATCTACAATTTGAAAGTGAATAAGAAATCAATTTTCTGTGAATCTAAAATAGCTTTGAAAATAAAGTCTATTATTAAAAAACATATATCAATTGAGAACACATAAATGAAAACCCCAAACAGACTGATCTTTCTTATGTTCTACCCTTGATAACCAATTCAGTGTTAATTTTTGTTTCCATTCTTGGGGAATGTTCTTTTAGGGATTAGTTAGGTGATAATAGATTTTCTTCTGAAAGAGTCACCTTTATATATCTTGCATATACCAATACCCAAATCCAGGTGTGACAACCTGAATAATGTGTGGTGTATTTCAACTTTTTAAATTTAAATTTTGACAGATAAAATTCTTACAGATATTTTAGCATGACAATTAGTAAGTAGAAATTACAAAGAACAATGATTGTTATAATTGATTTTTTGTAATAGTGCTTTACATTGAAAATTTAGATTAATATTGTTATTGTAGATGTGATATTTAGCATAACATAGTCAAGTCTAGTTTCAATAGAAGACTCAGAAGTCATTCAGATTTGGTTTATATAGAAATGTTTATGAAAAGTACAAGAATAATTTCAATGGTGGGGGTAGGGAGTAAAGCTTGGTTTGTATGGGGGTCAGATTAGCACACGATTTAGCTTTGCATTTAAAGAAATAAAATAATTTTGCCAAACCTAGAAAAAAATGATTAAGAATGATTAATGATATTATGTTATAGCTCTGGCTTTATTAAGTGGACTAATAAAAATATTTCCATTTCTTTTTTTCCAGATAAGTGAAGAATTGTGACATTTCCCATGGGAATGTTACTTTTTTTTTTTTTTTCTTGAGGGGTTTTGTTAATGAAATAGAACTACAATGGATTAAGATGACCCAATTTTTCAGTATATTTTTATATGTATTTTTCTTGATTTACTCATTTTAAAGGGAAATATTTTATTTAACAAATAGATTTCTGATTTTTCAGTCTGCACATATAACCTGACTTAACTGCCTACATTCCAAGACTTATGCTTGGTTTTAGTTATTGCCCTACCCCTACCATGACTGCTTTGATCTTTTTTAATTTTTGAAAATTGTATCAACTGTTTGGGACATTACTATCTGGATTAATGTAGCATACTGAAAACAATTCTTGTTCTTCAATTTTTATCAAAATAAAATTTTATTATACTTGTTGAACATCTTACTTGAATATTTAAGTCATTCACTTTTCTAGTTCAAAATTTGAATCCCTATGAAAGGCAATTAGTACTAAATTTAGAAGATTAAATTTAGTGGATACTTTGTATTTATATCAAGTCAACATGTAGCTATTTCCAGAATATTTTACCATAATTATGTAAAATCTATTTCTAGGTTTCTATTTTCTCTGTAACCTCCACTTTGTTCTTTACCCATTCTTCATATACGTGTGTGTGTGTGTGTGTGTGTGTGTGTGAGATATTCATTACTCTCATGAAATATTTACTATGTGCCAGGAATTATAAGAGTTTTATACATATTACCTCATTTAATCCACTCTGTTTTACGTAGGAGATACAGTTCCGTCTATGTTACAAAATAAAATGGGGTTTGGAAACATTAATTGAATTGTCCAATATCACACAATGTTATCTTCCTATGCACAACCTACTGCCTACCAGTGTTTTCTCCATTTTAGTGAACTGCTTATTCTTTTAACATACATAATTCAAAGCATTTGTTCAAGTGCTTGAGGAAGAATCGGGTCCGTTAAGAAAAGTTGAATTTCTGCTAGGCTGGATGAGAAACTGGGTCCTGAGGAACAATGAAACAAATGAAACTCCTGATGCAAGGTTGAGGATATCTTGCTACAAGAATTGTTAGATGTTCTAACAGAGGAAAGCAGAGCTAAAACAATAAACAAAGCAATTGACTCAATGGCAACTCCTGGTAAAGACAAGAGACCAAATGCATCACGTTTCCCTAGTGATCGCACCCTACTAATACATTACAGTCTATATTGACAACATAAAGTTCAGTCATAGGAAATTTCATATATTCAAACATTTTTATTTGCATGACTTAGTTTTTTTATCACTTTTTATTTACATGACGAGGGTAATATGTTGGCTAAACCAATGTATGGTTGTTTCTTTAAGGCTTTCTTTAAGGCTTGCTCTATTTTCATTGTGCCTTATATAAAGTGCCAGACACATTCAGGCCCTCAGTAAATATTTATCGAATGAATGAACACCAAATAAATCAGTCAATAAGCCAGGCATTGATGTGAACTGCATCACTTTGTTATTTCAAATTAGAAAGTGAGAGTTAAGATCAGTACTCTTGGTTTGATCTTCTTTGCTGATATCATGTGTCATTTTTGTTTAATTGATCCAATAATATTGACTTTGTTACAAGTAAAAACATTTAACACAGAAACACCGAACCAAAAACCATGTAACATATTGAAAGCACAAAGTTAACTAAGCTCCTATCTGGTCTCAGAAGATTTTGAAATCTAGAGGCAGAGACCAATTCATAAATCAGGAAATACCCTGGTGTGATCAGCGCCTAACAGGGTAAGCAGAGAAGGAAATGGGAACAAGGAAGTAGCATCTAATAAAGTCTGGTATTTTGATAAAAAAAAGTATTGGACAATTTGGCTGAGTTGAACCCTTTAGAATGAGGGAAAGGAAATTAAATAAAGATGAAAGGTCAAGGCTAAAGAAATAGCAAACCCCATTGCTTACTCTATAAGAATTTCAGCAAAACTAAAATGAATGGGGCTTGAACACTTGAAAGGCAAGAAATTATAGCCAAATTGAAGGCAGTGATCCTGGGATATCTTAGGCGCTAGCTTGTCTGATGAGTTTGAACTTTATCCTGGAAGCCCCATAGATGGCAGTTGCCTAGTCTGAAAAAGAAATATTATTTTAAATCTTATAAGTATGATAAATGGCTGAAAATAGTTATTTCACGAGGCAAATAAGTTACTAAAATAGTACCCATTAATTATCAGTGTAAATAATGCTACAAGAATTCCAGTTATTATTGAAATTTTATCATTCCATTGAAAATTTACTAATCAGAGATGTAATCCCTAAACAATACCAAAAGCACGGTGCATCCATGAAAATTGAGGATCAGCAAAGTATTATTACCGAACTCAACTTGGGATAAGGACTTTTTCCTGGTGTTATGAATCAGTAATTTATCACTAAGATCAAAAAGGAGAAAGCTTAGTTAGTAAGGAATCTCTGATAATTTGGGGAATTCAATTCTCTCCTTATATTCATTTTCCAGTTTCTTGCTTCAAAGAATATCTGTTACTTCATAAGCTTGTTTAAAGCATTAATATGCTTAGAACCTGCTCATAATAGAATATGTAGATGGCCTCCGAAGCAATCTACCACATTCAAACTCAATATTCATATTAATTTTCTCAAGACTCTTCAACACTTTATAGTGCTAATTATGTCTATTAATGTGTCATTTACTTTGAAATGATATGTATGTTTTCTTCTAAAATAGAAATCCTTAATTTTGCTTAGCAGAGTTCTATTTCAGTAAGCCTTTCTGATCTAATGACTCTGATTTCTCTTGGAAATAATAGGTTTACTTGTACAATGAATAGTAACACATATATTTAATGCAGATAACTGGCTGCTTATCAAACTAGCTCTAATTAGACATTTTTGCATTATGGGATTAATATGAGTGCTCTTGGGACAGGGCACACAAAGCATGTGAATGTTCCAAATGAGAATACATTTACAGAGATGGCATTTCCCATTTCACACTAGCTTTGTACTATTTGACAAATGCTAATGTATACAGGTACACAACTAGGTCTTGATTGTACTTGTCTGGCAAACAGAGAGGGAGGATTTCCGTGGAAAATAACAGATATTGTGGATTTGAGAGGAAAAATATTTAGAATAATGATATTCTATTTTTACATAGTTCTTCTAAATAGATGTTTTAAGAGATGGGAAATTTCACAAGTTATAGGTTCCAGTGCTCAATGAAATTTATTGTTATGAAATGATATATTTTCCAGGTTGCTGTTGAAAACTAGCATAAAGGGGTCCTGGCTGATTCATTTTTGTGATTCCATCTTTTTTTTCTTTCTTTCTTTTTTTTTTCCTCACTCATCCATTTTTTCTTTTGTGAATTTAGAGATTAGCACCAGGTTTCCTGATTAAACGTAAGTAGCATGGATACGAAGTTAAATCAGTTTCCCAACATTTATTCTTTAACTTAAAGCAAATCTATCAATTTATATATCTAAAATTAGTCCTTATAGCATGTCAGATTAAGATATATTTGTACTTTAGCTAAAGAACAATTTCCTGCACATTTTCATTTAAAAAGCTCCTAGATGTTTAACTTTCTTTTGTGTGAAACTCCTCTCTGTCATCTTCTTGCATAAAATCACATTCTTCACCATTATGACTTTAACCAAAATTTTCTTGCAATTATCGTGTCTTTCCAATATGACATATAGAAGTAAATGATGAACACTTTATTTGCTTAGTATGTGGCATGCCAGAAGGGACAAGTGACCCAGAAGTCGTGGGCCCAGGTCTGCCAGAGTAGCCTGGCCTGGGGAAATCTCACAGGCAGTATCAACAGCGGGTCACCCATTGAATATTACCCTTTGAAACATTCATATCTATTCACAAGGGCCAGAAATCACACTTAAGAGACCTTAAAAAGGAACTTGAAATTTTGACTGTGGGGCTTTGAAGCTGTATAAACAGGAAAGCTGACCCTACTTCTGGTGTCATAAGGGGTAATTGCTAACATAATAATAAAAAATAGAGAACTTTGACTATAGCCCTATTTTGTCAACCTAACATCATCCCCATCTGTGGCATAATTCAGTGTCTGGGGTCTAATATCTGTGGTTGCAGCTGTTTGATGAGCCATTATTTGCTCCATCTTTGCTTATGATTCGGAAATCTTCTGTTCTTTACCATTCTCTTCATGATGGGAACTGGGCTGGGATAGAACTGTGATCCAAGCTTTGTAGCCAACCAGAGTTAATTGTTTAATACTGTGTAATAGCTTGTTTCTATGCACCTATTCAGGAGGTCAATTGCGTTCCTGGGAACCCAACTACCATGGGATCAAACTCAAAGAAACGTTTCCTTATCCGTGAGTAAGATACTATTGATGTGATTAAGAAAATACCATATACTATCTATAATACCATATTACTTACATATGCAGTAAAATAATTAAAAATATAAACAAGCAGGAAGAAAGCAATGTGTTTTATGTCAATTGTCAAGTGTCTTATAACCATTTATCAAATAGCCCATTCAAAATGAATAGTCTATTCATTTTGCACTGCCCCTCTGTCAAATACCAAGTTCCCATATATGTACAGAGGTATTTCTTTGCTTTCTATCATATTCTATAGGTTCACTGGCCTAACCCTGTGTCAATACCACAGGCTGCAGTTGTTGATAATTTAATTTTCCAGAGTACATGAAAGAGAACTAAATAGTAATGTTCTTCAAGAACTTCTTAAATTCTGTAAGTGTTATGCATACATGCAGTGTACAGGTAAACATTAGTATAAAAGTTCAAATTCATGAAGAAAAACATGACACTGGCAAGCTTTCATAACATTTAATGTCTTATCTCAAATATGTAACACATTATTTTCTAAAACAAAATTCTCTATTCCTTTTCTCCAATAAGTTTAAGGTTATAAGTCATTGCCTACAAAAAAACTTATGAGTTGTCAATGCTCTGTGTAAAGAAAGCATCAGAAGATGCTTTGAGATAATTGCATGTATATATGCATTACATTAAGCAGAAGAAATCTGGGAAGTTCAGAACTACAAGTACAAGTTGGTTAAAGCAAATTATTTGCTTCTTTAGGAGAAAAATAGATAGCTTTATTCTATCTGATAAAACCTGCGGTTCTAGAAATGGGAGAAAACCTGGTAAAATTATGTTGTGAAGAAGTTTGGATGAAAGAGGGAATATCAGTTAGAAAATTACTCAAATGGGGCGCCTGGGTGACTCAATGGCTTAAAGCCTCTGCTTTCGGCTCAGGTCATGATCCCAGAGTCCTGGGATCGAGCCCCGCATCGGGCTCTCTGCTCAGCGGGGAGCCTGCTTCCTCCTCTCTCTCTGCCTGCCTCTCTACCTACTTGTAATCTCTGTCTGTCAAATAGTAAATAAATAAAATCTTTCAAAAAAAAAAAGAAAATTACTCAAATGACTACTATATATAGGACACTTTTAATAGGATAGTTATTCTTTATAATCAAAAGTTAAATATCACAAAACCTATTGCACATTCTTGAAATCTTCATAAACAATTTGATAACTCAGTTCTACAAAGAAGTCACTTAAACATGAACTGAGTAAGCTTGTCAGACTAAGGTATTAGAGGTACAAGACTTACATCCACTGCTTTCAAACAGCCCTCTCTTGTGCAATGTCAGAAGCCAGCTTCAACTGGGATCATAAGGGATACCTAGCACCTCAGTTCAATAGTTTTCATTAAATGTTGAACTGGATCATGTTCAATGTCCTGGGTCATAGCAATAATGACCTAACTGGTGTTCAGGCTTTCTCCTAATGCTCCTTCAATATATTCTCCAAATGGCTTCGTGGACATATCTCTAATCTAAAAGACAATGTCACCACAATAATTGAAATACTTTATTTCTTTCCAAACACTTTAGTAAAGAATAATTTACCATGATCTCTGCCTACCTGGCTAAAATCATTCCCACTCACTCCAATACATACACACACATACACACCCATACCCCAATAAGCATCTTATTATCAAGCAACATGGAACAACATACAGTCTCTTCACTTACTCTTTTACATGTTAGAGGAAGAGGTTAACAAAAAAATTAATTAAGGAGACTATATACTATAATGATACATATTCTATTCACAAACATGCCAAACAAGCTCCTACTGCAAGACATTTGCACTTGATGTTCTCTCTGCCTAAAAGGCACTTAGAGTAGTTAAAATGAGGTGAGCAAGTGGATGAATACTGTTGAGAAAAGTTCTCCCAATTTTTTCATCAAGATTTTTTTCTTTTTTTTAAGATTTATTTATTTTAGAGAGAAAGAGCCTGGTGGGGAAGGGTAGAAGGAGAGGGAAAGAGTCTCAAGCAGACTCCCTGCTTTGTGTGGAGCCCCATGCTGGGCTCGATCTCATGACCCTGAGGTCCCAACCTGAGCCCAAACCAAGAGTAGGATGCTCAAGTGATGGTACCATCCAAGTTCCCCTCATCAGGCTTTTATTTACATTTATTCCTGTTTCAAAATTTGTGATAGGCAATCTCTCAAACTGGAAGTTTTCTTTGACATTTGCTAAAGTCTGGTAGAGGTGATGTTTCTTGGAGTTTTAACAGCACGTTCTGTATACCTCTAATTAAAACTGTTAGAGCACACTGTGATCATCTGTTTCAGTGTACATGTTTGTTGAGTTATCCATCTCCAGCATAGGAAGGCATTCATTATTGAGTGACTCAATGATCTAAAAGGCTGTAAAGGATGGCAATTAAAAAATAGAATTCTTGGACTCTAATATCAACTTTTCTAGGTGTTATATGTAGTTTAAAGAGTCAATTAACCTCACTTTTTCAGATTTCTTACCTCTAAATTAGAAATAATTATAAAAATATAGTATTTGATATAGGCCAGCCATTGTTCCAGGAGCCTCATACTTATTAATCCATGCATTTTTTTACATCATCTGTATCTGTAAAAATCACAGGGTTTCTGCAACAGTACTGATTAAGTTAGTTAGATTATAGAGATCACTTTCAAGGCATTTCTGGCATACAGTTAGTGTTTACCCAATTATGGATGCATTTAGAGAAAAGCATATGTGAAATAAAGTTACAAATTTCATAAATTTTTACATTCAGAGATCTACTTTTTATCACTTTCCAAATCAACATCATTTACGCCCACACTCTGTTACAAAAGAGTATTTTCTTTAAAATAAGATCGCGGTTTATACAATGCTTCTTAAAATAGGGTTGCACATTTACCTTGGGACTTTCGCTAAGCCCAGACATCCTCCTAGCACTTCCATGGTATCATAACTCAACTACAGAAGTTTGGGGGTTTTTTTGTTGTTGTTGTTGTTTGTTTGTTTTGTCTTTTTGTTTTGTTTTGTTTTAGTTTTTTTTTTCCTTCCTCAAGTGACCCTCATGTGAACTACTGATTATGTCCAAATATTATAATTGTCCAGTCATGTCCTAAAGAATAATGACTACATATTTGTGCACATATTAAATTTAAAGTACTTTCTTCTGGTGAATAGTAATTTTAAGTTTTCATAAATTTATGACTCATTCTATTCTCATAGATATAAAATAGCATTATTTACCTAGAGTGATACAGTGGTTATTTCTCTATCTCTTGAATTTAGCAGTGTTCTTGGAAACATTAGAAAAACAGTGAAATTGTATGATGAATAAATTACTCCATGAAGGAATAAGATATTCTTTTTTTAAAATTTTTGTAAAGATTTTATTTATTTATTTGACAGACCGAGATCACAAGTAGGCATAATGGCCAGCAGAGAGAGAGAGAGAGAGAGAGGGAAGCAGGCTCCCTGCTTAGCAGAGAACCTGATGTGGGGCTTGATCTCAGAACCCTGGGATCATAACCTGAGCCAAAGGCAGAGGCTTTAACCCACTGAGCCACCTAGGTACCCTAGAATAAGATATTCTTAATGCCATCTTAGATCAACTACAAATCAGACCAAATACTATATCCTCCTTACCCAAGAAAGCAGCATAGGCTAAATAACAGGTAGAATTTTTCTAGGGAGATAAGAAAAGCCATGGGTAGCCATGTATAAACCTAGAATATAAGCAGAATAACTGAATGTGTCATTTATGGCATAGATTCAAGAATTGTTCATAACCATCATGAAGATATAAGCTATTTGCTCCAGAATGTACATCAATCAAGAAAGTTTTTAAAGTAGATCATTGTATGTTAAAATTTGCCCAAAATTCATCATTGTCAAATGTTAAATTTATTTATATATTTATATATAGATATATAATTTTATATAAATTTTAATTTTATAATAAATTTATGATATAAATTTAATATATATGATATAATTTACTATATATACGTGTGTGTGTGTGTGTGTGTGTGTGTGTGTGTGTGTGTGTGTATGTATATGGCATGTGAGCCTAATACTCTTCAGGCTTTAAAACACCATATTTAGAGAAAATATGTTCAATTAAAGTGGGAATCACAGAGAACTTGATCTAACAGCCACACTGTATGTAGTATTATGAGATTTTGAGTTGATACACAAGAATTAATTTCAAAAAGGAATGAAAATTGTCTAATCAAACATTTCATTAAAAGTGTATTTTCCCCCAACAAACAAAAATATATTATCTTAATCCAGGGAGATTTTCGTCTCTTGCTTTTCAAAGATGATTAAAAAGATTGCTTTACTAGAGTCAAGTTCTATTAAGTTTATTAATATTAGGGTCATTTGAAAAGTCTTATGAAAACTATATTTAATCTAATTGCTAGAAAACTTTAATGTTACTTAAAAAGTAATTTGCCTACTTATGGGTACATTAATACCAAAAGCCAGTAGTTCCCATAGACATTAATATGTAGAAAGTTAGGGAACCTTCCAAGAATTTTTTTAAACAGATGCTCACTTTTGACTACAGAGTTTTCCCCCGAAAAGGATTCAGTGTCCTTTCCTATGCTCATTTTCTAACATTTGTTATAGCACAAAATACAAAGATGAATAAAAAAGCTAAGCATAACAATTCAAGGATCAGAAAATCACTTCAAAATATTGGTAATTAAAATTAATGGAAACTTTAAAAATAAGACTGACTCACTCTTTAAATGATGATAGTAGAGATTCTAACATCACTTGTAAAAGGCAAATCCCTCACTCATACCCCGACAGCCATCCAGACTTTGCTCTGCCATTTTGCTCTTGAGCAGCACAGCAATGGAGTTTCATAGGCAGCTTTTATGAGTGGAGATCTTTTTACTTTTTTTTTTTAAGATTTCATTTATTTATTTTAGAGATGGGGGAGCACAGGGAGAGGGACAAGAGATTCCACACCGACTGCCATGCCCAATGTGGGGCTCAATCCGATGACCCTGAGATCATGACCTGAGCCGAGATCAAGAGTCCCACACTTAATCTTACTGACTTAGCCACCCAGGTGCTGGAGTGGAGATCTCTTTTTTTTTTTAATTTATTTTTTTTAATTTTTAAATTTTTTAATAAACATATAATGTATTATTAGCCCCAGAGGTACAGGTCTGTGAATCGCAAGGTTTACACACTTCACAGCACTCACCATAGCACATACCCTCCCCAATGTCCATAACCCCACCACCCTCTCCCGACTCCCCTCCCCGCAGCAACCCTCAGTTTTTCTTTGTGAGATTAAGAGTCTCTTATGGTTTGTCTCCCTCCTGATCCCATCTTGTTTCATTTATTATTTTCCTATCCCCCAACCCCCCACGTTGCATCTCCACTTCCTCATATCAGGGAGATCATATGATAGTTGTCTTTCCCAGAGTGGAGATCTCTTTAAGGACAATGCTACCAAGCTCCTTTGACTTTACTGCATAACCCTTTTAGTGGCAATTTATATATTGTAATCAAAAGGCTAAAATTTGATTCAATTGAACAAATTTTCATTATGTCCTTCATATTAACAACAAATTGCTACATGCCATATTCAAGAAACTCACAGTCCAATCAAAGTATACAAACATATCTTTAAATGATCTGTTACACTGCATTCAAAATAAAAAAAAAAGAAAATTATAAACAATGGTAGTTCCCTAGCAAATCACACACTACTATTGACAAGCAAAGTGTAATTGAATTGGTTCCTTGCCTTTTACTCTTAATGATATTGCTTTACAATCCTCAAAAGTGTAATCAATATTTTGAAGTTGCATTTTTTTCAAGCTAATTATGTCTTGTGAATTATTACATTTTACATGACCAGTAGGGCTCTCTTCTCACTTATGATAATTTCTCTTTTTTCTTCTTTCACATTTTTTAGTGGGTTTTTCTTTTTTGAGTGTGTGTGTATCCTATATTCTTTGATCTTCCTTTCCTAATGTTTTCCTACAGTTTCTCGTAAGAATTTTTCCTTGTTTTCCAAAATTTAGTAATTTGTATAATGTAACATATTATTTCCATTGCCACAAAAAAGTTCTAAAGAATTTTTCAAAGTTCCTGATGCAATAATTATAAACAGTTCTGTTCTCTTGTCATCTATCATTGTCACCATTAGATAATCAACAGGTATAGTTTTCACAATGTTTCCTTCATGTCCATGTAGTTTTCAGAAACTATACTTGACTGTGGGTTGTACAGAAGAGACTTAAAAATACATGTAAAATATTTTATAGATGTAAAATGAATCTAGGAGATTGCAAAATCAGATTTACGTATATACCCACATGTTAAAAAAATAGAGTATAATAAAATTACAGCAAATAGACCAGTGTGATATGAACTTATACAGGATATAAAAACAGGATTACACACATAAAAAGCACTTTCTATGTTCTAGGCACAGTTCAATTTAATATAGTTTTATCTACATTCATTTAATTACTATAACAACTCTACAAGGAAAATGCAATTGTCATCCTTGTTTTGGAGATGAAGAAACTGAGGCCCAGGACTGTAGAATAACTTGCCCAAATTCTCACTGAGAGGTGAGCATCAGTTGCCTTGCTGCAGATAGCCAGGCCCCAGATCTTGAGCTCTCCAAAACCGGCAGTACTGCCTTCAGGACATACACATAGGAAAAATGGAGGCCTTTGAATGCCAACTTAAAGAATAAGAAACTGTAGCTACATTAGCAAATGTTTGTAAACAAGAATATCATCTTGTGATGTATTTGTATAAATACATTGGACAAGCTTTGTGAAGACACCAAAAGAAGTACAAGTCTGTTGCTTTAGTGTAAGGAAATAGAATGCTGGCTTAACCTTGGGATGAAGTTAGAGGAAATAATTTTAAAGTTGTGTGTGTGTGTGTGTGTAAGCTTTTGAAATAATCTCACTTTCTCAAAGGGACATAGAGACAAATGGATTTTCTGTGTGTGTTTTCCAAAAAAGAGGTCATATGCAAAGCAACTTTAGACAGCTGATTGGAAATTATAATGAGGTAGATATAGTATACATGTATACAATTTTAAGTAAGAAAAGAGATATTTTTCTCTTTTAATAACAAGCTATAAATGCTAGAGGGGATGAGAATTGAAGGTCACAGGCTCTATTTATTTATAGTGCTTTGTTAAAGGAGGAAATAGTTTGGACAAAGTTTCAGAGTAACAACAGCTCTGAAAATTGTCTTTAAGGAGGCAAAGCATTTCTAAAGTAGTTTGCCCTTTTGGATTTGAACATACTGATTTTTACAATGAATTGTTATGTCAGCACTTCATCTACCCCAAAGGAAAAGCATGATAAATCTGCATTATGCTTTGAGGAAAGAGCATTACCAAGCTCTAGTATTAGCTTTCAAGCCAACTATTTCCAGTAACAGGTCAGATTTACCCACTAGCTATTCTTCCACACATGCATAGATTCATATTTTATGCTGACTGAGCTGTATTTTTTTAAATATACCTATTACTTGAGCACTTATTACAGCATTTATTTTCAACATTTACATATATATTTGTAAATATATATATATATTACTTTGTAATTTTTTTCTGATTGGAATATATAATCTGGATGTAAAGTGTTTTAATGATGTGAAACAAGTCTTTTTAAACAAGAAATAGTATCAGGTATTACCTCTGCATTGAATCTATATCATATTATTATTATGGTAATTATTAATTTAAATTATTCATATGAATTTAGTGGTCTTCCTGTACACTAGTTTTGATTTTAAGAACAAGTCAAGGTAAGTTTCAGAATTTCTCCACTATGTTTTTTTTTTTTTTTTTTGCCTGCTTTAAGATAGAAACCAAGTCATCAGCCTAATCTTCCCAAGCACTTAGGAATTTGTCGTAGTATATGGAAACAAAAAGGATTAAAATCTTTCATTTAGGATATGTCCTTGATTAATTTTTGCCATAGCTTGATTCTTCCATTAAAAAGAAGCATTCCCATTCAAATCATATTAGCTTTGACTATCCAGAGCTGAAAACAATTAATAGGAAGAGTAAGCACTCATTGGCTTCTTGGGAAGCTCAAGAAAAAAGGAGTATTCTCAGATTTTTAATCTTTCTCTCCTTTGTTTCTCTGATTTGCTTCTGCAAGATTTTGATGGAGGTATCCTATTTTTAGACCACAAAAAACTCAGTTACTTAGAGAAGAATGGAGAAATGGAGAAAATGAACTAAAGTATATTTGCCTGTTTGTCTCCCTGTAGAATAGAGTTTAAAAAAAACCTGGCGATTCACAGACCTGTACCCCTGGGGGGGGGGGAATATATATATATATATATATATATATATATATATATATATAATATGTTTATAAAAAAAAGATAACAATATTTAAAAGTGTTGAAGCAAGTATTAAAATTTTTACCAAACCCCATCTTCTCAACAACCTTGTTCATCTCTCAGCATGCACTGTTCTTTAAGTAACTGCCAACATATCAGGATGTTCAGGTTATTGGCTCTTATAATCATCAATAGCCAGCAAAGATATTGAGCACCTTGTAAGTTTTCATATTCTTTGCTGTGCCCTGCAAAAATAAAGTGATGTAAGGTATAAACCTTTCCACAATAAAAGATGATCTATTAAGGGAAACACACAAGAAATTATTTTCAAGTAAGTGGTATGTCTCATGAAATCAACCACACTCATGTAGAGAATACCATTGGAATTACTTAAGAAGAAAACACAAGATACCCTCTCCTTCTGGAGACTGAGATAAATTAATTCTCACTCTTACCACCACCCACGACTCTGCTTTCTCCTTTTCTTAGCATTAAAAAAAAAAAAAAAAAAAAAAAAAAGGAAGAAGGCAGCATAGGGTGTGATTTCTCAGGATTAGGGCAAAATAAATGAGCATTGCTGAGCTTTTGTGTTGTAAAGATAGTGATTTTAATGAAATAAGGGCATTAAAAGTATGAGTAGTAAATTTAAAGATTTAAAATGTAGGCAGTAGTAGAAAGAAGGACTTTTGTTAAGTTTATCCTTGCTAGAACTGCCTCTTTCATGCAGAGCAAAAAGAAATATAGAATGATAACTTCAAAGGTGTCAAGGTCAAAGGAAGTGTTATTAAAGTAATCCATACCGAGATTTTTTTTTTTTTTTCCATTCCAGATGGGAAAGAACTCACAGGCAGAGTGAAAGTAAAGATATAAAGAAATAAAGGGGGCTAACTGATAGACCATAAACCAAAACACTCCAAAGGGGAAAAAGGAGGAATAGAGAAGGAAGACTTTATTTTAGAATAAAAGAGTATTAACCCTTCTTTTAAGACCTGGGAGGGAATGGAAAGATGAATTACAATAAAATATATTTTTGAATAAAGATCCAAATGTAAGGGTGTTTAGTAATGGAGAATAGATTTCAGTGTGTGCGTGAGACATCTTGCCAGATTTCACTTAGAATAATCCAGTCTACCCAAGCATTAAGTTTAGAGGGAATATGTCAAGAAAACAGAGACAGTCTGCAAATAAATATGGCACTTAAACCATTGGGTTCTCCATTGTGTCTTAAAATGTCATTTCTTTATGTTAAATTGAGGGAACTTTAAGTATGATATTGCCTTCTTCTGGCTATTGTTTATTGCTTTGAGGATGTTCAACTGCATTATGTGGATCTAGTAATGTTTTTGGAAAAGGATGCAATAAAATTGTGCAACTCCCTTTGTACACTCTCAGGTAAAATTATACTATCAGGAGCAAAAGGAAGTTTTTGTTTGTTTGTTTGTTTGTTTTTGTTTTTGTTTTTTAAATAAACTCTTTGATTCTATTTAATTTGTTAGGCTCTTTCTTCCTATCAAAGGGATCATGTCCTGTACTAAAAATCCTCTGCCTATAGGCTAAACAATAACTTCTCAAAAAAAAAATGTGTATTTGTGTACTGTACAAACATCTCATCCATGGTATAGTATCCAGAATTTAAATTTTAGGGTAGTCTTGCCAAGTAGACAGTCAAATCTCAAGGATAGAGACAAATCCTTTTTTATTATTTTTTTTAAAGACTGTATTTATCTATTTGTCAGAAAGAGAGTGAGAGAGTGAGCATGAGCAAGGGGAGCAGCAGACAGAAGGAGAAGCAGATTCCCTGATGAGCTGGGAGCCAGATGCAGGGCTTGATCCCAGGATTCTGGGATCACGACCTGAGCCAAAGGCTGGCATTAACCAAATGAGCTACCCAGGCATCTCTAGGACAATTCCTTATGTATGTTTGAATCCTATCCTCTAGAACATAGTCTAACACTTCAGAGAAGCTCAACATACACTACTAAAGCCACTATTCAAAGTCTCACTGTGTCCACCAGGAGCACACCATTAGGCAAACAAATTAAAATTTGTCAGCTTACTATGGCAGGAGGGAATGCACTTCAGGATCACCATGGAGTATGTCAAAAGGGTTTTAGAAAAGGGTATTTACAGGATTTGGAGGACTAGGTAAGTCATAGGAATATATTTGAAGAACTGATCAAAGTTCCTTATGAAAAACAGCAAGGTTAGAATTTATAGTTAAATAACCTTGCAGATTACAGTTACATTAACAATGCTAGGGAATAATAAATTGATTATAAAAATGTTCACATCCCTACTTTCCTCTTATGCTTTGGCCATATCACTTTGGTGAGTGGGACATTGATAAACATGATAAACCAGGGCTTGAAGAGTATGCCTTGGAAGTTACTTTATTTTTACTGGTAGACTAGGTAAACAAGATATTGTCTAGGGAAACAAGATAGCCAGCTAGATACAAATCCAGGGCAGGATGGAGGTCACTCTAGATTAGGCCATCCCAGATGAATGGTCCCCCAATCAAGCTGGTGACTGACTGCAGACAAATGAGCAAACCCAACTGAGAGCAGAAGCACTATCCAGATGAGTCCAACCCAAGCTGCTGACTCCTAGAATTGTGCTCTAACTAAATGTTTATTGTTTTAAGTTACTAAGGTTGGTAATGGTTTTATGTCTCAAAAGCTAACTGACAAAGTGTCAATAAAGATGTGCCAGTTTTGGGAGTCTGTTCATCTCCATTCAAGCAAACAATCATTCATTAACTATGCTTAAGATGTATGTTCAATCCATGAGCTGAGGACTTTTTGTGACTACCCGCTCACATTGGTTGTCTCAAGGTTTGCTCAATCCTTCTGAACTACCCTGAAAAGACTACCCTTTTTTAATGGATTAGAACCTTCAAATGATACCTTAAACTGAACTACCAGTGAAAAGCCAGTAAAGTAAAAAGAAGCCCTAACCCTATTCCAGTACTTGTCCTTGCATTGGGAAAATGGAGTTAGGGGGGATGAACTGAGTCTCCCACATAGTACAAATTCCATACAAATACACAGTGCTCCCCCCAAAAAAAGGAAATTTAGAACTGTCTTAGTCTAGGGGCGCCTGGGTGGCTCAGTGGGTTAAGCCGCTGCCTTCAGCTCAGGTCATGATCCCAGGTCCTGGGTTCAAGCCCCACATCGGGCTTTCTGCTCAGCAGGGAGCCTGCTTCCTCCTCTCTCGCTGCCTGCCTCTCTGCCTACTTGTGATTTCTCTCTGTTAAATAAATAAATAAAATCTTAAAAAAAAAAAAAAAGAACTGTCTTAGTCTAGCCTCAAAAATATGCTTGGTTATCTGTGTCCATAGTTTTTTTTTAAAGTTATGAGAAAACTCAAAAAAAGTAACTCAAAAGCTTGTATTACTTATAAATGAAAAATAATATTGAGTAACTCAATGCAAGTACGGCAGCTTAATTACAAGCATGAGGTGTGTAACATTTTGGTAAACCAGTGGCCCTATTGAAGACATTGTTATAAAGCAGTGTTTTAAGTCTATATTTTGTCATGGCTATAATTTAACAGTTTATAAGCAAAATTAATGTGTTGTGTTTCCCTTTGAAAAATACAGCACATTTTATTCAAAGTGGCTTGCTAGTCCTTTTTGTTGCTGCCAAAAAGACCTGGTAGACACTGACAAGGAAATGAAATATTGTGCAGGCCAAATTTCTGACATTCATTTCCCTCAGACATTAATTTAGTACAAAGGAGAATAATCTGCTGTTCACAAAGAAGAAAAAAAATACCAACACATTTGAAGCCAAATCCTTTCACTTAAAGGTTATATGACTGAACATAATTTTCTCAGGAGGGAATTTTGTTGTTTGAAATGTCTAAGACAAGAATCATCAGAAGAGAGAGTTGGCTGCATCTTGTTTATTGTAGGTCTTTGGGTAGTTAGGGGCACCAGATAAAGGAGAAAATTCCATCTGTTTGGAATCAGAATCAATTTTTGACACAAGCTGTCAAAAAAAAAAAAAAAAAAAAAGGCAGAGGAAGAAGCCGAACTACCCCAGAGGAATATAACATTGCTAAACCAGTTTGAAGGAAAATTAGAAATTATACCTGTATTTAATTAAATGCAGGCCAGAGGAGACAACCAGTTCAGGTCTTTGAAACAAAGTTAGAAATAAATAGACCTTAACCATCAGAGATTATCAAAGTGTTTTTTGAAGGTGAATTACAAAGACAAAGGGAGAAAGAGATGTTGAATATTTTTATAATGTAATTTTTAAATTCAGTCTATTAAAACTTCTTTCTTTAACTAAAATGTAGAGGTTGAATAAGATTAGAGGCATTTTAAATTAATAACAGAGGTGGTAACAAAGAGCTGGTATAAATTGCTGAGGAAAACTGAATGAAGGACCTAGATTACTTACATTAGAAAATTATGTGTCTTTTGGGGTACCTGGATGGCTCAGTGGGTTAAAGCCTCTGCCTTCAGCTCCAGGTCATGATCCCAGGGTCCTGGGATTAAGCCCCACATCGGGCTCTCTGCTCAGCGGGGAGCCTGGTTCCTCCTCTCTCTCTGCCTTCGCCTCTGCCTACTTATGATCTCCATTTGTCAAATAAATAAATAAAATCTTAAAAAAAAAAGAAAATTATGTTTTTAATAGTTAAACAGCAAATTCTTATATAATATTGTCCAAAAAAGCAAAATAAATGTGACTTTATAAACAAACACTTTTGTTGAATATACACAAACACATATATGAGATACAGAATTCTGTTATATTAAACTCTTCTGCAATTTCCTTGATACCAGAACAAATATTCTTATGTTTAAAAAAAGATCTAGTTATATAGATATTTTCTACAGAATTGGGACTTTAGAATAATACATAACATTTTAATTTTAGGGGGTAAATAAAGTCCTATTCATTACAACCGTTCTTTTACATCCAAATTACGAAAGGGAGAGTACTGAAACATGTACCCTTGAGCTAAAGTAACTGGATTCAAATCTTCTGCCTGCCAATTTAGCCACATGTCTTGGGCCTTCTAAACCTTAACCAAGTGAAAAGATCTACCTTATCTCACAGGCTGGTTGCAAGAATTAAATGAGACGATATGTATAAAATGTTTAGCATAATACCTTTTAAAAAATTAAAGCACTAATATGATGATAAAGACCATTTACTATTTATTCCAATGAAAACAATATGAGATTCAAAAACTTCCTATCAATGGAGGAACTGTTATAATTCTGATTTATTTAGTCATTTTAGAATAATAGGAAAAAAAACCCTTCTGTGCATTTCAATTAACTTCTCAGATTTTCAATAGGACTGCCTTTAAAAGACATATAATCTGACAATGAAATTATATCTATTCCCTCAAATACAAAATATTTATTAAGCAGCTAATGTGTGCCAGGAATTCCCTAAGTACTAGTTATGCCACAAGGAACAAAACAGATAAATCTCTTATTCTCATAGAGTACATATATTAGTGGGAGAAAATATATAAACCAGAAATTAGGTAAATACATATCATGTCAGATATTGATAAATACCGCAAAGGTAAATAAAGCAGAAATGGGAAGTAAAGCCAGCTGGGAGGGTGATTTTAGTTTAAAATAAAGTAAAATAAGATAAAATAATTAAAATAATCAATGAAAATAATTTAAAAATTTCAGAAAGACTAGAAAAGACATTTGAGCAAAAAATAGAAAAGGTGAGGAAAAGGTGAGGCAGTAAGCCGTGAGATGGGGGAAGTACTCCCCACATATAGGATACACCAAGTAGATTGGATGTGGGTATAAAAGAAAAAGAGCAATAGAAAAGATTTCAAAGTTTTTGGCCTAAGCAACTAGAAGAATGGTAGAAGGAGGATGTGAAAACATTGACGGATCATTGTGTTTAGAGATTAATACTAAATATTAAGCCTCGAGGTGAACATTAAATGGATTATTAAAGATCCAAGTGGAGATATTAGAAATACAGCTAAAATAAATGGAAAAGTCAGGGAAAATTTTAGGCTGAGAATAAAAATTTGAGAGAAACATATATAGCTAGATAGTTAAGTAGCTAGTTAGAAAAAAAAAAATTAAGTGATCCCTGTCTTTAAATATTTCATTTTTACCTTGTTTTTCATTGAAATCTTTCAAATTCTTGAAAACTCAAGACATATATTTCACTTCTTTGGGAGCTTTCTGTGTCACAGAGTAGTCTGAATTAAGTTTTCCTCTTAGATATAGTATTTGCACATCTCTCTGTCATTACAGTATTACTCTATATTGTAATTAGCTTTTTATTTGGTATTTTCACTCTAGTAGACTGAGAGTTCCCAAAAGGAAGAACTTACATCTTAATCCTCCTTGCAGGCCCAGTGCCTAAAGAAGGTATCTGGCAGATAATTAGTATTCAATTCAAGACTGAATATAGTAGTATTTTACAACTAGAAAAACATTTTCATGAGATTTAATCAGTTAAATATGCAAAACTGGTAAAAGGGGGCTCAACTTTGTACAATGGTAAAGGGTATGAAATCTTTTCTAAACAGTATGAAATTCTACAGAATTTTGAGCAAGCGTTTTAGATTTTACAAGCCAATTCTTATGGTTTGGTTGAGGATGGACTGGAGGGAACACAAGGTAATAATTTACTTGGAGAGATAGCTGAAATTGCCAAAAGGATATGGATGCTGTTACACTGGGGATACAGTTCTATATCCCAGCAGAAAAGAATCTGCAGATCGATGTAGTTAGCCATTAAGGCATTTACTTTGGAAGATTTTAGAATGAGAAAAATTGGCCAGGGACTGATTTACATAAAATAAGTTAAATGCTATGCAAAAATAAGTTTAAATAGAGCTCAAGGAATATAACAAAAAGAGACTCTAGAGATAGAAGAGAATGACCAAAAGAAAGTTTTAGCACAAAAGGAAGATAAAGGAGAAAGAAGTGAACTAATTTTCAGACAGATAAAAACATAAAGAAACAAATTATTGAAATTTGGGAATAAGTTGGTCACTGGAAGTCTTAGAAAGAAGATCTCTTTTTTTTTTTTAAGGTTTTATTTATTTATTTGAGAGAGAGACAGAGAAAGTGTGCAGGAGTAGTAGGTGAGGGGTCAGGGTAGAGGAAGAAGCAGACTCCACACTGAGCTGGGAGCCCCACACAATTATCCAAGCCAAGACCCTGAGATCATGACCTGAGCCAAAGTCAAATGCTTAATGGCCTGAACCACCCAGATGCCCCAAGAAGATTTCTATAGTAATAAATTGAGGGTGAATGGGAAGATTTAGAAAGGAAAAAAAAAAAAACAGTATTTGAATATGGCACACCATTACAATTACAAAGAAAAGAGAGATGGATGTGATATTAATTGAGGGCACGGGGCTTAATTAAAGTTTCTGGATTTTTTTTTTTTTTTTTTTTTTTTTTTTTGTCTATTTAATGATGGGAGCAATATGAGCAGGTGCATTTTCCAAAGGGATTGATCTGTCAGAATCATTTGATACTGTTTTGGATGCTATATTACATTTAGTGACAAAAATAAAAATGTTCATAATTATACTTTACCTGAATTTTGGGCTTCCTCTGGGAAATGAGTAACTCATTTCTGCCATTACCATATGTGGAGGAAATTTCAAAATTTGATGTTTCTGAAATAATTGTCTCTATGTCTCTGGGAATCTGGAATGATACTTGTTTGAATTAATGGGGCATCTGCTTTATAGTTAATTCTATATATTATTTTTCATGACTCCCTAGATAAAACCTGCATTTTTTATACTAAGGTGGTTAATAATGCAACGAAATACTTCTTGGAACTTAAGAAAAGCAAATTTTATTTCAAATGTTTTAATACTCTGTAATCCATAAAATAGTTGCAAAACAAACTCTTTAGAAGAGTATAATCCATTAATCAGATTAATTAGTCCATTGTAGCCAAGGGCTATTCCAGAGCAATATTCGTCTAGCTGTGTGTGTAATCCCTGTAGCTACTTTGAGTACTTCTGATATAGTAGCTTAAACAAATCCCTTCTCACAAATATTTATGTATGTTCAGATGTTCTAAGAGTTTACAAAACAAAACAAAACAAAAAATCTCTCTGACTAGTCAAACTAAAATATAAAGCTAATGTAAATGCACTCCCCCAAATTATTAGTATAACAAAGGCTATTCTAATAATAAGACAACAGATAATCTCTTATCCTATATTTACAAACAACATAGCCATTTAGGCAGAATAAACAATAAAATCAGGTCTGTGTTGTATGTGAGTCTATGTGCTAAAGTAAATAATAATTATGATTTATAACATTCGCCAGTTTCTAAGGAGTTGGTACTAGGAATGAGAGAATTCTTCCTTTTGCTGGAATTCAGTGGTGACCATGAATATTCAGGTTTTTAAGGAGATTTTGGAGTACAATAGATTTCTCTGTGTAACAAATCCAGGAAGCAACTGAGTTTGCAGGGGGAGAATTTAAGGCAAAATATATGGCTACTGAGAGAAATATTGACTATTGAATTGAGAAGGGGTCAAAAAGACAGGAAATATTGATCCATAATGCAGCCATGGGAATTTGGATTGGCAATGCCACCTGGGGAAATGGGAATCAAGATTCAGAGTACTTGGAAAATAGGAAGTGACAGAGGTCCATCTGTTGGCATATATGACACCATGACAGACTTTGGAATGGGTAGAAAGTAGAACAGGTATGTAGATATATTCACACACTTTTTTAAAGATGTTATTTATCTGTCTATTTATTTATTTATTTGAAAGTGACAAAGATAACCAGCAGGAAGAGGGACAGAGAGGGAGAAGCAGGTTCTCCTCTGAGCAGGGAGTCTGATGAGGGACTTGATCCCAGTAGTCTGGGATCATGCATGACCTGAGCTGGAAGCGGATGCTTAACTGACTGAGCCACCCAGGTGCCCCAAAATACAATTTTTTGAAAGTGTGCACTTTATTCAAATTATACCATTTGAAGGCTGACAGTGAACAAGTCCTATGATTGTACTTCATTTTCAATTTATAAAGATGTGGCTTATTTGTCTCTTGCTCTGTTAATGAGACCAACATTAAGATGGAATCCAGGACAAGTATGAAGTGAGTAAGTCATGGCTTCCCCCTGGGTTTTGCATCCTTTATTAGTGTACCAGTGCATTTGAAACAAATGTAAATAACACTTGCCTGAATTACAGGAGACTGGTAATGAGGTCCTGCTTCTTCTAAGCTTTATTTTGAAATTGTCATTCCTATTTTTCCTATGTTAGATTTTCGAAATGAATATAAGTACTCTATAATTTTAATAAATGTTGAGATATATTTTTATTCATCTAAAATATCATTTACCAGAGGGGCGCCTGGGTGGCTCAGTGGGTTAAAGCCTCTGCCTTCAGCTCAGGTCATGATCCCAGGGTCCTGGGATCCAGCCCCGCATCGGGCTCTTTGCTCTGCGGGGAGTCTGCTTCCCTCTCTTTCTGCCTGCCTCTCTGCCTACTTGTGATCTCTCTGTCAAATAAATAAATAAAATCTTTTAAAACAATAAAATAAAATATCATTTACCAGAGCTCCTTTCTACCTGGTTGGATGGGGTGTTGCCTTGTTCGTGAGTCACTGAATAAAGCCAATAGGATCTTTAAAATATGTCCTGTACTTCCTGTGTACTATGTCGAATTTTGTAATGATACTCACATTTCTTCTCTAGACTCTATGGTCTATGAGGGATGTTTTTCTCTCTCTGGTATCTCAGTAACAATCAAAACACCTATAACTATAATTACTACTTAATAAGTATTTATAGATTAAATGGACAAAGAATTATATTAAATACCCATAAATGAATTCTTTTGATAAGGACTTCTACTTTTCTATGGTACCAAAAGAAAGTTTTGTCTTTCCTTAAAACTTATCTAAGCAAATATTTTATATGAAACATTTTACTATAACAAATCATGAAAAAAGTGTAAATATAAATGATAATAATACTTAACATCAATTGGGAATAAACTTTGTATCAGACTCTGTATTATTATTCTCTACAACCCTATGACATAAGTTCTATTTATGTCTTCATATCCATGTGACATATGAGACATTTAAACAGACAAACTGCGCAAGACCACCTGACTAGTGACTGGCAGAAGAGAGATACAATCCCTGGAAGTTTACTTCTGAATCATTTTCTTTTAACTTCTTTTCTAGCCCCTTGTGATTTTCCCCTAAGGAGTTCAAAATGTTTAATACGTGATGGTGTATTTATCCTAGAAAAGTGTGAAAATACTATTCATTAGCTCATGCAACAACTGTTTATAGACCATGTGTTAAATGTACATGCTGTGTTACCCACTAGATATAAGCACCATCAAGAATAGATGGGCTTTGCCCCTGAAGCTGCCTGTCCAGGACCAGAGCCAGTGTAACATGATGACCAGCATTGTTTGTTGGCTCTGGAAAAGCTAGCCCAAGTCCTTCACTCAGTTCCATGATCTTGGGCTAATAACTTAGCCTCTCCCTCCCTTGGTTTTCTCATCCACTAAAATGATCACTCTGTGAGATTAAGTGAGTTAATTAATATAAAATGTCTAGTACAGAGAATTTCAGATAGCAAACACTGACTTCCCTTTGGTAGGAGGCTCAGTGCTAACCAATTTAGGTGCTCTCAAATAAAGGAGCTAAGTTGTCTATGAGCATTGACTGAATAACCTATCCTGGTCTCAGGATAAAGGTGGCAAAGAGCAACATCTATGGCGTGAAAAATTAGTCCAGGAAAGCCAGCCTATGCCTGCCATGAGATAAAATGTGTTACTGTGACTATGACCATAAAAAAGAGAGCAAGATTTCATATGAGAAAAGAATAAATTCTCTAGGGAATCCTTAAACAATGGATGACCTTAGACCAACACATTTCAGAAAGGTATTCAATCAAGAGTTGACCTTTCCCTTCAGTCCACACCAATATGAAACTTTGAGGTTAAATAAAAAATGGAGAGATATATGCAAGTAACATCCTGTTCTAAAACTCTCCAGATAATAGACTTTCCGTACCTGGTTATAGCTATATCAATTTATTTTCCTGTCTATTTCAGTTTTAAAGTTATTATATAAACCAGAAATAAGAGAACAAAAAGATACTATACAAAAACAAGAGAGTAAACAAGGCAAAAACTACAAAAAAATCACTTTTATTCTTCATTTTCATATTGTTCCCATTATCTAAAGAAATTAAGATCTGCCAAAGATTTTTATCAGTTCAGGTGATATCCATAAACATACTGATGCCCATACTATCATTTTATAAAGATAAAGAAAATTATATTTATGTTATTGTGCAGACTCTTTTTAGCCTAATTCTATTAAGGGAGTGTTAAATGGCTATGCTCCTTGCATAGACCATTCAGTAAACAATTGGTTAAACACAGAGGGACAGCTGTTGGCTGAGGTCCTCTTATTAAACCAGAGTAAAAAAAAGAGGAAAACCAAAGAAAGTTTAAACAGTGATTACTGACAGATTGTCAACACTCAAAGACTGTTTTAAGCTAATTGTTCCAGGACACATAGAAGAGCCAGCAGGGGAAGGGCAGCTAGGGAGCTGGCAAGAGTCTCCTTGGCCTTGTAGGAAGATGGGGGAAACAGAAGTGGGTCATAGTGTCATACCATCAAGACATGTTGAGACGTGTACCCTGAAATAGGTTAAATGGACAGTTTCCCTCCCTAAAGACTTTATCACAAGGAGCCAACATGGCCCCCTTTTCCCATGCCAACCACCACAAAGGGATTGTTTCAAAACACAAAGAACTGCAAACCTTTCTAAGGAATGGATAATGTCCACACAACACATTTCTAACATTCTTCAGTTCTTTGAAACCAGGGCCTGAGCCCAGACAAGATTAGGCATTTCTTTGTGTGTATGTGTATTTGTAGGGCTGGGGAGGAATGCACAATAAGTCTTCCTCAGCTCTGTGGAACAGCTTCTTTCCTCATCCAAGACCTTCTAAACTCTAAAGTTTAGAGGCTTGTCTTATGCATCTGAAATGATTAAAATATCTGTATCAACCTTACTCTACCTGCAACAGACATACATGCCAAAACCTGTGCTCCATTTTCCAAACTTGAATTGCAGAGAGGTTCTATATGTTAGATAGATCATATATACTAGAATGTGTATTATTAAATAATTTTACCACTCATTGTGCTTACTATTATACTATTCACCAATTATGACACATGTACAGTAGCTCAGTATTTTAATACTCACTGTACTTGTGGCTGTGCAAACTGACTCTCCCATAGACCTCATATTAATTCTATTTTGTTTGGCTTGTGTTCAGGGCTCCCTATTTGTTTCAGTCTCAGAATAATACTAAAGTAGTTGTTAAAAGTTATGTCTCTGTTGGTAGTTTGGCCCATTACTGCATATACTTTGTAATTTAAGATGATGCTATTAAAGATGCTTGATATTTCCTGCCTTGTACTTGCTTCATCAGCAGAATACATGTTTGACCTAACTATAATAATTCTATCCTTGCTAAATTGTGTTTCAAATAATTGAAAACATATGTGTCTAAGAGGTGACAAGAATTAACTTTATTCTCCAGAAACGTCTTAATTTAATTGCTTTTAAGACCCTTGTCTCATTGGACATATTAAGTTATTTTACTTAATTGCTGTTACAGAGACTCAGCTTCCTTTTAGTATATATTGATGGATTTTCATGTTTCCTCTATGTGACATCTTTTATCAATGTTATCTGTGTCATCATTTATCATTGAAAATTGAAGAATTACAACTCTGTTTTGGAATTTGTAGAAATTAAATATTAACTTTGGTTTATAATTGTGTTAGGAGATGTGAAAAAGAAATAAAAAGCATAGAATTTCAAAATGTTAATTCTAGTTTAGTAGCTTAAATGAATTTTATTGAGAATAAACATGTTTATAAATTTTATATATATGTGTGTGTGTGTGTGTGTGTGTGTGTGTGTGTGTGTGTGTATACACCAAACACATATATGCTTGCATGAAAGATGGCTTTTAAATATTAGACTTAGAAGTTAAGTATTAGGCTTGTGATTATAGACTATTTGAAATTTGTGAGAAGTTTCAAAGTAAGAAACCACTGAATAAAATACTGTGTGTACATGTCTATGTTTTAAAGTTCAAAGTTAAACTGGCTTAACTCTGTAAAAATAAGTCGTATCTGAGATTTGTTGATCAAAAAATGCTGATCCTAGTAAGAAATGCTTTTTAAAACTTCCTAACTATGTTAACTAGTGAAAGAGTGAAGCAAGGGAATTAATATGGCCTTTCCAACAACATGAAGTTCTGATTTTATCCTGAGGGAAATGTGGGGTCAACTGTGGGTTTTGATTCTCACATCATTCATATCTCTGCCAAATGTCATTTCCTCAGAGACATCTTCCCTGACCACATGATCTCAAATGAAAAATTCTGTAGTTCTCCATCTTCTTGTCCTCCTTTGTTTTCCTTCATAGCACTGTTACTGCCTACCATTATTTTATTTATCTATATTTTGTACCTGCTTGCTTAATATCTAACTTTTCCACTTTCCCATTAGAATTTAATCTTCATGTCACCAAGAAATTTATTTTCTTATTTTTGTTGTTATTATTATTCATTCCTATATTCCCAGAGCCCATAGCAGTTACTGGAAAATAAACATTTTTGAAGGAATAAATACTAGTATAATGAACACATGAATTACGTATGATAAGTAACAGTTCATCTATCTAAAAAGCACACAGGCAACATCACCTAAAGTAGATAAAATCTGAAGTATAGATGCATAGTCACAAAACAGTCTAAAATACAAGAGGTATAGTTTTATTCTCTAATGTAAATGCTTTATGAGTATTGAGGGAGACCTTTGCCTTTTCCATAAGGACTTATTTACTTCTAATTACATGTTAATCTGATTTATTTGGTGGTCTTATTTCTAGGCCTACATGAAGTTAGAAAAGCAGAGTATCAGTGAAACAGAAATAGGGTCCACTTTGCAGCCAGAAGAAGATTTTTGGAACTCCAATTAGATCACATTGCTCCCTGCACAGAGTCGAGTCGTGTCCCAGCAAACTTCATATTCTCCTAGAACCTGTGAATATGACCTTACTTGAACATGGGATGTTTGCAGATATATTCAGTTTAAGATAAGGTCATACTGGATTAGGGTGGCTCATAAATCCAATAACTGGTATCCTGATAACAAGAAAGGTTTAGAGACAGACACACAGAGGGAGTCATGTGAAGACAGGGAGAAATAGAAGTGATATGTTACAAGCTGAGAAATGACAAGGATTGGAAACAACTACCAGAAGTTAGGAGGGTATAAGGATAGATTTTATTCAGAGGGAATATGGCTCTGCTGATAACTAGACTTCAGATTTCTAGCATCCAGAACAAGAGAATATATTTCTATTGTTTTAAGTTATTTAGTTTGTGGTTATTACAACAGCTTTAGGAAGCTTATGTAGTTCATTGTTTAAAATGCTTCAGAAGCTTATGATTATATTGGCAACAGTATTGAACAGTACAACATATCATGTGTGCTCAGTAAGTGTTTGAAGGACACAAAATAATCTCACAAAAGTAAAGGAATTGGTAGATATATTAAGATGTGCATCAAGTCAGCAGCAGAGATCCAGGAGTCTTGAGAGGAGGAGGTTCAAATTGCTTTCACTGTCTGTGTTCCTGAGATATATCAGTTAGGATCCATTTGATTTTGGTTACAGAATACCAGACCAAGGTGATCTTTAAATGTGAGTCATATTTATTACAATAGAAAAGTTTTCCATAGTATAGTATTTCCATTATTGGTTGTTCTAGTGACTCAGAGGTATCAGAGTCCTGCTCAAATTCTGTAAAATTTTATGGGCTTTTACCCTCATTGTTTGAAAATGGACGTTGTAATTTTAAGTATTATGTCTTCATTCAAGATGTCAAGAAGGTGATTCTAGGCTTGCATTTGTGTGAATGAGTGTGTGTGTGTGTGTGTGTGTGTATGTGTTAAGTTGAAGAGAAATATTCTATAATCCATCTAGAACCATTTCTTACTCAAATCTCTTTGGCAAGAATTTTATTACATACTTATGCTTTAGCCAATCATTGGCAATGAGAATAAGATTATGAAGTTTGTGTTGTATCCATGAAGACTCACTAAATGGGGCTAGACAGCTACTTGGCTTCTTCTGAAGGATAGTTTCACCTGTGTATTGGTAAAGAGATTGGATTCTGTTAGCAAGAGAGATTTGGGTGTAGCTATTAAGTAGCCACTTAAGTCCACAAACTAATTTTGTGGAGTTTATGGAAGACACAGAGACCATAGCAATATACAAATGTTTTCATAATATGATAATGCATATCATTCTCAGTTTATTCATAATTCTTATTAAAACAATGAAACTCCTCCCAGAAAATTAATCAGCATTTTTGACTTCTGGAATACAGACTTTCACTTCAAGATCTTTTTTTGTACAATAATAACAGAGAACAACATAAGACACAGTGTCCTTATCCTTACATAAGTAAGCCTGCTGGGTGACCAGGGTTTTTTATTTTATTTTATATATGTAATGTTTACTTCATTTCAGAAAGTGGCCAACACATAATAGATATTTATTCCAACATCAATGTAGTTTTCCTTTTCTCAAAAGCCTGTGATTAAAATATTTACAGATTATTTCGCCAAATATATAGGAGTATATTTTAGCTTTAACAGCAATGTTCTTTAATGATTTTGATCTCATAACTATTAACAGGATTAGAGAGGTACTCAAATAAAATTGGATTGGAAAACATGAGATTATAAATTCACTAAGTTAAAAAAAATTAGAATAAAATCATGAGCTGAAAGCTATACTAGGACAATGTGCTTATATGAATGTAACAGTTCAACATCTGAATCATTGCACTGGTCCTTGTCATTACCAATAGGATAAGATCTCAGTTTTCTAGGAGCACCTTGTTGGCACAGTCAGTTAGGCATCTGACTCCTGATTTCAGCTCAGGACATGATCTCATGGGTCATGAGACCGAGACCCATGCTGCACTCCCAGGTCAGTGGAAAATCTGCAGCAGATTTCCCCACTCCACGCCCCTCCCCACAACTTGCTCACTCTCTCTCTTTTTCTCAAAAAAACAAACAAATAAATAAATCTTTAAAAAGCAAGAATATCTGTTTCCTAAAGTTGTTGAGTCCAGAGATGTTGCAAAGCATGTTTCCCAAAGCCTTGGAATTCCTTGGAGTTCTATAAAGTTAGAGTAAAATTAGGGAATCAATAAAATAGGGCTCTAGAGAATCTCCAAACTCCATTCACTGAGGCAAATCAGATTTTTTTGGCTTATACCCAGTAACATGTAAGAGTTAAAAAAGAAGGAAGGAAGGAAGAAAGGAGGAAAGTTGAGTGGAAATCAAGGAGAGGTCGAGGTGTTGTTTGTTGTTGTTTGTTTGTTTGTTTGTTTGCTTTTTAAGAATAAGGACTTTTGTGACAAATAGCTAAGTATTGGTTAGCAAGGTATATCTATCTATCATCTATCTATCTATACACACACATATATAGATATAGATACAATATAGCTGGGGAGTATTTTTATAAGTATATTCTCCTAAAATAGAGATTTGGACACAGAAATTTTATTGGGAAGTAATCTTTGGAATAACACTTTAAAGAAGTGAGGGAAGCAGAATTGGGCAGAGACAAAAGTTGAAAGGCGATGCACTTATAACAAATGCCCCAGCAGATCCCTGGAGAAACTTTAGAGCTGAAATGGTTCTTTGAAAGTGTCTCATTGAGGCAAAGGGCTAGGGTTAGTTCTTCTAGCTCCGCTCATCCTTTGATGCTGGCTGCTCCTGTGCAGGTGCCCTAACCTTGGGTGAGGCAGCTCTTTAAGTGGAGAGAAAGCCTTTGGTCAGCAACAACGACCCAGGCAGTTGGGGGAAGGAGTGTCTTGGTCCTAAAGTTGGAATTAGGGTGTGTGTGTTGGGGGTGTGTGTGTGTGCATCACAGCATTCACTTCATCTGTTATTAGACTTAATTATAGGCTCAGAAAATAAAACAGACTATTTCACTATCCCACCTCCCTACACATGCATATTTGCACAGGGTTACATTCTTTCTTCTCTTTGCTTTTCCCTGGTAGACCTAGCTGAGAAACTCGAGGTTTACTACCTGAGATGGAGTTGAATGGTAATTGTAGAAACATGGAGAGGAGAAAAGAGTAATTAAAATCTCAGTCATGGGGCGTCTGGGTGGCTTAGTGGGTTAAAGCCTCTGCCTTCAGCCCAGGTCACAATCTGGGATCGAGCCCCGCATCAGGCTCTCTGCTCAGTGGGGAGCCTGCTTCCTCCTCTATCTCTGCCTGCCTCTCTGCCTGCTTGTGATCTCTGTCTGCCATATAAATAAATAAAATCTTTTAAAAAATAAATAAAGTCTCAGTCATGTGCTAGGCAAAACAGTTTTGTTTTGTTTTGTTTTCTGTTTTTGCATTTCTACAAGTTTCTTAAACATATTTTCTTAAGGAGCAAACAATATCTGCAAGCCTGCCTGGAGTTCCTTCAGCAATTCTTTGAAACACCTGATTTCACAGACAAGCTACTTGTATTAAAACATTAAAACATTTCCTTTGATTTCCATCTTGGCTCTTAACACAGAGGAGAATTCAAAGCAGCTGATATAATTCTACCAACATAGGTCTAATAATGCCAATTTAAATATTGAGTCACACAAATAAAGGGTTTTCAGATTAAAATACAAGAGGCCCAGTTAAGTTTGAAATTCAGATAAATAACAAGCGTTTTTCTATTATAAGTATGTCTCATGAGCTATTTGGGACATATATCTACTTACCTATTTCAAAATGGTATTTATTTTTACCAAGAATTCAAATTTAAACAGCATGCTATATGCTTATTTGCTAAACCTTGCAGCACTACACAATTAGGAAGTAATACAGGCTGAATGGACCTGGCTTGCAGTTTAAAATCAAGCAGCAAAACCTACAGAGAGAGAGGACTTGACTTTATAATTGAATTATTGCCTAAGCCTCATCTATTATTTAAGAAATGCTGTACCTGAATATTGAACTGTTGTAGCCCATGTTTTGAAGCTTGAGCTAGCTAAGTGCTTCTGGCCATGCTGTCTATAATAAATATATGTCCCAGCAGTCCCTATTAACTTCTTAGTCCATTCAGACTACTACAACAAAGTACTCTAGACTGGGTGGTTTATAAACAATTGAAATGTATTCCTTATATTTCTAGAGCTTAGATGTCTGAGATTAGGGCATCAGTATGGTCAGGTTCTTGTAAGAGTCTTCTTTCAGGGTATTGTTTTTGTTTTGTTTTTAGGCTCCTCTATGTATCCACAAGATGGAAAAAGAACAAGAGAGCTCCCTGGGACCCTTTTTATAATCCTATTCATGAGGGATTCACTCTTATGACCTAATCATCTTACAAAGGTCCAACTCATAGTATCATTACACTGGGGATTCAACATATGAATTTTGGAAGGACATAAGCATTCAGTGCATTGCACTTAGGCCCCCAAAATTTATTTTTATTTTTTAAAAGATTTTATTTTTTTTAATATTTTATTTATTTGACAGAAATCACAAGTAGGCAGAGAGGCAGGCAGAGAGAGGAGGAAGCAGGCTCCGCACTGAGCAGAGAGCCCAATGCAGGGCTCGATCCCAGGACCCTGGGATCATGACCTGAGCCAAGGCAGAGGCTTTAACCCACTGAGCCACCCAGGCGCTCCAGGCCCCCCAAATTTATAACTAACACTCTCTTCTAGCCTTCAATTATGCTTCTTGCCCTGTCCTCTTTGTCTTTGCTGAGTCTCCCAACCCTGCAAGTTGCCTGAGGTCCTCATCTTTGCTTAAAATTCCACATATACCTCTCTGTATAGCTCGCAATCTTGTCTGCACATTGGAATTACCTGGAGAACTTTAGGACACTATTGATGCCTGTGTCCCTTCCTCAACAATTCTGATATAAGTGGTTTGGAATGCCTCCAGCTATCCCTAATGTACAGCCCAGACTGAGGTTGTCCCAGTGATAGAGATGTTGCTAGTCTAGGGAACTACCACTCTATAGCAATAGCTACTCAGCTGAGAGGAAAGCCATGTCAACATACTAGGTAACTTAAAATATCTTTTCTACACCTCAATTCAATTGTAAAATCCTCATTAACCTAGTTTGTACATAGTACCAAAGTGAAAATGCATCATCTTCCACCAAAGCCCAAGGTTCAGGTCAAATATCTAAACTCATCTAAAGCCTATTTTTTCCCCCTCTCCTTTTTCCCTCCACAGGTTCCAAATAATTTGAGGAATAACACAAAGAAAACTCAACTCAGGAACAAAATATTTTTGACAAACATCATGTTAAAGGACCTGAATTTACTTCTTGTACTTGGTCCATGCCTGCTGGGTAAATCACCCTAACTCTCAATTATTAAGTTGGTACATTAACTTCACATATTAAAAACTAAATTAAAAGTCAGTTTTAATTAGGATATTGATTGATGCACATCCAAGATAATCAGATCAGATCACCAGAGTAGTAGTCTGAGTAAAAAAGTTAGTTGGGTTATCTATACATATGATATGCTATGCTATACTATACCATACTATACTACACAATACTAATGCATTTCTAATCAATCTTGGACAACTTAATGGATCCATCTCTACATTAATCCTATAAATGTCAAATTAACTAGAGTACTCATTTAACCTGAAGTAGTCTGCTTACTGCCTTATTCACCATAATAAATAATTTTAAGCTTCCCTAAGGAGTGGGATTATTTAACTTTACTTCTGGCACCTTGACTAGATTGATGATAGTAAATATCAGTTGGATTAATTGTAATGCTATATGACAAATGCCACCACCAAGTCAGAGACATAAGGATACCTCTATGATTTCGTATATTATGGAAAAAATCTAAGAGAAATAATAGAGGTGCCTTCTCAAGAACAGGTACCATCTTATGTAAATGAAGAAGGAACAAAAGATAATGTTTACTCCTTTAGACGATATCAAGTAGTTGGTAGCCCTGGAGATAGACCAGTGCATATATGAGGCTGTGCTGTGAGGTAGGGCTACAGCCCATTTATGAAGTATCTGATAACCATTCTAAGGGACCTTTGTGTTCCTCAAGCAAATGTTACATAAATAGGGATTTCCAAAAGGAAAAATGTATGCATGCTTATTTTTATTGCACTGGTAGACTTCTATGTAACCCAATAAATTTCACTGCCTAAACTTGATCCTGCTCTGATTGATAGCTACATTTAAAGCCACAGATCTAGTAACCAAACTCTCCTTGATCTTTGATCTGTTCATCTGAAAGCAACCTGGATTTGAAAAAAAAAAAAAATAGCTTCTTGTTAGGAGCTTTAGATCTTTCTTTTACTTTCTTAAAGTAAAATAATAATAATAGTAATAATTATAAACAATAAAAATTCTTATGACATATCTAAAAGCTGGCTAGACAAATTATAAGCAGAAAGACTGTAGAGTTTGAGTATAAAACTAGCTCTGCCTTTATCTGATTTACTTCACCTCTTTGTGTATCAATTCCTTCATCTGCAAAATGGGACCATAATAGTTACTTACCTCATAGACCTTGGAAGAATACATGAGTTAATCTATGTTAAGTACTTCATTTGGGGACTGGCAGAGAATAAACACTACATAAAGGGTATCTGCTGTTAATGGCAGTGGCATTTTCTATAGACTTTCTACTTACAATAAGCTTATTCTAATAGTTACTTACATTTCCAATACAATGGACTCTGTACAAGTCAATATTTATGTACTTAACTTTGGATCTAATAATCTCCTGTTTTGTTAGAAATTAAAATTATGATTTTATACTCTATTTGCAAAAGTATTTGATAACAGAAGCCCATTTAGCTGAAGCCAGGAAAGGGAAGGTTGTTCATCTAGGAAAAAATAGTACTTTTCTACATTTAAAAGCAATTTATATTCAGGAAACGTTTGGTTCATGGTAGGCTAAGTCAGATGTTATGTTCAAAGCATGATAAGGATTGGATTTGTTTAGCAGTCTCCCTTGGCCTGCCATGTAGAAACCTCATAGTATTGAATGCATATGATTAGTTGAGAATTGGAACAAAAACATTCTCTCAAAAAATAATTGTAAATTCTATGAGCTTTACTTATAGATACCTTGTGCCTAGTGCAGGGAATCTTAAAAAGAATATTTATGTCACATGGCATTATGTATAATTTTTATAACAGTGATATGATTCTCAAACATTATTTTTTACTTGAATTGCCACCAAATTCAATGTAAAAGTATCTTATATATATATAAATTAACATAATTAATTATGTAGCTATAGTTATGACAGACAAAAATGTACAGAGATATATTATTTATGAAACATCGGCCTTTTTAAAAATATTTATTTATTTATTTATTTGACAGACAGAGATCACAAGTAGGCAGAGAAGCAGGCAGAGAGAGAGAAGGAAGCAGGCTCCCTGCAGATCAAAGAGCCCAATGCAGGGCTGGGTCCCAGGACCCAGAGATCATGACCTGAGCTGAAGGCAGAGGTTTTAACCCACTGAGCCACCCAGGTACCTGAAACATCAGGCTGTTAACCTCCTTATGTTACTTCTAGATTCTTCTTTTTTTTTTTAAGACTTTATTTATTTATTTGACAAAGACCCAGCGAGAGAGGGAACACAAGCAAGGGGAGCAGGAGAGGGAGAAGCAGGCTTCTTGCTCTGCAAGGAGCCTGATGCCGGGCTCATCCCAGGACCCTGAGATCATGCCCTGAGCTGAAGGCAGATGCTTAACAACTGAGCCACCCAGGTAACCCACTTCTAGATTCTTTTAAAGAGAAGGAAAATTAACCTGTATATTTAAAGAAATAATTGATTGAGATTTATTAATTGAGTAAAATGGAAGTATTCATTATTTTCCTATTTCACTTGTGTTTTTCAACATTACTATTGTTAATGAGTGTACTTTTGGTGTAAGAAATGTGGTTTGTTTTCTTTTTTAAATTCAGATGAACTTATGTTTGGAGATCAGAAAACATGTCTAAATGTCATGGATAATTCACACTGGAAGTTGTACTTTAATATCCATTGTTTGTATCTCTGAATTTAGAATGCACCTAGAGGATTCAATGATATTATTTAAATTATGCTTGGAAGTATTCTATGTAAATTAAGGACTGAAAGCTTTAAAATTATTACTACACTCTAGTTTTTTTTTTAATAACAATTTTGTGCTAGTACCATGTCAGAATATATATAGTCTTCAAAGAAGACAGCACTTAGATCTGTTTTTCTCATAAACATATTTTATATTTTGAGAAAAAGAATTCATTTACTGACACAAACATGAGCCAACAAAAAATTATTATGAGTATTCTCGTTTTCAATAAATATCATTTTAGGCTAAAGTAGATTTTGCAAAATTCTAGAGTGTAAATAACAATTCTTAAGTGTAAAAGCAAAAGATATATGGTTTGAGAAGAAAAGCAGAAGTAGAAACATATGATACTTTAAAATAGTTTCTTTGAATTCCAAACATAGTAACTATCTTTCCTTCTTTTGAAAGTCCACATACATTGTGCCTTTCTTACTCTTCTAGGCATATTCCTCAGCAGGAGCTTGCACACATTCTTCTTATTAAGCTCATTAGTATCCTTTCGTATATGATTTGCTAACTAACATGATCTTATGGTGGAAAACCTGTCACAAACAAGTGACTTTCCCTCTGCACTCAGAAATATTTCCAAAGAACCTCTGGTGAATTACATCTAAGTTTCAGACATCCGCTTGCCAAATGCCATCTGTTTTGACATATAAAATTCTCTAGGAACCCTGAGAAGGAGGTAATGAAGGAATCCGACTTGTTTTTCATAACCTTTTATGGTAGTTTTTTTCCTTCTGACTTAAAAAAAGAAATGGTTATCCTTGAAAAGAGACAGACAGACAGTCTGGGAAGATAATGTACAGTGCTTTAGTCATTCCACCCGTATACCTAATTCTTTATCCCTACAGATATTTCTAACCAAATATAGTAGCTTTGGATTTCCTTAAGGGAGACACCAAGCTCTGTAATTTTCTCCTTTTACTATTTCTCATACTCTTCTTAATTTTTCAAATCATTATGAGATTCTAAAGCACTTTCTTCACTTTATTTTACAGTTTATTTTGTTTCTAACAATGACACTGATATCCTGTTGCAATCCAGAATAAAGCAGGCCCTGGAATAATTTAACAAAAATTAAGATGGCAGATGAGAAATATTTATACTATGCTCCTCTACTGGGAGGTTATAATACAACTAAGCCTATGAACAATTCTGGTTTTATTTTTAAGAATGGGCCAGCATTTCCCCAAATACAGAAACAAGATTGTTATCTTTCATGTAGTAACAATCTATTTATGGGATATAATTTCCCTTGGGATTAACACTGAGAAAGGCTGAATCAGACCTAAAAGCCAAAATTCTTCCCACCTTTGTGTAGCTTTTCGGTGCACTTAGGATCAATGGTTTGTCTGCAACTTTAAAACCTCTTTTACAATACCTTGTCTTCAGAGGTCCTTCCTACTGGAAGCCTCTGGCAAAATTGAGGGATTTGCATAAGAATTTCAACTTGATTAAAACAAAATAATTTTCCTGACTTACACACTTATCTTAAAATTATAATTTATTTATTTGCCTTATTTTAGAAGTTCATTATCTCCTACTTGTAAATGGGCTCCGTAATACAAACTTTTGTACAACTTCTTGTATAACTTTCACAACTTCAGTTCATGCTAGAACTCAGATAACAGTTTTTTTAATGACAATTTGGTTATGTCATGTTCTTTCTTCTTGTATGGAAAGCCTTCATATTTCTTGTTCTTTTAAAAATTATATAAGGATGCTAATGTGAACTTCCGGTTTTAACTAAAATGCTATGAACAATCTCATTCTTTAACCACCTCTGAAAATTACCCCGTGCATATTATGTTTTTTGTGTGTGTGTGTGTGTGTGTGTGTGTGTGTGTGTGTGTGTGTGTGTTTTGTCTTTTGCAACAGTACTACCTTGAATTTGGTCTTATTTTATTTGGAAATCATTTTCTCTTACTTAGACCTGTGTTCATGATGCTCTAATATCTAGGTTTACAAATATTTTTATGTATTTTTCATTTGTTTCTATCCCTGTCCTGCAAATCTTTTCCCTTTATTTAGTTTCTGTTACCATGACTAACCTTTTAGCATAATTAATCCTGCTGACTAATGTTAGTAAAAATAAGATACAGTGACTTGAATGAACTGATACACTTATTTCTTTTCCAATAGAACAGTATTATAGAGGTGAACTATCCAGACCACTTACTTTTGGATGAAATTTGGTGACTTTAATTTCCCTTGTCTCTCTGTCCCCAGCTACGTACTTAGAATAAACAAACTGCTTACTGAAAAGGTTAGGGCAAGGATAAAATCAGCTAATGCATTTAAAAGAATCTAGAATTGTTCTTAGAGTGTAGTAAATATAAATATAATGTTATTTATTTATTTATTTATTTATTTATAGATTTTATTTATTTACTTGAGAGAAAGAGAGTGAGAGAGAGAGCATGAAAGGGGAGAGGGTCAGAGGGAGAAGCAGACTCCCTGCTGAGCAGGGATGCCAATGTGGGACTTGGACCCCAGGACTCCAGGATCATGACCTGAGTCGAAGGCAGTTGCTTAACCAACTGAGCCACCCAGGCCCCCTAAATATAACTTTAAATTATATTTAAATTAAATATAACAAAGTGTAAGTTACAATTATTATTATTTGGGTATATTTGTTATACTTTTCCTCTATTTGACTCTCATTCTCTTAGAAAAAATTTTTTAATGTTTTATATAATAATAAACAAATTTAGGATGATTTTATAGTTTTAAAATATTTCAATAGTTGATACTTGGCTATTTCTGACATTACTGATTAACCATTATCTTTTCCAAATATTCTGCTATCAACTCTTTGTAGCTAGATATTGTGATAATATCTAAATTTTGGAACAATTCCTGGCAATTTGTGGGGAGATTAGTTGGAAAGGAAAGGCACAGAGGCAGAAGTATGTGAAAGTATACAGAAAGCAATAATCCAGTCTCAAGATGAGGTCAACTTTAACAAGGACATACATTTTCTTTTTTTTGCATGTTTCAAATATTTAGCAAAATTAAGACTACATTTACATGCATACTGTCTGAACTAATATACCTTCTGTTATGAATGAACCTTGAAATTGTGAGGTACAAAGACATACATTTGATTTAGTAATTAGGGAGAACATTTTGGAAAGATGCTATTTCACCAATTGATTATAACTCTTCATTACACATGTTAAAATCATTTATTTTAACAGTACTATTAGCTTGCTTTTATTGAATATTGAATTCCTGATTTCTTATAAATAAAAGTTCAAGAAATTTATCCTTAACTAGTTTTTGAAATTATCTTTGACATATGGCAATTTCTATGAAAATGATTTTATTTTAAATAAATAAAAACCATGGGCCTATGATTTTAATCAGATTATTTCTGAGAAAATATATATTTGTTTTCTATCTTAAATAATTTAATAATAAAACTTCCCTATTTTAAAATATGATAGACCCTTCATTTTAAAAATATATTTAAGTATATTCTTCATAATAATTGTTACTTCACAATGATTGATGAGTTTTTTTCAGCACATTCTTTAATAGTTTGATGTTGGCTATTAAAATACTCTTATTCAGATAGTATTCAAACTAAGATAATCCAATAACAGTATTAGAATTAGAAAATAGAAGAAAATAGTTTAATTGCTAGGTAGCTACCAACACAAATGCTAAATTAATCTGAATTCTGTCTCAACCAATTGGCATAAGAATTTTGTATGTATATTTGAGTATAAAAACTTTAAGATTTAAATGGATATATTTCCTGCTTGTTAGGAAATTAATAAATTATTACATTAACATTCTTAATGAGGCAAAAAAATTTGGACATGGCATAAGTTGTGCTTGTCTTTTAAAATACATTACTGATTTTTTTTTTTTGTAGGTTTCTATTGGAGAATTCTCATCTATTAGCAAAGAGCAGGGAACATAAAGAAATTTCCAGTAAATTTTTGTTTTGCATAACATATTACAGATATATTTAAGGGAATTACAAATATTGCTACATACAGAGATTATAACTCAGTCTTTAAATATTTGAAAAATTCCAGCTCTCGATATGAAGTTTGTCTCAGGAAGGCAATAACAGCCTAAATCCAAAATTATAGGCTTTCATATGTCAGGGTGTTGATCTATTTTTATGATTTGGGGACATAAATGCTGTTTCTACCTCTACCTCTTAGACAGGAATGCCTGCTTCCTTCCCCAGTTTAGGGAAGTTCTCAGCTATGATTTGCTCAAATAAACCTTCTTGTCCCCACTCTCTCTTCATCTTGAGGCACCTTAATAATTGATATTGATTCATTTTATGGCATCATTGATTTCTCAAAGCCTCTCCTTATGGGCTATTCATTGTTTGTTTGTGTGTGTGTGTGTGTTTCCCTCTCTTTTCTTCAACTTCCTTCCTTTCCATCAACCTATCTTCTATGTTATTTTCTCTTCTGCCACATTTATCCTGTTAGAGCATCTAATTTAGACTGTATCTCAGAACATTTTTAATTTCAGACTGATTAGATTTCATTTCTACATGAAGAGATTCTCTAGTGTCTTTTATGCTTTTTTCAAGCCCAGCTATTAACTTTGTAATTGTTAGCCTGAATTCCATCTCTGACATCTTACTTAAATCCATATGGATTAGATTTGTGGCAGAGAGAATTTCCTCTAGTTGTTTCTTTTGTTGTGAATTCCTCTTTCTAGTCATTTTGTCCAGAGAAGAATGGATGAATGAGTAAGCAAAATCAAAAATATCAATCACAACTCAGGCAAAATATGCACTGGACTAATCTGAAGAGGTCAGAAACAAAAACAGGAAAGAAAAGAAAAGAAAAGAAAACAAAACAAAACAAAAGGCTGGTGGCGGGAGGGAAGAGAATATAATCTCACAGAGTGGAAAAATCAGGGTGATCCACTTGTTCTTAAGTGTATTTTGGTCTGTGTGTTAGAAGACACTAAATCCCCAAATCACAAAGAAAATTGTATATATATATAAATAACTGAGTAGAGTGAAAGGAAGCCAAAAATGAAGATTATATCTATAAAGTATAGATGTAAAAAATGAAAGGTAAAGTCAGCTTAAAAAAGAGAGAGAGAGAGAGAGAGAGTTGATAAAATAAGAAGCTAGTTAAAAAGGGAAAAAAGAAAAAAAAGAAATGGAAAATTTTTAATTGAAAGATAACTGAATCATGAGAAAAAAGCCTTCACACTCTATATACTATTTTCCCCTAGTGCTGGAGTTTTACAGTCTTGTGGGAGCCATAAACTTGTTGTGCACCTCTTCTTCCAGTTGGTCTTCTGGGGGATGGGGGGTACTATTGTGCTGCTTCTCAGACATTTTTGACTGGGCAGCATTGCACTGCCCCTTGCAAATAATAGTGAGGCTTGCATTTTTCAGAGATAAAGAGAAAATCCTGAATGCAGCTTTAGACAAGAGGTTCCTAACCTACAGACTAACATCAGACCTATCCACAGAGACCTGGCAGGCCAGAAGGGGCTGGCATGATATATTCAGGGTAATAAATGAGAAAAACATTCAATCAAAGAATACTTCATCCATCAAGGCTGTCATTCAGAATGGAAAGAGAGAAAGATTTTCCAGGACAGACAGAAACTAAAAGCATGTGTGACCACCAAACTAGCACTGCAAAAAATATTAAGGGGGATACAATAAGCAAAGAGAAAGCCCAAGAGTAACACATGCCAGAAATAAGCAGAGACAATCTACCGAAACAGGGACTTTACAGGTAATAAAATGGCATTCAATTCATATCTTTCAATACTTAGTATGAGTGTAAATGAGCCAAATGTTCAATCAAAAGACACATGGTATCAGATTGGATAAAAAAAGCAAGACTCATTTGTATGCTGTCTGTAAGAGACTCATTTTAGACCTAAAGACACCTCCAGATTGAAAGTGAGGGGGTGGAGAATAATTTATAATGCTAATGGACATCAAAAGAAAGCTGGGGTAGAATCTTCATATCAGACATATTAGATTTTAAACCAAAGATTGTAGTAAGGGATGAAGAGAGACACTATATCATACTTAAAGGGTATACCCAACAAGAAGACCTAACAATTTTCAATATTTATGCTCCTAATTCGGGAACAGACAATTATATAAACAAATTAATGACCGAAGTAAAGAAACACATTGATCATAATACAAAGAGATTGTGATTACTCCTTGCATATTTTCAGATCACAGTGCTTTGAAACTTGACCTCTATCATAAGAGGAAATTCAGAAGGAACACCAACACTTGGAAGTTAAAGGGCATCCTACTAAAGAATGAATGGGTCAACTAGGAAATTAAAGAAGGATTTTTAAAAATTCATGGAAACTAATGATAATGAAAACAAAACTTTCAAAACCTTTGATATACAGCAAAATCAGTTCTAAGAGGGAAGTAGATAGCAACAGAAGCCGCTCTCAAAAAATTTGAAAAATCTCAAATACACAAGCTAACTGTAAACCTAAAGGAGCTGGAGAAAAAAACAGCAAATAAAGCCTAAACCAAGCAGGAGAAGAGAAATGATAAAGATTAGGAACCAATGAAATAGAAACCAAAAGAACCAGTAGAACCAATAAAACAGATCAATGAAACTAGAAGCTGGTTCTTTGAGAGAATTAGTAAGATTAATAAACTAGCTAGACTTATCAAAAAGAAAAGAGAAAGGACTCCAATCAATAAAATCATGAATGAAAGAAGAGAGCTCATGACCAGCACCAAGGAAATTAAAAAAAAAAAAAATTTAAGAACATATTATGAGCAACTATATGTCAACAAATTAGGCAATCTAGAAGAAATGGATGCATTCCTAGAAATTTAAAAACTACCAAAACTGAAACAAGAAGTAATAGAAAATATGAACAGACCCATTACCAGCAAGGAAATTTAAGCAGTAATCAAAAACTTCCCAAAAAACAAGAGCCCAGGGTCAAGTGGGTTCCCAGAGGAATTCTACCAAACATTTAAAGAAGAAATAATACCTTTTCTACTAAAGCTGTTTCAAAAAATAGAAAAGGAAGGAACACTTTCAAATTCATTCAGTGAGGTCAGCATTACCTTGATCCCAAAACCCCTGTCAGAAAGGAGAGTTACAGACTAATATCCCTGAGGAACATGGTTGCCAAAATACTCACCGAGATCCTAGCCAACAGGATACAACCGTACCAAAAAAAAAAAAAAATAATAATAAAATAAAAAAAAATACAGCCGTACATTAAAAGTAGTATTCACCATGACCAAGTGGGTTTATTCCTGGGATGCAAGGGTGGCTCAACATTCACAAATAAATCAACATGATAGATCACATTAATAAAAGAAAAGACAAGAACCATGTGATCCTCTCAGTTGATGTAGAAAAAATATTTGACAAAGTATAACATCTTTTATTGTTTAATACTCTTCAAAGTTTAAAGATAAGGGAACATACCTTAATAAAAATGAAATCTATGATAAGCCCACAATGAATATCATTCTCAATGGGGAAAAACTGAGAGATTTTCCCCTACCGTCAGGAACAGGACAAGGTTGCCCATTCTCACCACTGTTATTCAACATAGTACTAGAAGTCCTAGCCTCAACAATCAGACAACGAAAAGAAATAAAAGACATTCAAATCAGCAAAGAAGTCAAACTCTCTCTCTTCACAGATGACATGATACTTTATGTGGAAAACCCCAAAGACTTCACCCCATGCAGCAATTCAGCCAAGTGGCAGGATATAAAATCAATGCACACAAATCAGTTGCATTTCTATATACTAACAATGAGACTGAAAAAAAGAGAAATTAAGGCATCAGTCCCCTTTACAAGTGCACAAAAACCTATAAGATACCTAGGAATAAATCTAACCAAAGAGGTAAAGGATCTGTACTAAAAAAACCTACAGAACACTTATGGAAGAAATTGAGGAAGACATAAAAAGATGGAAAAACATACCACGTTCATAGCTTGGAAGAATATTGTTAAAATGTTTGTGCTACCCAGGGCAATCTATGCATTCATGCAATTCCTATCAAAATACCATCAATATCTTTCACAGAGCTGGGACAAATAATTCTAAAATCTATCTGGAACCAGAAAAGATCCTGAATCCCCAGGGGAATGTTGAAAAAGAAAACCAAAGCTGGGGGCATAACAATACCTGACTTTAAGCTATATTACAAAGTTTGATCATCAAGACAGCATAGTACCGGCACAAAAACAGACACATAGATCAATGAAACAGAATAGAAAACCCAGAAATAGACCCTTCATGCTATGGTCAACTAAACCTTGACAAAGCAGGAAAGAATATCCAATGAAAAAAGGACAGTCTTTTCAATAAATGGTGCTGGGGAAATTGGGCAGCCACATGCAAAAGAATGTAACTGGACCATTGTCTTAAACCATACAAAATATAAACTCAAAATGGATGAAAGATTTAAATGTGAGACAGGAACCCACCAAAATTCTAGAGGTGAAAGTAGGCAGTGACCTCTTTGACTTCGGCCACAGCAACTTCTTGTAAGACACGACTCTAAAGACAAGGGAAACAAAAGCAAAAATGGACGATTGGAACTTCATCAAGATAAAAAGCTTTCTTACAGCAAAGGAAACAGTCAACAAAATTAAAAGTTAACCCACTGAATGGGAGAAGATATTTGCAAATGACATACTAGACAAAGGCCTGCTAAGCAAGATCTAAAAAGAGCTTATCAAACTCAACATCCAAAAAACAAATAATACAGTCCAAATATGAGCACAAGACATGAACAGACACTTCTCCAAAGAAGACATACAAATGGCCAACAGACACATGAAAAATGCTCCATATCACTTACCATCAGCAAAATACAAATCAAAACTACAATGGGATACCATCTTACACCAGTTAGAATAGCTAAAATTAACATGTTAGGAAACAACAAATGTTAGCAAGAATGTGCAGAAAGAGGACCCCCTCTTACATTCTTGGTGGGAATGTAAACTGGTATAGCCACTCTGGAAAACAGTATGGAGGCTCCTCAAAAAGTTTAAAATAGAGCTACCCTATACCCAGCAATTGCAGTACTGTGTATTTACCCCAAAGATACAGATGTAGTGAAACAAAGGGCCACCTGCATCCCAATATTCGTAACAGTGTCCACAATAGCTAAATGATGGAATGAGCAAAGATATCCTTCAACAGATGAATGGATAAAGAAGATGTGGTTTACATATACAATGGAATATTACTCAGCCTTCAGAAAGAATGAATACTTACCACTTACATTGATGTGGGTGGAACTGGAGGAAATTATGATAGGTGAAATAAGTCAATCAGAGAAAAACAAATCATATGGTTTCATCTTATGTGGAATATAAGAAATAGTACAGAGCATCATAGAGGAAGAGAGGGAAAATGGAATGGAAAGAAATCAGAGAGGGAGACAAACCATGAGACTCCTAACTCTGGGAAACAAACTGAGGGTTGCTGAAGGGGAAGTGGTTGGGGGGATGGGGTAATTGGGTGATGGACATTAAGGAGGACATATGATGTGATGAGTACTGGATGTTATATGCAACTGATGAATTACTGAACACTATATCTGAAACTAATGATGTTTCAGATATGTTGTTCAGAACTAATGATATGTTGACTAATTGAATAAAAATAAATAAAATAAATAAATATGAAAAATTTTTTAAAATGTAGGTTTATGATTTTTAAGCATCTTTGTTAGGGAAAAAAGAATAAAGTCCAAGAAAATATTTAATATGCCATTCTCTTCTCCTCAAACTCAACACACACAAAACAGACAATCATATTAAAAAATGGGCAGAAGATATGAACAGACACTTCTTCAATGAAGACATACAAATGGCTATCAGACACATGAAAAAATGTTCATCATCACTAGCCATCAGGGAGATTCAAATTAAAACCACATTGAGATACCACCTTACCCCACTTAGAATGGCAAAAATTAGCAAGATAGGAAACAACATGTATTGGAGAGGATGTAGAGAAAGGAGAACCCTCTTACACTGTTGGTAGGAATGCAAGTTGGTGCAGCCACTTCGGAAAACAGTGTGGAGATTCCTCAAGAAATTAAAAATAGAACTTTCCTATGACCCTGCAATTGCACTACTGGGTATTTACCCCAAAGAGACAAATGTATTGAAAAGAAGGGCCATCTGTACCCCAATGTTTAGAGCAGCAATGGCCACGGTCGCCAAACTGTGGAAAGAACCAAGATGCCCTTCAACGGACGAATGGATAAGGAAGATGTGGTCCATATACACTATGGAGTATTATGCCTCCATCAGAAAGGATGAATACCCAACTTTTGTAGCAACATGGAAGGGACTGGAAGAGATTATGCTGAGTGAAATAAGTCAAGCAGAGAGAGTCTATCATATGGTTTCACTGATTTGTGGAGCATAACAGATAGCATGGAGGACAAGGGGAGATGGAGAGGAGAAGGGAGTTGAGGGAAAATGAAAGGGGAGGTGAACCATGAGAGACTATGGACTCTGAAAAACGATCTGAGGATTTTGAAGGGGCAGGGGGTGGGAGGTTGGGGGAACCAGGTGGTGGGTATTGGAGAGGGCACAGATTGCATGGAGCACTGGGTGTGGTGCAAAAACAATGAATACTGTTACACTGAAAAGAAATAAAAAATAAAAAAAATTTAAAAAGACATCTTTATAATAAAAAAAAAGCCATTCTCTTTTTCAACCACCTGAATTTTATTCTGCCCAAACTGCTTTTAAAAACTGAGATGTCTTTGTATTAGATCAAACTACAGATAATTCAAAATTATATGCTTTTTGGACAGTATAATAAGGGGTAGATTGGGGAATTTAAAAAGAGGATGATATTTGCCAGAAATACTCTAATCAGTACATGTTTACTTATGGCACTAGGGATAAGTTCACCAACTAATTATTTTAATTTCAAAATTAGATTCCACATGTAAAACACACATAACTCTCTTTGAGTAGCTTTCTCCATTTTCACGTATTTTATGTCCAACAGATACCTTTAATTTATGTCACAAGGAACATAGCAATAAATAGGTATGCACTTTCTAGATTTCCATATACATTTATAAATTGACCAACTTTTTAAAAATAAATTATTACCATTTTCTTTTAATTTTTAATTCCAAAAAATGAAGCTGTTTTTCTTTCTACATTTCACCTCACACTTTAGCTATTTTTCTAAGAACATCTTTCTAGAATTTATCTGCTGTAATTTGTCGAGAATGACCAGCAATCCCTGTACCAACAGATGAAAGATTACTCCAAATTTTGCTGCGAAAGAGAGGCAAGGGAGTCAATGCTCAGAGATGAAGACCCTTTGCTCTTCTTTGCTCCCACTTTTATTGATCTTTCAAAATAATCACAAATCCTTACCACTCTTTCTCAAGCATGTGATGTGTGACAAGGGATCTTACTGAAACTGGGAGAATCTGCTTATAGGAAAGATACTAATCTGTGTGTTCTAAGAGTTCTGCTAAGCATAGCCTAAGGGACAATCCATACATCTCTTAGATAACAGGGCAGCTGTTTGGGCTAAGAAAGCTCATGAACAAAGTAATCATGTTGACAGTGACAGGATTATGCATAGGCACAGTAACATGGATGTCTACTCACCTAGGAAAACCTGGCTGTATAGTTACTGCTGAGTACCAATCTTCCAGCAGTCCATGATTTAGCACCATGCTCCAGGTTGATCAGCCAGGTACCTAGTGGGAAGTGGACTACATTGGACCATCATGAAAGAAGCAACATTTTGTTCTTACTGGAATGGATACTTACTCTGGATATGGATTACTTTCCCTCCATGCAATGCTTATCTCAAAACTCTAGGCACTTATAGGATTTTTTTATCCACTGTATTGGTATTCTATACAGCATTTGTTCTGATAAAGGATCTCACTTTACAACAAATAAAGTGACCACAGTCATGGAATTCATTAGTTTTCTCATGTTTCCCACTTTCCTGATACTGCAAGCTTGATTGAAAGGAGGGGTGGCCTTTTGAAAACTCAGTTACAATGTCAGGTATGTGGCCAAAGCTTATAAGGCTAAGTCAGTGTCCTACTCAAGGCTGTATATCCTCTAATCAGTCAGTAACACGTATGCTGTTTCTTCCAACACACAGCATTCACACGTCCAGAAATCAAGTGGTAGAAATGGGAGTGGTACCTCTCACCACTACTCCACTACTCATAGTGATCCCCTGGCATAAACTTTGCTAATAAGACACTATGGTCTTATTTTATGTTGGTATAGAGGTCTTAGTTCCAAAGAAAGGAATACTTCCACTGGGAGACACAACAAGGATGTGAACTGCTGAACTGGAAATTAAAACTGTCACTGTGCCATGTTGGGCTCTTCATACCTTGAATCCAAAGACAAAATGTTGCTACCTTACTGTCTGGGATGATTGATCCAAATTACCAAGGGGAAATTGAGCTGGTACTAAAAAACTGGAAATAAAGGTATTTCTTGGATATAGAGAATACTGTAAAGAGTCCCTTAGTAGTACTACAGACTCAAGTTGTTTGATTCATATGATTCAAGTAAACTGAAATCTACAATAAATTCAAGCAGAACTGTTAGTGGCCCTTTAGGAATGGAAGTTTGTTTTTTCTTACCAGGAAAGAACCATAATAATCTTAGAAACATGCTGAGAGGAATATGGAATAGATAGTAGAATATAAGTTTTAAATAGCAGCTATGACTATGACCTGTTGTAAATAAGGATTATAATAGTTCTATTTTGTTGTGAACCTGTTTCTGTGTGGGTGTGTGTATAAACTATTTTGTGTATAAACTATTTTGTTTTCTTCTTTCTCTTATCTCTTCATCATCTAACATAAAAAATAAGAGTAAACTCTACATTGCAGTATTGAAATTATAAGATATAAAGTAGAGGAGTGAAAATCCCTTTAGGACTTTGTATCCTCCTCTGGGGAAAGAATCATGTTTTTGGTTGGATGCAGGATAGTTGTAATGTCCCAAGTAGAATTATAATTTTTATTGTCTTTATTTGGAAATTAGTATGGTTGAAGGAGGTGTGTATGGATGCTAAATTCACAAGGGTGCGCTATCATAGTCATTTCTATATGTCAATTTGGCTCAATAATTGAGTTGGATACTCATATACCCATAAGCAGTAAAAAATCTCATTTTTCTAAATCTTAAGTTTTCACCCATTTAAGGACTTTTCTCTAAAATCTACTCTGATATCTAGGTGCAGGTCAAAACAGAACAGTGAAGAAAAGGGAAAACAAAGAAATTTCTGTGTCACAGAACCGAAGTGTGTAAAATACTTAAAGATGAAAGGAAAAGCCAATTATGTCAAATTCTGTTGAAAATTTGGGCAAAATGAAGATAGGTCTTTGGTGATCCCCCAAAGGAAAAAAAGAAATTCAAAAGAGTGATGAATGCAAAATCTGGTAAGAATGTGCTCAAGAAATCAGGCTTGTATATAGTGATATTTAGGGGAGTTTTACTCTAAAACAGACAATAGCGTAGTAGTTGGGGTGGGTGATGGGAAGGATCTGGGAAGGGATTTTAAAGGCAAGATGTTAAACTTGCCCTTGTTCTTATTGAGAGCTATTGATGCATGAAAAAGTGGATCACTGATGAATCAAAGCCATTGATGAGATGGAAGTTAGTCATTCCACTAAGGAGCACAAAGAGTTTAAAAGAAGGGAAAGCAAAGATTATGGGTACAGATGTAGGCAGGTTATTAGATAATGTAATGGAAGAATATAAAAGTTTACTTCTGTTAGCTTCTTTTTTTCCTAGTGAAATAAGGAGCAAGATTTATCAGAGAGAAGAAAAGAGGGAGTGAGTATGTATGTGTGTCATACGTTAGAGAAAGGAAGGCTGTGAAATAACTTTCTGAGAGAAGTTAATATATAGGTTAGGTACAGTGAAAGAAAGGTTGGAAAAGAAAGGGAATACTATATCAACATCATTTATATCTACAATTTTATTTTAGGTTTTCTTTTTAAATATATATACACACACACACGTATATATATGTATGCATGTATCTATATATCTATATCTATATCTATCTATCTACCTATCTATATAATTTTAGAAAGAGAGAGAGAGTGGAGGGTCAGGACAAAGAGAGAGGGAGAGAAAAATCTCAAGCACACTCCGCACTGAGTTCAAGCCCAATGTGGGGCTCAATCTCATGACCCAGAGATCATGACCTGAGACAAAATCAAGAGTCAGCTTCTCACCTGACTGAGCCACCTAGGTGCCTCTGTCTACAATTTTAAATTAAATTACAATGATTAAAATATCTAATTTTGGTTAAAAACTTATATTAGATAATATAAAATGAAGTTTTGAAATAGAACATAACTTGTAACACTTGAAGATTATACATTTTAATGTAAAATCTATTTTGTTATATTTTTAAAACAATAATATGCTTTACTTTATTGAATTTTTCAGTGCCTTATCTAACAACTTTTAAACTAACTGCTCTTGTGGGCAATATGCCAAACCACTTACATTTGTTGACTCATTCATAGCTAGCTGAAACTCTGAATTCTAACTATCCCCAGTGGTAGAAGTTTAATCATTTGGATCACTGCTTGCTCTGCAAACAAACTGAGCAGAAATTGAAATTATCATCCTCCTAAACCCAAGAAACATTCTCAGGGGCATTGACCTATTTTAAGTTTCCTGGGTAAACTGCACTAGACTACATTCTCAACTCGGACCATGCTGTCAAAACACAGTGCTGTCCAGTGTATTTTGCAAGTTTTCACACGGCCTACAACTACTGCTTCTGAAAGAAAGAGAAAGGCTGTGGCGTCATTACTCCCCTACCCCACAGGTTTATTTATTCTTCTCAACAGATAGAAGCATTTCATTCAGTATTTATTGAACATATCCTGTGGGCACAATACCAGGAAACTGATGATAGTAAATGAGCCAGATTATATTGTTAGCAAGCAGATGTTGGAGCATTATTTGTCACCTGTGACTAGTGGGGCGCTTGACTTTAGCTGATGTGTGAAAATTCAGCAAAGCAGCTGGAATCCTTTATGTGAATGTGTGTGAGCTTTTTGCAAGGATGTTAGTAAAAATGTAGTTCATTGGAGATTGGTTTCCTGGTATATAAATTCAGAAACTCATAACCTCATATAACAGAGCTCTGTTTTCATCAATTACAATAAAGACATCCATAGACATTATGGGAAATATTTATGTATTATTTTCTCTATATCACCACTTCTCTCCTGAAAATGAGTTTTATCCAACACAAAGATGAGCTTACAAAATGAAACCTGAGATGAAGCCAGGTTACCACTGTAAATACCGAATGAATTTTTCTAAATTTCTTTTTATCCATGCCATATGTTATTAAATTAGAGCAATCAAATGGATCCTAAAGATACTGCCTCTTCAAACATTGTCAAAATATATTCAGTTCTACAAAAATAAAGCCTCTTTGTGAATCAAATAAAGCAACTAATTTCCCATGAATATGGAATTCTGGTTATCCATAAATACTGACTTAGGGAGACAACTTTGATTGGCTCTGAATCATCTTTGTAATTTTGGTTATTTATCTTATGCATCCCTATTTTCAGCAATGGCACTTTTTCTTTAGTTTTCTCTTTCACACCCTCTGTCTCTCATCTTTTCCTTCCCACTTGTTCTTCTGCCCTCCCTTTCTATCCCTTTCTCTTTCACTCTCTCTGGAAGAAAAAGAAATTAAAATAAAAAAAAAATAAACTGCATACTCCTGAGATATTAATCTGATTAATACTTATCCAAAACCATAAGTCTGATCTCCATCCCCTCTCTTGCAGCCCAAACTTTCTCTGTCAAACTCAGTAAAGGACAGTTTAACTTTTGGATTACTCAAAACTAAAATTCTAAATTCATCTTGCTAGACTGGTCTTTTTGTATCAGCTCCTACACTCAAATTATCAGCAAATCTTGGCTCTATCTTCCCAGTATTTCTGATTCCAACAACTTTTCCCCCAAATATGCCAATACCATTCTTGTTCAAATTCCCATTTGTCTTATTGTTTGCAGCTATGCCTACACTAGTCTTTTTTCTCTTATCCTTGTCCTTTTCAGTTCATTCTCTGTATGTTAGCCAAGGAAATTACTTTAAAATTAAAATAAGATCAGTTTACCCTTATTTTACACTTTCCAATGGTTTTCCATCTCTTAAATTGACCTATGAGAAGCTACATGCTTGGTTCTTTGCTATCTTTCTGATCTAATTCCCTAGCAGTCTTCTGCTTGCATCCTCTACCTTAGCTGTGCTTGCTACCTTGCTTCTCTTTGCTCATGTTAAACATACTCTGAGATCAGGACCTGAGCCAAAACCAGGAGTCTGACACTTAAGCAACTGTGCCACCCAGGTGCCCCAGATTATATTTTTAATTGTCTAAAACCAAATCCATTTTATTTAGCAACTGCATTTCTTATCATTTTAAAGCACTGGGCATAACTTCCACATTTCATCTACTTATTAGTAGGAAAATAACAAAAAATAAATAAGTAAATATCCCAGAGATTTTGTTAAAGAAAGAGGTTCTCATTGCAACTGTCTGAGTATTTCCCGGTAAGCTAAAGTGGAAAGAAAAGATGTTGGTTGCCTCAGGTTTTAAGTTATTCATTTAGAATAGCATATGAACTAAGACAGCAGATGAGAGAAAATGAATGTAACAACTATAAATAAAAATACCACAAGAGAGTTTGTCACTGTGTTTTATGTGTCTCTATGAAATTTTGCTTCTAAATAGAGTATAGAGGAAAATACTCTCAACATCATGAAAACACAATTAGACATGGACCAGAAAATAACCTCAATAACCTGAGTTCTTTCTTATCATTGCATTATGTAAAATAATAATAACAATAATAATAATAATAATTTGGAAGTTCATTTATATAGGACCTAAGAGCTTAAGTCATATCACATGGTCTGGGAACCTCATTCTCTTAGAGAAAGGACACAGAACAAAACTATGAAAAAGCAAATAAATGAAATCCATAGAAGGAAAAGAAGTAGCAGTCAGTCAAAGGAAAAAGATTTTGGAATCAAGTAAAATACAATTTCACATGTAATTTTAAAAAATGACATACAAATATTAAACTCATGTCAATGATTATCAACATATTAATCAAGGAACTATACAACTGAAAAAGGTGTTGCAAAGAACATTTTGAGTTTCTTGGTATTTAGAGGCATTAAGAAATTGCTGAAGTAAGATTACTAGATTGGCTGGCTATAAACTGTTTAATGTTGTTATTTAAAATAGAGTTATTTTGGGGTGCCTGGGTGGCTCAGTGGGTTAAGCCTCTGCCTTCGGCTCAGGTCATGATCTCAGAGTCCTGGGATCGAGTCCCACATCAGACTCTCTTCTCGGCGGGGAGCCTGCTTCCTCCTCTCTCTCTGCCTACCTCTCTGCCTACTTGTGATCTCTCTCTGTCAAATAAATAAATAAAATTATTAAAAAAATCTTTAAAAAATTTTAAAATAGAGTTATTTTATACTTTGATGGGGGCAGCTCTGTACTTACCCCTGGAGATGGTTGGATGTCTGGTTCAATTCCTGGCTAAAATAAGGTCCATCTTACCAACTAATCATTTGTGATGTACATTTAAAGTCTGAAACTCTTCTAGTAGCAAGGAGAGTTTGTTTGTGGATGACTCTCACCTTGTATAAGAAGTTGGACAACTTGGCTTAACTAAGTGACCAGAGGGACATAAAGTACATTATTGGGAACCTTTGTCTGGAGCTCTCTAAAACAAAGATTCATCATCACAATCTTGAAAATTCCATCCAAAGATGTACATCTCTGTGTAATAAAAAGGACTTCAGGGAGTATAAGTCTTCATAGCTCTTGGACCCCCTCCAAAGGTTGCTAAGCTTACTTTCTTTTGCTATCTTATGTTTCCTTTTATTACAAGCCCTGACTATATTATCTTTTTTTAAAGATTCTATTTATTTATTTGACAAACAGAGATCATAAGTAGGCAGAGAGGCAGGCAGAGAGAGAGGGGGAAGCAAGCTCCCTGCTGAGCAGAGAGCTCAATGCGGGGCTTGATCCCAGGACTCTGGAATCTTGACCTGAGTCGAAGGCAGAGACTTTAACCCACTGAACCACCCAGGCACCCCAAGCTTTGACTATATTCTATAGAGTCCCAAGATCCCTTGCAAATATTCAAACCTCTGTGATATTTACAATTATACAGAGAAGTTAAAAATTTAAAAAAAAAAGAACCCAAAAGACAACAGAACAACACCAAAAAATATGTATCCTTTGATGTTATCTTTTCTATGGGAAAGAAATTCCTGGAACCCTACTAAATAACAACGTAACATGGAAACTTTATAGTTATCTTGGCTCTAATTGGATAGTAAATAGCAAATCAATATATATATATATATATATATATAGTTCTACAGAATGAAATAATTCTTCAGAGTGCTTGTTAAACAATTCCCTAGAATGGGATGGAAAGCACATGCTGTATTTTAAATGACTTTCTTAATAATGACAAAAGTAAAATTTATATGATCTAGTAGTTACTGTATTTGTTCATTTTAAGATACTATAGTGATAATGCTTTCTTATTAATTTTTTTATAGTGACACTTGTTTTCCTTTATACTTTTAGCTACTATATAGCTAGAGATAAAATATTTTATCTATTTATTTGAGAGAGAGAGAGCATGAGGAAGGGAGAGAGGCAAAGAGGGAGAAGCAGTCTCCCTTCTGAGCAGAGTCCAAGGCAGGGTCTTGGATCAAGATCTGAGCCAAAGGCAGATACTAAATCAACTGAATCACCCAGGCACCCTTTGGAGAGTGTTATTTAAACAACATAGCTAATAATATCTAGGGCAATTTACCTGATCTGCTATAATTAAAGATATCTCAACTAGGAACTGAGATCCTACAAAGAAATTACACATTACGCTTATGCTTATCTAGATACATTTTAGCACAAGTGTATTTATCAAGGTTGAACAGTTCAGATGGCTTACCTAGTGCTGAATGAAAAAGCTCTGAGTGTCCTTATTTATTTATTTATTTATTTATTTATTAGTATTGGAAATAATACAGTGAGCAACCTGGGCATTCTGCTAGTCTACTATATTGCTAGAGATAAAAGGGAGAAAAAAGATTAATATGGAAGCTTAATGTGGAGTTAAGGAAAGGGAATTTTCTTTCAGAGTTTCCATACTCTATATACTTATATATATAGACATAGGCATACACATTATACATTTATGCATCTATATGGAGCGTCTGCATTTGTTTGTCATTTAATAAAATACAAAATTTAAGATATGAGATACATGTAATATATGTCCACACAGCTTCCAATAGTGAAAGTTGGACACTCAACACAAGGTAGCAGTATAAATTTAAAAAGTAAGAAAAAGCTTAGATCATAAAGAAATGACATTGCTAGTGTGAGACGTCTTTTCAAAACTCACTATTTTTAAGGAAGATTTAAAGTCGCTTTATACATAGCATTGATGGAAAGCAATCTCCAACAATTCAGTTAGTTCCTCTAGAATGATATGTGATCTAATCACATAAAAATCTTTTATACAAGTATATACATATTATAAAATATTTTAGTATAACTGATTTATTGTTTTTTATATAATTTTAATATAGACTGCCATTTTTTTAAATAAAAATGCAAAATATGATCTTTGATATAAGAGATTTTAAAGGTCATAGTTTATTTCACAAGATATATTTTGAACATAATTTCAAGCTTTTCTTTTATATAATTATGCTGAGAGAAAGTATTTATCTCCAAGCACACTGTATTATAAAAGGAATATATTATTATTTAGGTTGCTGCTTTTTTTCTGATGTTTTTAGCCTTCATAATTATGACTAGTTATTTCAGAAGTTGCCAGAGTTTAACTACCCGTTTTGTTGCTAATGGCATAGAGATCTAACAGTCCATAGTTAACCTTGTTCTATCAAGAATATTTTTAAAGGATTTGCATAAAAGCTTAGTCAGACATTTCTTGCAGAATCAAAGATTGATTTTTAAACTTTAATTTAAAGAGAAATAGTTTAGCTAGAAAATGTATTCTGTTTAAACTCTCTGGAGATTTTATTACAATAATTATAGACTCTTTTTTTTTTGTATATTCATCTCTAAAATTAAATTCTTTGTAATTAAGTGAAAATGTTGTGCTGTGGTGTTTTCTAACTGTAAAAACAATCAGGTTTCAAAGAATGAAGTACCTCATTAGAGCTAAAATATAATGATCACCTGAGTATTTTTCCAACAAACTAATTTTGCTTTACAGTTATAACTTACCACATTTATTGTGATATCTTTATCACATAATGAAAAGTAAGCATTTATATGCTTATTGCTGACAAGTTGGAAAATGAGCATGAGCTCATAGTCCTAATGTGGAGATGTTCTAGAGGTCAGAGGAAAATGTAAAGACTATGAAGAATTACAGTAAAACCAGTGAGAAATATCTGAGAAAAGAGAAGTCATTTTTAAAAAAATATTTTATTTATTTTTTGTCAGAGAGAGAGAGAACAAGTAGGCAAAGTGACAGGCAGAGACAGAAAGAGAAGCAGGCTCCCTGAGCAAGGAGCCTGATGCAGGACTTGATCACAGGCCCTGCTATCATGGCCTGAGCTGAAGGCAGCCTCTTAACGGACTGAGCCACCCAGGCATCCCAAGAGATGGCAATTTGACCCAATGAAGAAAGGAACTGGCAGAGCTGAAAAGAACCAGTCTCCAGAGTTGAGGGACAGATGAGGTAATGAGCAGAAATTTGAGGGTTTTTTTTTGTTTGTTTGTTTTTGTTTTGTTTTGTTTTGTTTTTTTCTCAGATGTGGACACATTCTCCTGTACAAATTATTGTGCACTCACCACTGCAGAACAGAAAACTATTACTACCAGAGCCATATTGTAGGTTACATCTGGGTGAGTCAAAATCCTAGTTACTTTGGATATGGAGTCAATGACTACAGGTAAAGGCAAGTCTGAGAGTATCTTTTTCATTCACTTCTCAACATTGTTCAGCTGAGTGACAACATAGGAGGGAAGCTTGCAGAAAGATGCAGAGAATAAGCAGAAGGCAAAAGAGGTGTCTTAAAGGTCAAGTTTCTGATGTTCTCTAAGTACTTATTATTTTTTTTAATTTTATTTTTTATAAACATATAATATATTTTTATCCCCAGGGGTACAGGTCTGTGAATCGCCAGGTTTACACACTTCACAGCATTCACCATAGCACATACCCTCCCCAATGTCCATAACCTCACCCCCCTCTCCCAACCCCCCTCTCCCAACCCCCCTCTAAGTACTTATTATTAACAAAAACAAGACAAAAGTAAACAAAATAACCTGATACCTTAATGGAAAATAAATTCATAGGCAAGAAACAGATTTTTTTCTTGTTCTAGTATGGTAATGTTAACTCAAAGAACACATTCTCCCTATTAATTACAATTTAAAACTTAGGACAAAATGAAAGAAATGAGACTTAAATGTCAATCAAAGCTGGCAGACTTTTGGAAGGTTGTTAACTTGGAGAAGTAATTCTCAGTGGGAAGTTTTCCTTCTTTCTTTCTTTCTTTCTTTTTTTAATAATGTGTCGTGGGCTCCACTCTAATGGTTCTTTTTTAAAAAAGGCAGATTTATTGAGGTATGATTGATACACAAAGAAATGCACGTACTTAGTGAGTATAATTTGATGAGTCGGAAATATGTAAATAACCATAATACTATCACCACAATCAAGATACTAAACATACCCAAAACTTCCCATAGTTTCCTGTATCTTTTGCTTTTTTGTTAATTTGTTTTTAGGTAAGAATACTTGAAATGTATCCTCAGATTTTGAAATGTGCAATACCATATTGCTAACTATAGGCACAATGTTGTTCAGCAGATCCTCTTACATAGCTAAAGCTTTATACCATTTGAGTAATAGCTCCTCGTTCCCCCCACCTCCAGCATGTGGAAACCAGTATTATATCCTCTTCTTCCAAAAGTTTAATTTCTTTAGATATCTCAAATAAGAATCTGTCTTTCATGTCGGTTTATTTCACTTAAACTAATGTCCTCCAGATTCATTCATGTTGTTAAAAATGGCAGGATTTCCTTCTTTTTCTTAAGGCCGAATCATACTGCATTGTATACCAAATTATCTTTATCCATTTATCTGTCAATAGATATAGGTTATTTCTATATCTTGGCTATTGTGAATAGTGCTGCAGTGAACATAGGGATGCAGATATTTTTTGAGATTCTAGTTTCCAATTTTTTGAATATATACTCAGGAGTGAGATTGTTATTAGTTCTATTTTTAATTTTTAAGAAGTATCTATATTTTTTTCTATAACTGCTGCACCATTTAACTGCTGCACCATTTTACATTCTCATCAACACTGTACAAGGTTACCAAGTTCTCCACAATCTTGTGAATATTTCTTATCTTTTGTTCTTTCAATAATACCTGTCTAAACAGATGTGAAGTAAGATATTATTTTGATTTGCATTTTTCTGATAATTAATGATGTTGGACATCTTGTAATATTCCTATTTGTCATTTGTATGTTTTTTTTGGAATACACTGTACACTGAAAACTACAATGTACACTGAAAACTACAAGACATTGGTGAAAGGAATTAAGGAAACACAGTAAATGTATATATATATCCCATGTTCACAGATTGAAAGGGTTACTATTGTTAAATTAATATAGCCCATCAATTGAGAGGACCATGTGGTTCTTCTCTCTTTTCTTATTAATTTGTTCTATCACATTGATTGATTTGCGAATGTTGAACCATCCTTGTAGCCCAGGAATGAATCCCACCTGGTCATGGTGGATAATCTTTTTTTTTTTTTTTTTTTTTTAAGATTTTATTTATTTATTTGTCAGAGAGAGAGGGAGAGAGAGTGAGCACAGGCAGACAGAATGGCAGGCAGAGGCAGAGGGAGAAGCAGGCTCCCTGCAGAGCAAGGAGCCCGATGTGGGACCTGATCCCATGACGCTGGGATCATGACCTGAGCCGAAGGCAGCTGCTTAACCAACTGAGCCACCCAGGCGTCCCGGTGGATAATCTTTTTAATGTGCTGTTGGATCCTGTTTGCTAGGATCTTGTTGAGAATCTTAGCATCCATATTCATCAGTGATATTGGTCTGAAATTCTCCTTTTTGGTAGGGTCTTTGCCTGGTTTGGGGATCAGGGTAATGCTGGCTTCATAGAAAGAGTCTGGAAGTTTTCCTTCTGCTTCAATTTTTTGAAACAGCTTCAGGAGAATAGGTGTTATTTCTTCTTTGAAAGTTTGGTAGAATTCCCCAGGGAATCCGTCAGGTCCTGGGCTCCTGTTTTTTGGGAGGTTTTTGATCACTGCTTCAATCTCGTTACTAGATATCGGTCTATTCAGGTTGTCAATTTCTTCCTGGTTCAATTTTGGGAGTTTATAGTTTTCCAGGAATGCATCCATTTCATCTAGGTTGCTTAGCTTATTGGAATATAACTGTTGATAATAACTTCTGGTGATTGTTTCTACTTCCTTGGTGTTAGTTGTGATCTCTCCCTTTTCATTCATAATTTTATTAATTTGGGCTTTCTCTCTTTTCTTTTGGATTAGTGTGGCCAATGGTTTATTGATCTATTGATTCTTTCAAAAAACCAGCTTCTCGTTTCATTAATATGTTCTACTGTATTTCTGGTTTCTACCTCATTGATCTCAGCTCTAATCTTGATTATTTCCCTTCTTATGTGTGGAGTTGGTTTGATTTGTTGTTGATTCTCCAGTTCTTTAAGGTGTAGAGACAGCTTCTTTAAGGTGTAGAGACAGCTGATTTTTTCATTTTTTTGAGGGAGGCTTGGATGGCTATGTATTTCCCCCTTAGGACCGCCTTTGCTGTATCCCATAGATTTTGGACCGAAGTGTCTTCATTCTCATTGGTTTCCATGAATTGTTTCAGTTCTTCTTTGATCTCCTGGTTGATCCAAGCATTCTTAAGCAAGGTGGTCTTTAGCTTCCAGGTGTTTGAGTTCCTTCTGAACTTTTCTTTGTGATTGAGCTCCATTTTCAAAGCATTTGTGATCCGAGAATATGCAGGGAATAATCTCAGTCTTTTGGTATCGGTTGAGTCCTGATTTGTGACCCAGTATGTGGTCTATTCTTGAGAAGTTCCATGTGCACTTGAGAAGAATGAGTATTCTGTTGTTTTAGGGTGGAATGTTCTATATATATCTATGAGGTCCATCTGGTCCAATGTGTCATTCAATGCTCTTGTTTCTTTATTGATTTTCTGCTTCGATGATCTGTCTATTTCTGAGAGAGGCGTGTTAAGATCTCCTACTATTAATGTATTCATATCAATATGACTCTTTATCTTGATTAACAGTTTTCTTATGTAATTGGCTGCTCCCATATTGGGGCCATAGATATTTACAATTGTTAGATCATCTTGGTGGATAGTCCCTTTAGAATTATGTAGTGTCCTCTGTATCTCTGACTACAGTCCTTAGTTTAAAATCTAATTTATCGGATATGAGAATCGCTACCCCAGCCTTCTTTTGAGGCCCATTGGCATGAAAGATGCATTTGACAAAATCCAGCATCCGTTCCTGATTAAAACGCTTCAAAGTATAGGGATAGAGGGAACATTCCTGAACTTCATCAAATCTGTCTATGAAAAACCCACAGCAAATATCATCCTCAATGGGAAAAAGCTTGCAGCTTTCCCGTTGAGATCAGGAACATGACAAGGATGCCCACTCTCACCACTCTTGTTCAACATAGTATTAGAAGTCCTAGCAACAGCAATCAGACAACAAAGAGAAATAAAAGGTATCCAAATTGGCAATGAAGAAGTCAAACTCTCTCTCTTCGCAGATGACATGATTCTTTATATGGAAAACCCAAAAGACTCCACCCCTAAACTACTAGAACTCATACAGCAATTCAGTAACGTGGCAGGATACAAAGTCAATGTACAGAAATCAGTGGCTTTCTTATACACTAACAATGAAAATACAGAAAGGGAAATTAGAGAATCGATTCCATTTACTATAGCACCAAGAACCATAAGATACCTGGGAATAAACCTAACCAAAGAGGTAAAGGATCTGTAATTGAGGAACTACAGAACATTCATGAAAGAAATTGAAGAAGACACAAAAAGATGGAAGACCATTCCATGCTCTTGGATTGGAAGAATAAGCATTGTTAAAATGTCTATACTGCCTAGAGCAATCTATACTTTTAATGTCATTCCAATCAAAATTCCACCGGTATTCTTCAAAGAGCTGGAGAAAATAACCCAAAAATTTGTATGGAACCAGAAGAGACCCCGAATCGCTAAGGAAATGTTGAAAAACAAAAATAAAACTGGGGGCATCACGTTCCCTGATTTCAAGCTTTACTACAAAGCTGTGATCACCAAGACAGCATGGTACTGGCATAAAAACAGACACATAGACCAGTGGAACAGAGTAGAGAGCCCAGATATGGACCCTCAGCTCTGTGGTCAGTTAATCTTTGACAAAACAGGAAAAAATATACAGTGGAAAAAAGGCAGTCTCTTCAATAAATGGTGCTGGGAAAACTGGGCAGCTATATGTAGAAGAATAAAACTCGACCATTCTCTTACATCATACACAAAGATAAACTCAAAATGGATAAAAGACTTCAAGGTGAGACAGGAATCCATCAGAATCCTAGAGGAGAACATAGGCAGTAATCTCTTTGATATCAGCCACAGAAACTTCTTTCAAGATATGACTCCAAAGGCAAAGGAAACAAAAGCCAAAATAAACTTTTGGGACTTCATCAAAATCAAAAGCTTCTGCACAGCAAAGGAAACAGTCAAGAAAACAAAGAGGCAACCCATGGAATGGGAGAAGATATTTGCAAATGACAGTACAGACAAAAGATTGATATCCAGGATCTATAAAGAACTCCTCAAACTCAACACACACAAAACAGATAATCATATCAAAAAATGGGCAGAAGATACGAACAGACACTTCTTCAATGAAGACATACAAATGGCTATCAGACACATGAAAAAATGTTCATCATCACTAGCCATCAGGGAGATTCAAATTAAAACCACATTGAGATATCACCTTACACCAGGTAGAATGTCCAAAATTAGCAAGACAGGAAACAACATGTGTTGAAGGGGATGTGGAGAAGGGGGAACCCTCTTACACTGTTCTTGGGAATGCAGGTTGGTGCAGCCTCTTTGGAGAACAGTGTGGAGATTCCTCAAGAAATTAAAAATAGAACTTCCCTATGACCCTGCAATTGCACTACTGGGTATTTACCCCAAAGAGACAGATGTAGTGAAAAGAAGGGCCATCTATACCCCAATGTTTATAGCAGCAATGGCCACGGTCGCCAAACTGTGGAAAGAACCAAGATGCCCTTCAACGGAGGAATGGATAAGGAAGATGTGGTCCATATACACTGTGGAGTATTATGCCTCCATCAGAAAGGATGAATACCCAACTTTTGTAGCAACATGGACGGGACTGGAAGAGATTATGCTGAGTGAAATAAGTCAAGCAGAGAGAGTCAATTATCATATGGTTTCACTTATTTGTGGAGCATAACAAATAGCATGGAGGACATGGGGAGTTAGGAGAAGGGAGTTGAGGGAAATTGGAAGGGGAGGTGAACAATGAGAGACTATGGACTCTGAAAAACAATCTGAAGGGTTTGAAGAGGTGGGGGGTGGGAGGTTGGGGGAACCAGGTGGTGGGTATTAGAGAGGGCATGGATTGCATGGAACACTGGGTGTGGTACAAAAACAATGAATACTGTTATGCTGAAAATAAATTTAAAAAAATGATTAAAAAAAAAGATGTAGAAACAGTTAAGAAAAGTTCCTTTAGGATGACTTGAAAACAGAAATAAATCACTACAGTGTTAAAAAAAAAATGAATATAGCCCATACTGCCCACTGTGATCTACAGATTTAATCCTATTCCTCTATTCCTATCAAAGCTCTAATGGCATTTTTTGTTAAAAAAAAAAAAAAATTTGTTTCTTTGTTTATTAGAACAGAAAATAACAATACTAAAATTCATACAGAAACATGAAAATCCCAGAATAGTCAAAGTGATCTGGAGCAAGAAAAAAAAGCTGGAGACATCATACTTTCTGATTTCAAAATATATAGATACAGTTACAGAAATTAAAACAGTATAATGCTGGCATAAAGATAGACACATAAACCAATACAACTGAATTGAGAGCCCAGACATAAACCCATACATATAAAATCAGATGATCTTTGGCAAGGTTACCAAGAATACACAACAGGGTAAGAAAACTCTCTTCAACAAGTCATGCTGGGAAAACTGAATATATACATGCAAAATAAGAATAGTAATGAAAAATTGGATCCATACCTTCCAACTCAAAATAGATTGAAGACTTAATTGTAAGACCTGAAACTCAAACTTCTAGAAGAAAAAACAGTGAAAAGTCCTCTTGTCCTTAATCTTGGCAATGATTTCTTGGATATGACATACAAGCATCAAAAAGTAAAAATAAACAAGTAGGACTACATTGAACTAAAAACCAACTGTATATCAAAAGAAATAATCAACAGAATGTAAAAGCAACCTATAGAATGGGAGAAAATACTGCCAAACTATATATTTGATAAGGAGTTACTTACCAAAATGTATCAAAGACTCCTAATGCAAAAAAACAAAAACAAAAACAAAAACAGAAACTTAACAAATAGGCAAAGGATTTGAAGAATAATTTCCATTTTATTTTAGACTTCTTGTTTTTCTGATAGGATAGGTATCAATTTCAGTAGCATGGGGGAGTTGGCAGACTAGATAGAGAAACTAAAATATAAATCTGTCATTCTGAATAAGGAACAGAAAACATATTGGGCTGAAAATATTGGAAGAATCTTGGAAGAATCCTTGGGGAAAATGTTCTCCAATTTTGTATATGGACACACACAAATCTTATCTTCACCCCTGAGACACCTGAGGCACAGAACAGACCCCAAGGCAAGTATGGCAAAGGCTTTAAGAACTGAAATGATATTTGAATCACCTGCATGTAAGTCATGCATAGAATAGAGCCAAACCAGTATAACAAAGGCTTGCCTGACTGAACTGAAATTACAAACATGGCCAACAGAAAAGCAAAGCTTATGGTCAGAAGTTCACTAAGTATATAGACTGCTAAAATCAAAGCAACATAATTTTCCAACATATTATGATAATACCCAGTACGTACACAACATAATGAAAGTATCCTGGATATTATACAAAATTACATGACAATGGACTAGGAAAATGTAACCAATCCTCAAGGAAACAAAGAAACAGTCAACAAGACTCAACTCAAGATGACCCAAATGCTGTAATTATCAACAAAGAATTTAAATCAGTTGCTATAACTATTTTCTTTTTTTTTTTTAAGATTTTTATTTATTTATTTGGCAGACTGAGATCACAAGTAGGCAGAGAGGCAGCCAGAGGGAGAGGGAGAAGCAGGCTCCCCGCTGAGCAGAGAGCCTGAGGCGGGGCTCTATCCCAGGACCCTGAGATCATGATCTGAGCCAAAGGCAGAGGTTTAACCCACTGAGCCACCCAGGTGCCCCGAGAAATTACTTGTGCCCCTGCTATAACTATTTTCAAAGAAGTAATGAAAACACACTTGAAATGAATGAAAAAGAAACTGAAACTCTTTTTTAAATTGAAATGGAAATTTAAAAACTGAAAAATGCAAAATCTGAAGAAAATTAAAAAAAAAAAAAAAAAAGACTCTCTTGATGGGCCAAACAACTGAATGGAGATAACAGATAAAGGAATCAGTGAAGTTGAGGATGAAAAGTGATAAAGGCAAAATTAGCAAAGTCCAAGGGGTTATTGACAACAACAAAACATCTAACATCTATAAAATTAGAGTTTTATAGCATTTTTTTAGACATTGCACTCAGACTGCTACAAAACAAACATAAAGAGAACAATCTTGGAAGTATCTAGGAGAAAAATAAATGCAACACACAGTTGAATAACAACTTGAAGGACTTCAGATTTCTTATAGAATCCATAGAGGCCAGAAAAACCATTACAAATGCTTTTAAGATATGGAAAGAAACACAAAAAACAACCATAAATCCAGAGTTCCATTTTCAGTAAAAATATTTTTCAAGAATGAGGGTGATTTACACAAGCCTAAAGAGAACTCAGAAAAGAGAAATTGTTATCAGCACATGTAAAGGCAAAAGGATATTTTGAGGTTTAAAGGAAATCATTAAAAAAAGGAAAATATGGATCTCAGAATTGAAAAAAGAGCAACTGAATTGGTAAATAAGTGAATGAATCCTAAAAGCTATTTTTTCTCTTAAGTACTTTAAAGTGTATATGATTATTAATTAAAAATATAACATCATCTGAGGGGTTATCAATATATTTAAATATTACATATTTGGAAACTATTACAGAATTTTAGTGAAGGTAGTGGGAAGGGGTGATTTGATTGCGTTTCTACATCTTATATGAAGTAGTAAAATATCGATCCTAAGTAGACTGTGAAAAGTTTGAAAAGTTAGATATGTATGTTGTAATACTTAAAGCAATTATTAAAAAAATACAAAGAAATGACAACAAAAATTAATAGATAAATTAAAATAAAGTACTAACAATACTAAAATAGTTAAACAATATGAGAAACAAATGATCAAAACAGAGAGAGAAAAATAGTAATAAAAATGGTAAACCCAAATCTAATCATACTGATAACTATATTGAATATTAGTTATTAAAAACTTTAATTTTTGTAGAGCAGTTTTAGGTTCCTAACAAACTTGAGAAGGTGTAGAGATTTCAAATATACCCCCTGTCTCCACGCATGCATAGCCTTTTCTATTATGGACATAGCACATCAACAACGTAGTAGAACTGTTAAAATTGATGAATCTACATTGACACATAATAATCACCCCAAGTATATAATTTATATTAGGGTTAACTCTTGGTGTTGTATATTTTATAGGTTTAGACATATGTACAATGGTGTGTTTCTATTATATTATAGTATAGTATCATTATAGTATATCATTATACTATCATTATACTATAATACAGAGTTTCACTGAGCTAAAAATCCTGTGTTCTGCTTACTCATCCTCCCTCCCCCACAACCTCTGGCAACCATTGATCTATTTATTGTCTCTATAGATTTGTCTTTTCCAGAATGTGATATAGTTGGAATCACGCAGTATGCGGCCATTTCAGATTGGCTCCCATCACTTAGTAATATACATGTAAGGTTCTTCCATATGTTTTTATGATTTGATAGCTCATTTTTTTTAATGCTGAGTAATATTTCATCATCTGGATATGCCACAATTTATTTATCCATTCACCTACTGAAGAATATCTTGATAGCTTCAAAGTTTGGATTATAAATAAAGCTGCTTTAAACCTCTGGATGCAGCTTTTGATGTAATCAGTGTTCAGAATTTTGGACTTTGTAATAAATATTTAGCGAAATATTAACTTTTTAGATTTGAAATAAAAACAGAGATTGACTAAATGAATAAAAAGCATGACTTAATTATAATTGATTTAATGTGGAGAAATTGGAACTCTTGTATTTTGTGGTGGGAATGTAAAATGGAGAATAGTTTGGCAGATTCTCAAAATAACAACAAAATGCTACAGTGTGTCTCAGCCGCTGTTCTCCTAGGTAAATCTAAGAGAAATGCAAATATATCCACACATAAACATTAATGTTCATACCATCATTATTCATAACAGCCAAAATGGAAACAATCAAAACGTCCTTCAGCTGATAAATAGGTAAATACAATGTGACATTTTAATACAGCACATGCAACAATAAGGATGAACTCTAGAAGCTTTATTCTAAATGAAAAAAATCCAGTCATAAAAGATCACATCTCTACAATTCCACTTATCTGAAATACCCAGTATAAGTAAGTCTACAGAGACAGAAAGCATATTAGTGGGTGCCTGGGACTTACACAGAGGGGAGGTTGCAGAATTGATGGAGTGACTGATATTGGGCACAGAATTTTTGAGATGATAAAATGTTCTGAAATTGTAGTGATAGGACACAACTCTGTGAATGCACTAAAAGCCATTGCATGTACACTCTAAATTGATGAATTGCATGGTTTATGAATTATATGTTAATATCTGTTTAAAAAATAAACACACTGAAAGCAAACAATAAAAACTTGAAGTGCAGGGGGCACCTGGCTGGCTCAGTCAGAAGAGCATGGGATTCTTGCTGTCAGGATCATGAGTTTGAGCCCCACATTGAGTGTAGAGATTACTTAAATATAAATAAGTAAATAAACTTAAAAAACGTTGAAGTTCATGTGACATAAATTATTTGGTCTACTTAATGACAATCTGATATGAATATTGGCAAACTAGACTCCATGCAATAACTTAGGAGATCTGCAAAATAATAATACTTCATGCTTGGTATGAGGGACTTTGCATTTATACTTCAGTGGAAACTCACAGTTCCAAACATCAATATTCCTTATTAACATTTGGATGACGATTTTTAGATGTGCTATCATTCATATTATGACTTTTTTGTCACTGATTTCCCAGGACTATCTATATAATAAATAGTATTCAAATCCTAGTTTTATCAATATTAAGGCATTTCCTGAATGAGTAAATATATATGTACACTTCATAATTTCCTTTGTTGTAATTTAAAATACAGGAACATAGAGTTGAAACTAGATACTCTTTATCAGGCTTCACAGTGAAGGTATATAAATTATGTGTATAGCACCTTTGACAGCAGTAATTTTTTTTCAATAATTTAGTGTAGCATACTAGGTTAAGAAGCAGCGTATTTATTGCTAGACATCTCCAAATATTTAATTTCTCCTTATGTTGAAGCAACTATGGTCCTATAAATCTCATACAAGCAGCTCCCATCTGCTATCTAAAGCAAAAATCACATGTCTACTCTCAGTTCTACAGTAGAAAGCCTCCAATATTTGTAGGTAAATAAAATGTCCTTATTTATTTTCTAGAGTAAATGCATCATTCAAAAATATTACTCATATAAAGTGTTTTTAAACACCTAAATATCAATTTAAAATCCCCTGGACTACTGTCATTTATTTATTCATTCTTGCATTTACTAAGTAATCTATCCATCTCTCCCACTATGATTTCCTCCTAATAGCCAGCCATCATGCATGCATTGACGGAGCTTCAACAAAAATCCAGGTTAACTGAATAACTACACTAATTAAAGGGAGTTCAAGATACGTGATTCACAATAATTTTTCCTTTAAGAAAAGGAGCTGCTTTATAAATGATTTCTGGTCTTATTGCCTTCTTCGGAATATTTTGACATTGACATTAAAATGTTTATCAACTTCTACTTCTGAGTAATTATATGATTAAGAGTTAACATGCATTTATAAACTAGACATCTAGAAAGTTTGGGCCAACTATAAAAATATAGACAAAAATGATACATTTATAATAGATTTAATGATGATATATAATAAATTAATAAAGTCATATAATTGGCATAAAGAAAAAACATAAATATCTATGAATTTATCTTGAAAAATATCCCTCTCTGATATCTGTGTAGTCTATGCTTCTGTTATTGTTTATTCATATGTTAAGACTTAGTTTTATTTCTCTTCACTTTGAGGTTGGAAGATTTCAACAAATATAACACATTGAAGATATAAGAATAAAAGATTTAGATAGAACACATATAAAAAATAGGATAATAAGTATCATAAATTTCTATGTTTCTATTACTAAGCTTTAATAATAATCAATTCATGGTTAATAAATATAGTTTTATACATACCAAGCCCACTAAACCTCCAATATCATATTGCTTCACCTATAAGTATTTTAGTGTGTATTTCTAAAAGCTAAGAACCTTAAAAATGTAACCACAGTAACAGTCATAATTAAAAATAATAATACCTTTTATATCATAAAATATTTTATACTCAAATACACATGCAAATGTGCTTGTAAAATATTTTCCTGTTTTTGAATTTATGATTTTTTAAAATTTGAATCAGGTTCAAAATAAAATCTGAAATTGTTCTTGGATGATAAGTCTCTTTAGGCTCTTGTAATACACAGCTTCCTCCTCTCTCATTTTTCTTTTTCTTGTAATTTATTTGATGAAGAAGCTAGGTTATTTCTCTTATAGTGTTACCATGACCACAACCTCTTGTTTCTCTAAGTTTACTATGAATTGCAACTGATCAATATTTGATTTTGATATAGGAAGGCATATAGTTATTATGATTTATATAATTAAACTGTATATAATGTGCACATGTGATTATAAGTATTTTATTTAAAACACATTTGAATTGTGATTCAGTGTCCAAAACTGATTCTTCAACTGAAATAATTATACTTTGCCCTTGAATATTTTTCTGTAGATCTGTGGCTTCTAGTTATTTAGAAAGAAAGAAAGAAAGAAAGAAAGAAAGAAAAGAAAGGAGAAATAAAGAAAGAGAGAATGAACAAATGAACACATACATCAGGGGAAAAAAGGATTACTGAAGACATAGCAGCTGGATTTAAATTCCCTTTTGAGTAATATATTATAATAATTTAAGTATATGTACATTTACTCATTTTCTAATTAAGCATCACTTAAGCAAATAGATACATTATACTCTCTACTGTCTAATTATCAATAGTTAGACACTTAAATAAATTGTTTATAAAATAATCTCCCTGATTTAACCTGAAATGATTCACAGTAGCCAATAAAATTTGGAGAAAAGTTCTATAGCTTCTAATGTAATTCTATTCATAGTATGAAATACAATCAATTCAAGGGAAAATTAAGAAATTCACTTGAAATGGTGCTTGGGTAACTCAGTTGGTTAAGTATCTGACTCTTGATTTTAACTCAGGTCATGATCTCAACGTTGTGAGATCAAACCCCATCAGGGTCTCCACTGCTTGAGGAGCCTGCTAAAAATTCTCTCTCCCTCTCCCTCTGCCTCTCCCCTCAAACCCTCTCTCTCTCTTAAAAAAAAAAAAGTTACATTGAAGATCCTTCTTTATACTGATCTTCATTCTGTCAAATGGTAGGTAAATATACTATCATTATTATTAATTACATAAAATACATTATAGCAACATTAGAAAGAAAATAAAAATAAATATCCTCTGGTTCCACTCCATAGTCAATCAAGAACTTTCTTCCGAGTTTTCTTTTAGTTTTTTAATAAATGTAAAATATTAATTATGAATTACCTCAAACTTGGCAAATCTGGATTTCTGTAGTCTGCATTTTTTATTTAATATTATATCATTAGTAGGGTTGACAGTATAGCTGTAATTAAGAGCTTTGAATTCAGGATTAAAAATACGATCTTGTGGCTTAAAACTTCTGGATCTGGAGTTTCTCATTGAAAAATAAAAATAAAAATATTATCTTGTGGCAAACTATTAAACTATACATAATGGATGTGGTAAATATTGGATGAAAATAAGCACTAAGTAAATTATAGCTTCTAAAATAGTATTATGTTTATTTTATTGTTATGTTTATTGTTATCATAATCAAGAGTTGCAAAAAATTATTTTGAATGAGTTAATATACTACACTATGCTTAATCATGCCCCTTAATCAACCCTGTTTTTTTTTTTTTTTTTTAAGATTGTATCTCTAAGTAATCTCTTTACCCAACACAGGGCTTGAACCTACAGCCCCAGGATCAAATTCTATAATAAATCCTTTTTAATATTCTCTCACTGAAACACCCAATGTAGCATTTTAGTCAACAAGTTTTGACAACTTAACAAACCCACCTTTGTTGAACTACTTGTGTCCTTGTGGGTTTTGGCCAAAATGTATTGACAGAGTCCTGTGAACTGCATTGTCCATCAGGGGCAACATTTACTATATCCTTGGTATCTTCTCTGAACCATTCTTTCGTGTAGTAGCCAAATTGAAAAGTCATAAAGTCATAATCTCCCTTGAGTGCACCACTTCCTCTGCAGCTCCTTCAAATGTTGACAGGATTTTCTTCCTCAGTATTCATGTCAGTGAGTTTCGAGTTGAAAAGCTATCTCATTGCTCCATATTGTTACTTGCAGACAATTCTTCCCACCTCCATTATTCTCCTCCAGCCACATATTTATCACATCCACCATATCTCATTGTTACCACTAACTGCTAAACCCTGAATCCTCCTATACTCCTTACAAAATTTTCATTTTCTGGGTCACTGTAACTATTTGCAATATTTCTGTCTTTAGTTTTTAGCTACTTCCATACTTACATGAATGGTTTCTGTCAAAATTGAGGTCTCTCAGTACCTCAAATGTCTCTTTTCCATGAATTTTCTATGTATCTCAGCTTCTTGCTCCCATGATCATGATCTAGACCTTATTATCACTGTAATCTCAGCTTCAGGCATTCTGCTCTCAGACCACTGTCTTTTATCTTTCTAGTCATTGTCTGTAGTACGGCACCACTCTCAAACTATACTGGACTTTGGCTAGAGAAAACAGATGACCAAACTGAATATTCTCAGATTAATGCAATGGCCAAGAACTTCAAGTGGACTCCTCATGCTGCTAGACAGTCATCATATATAGTCTTTTTTTTAAAGATTTTATTTATTTACTTGACAGACAGAGATCACAAGTAGGCAGAGAGGCAGGCAGAGAGAGAGGAGGGGAAGCAGGTTCCCTGCTGAGCAGAGAGCCTGATGTGGGTCTCGATCCAGCATCCTGGGATCATAACCTAAGCGGAAGGTAAAGGCTTTAACCCACTGAGCCATCCAGGCGCCCCCATCATATATAGTCTTAAACTATCCTCACTCTAACTTCCTAGATGATTATTTTGCACTTCCTTTTCTCCTCAGACTGTAAATATCTTTCCCCCATACTCACCTCCAGCTGATGCTGTTCTTTTAGTTACTAAAACAATGGAAAGAATCAGAGGGGAATCTTCAAAGACCAAGTGTGTGTGTGTGTGTGTGTGTGTGTGTGTGTGTGTGTTTCCTGTGTAATAAGTTGCCACAAACTTAGTGCCTTATAGCAGCAAACATATTGTCTTACAGGCCCTGTGGCTCAGAAATCTGGGCATGGTTTAACTGCATGATCTGCTTTAGGGTCTCTCACAAGGCTATGCTTGTGTCAGCCAGTGCTGAGGTATCATCTAAGGCTTTTTTGGGGAGAGATCCACCGCCAACCTCACATGGTTGTCGACAGGGTTCAGTTTCTCAAGGATTCTCAGCTTGAGGGTCTCAGTTCCTTGCTAGCTGTCAATCTGAGGCCACCTTCAACTTTTCACCTGGGCCTTACTATGTGATGGCTGATGTAATTAAAACCAGCAAGGAAGAGAATCAATGTTTTACTAGCAAGACAAAACTTAACAATCTTATGGAATACAATCATGGAAGTGACATCCCATTATCTTTGCTACATTTTATTGATTAAAAGTAAATCACAAGTTGTGCCTACATCTATTGAGGAACATTATACAAGGCCATAGATTCCAGACAGCAATTATATTTGTGGGCTATGAGAGTTTACTTGTTACTAATCACAAACATCACTTCTACCTACATCACTTCTACCTACCCGTGAGAAGCTATACTCCTCTTCCAAAAGTTTTCTTTATTTCTTTTTCCAGCTATCAAACCATTTATGTTCTCCATTTTAAAATAAAACTTGAAGTTTTTATCTTTACTTACTGTCTCTAATGTCTCCCCTCATTTTCTTTTAAACCCATTCTAATTATGATTACACTCAATTTTTCCGTGAAATTGCCCTCCATCAAAGTCACCTATTATCCACATGCTGCTAAATTCAATGGTAAATTTTAATTCCTCATTTTATTGATTCAGCAACAGTATTTGATTTGGTAGATGGTCAGCTTCCCCAAAACATTTTTAAAAACAGTCTTAGGATTTCATATACTCTTGGCTTTTCTCCTTCCTCACCAAATAGTCCTTCCCAGTCTCTCCTGGTATTTTCTCTCCTCCAACCTTACATCTTTCATCTGCAGCAAAATCTTTCTGCTGTTATTTACACATCGTCTCCTCTTCTTGTCATCTGCGGTTATGATATTAATAATGCCAAGTATGTGCTTAGGTCTCCCATATAATCTTTACAGTCTAAATTACTCTTTTGAAAAGCAGACCTGGATATTCAACAGCTTACTTAGCGTCATCATTTGCATACCTAATACAGATTTTTAAACTCTCTGTGTCTGAGACTGCAGTCCTGATCTCTTCACCCTACTTCATTCTAAAAATCAGCCAGCTCGCCCAACCTGAGTGGAAAGCAAATAATTTTTGCAGTCATTCTTTTGAGTTCTAGATCTGTCCCATTCCTTCATACCCTATATCTAATCATTTAGAAAATCCTAGTGGTTCTGGGTGCCAGGCTGACTCTTTTGGAAGAGCTTGTGACTCTTGATCTCCGGATTGTCAGTTTGAGCCTCACACTGGGTGTAGAGATTACTAAAATAAATAACTTTAAAAAAAAGAAAATCCTATTTGACCTACTTTCCAAATTTGGACATTTTCACCATCTCTACTGCAATCTTCCTGGCTTATGCTATTACCATCTTTGATCTAGATTAATTCACTAGCTTCATAACTGTTTCCCCTCTCATATTTACAGCCTGACACAATCTAGAGAATATACCTTTAATATCTAAAGCAGATCATATTGCTTTTAAAAGCAGTGCAATTGTTGCCTGTTCCACTCAGAGTAAAAACCAATGTCTTCAGAATGCCTCAGAGATCTCACATCTTGCCTCTTGCCTCACAGGTATGATACATAATAATCTCTTCTTATTCTATAAGCTCTGGTGATACTGAACCTCCTGGTTATTCCTAGAGAAAACCTTAGTGCCTTTGCATTGACTGATGCCTCCATTTGGAATATTTCTCTCCCAGTATTTACCTGGCTCACTTTTAAGACTCTCTTCAAATCTCGATTTCTCAGCAAGGCCTATCCCTGTCAGTCTGTTTAATATTGCAACCTGCTTCCAGCTCTGCTCACATACATGAGCTGCCTTCCTCTATCTTATCTCCCCCCACCCCAGTAGAATTTACAACCTTCTAACACAGTATCTAATTTGCTTATTATATTTAGTGCATGACTCCACCCAAGAGAATGTTAGCTCTAAGAGAGCAGATAGTTTTCTTTTTTGATCACTTATGTTTTGCAAGCACCTGTTATGGTACTGGACACATAATAGTCATTCAAAAATATACCTGTCCATTGAATGAACAAATAAATGAGCAAATGCATGAACTATTTTTGGGTAATGAAATTAGATTCTCTGAATTAAATTTGAAGTACTCTTGTCTTCTGATTTCACAGAAAAGGCAAGGATTATCAAGAGACCAAGTATCCCCCCACTTTACTCATCTGGGAATTAAGTGATCCTAAAGTGTTTCCTACACTTAACTTTTAAGAAAAGCTCTCACAATTAAAGGAGATTTATTTTGACTTAAATTAAAAAAAAAAAAAAACTGCAACAAGGTTTGCCTATATTTTCCATACAGCCAAGGTAGACTTTAACAGATGTTAACCTAAGAATTATTGAAATGCATGTGCAGTGAAATCTGATCTTATACTAGGTTCCTGGGAAAACAAATCTAAGTAGAATTTATGGATGTGCCCTTCATTGTGCAGTGCAGTCTTGGTGAGACAAAGGAAGAAGAGAAGCAAATATAAAATAACAACAAGTGCAGCTAATTATTGTGTTTTACAGGATGTCTTTTCCTATCACCTACTGTTTTATGGAATAGTGTGTTCAGAGTAGAAAGAAAGCATAATTATCTATTTTCTCTCATCTCCTATCGTTCAAAGTTTACCCCACAGGGTGCCAATCTAGGCACTGGGGCATTCTGCTTTTTCGGTTAGTTGCCACGGAAACCACACCTCAAGACAGCAGTGGTTAAGCCTCTGAGGCTTGTGCCAGGAACACTCAGCCGCTTGTTTCGTCTTTTCATCTTGCAGGCCATGTTGGGGAGGTGGATGTGGGATCAGTTTGCTGAAATATACAGTGAGTGAACACTTCAGGGTCCCCACCTTCAGCGACAAAAAAGAGGCAGAAAGCACATACCAAGGAACGACCACTTGTTTCCATAAGTGATTTGAAGGAAAAGTGTCAGGCGCTGTAGCAGACCTCAAGGCACTGCCACAACTGTAAGACCACTGTCATGTATTGATGATGAAACTCAAAACATTCCATCTGCAGCCTGTAAAACTTCTTCAGCTCCAGGCAGTCATCCTGGCAGATCATCAGTAGCATTGAGCAGAAAATCGTTGCTATGTAAATGCAGAGAACTACCTAGAAAGGATACAGTGCATTTCATCAACTAAAAGTTTCCACTCTCATTCTCATAATTCCATCTGTAGGCCTGGGCTGGCTACAGGACCTTTAATTATTTTGAACAGGTTTATATTTAGATATCTATATTAATTTTGTCAATTCTTTCAATATTTCTTAGAGTACTCTGTCACTTTGGTTTAGACAGCAATGAAAATATTATTCAAGTATTGTCAAGTTCATGTGCAACCAATACCAGAGTCACCTTAACCAGATTACCTTATTTCCTCAACTCTAAGTTCACACTCTTGGAAAAATTCTCAAATTAGGCAAAAATGAGATGAAAGTCCTATACAAGGTGGTGAACTCAGTATAAAATATATTTCATGTAGTTGAGGCACCTGGGTGGCTCAGTCATTAAGTGGATGCCTTTAGCTCAGCTCATGATCCCAGGGTCCTGGGCTCAAGCTGCACATCGAGCTCCCTGCTTGGAGGAAAGCCTGCTTCTCCCTCTCCCACTCTGACTGCTTGTGTTCCCTCTCTTGCTGTGTGTCTCTCTCTGTCAAATAAATAAATAAAATCTTTAAATAATATAAAATAAAACACATTTCATGTGGTTTATATCTTAAACCCAATTTATAGCCCTTTAGAATTATTGTACTCCTACATACATTATTATGAATTCCTATGTTTTGTTGCCCCAATTGCACTAGAATCTTTGATTTTGTGCTGCCTGGTATCCATGCATAAATTCTGCAAAGTTTGATGGTGCTTCTCAATGTAATTATGGTTTGGAAATGCTAAAATTCATGGTTCTTCTTTGGCATTTGCCTACCCTAGGCCGCTGCTTAACTCTGGACCTCTAGTTTTCATTTGTTTACCATTCTTTAATGTGGTTTCTATGAAAAATATGCCTGTTAGAAATATAAAAATTGGTAATTTTTTGAAGTTTATCGTCTACCATAGGAGGCAGAGAAGAGAATAAACTTAATAAAAGTGCTAAGTATGTTCATGAAAGCATGTGCAGAGTGCCTTAGAAGGAGGTGTTCAGTCCTGATGAGCGCAGTGAGGAAAATTGTCCTTCAGTTTTGCTAAGTTGAGTTGCTCAATTCACACCCCTAATTTCTAAAGAATCATTTTGCTGCTTTTCTCCTCAAACCCTAAACACCACTTTCTCCTTCCACATTTTCTGCTGAGAATTTAGCTCCATATTTCACAGAGAAAATCCACAGTTCTTACCAATAGCTGCCACTTTGTACTTTGCTAAGGCAATGTTCATTTATCAATCTTTATCTTATTTAACCTATCAGAAACATGTGATTTCTCTTTCATGATTCCTCTTTGTCCTCTTACTTCTCCCTTTCCTCTTCTTCTTGCCTCTCTTGTCCTCCTTCTCCTCTAACTAAGAGCCACTATATTTCTCTCTAATTTGGTTCTCCTTTTTCCTCACTGCCTCCCATTCTCAGCCCTGTTTGTGCAGTCTTCCTTGTCTTAAAATAATAGGCCAAGGGCTCAGGATCAGTATATCTTCTCTCATTCACTTCTGAGATCATTTTATCCATTCCTATGATTTTAAATATTGTTTTCATTCTAAGGGCTCCAACATCATTATGTCCTGTTTCAAAATCTGTGAACTCCAGAATGATATCAAACAGATATCATTGCCCTCTCCATTTACACATCTACCAAACTTACCACACTTGACATGTCTAAAGGCAAATTTTGAAATTTTTTTCTTATAATGTTATACCATTTCAGTAAAAGGCAACTACATTCTCTTATTTGTTCAGTCCATAAGAGTTGGAGTCACCTTTGATGTCTGTTTTTCACTTACTACGTGCCTCATTCATCAAGAAATCTTTTCAGCTATACTTTTGGAATCTAGACATTAACCTTCTCATCATCAAGAGTCACTGAACAAGCAACCATCATTTCATTCACAAATTGTTGCATAGGCTTCTGCTTCATCTAGCTGTTTTTCCCTTTACACCCCACACTCATTTTCCAACACAGCACCCTTTAAAATATCTGTTTTCACTTAGAATAAAATAGAAAAATTTCACTGTTTTCACTTAGAATAAAATAAAAATCCCTTATCATATTTGACTAAGTCCTAGCCAACAATTTTTAAAGTATGGTTCTGACTGCTCTCGATCACTCCTCTCAAACCAAAACGGCGTGCTTCCTGACCTCAAGAACAGTAGTAAGTCAAGCTCTGTTCTGAGGTCCTTTGGGTTTGTTTCTCCCTTTGACTGATTCATTCTTTCTTTTCTATTCTTCTTGGCTGATTACTTGGCCTTCTTAAGGTCCCTAATCAAATGTTACCTTATTCAAAATTACCTACTGCAGGTCTTCTGTCCCTTTTTTAATTGAATTATTTGTTTGTCCTACTATTTATGGTACCACAGGTGGACCTTGAAGAAATTATGCTAAGTCAAATAAGTTAAACAGAGAAAAATAAATATTGTATAATGTCACTTATATGTGAAATATAAAAATGATGAACTCATAGAAATAGAGAGTGGAATTTTGGTTGTCAGAGGTGGGGGGTGGAGGAAATGGGGAGAGTTTGGTCAAAGTGTATAAAATTGCCCTTATAAGATTAAGGTTTATGGATCTAGGCACAGCATGGTGCCTATAGTTATCAATATGGTATTGTATGCTTGAAAGTTGCTAGGAAAAATCTTAAATGTTTGTGCTCCACAAAAAAAAGGGAAGTGATATATGTGTTAACTATTCTTTTTTTGTGTGTGTGTGTTAACTATTCTTATTGTGGCAGTGATTTTGCAATATATATGCATGCTGACTCATTGGAAAATGTGTGATTTTTTTTAAAAAGTAGAAATTCAAATCTTTATCTCATCTTCTATCCTAAGAGTTGTGTGATCATGGGAATCTAATTTAAACTTTCTGAATTTTATTAATTTCCTCTTTAAAATAAAGTTGCAGTTCCTAACTCTAAATTTGAATTTTCATAAAACAGCATGCTCATAAAACACCTAAGGATGTTGAAAACATACTACATAAATCATATTTCTTGTGATTTAATATCCAATACGGTTTTATCTTAGCAAATTTATGAATTTTAACATACTGAGAAGTGAGATTTTATTTTGACTCTCTGACATTCTATAAGGGACCAGAGAGAGAGAGATGTTTAATTCTTTTTTTTTTTTAATTGATAGCTAGAATTTTACCCAGGTGGGTCCTTACCATTAAAGCAAAAATAACATGAATGTCCTGATTCAGTGACTTTTGCTTTAGTTACTAATAGTCACACAAATTATAAGCATATTCATTTCTCTGATGAAAAACATTTAATGACTGACAAGTTAATGAAAATTTGCAAAGATCTCACATCTGACTGAATTGATGGAGAAAATATCAACACCAGAATCAAAATTCCCAAAAAAAAAAAAAAAGTTATAAAAGCTTTGTTGTTTTTACCTCATAACCAATAATCTGACTTTGAAATATTGTACTTTAAAAAACAAAACAAAGGGTGCCTAGATGGCTCCGAGATTAAGTGTCTGCCTTCGGCTGAGTTCATGATCTCAGGGTCCTGGGAATGAGGCCTGCATGGGGCTCCCTGCTCAACAGGAAGCCTGCTTCTCCCTCTCCCACTCCCCCTGGTTGTATTCCCTCTATTGTTGTGTCTCTCTCTGTCAAATAAATAAATAAAATCTTTAAAAACAAACAAACAAACAAACAAACAAAAACCATATCCAGGGAATAGCCAGAAAGCCAGTTTTATGACTGGTATAGAATTAACAAGTAGAAGTGATAGGAGATTGATTTGGGCAAAGGTGAGGGGAGAGATCCCCCAGAGACTTAGGCCCTAGCAAGAAGTTTTATTCTAAGTGTAATGGGAAGGCTTTGTAAGATTTTAAGCCCAGAGATTGCTATGATCCCCTCATTCTTTTTTTGTTATTATTTTTATGTTCAGTTAGCCAACATATAGTATCATTTTTAGTCTTGGTATTTCTTGACCAAAAAGGAAAAAAAAAAAGACTACATGTGTTTTATGGCAAAATAAGATACCCATTTGTTTTCCATGGCATAGGAATCTGAGGAGTATTAAAAACATTACCAGGGGCGCCTGGGTGGCTCAGTGGTTAAGCATCTGCCTTTGTCTCAGGTCGTAGTCCCAGGGTCCTGGGATCAAGCCCCTCATTGGACTCCCTGCTCAGCGGGAAGCCTGCTTCTCCCTCTCCCACTCCCTCTGCTTGTGTTCCCTCTTTTGCTATGTCTCCCTCTGTTAAATAAATAAAATCTTAAAACAGAACAAACAAAAACCCAGATATAAATAAATACATTTAATAGATTAATTGGTAAGTTACATTAGTGAAACTTATCTATAAGTAGGTAAGATTGTTTTTGGTTTTTATTAGGCAGAAGATCATTTGGAGAAGAGAAGATCAGCAGCCTCACAATGCTTTTGATGTGCTTTTCCTCTTTCTAATAACTCAGTGCATTATAATTCAAGTCTTTAGAGTCATATGATATGTTTCAGATTTTAAGTTATCTACATAAATATACTTCAGTGATAATTTGAGGAGACTCATCACACTTGAATCTAGGAGAGAAATACAAGCACCATCACAATTTGGGAAGATGGGTGTCCTTACCTCTTCTTTCCAGTAAATAGACTCTTAGACGTTCTTGTTTACTTTCTTCATCTCCTTTTCACACCCTTCAGATTGCTTCTTTGCACCTTGGAGAATTCAGAGGAGGTAGAGAAAAAAAAAAAAAAAAAAAAAAAATATATATATATATATATATATATATATACGCAGATAGTCAAGAAGAAAAAAGGGAGAAATAAAAAAAAAACAAATATTTTGAATGTGTGGGACTTTGGGAGTTGAGAAATTGGGAAGAAAGACTTAAAGACATCTGTGGAGTCAGGAGAAGTAAATGGGAGAGTAAAAGGAATTTGAAGATTGTTGTTAGGAGGTTGTTTGTTTTGTTTTGTTTTGTTTTCTTTCACAATGTAAAAGAACTTACGTCTTACTGAGAATTTTTCTTTAGTGGTTGAACAGTACTTCTTTGCACTAGGTATGTAATGATCTGAGACTAAATAGCTCATAGTTTGACAGGGCAATATGAAGATAGGTAAATCATACAAGAAATGGTTTTAATAAAACTCCCTCCTCTATTTTAAGAATAATAATGTTACAGGAAAACTCTCATTCAAGAGGAAATGGAGTAGAACATGGTAGAAGAGAAGGAATAATCCTAAATTGTTAAAAGAATATATAACAAAGAATTTTGAACATCAGGGTTATAGTAAGGTATGTGAAAAGATCTCAAGTCTTCTGATATAGTTGAATTTTTTTTTTTTTTTTTTTTTTTTTTACTAAGTCACTGGCAGACACTTCATAGAAAACCTGAACTAAGTCAGTGGAAGCCTTTTTTGACTTCCTGTTGCCTTCATTAGACATTTCTCTTTGACTACATTATTTCTGGCAACATAGGCAAGTACTAAATTAAAATGTGATAGTTGGCATGAAATTTCCCTTGTACTTAATTTTTTTCAAATTGGTCTACCTCAGACTTTTAAAACCTGTGCTCTCTTTAATGACTAGAAAATCTAGTTGAGGTCTTTTATGCTATTTGAAATAATAAAGATAAGCCTCCTTGTGAATAAAAATAAATCAAAATATATTCCTGAGAGAAGCAAATATTTTAGACAAATATGTAAAATACGTAACTAAGTTGTTCTAAAATGGAAATACAGTAATATATTAAGAAAAGCATATATCCTTTCAATAATTTATGATGGAATTCTCTGTGAAGGTATACCTCATGAATTACTTTTGCTTCTCTGTCATTCTGGTTTGGCATTTTAAAACTCATTGAAAATAAACCTTAATAAGAATCTGCTGACACAATTAAGTTGTTTTAGAACTGTTCACTGTGTTTTACCCTCTTGATTTATTACAAACACACACACACACAAATTGATTTCTGTAGATGTCACAAATTCTACTCTAGTGGTAGCAAAGCAGATTGAGAGCTTGTGATGAATTTTCTCATCCAAAAATATTGTCTAAAAAAAAAAGAAAATTTACAATTTAATTAAAATGCTGGACTTTATTACATCAGATAATACCGTTATAATGATCTTGTTATTTTATTTTATTATTTAATTATTAACTTATACATCCCATGATACAAAGCAAGCACACAGAATTATTAATTTTATTATTAACTTATTTTATTTATTATTTTATTTATTTATAATTATTTGAATTATAATTTGTCTGGGCCTTTTAAAATTTTGTGTCATAATTTTAAAGTTAAGCAAAACAGAGCAAGAAGTAACTGGTTTCCATGGACGCTCAAGAGAAAAACACTGAACTTGGCAATCCTTGGTTGCTGGTGCTCTGACTTCAACAACTCAAATCCAGCCTACAATTTCAGGTTTGCTTAGAACAATTTACCTTTGTTTTGTTTGGCAGGGGTAGTTCTTCTTTCAACTATTTAGCTTTAAATATCTTAGACGGAAAGGAATGAAGAAAGTTATGATGATAATTATTATGGTAGTGTGATAATGAGGAGGATGGCTGTTTAATAGTAAAGCAACCCCTCTTCTGTTTTTAATACAAAATGCATATATCCAAAATTTCTTTTTAGAAAAACAGTGTCAATAGTGCTTGTAACTGAATTGATAAAGACCTGCCTCCTTGAGCCATTTGTGTGGCAATTCATTATTAATTTTATATATATAAATATATTATACAACATACATTACACAAAAAATAATTCAAGCTGCCTCGGATAGCCATGGATCACTGTCACATTCAAATAAAAATTTTAATTTATTTGTATTATGAGAATTGTTTTATTAGATAATAATAATGCAGTAATGCTTTCTTCCTCTGGACTTTCTTGTTTAGAACTGCTGCAGGAAAAGAGAAGGAGGAATAGAGGAACTCAGGGTAGAGACTGGAAAAGCTGATCTGGATCTAGGGTCGACCCTTCAAGGGACAGCTCAATATTAATATTTTTAGCTTTCTCCTAAAGTAACCAAGATCTCCCTGTGATTATTTATTCTAAAAATTCTTGTTTGAAACAAAACTTTGTGCCAGGAAGTTTGTTAAGCATTGGAGATTTAAAGGTGAGCAAGCGAGAGTTTTTATGCTTACGGATCTTGCAACTGCATGGAGGAAACATGAAATGAACAAAACCCAGATGGTGGTTCAAACTGAAGCGTCAGACTTATACAGGGTTTAGCCAGGTTAGCTGACTTGGACTATAGTTCTACAAGGTGTATGAGATGATAGGGAAACCAAGATATAAACATAGTGTGTATTAGGTTTAAAATCAAGCATATATGGGTTTAAATCCAAGATCAACTATTTAAGACACAATGCTATGAAAAAAACAAATAAAGCTTTTCACACTAATGTAATATTCCAGTTCTGTCATTTTTTGGCCAAATTAATTATTTTTTCTGCATCTCAATTTCTTTATATAGAAAATGAAGCATTGGTAATAGCAAGAAATCTAACCATATGGTGATTGAGTAAGTTAAAATACACAAAATGCAGGGGGTGAAGGGGAGTGCAAGGTACAGCCTTTCAATTAGGGAATGAATAAACCACAGGGATAAAAGGCACAGCATAGAGACTATAGTCAATGATATTATAACAGGGTTATATGGTGACATACAGCAGTTATACTTGAGATGAGCATAGCGTAATATATAGAGTTGTCTAATCACCATGCTGTACAACTGAAACTAATGTAACATTGTGTGGAAACTATAATCCAATAAAAATATGTAAAATACATTGAACATTGACATATATTACATGCTAACATTTATTATTGTTGTTGTTGTTGCTATTGTTGTTATATTCTTTTTACTATGTAACCTGAGGCAAGTTACTGGACCTGATGAACCCTAGATTTTATAACAAGCAAATGGCATAGTAAAATGCTTAACTAATGGTATTTTTGTTGTTCCAGTTAGCTGTTGCTGTGTAAATCTTAAAATGACAATTCATTCCTATCTCTTGCTGTCCTATATATTGAAGAGGCTCAATTGGAAGGTTATCACACAGAGTTACTCATGTGGGGATACTCAAATATTAGTTGAGGCTACTGTTATGTAAAGGATTGCCTGAGTTGGACATGAAAATGGCCACACACGAGGTGGACTGTTGCTGCTTGCAGTCATCTGAGGGGTATTTGGGACTTCTAAACAGAGTTACTATGTATAGCTTCTCCGTGCAGCATGGGAAAGGCAGATAGACTCCAGAAGGGGACATCTTGTAAGTGGGTGTTCTTCTGAGAGGCTTACAGGAAACTGTAAGCTTCTTAGGATCCTACCTCAGGAGTCCCAGAACTTCACTTTTCTTGTATTTAATTGGTCAGAGAGTTAAAATGGCCAGGCCACATCTAAGCAGAATTGAATTCAATTCCACCTGGCAAAAGGAAGGGTACCAAAGAATTGAAGGTCATCTCCAGTCTATTTCACTCTTTTTTTTTTAAGATCCTATTAATTTGAGACATATATATATATATATATATATATATATGAGAATTTATTTGATATATATATATATATGTGTGTGTATATATATATATATATATATAGAGAGAGAGAGAGAGAGAGAGAGAGACACTACCCAAGCAGGGAGGAGGATCAGAGGGAAAGGGTGAGGCAGATTCCCTGCTGAGCAGAGAGTCTGATGTGGGGCTCAATCTCAGCGTGTAAGGGACAGGTGGGGTTAGGTAGAGAAAGATGTGTAGGGGGCCATGGGATCAGGCTCACAAAATTAAAAAAAAATATATGGGAGATAAAAGGAAACCAGAGACAAGAGAACAAACCAGACTATCCTGTCCTAAGTGGAAGAGGTGAGGTCTTGTTTTAACAGCTACTTGTGACCAATCAGGAATTACAAGACCCTAAAAAGGAAGTAAGCCATTGAAAGTGTTATCACAATAGAAACGTTAAAAATATTTAGGTCCATGATTATCATTCTATAAAAGACCATACCTAAAAGCCCTCAGCGGCAGCCCTGTTGGGACCTCTCTCACTCCTGAGAGCTTTTTTTCTGTATCCTTGCTTAAACTTATATTGCTTTGCTCACTCTACTTTGTCTACACAATTCGTTCTTTGACTCTGTGAGACAAGACCCTATCTCTCCCTTATCATCAGGACCCTGAGATCATGATCTGAGCTAAGGCAGACGCTTAACCAACTGAGACACCTAGGTACCCCTCTACTTCTTGAGAGATCTACCATGTAATAATCTTAACCAACTCTAGCTGCCATCATTTTCTTCATTGTCATCATCACCGTCATCATGCATATTTATTATCATTTCACATTTTGATGAACATTGTGATATAAACATTATTATTTTCACATTCTCAAGATAAGAAAGGAAAAGAATAGAATGTAAGTGATTTAATCAAGGTCATGTTATCTAGTAAGTAGAGGGTCAATTTCCTTCTTTGAACTATTGGCTCCAAAGTTTCTAAAGTACAATATTTACATAATACAGAAAACTAAAATGAAGCTATCATTTCAATATTTCAACTTTTTTTTTTTTAAGATTTTATTTATTTATTTGACAGAGAGAGATCACAAGTAGACGGAGAGGCAGGCAGAGAGAGAGATAGAGAGAGGGAAGCAGGTTCCCTGCTGAGCAGAGAACCCGATGCAGGACTCGATCCCAGGACCCTGAGATCATGACCTGAGCTGAAGGCAGCGGCTTAACCCACTGAGCCACCCAGGCGCCCCAATATTTCAACTTTTTAAAAGAAATCCTTTTCAAATCTTAAGCGAATCATCAAATATTAGAACAGGAAGGAAAGAAGAGATTATGATTTTTAAATTATCTTAGCAATTTGTACTGTACATTTGATTATAATATATTATTTTACTTAATAAAAGTGTTAAGGAAATAGTTAAAATTTATGATAGATATTCCTTAAACATTATATCTTTAAAATAGGAAGTAACAAATAATTTTTTGTCTTGCTTTAAAGCTAACATCTAAATGCAAGCACTGAACATTCCTATGGGTGAAATTATCCACTATTATTAACCTGTTTATATAATTTGTTTGCTGATGTCCAATACTGAACTTTTTCTCTCAAAATTCCAACTTTATAGCCAGTAGTGCATAGCAAGTTTCTAGCATAATTATATATGAATGAATAAATATGGTCATTTCAAGTTAATATCTCAATGGAATATTTGGCAGAATACTACCAAAACTTTAAGCAAAGGCAATGTTTAATTACAAATACAGCTATTCAGTAGCACTCCCAAAAAGCAGAATTTTAGAGGGCCACTGAACAAGAACGCTCAGGAGAGTCATCTTTCTCTTAAAATCTAGGCCTATGTTCTTGCCTACTAATTAAATCATGCCTGTTTCATTTTAAAAGTACAGACATACTACTTGCCCTAAGGATACATTTCATTATCATGTGGAATATGAAATGTTACTCTGCTTCAGGAGATAAAAGCAATTTAATTTGAATCCCTCTGGAAACTAAAACATCAGCATATCTACTCATCTGTAACATCCGTGACTATTATCTTTCAGTAAACTATGTAATACCACCATTAATATTTGTGACATTTTTGCATACTGAGACTAACACAAAGTGATGGGATTGCATCTCACCCCTTAAAGGAAAAAAAAAAATCCTTACGGATATGGTAAGTCATTTTTGCTTAGTAGATTTTTGTTTAGATTACTCATAGTTTTAAAAAGTGGCCACGAGTGAAGAGCAGAAGGTAATCTACAGACAGCCAGGTGTGAACTATTCAGAATCTTAATTTTATTCAAAAATAAAGTCCTTCTGAGATTAAAAAAATCCCATTGTAGTCTCCTGAGCTTTCTAGATCAGTTTCACAGTCCATGTAGGCTTTAACCAATCATAGCATGTTGCCTAATAGTGTTAATGGGAATTCCTTTCTTCTTCCAATTAAACACAGATGTAGATCTAAAATTTAAGAAAAAGAGAAAAACTGTATTCCCCTGCCAAGCTCATAATTTCTCTTTTTTGCACACTACAGGGTCGTTGACAGTACCCAGGAGCTTAACACAGATGCACATTAATTACTCGTTCTCTAATTACTAGGGTACCAATATAACTGCTCAACCATTCATTATACATTCTTCCCAACTTCACAAAACCCCAGAGACATATATATGAAGCACACCACTTGGCAACATTAATTGAACCCTATTAACTCATAAAATTTATGAAAACTGCAGCTATTAATAAAAAAAAAAGTGTTCTTTTATTTAGTCCACCAAATTCACAATGTATAAATGATCATTTTCCTTGCACTGTATATTGTATATTGGACAATGCAGCTGCTCACAGATTGTTAATTATCAGGAATACATCAACAGGATTAAACTAGAATACTGGTTGTTAAATTAGCCAGGCTAATTTCCCATTCTGGAAGTTATGCACAGTGGTAGTTAGCTGTATAAGCAAGTCTAAATAAGATGCTTAGCCAGGACATTAGATTCAAAACAACAACAACCACCACCAAATAAAAAAACAAGAAGTAAACAAAAACTACCTCAGTCATAAACTCAGTCATAACAAATCAGTGCACTCTCAATTTCTTTACTTAGAGCATAATTCAAATTTAAATAATTTTATTAGAAAAGTATCCTTATTAGGGCATTCCATGTTGGAAACAGTGTAATTTTTGTGTCAGATACATTTTTCTCTATCACATCTACTATTGCTGGATCCGATCCAAACCCCAAAGCATGCATTCACAGTGACCTATGTTGCTTTACAAGTCATTTCTGGTTTATCTCCTGGTAATCCACGTGTGAATCTCAATTTTAAACCATCTGGTCTATTTGCCATTCTACCCACATGTCATCCCAGTCTTCACACAGATGCTTCAGGGGGCCTCTAATGTGTTGCATACCCCTTCTTTTGTTTTTTTGTTTTGTTTTTAGTTTCAAGTTTTTATTTAAATTTTAGCTAGTTAATGTACAGCATAATATTAGTTGCAGGAGAAGAATTTAGTGATTCATCACTTACATATAATACCCAGTATTCATCACCCATTAAACCCAGCCCCCACTCACCTCCCCTTTAGCAACCTTCAGTGGTCTCTATAGTTAAGACTCTATTTCCTGGTTTCCCTCTTTCTCTTTCTTTTACCTTCCTATGTACATCTGTTTGTTTTCTGAAGTTCCATATATGAGTGGAATCATATGGCGTTTTTCTTTCTCTGACTGACCATTTTTCTTACCATAATACCCTCTGGTTCTGTCCACATGATTGCAAATGGCAAGATTCCATTCTTTTTGATGGCTGAGTAATATTCTATTGTAGCCTGTGTATACCACATCTTCTTAATCTATTCATCAGTTGATAGACATTTGGGCTCCTTCCATACTTTGGCTATTGTTGGTAATGCTGCTATACACATCAGTGTAATTTAGTGTCCCTCAAATCAGTATATTTGTATCCTTTGGGTATATACCTGTAGTGCCATTGCTGGATTGCTAGGTAGTTCTATTTTTAACTTTTTCAGGAAACTCCAGACTATTTTCCAGAGTGGCTGCATGAGTTTGCATTCCCACCAACAGTGTCAGAGGGGTCCCTTTCTCCACATCCTTGACAACACCTGTTGTTTCCTGTGTTGTTCATTTTAACCACTCTGACAAGAGTGACATGATATCTCCTTGTAGTTTTGATTTGTGTTTGCCTGATGATGAGTGATGTTGAACATCTTTTTATCAGATATGTCATTTGCAACTCTCTTCTCTCATGCCGAAGGTTGCCTTTTAGTTTGTTCATTGTTTCCATCACTATGAGGAAGCCTTTTTATCTTGATGAAGTCCCAATTGTTTGTTTTGGCTTTGGTTTGTTTATTTTTCTGCATCTACTGAGAGAATAATATGATTCTTATCCTTTATTTTATTAATGTGATGTATCTCACTGATTGATTTGCCAACATCAAAGCAACCTTGCAGGTCAAGAATAAATTCCACTTGATCGTGGTGAATGATTCTTTTAATGTACTATTGTATTCAACTTGCTAGTATTTTGTTGAGAAATTTCTTTCCCATGTTCATCAGGGATATTGGCTTCTAATTCCTTTTGTAATGGGGTCTTTGGTTTTGGAATCAAAGTAATCCTGGCCTTATATAATAAGTTTGGAAATTTTCCTTCCATTTCTATTTTTTGGAACAATTTGAGAAGAATAGGTATGAACTCTTCTTTAAATGGTAGAATTCCCCCGGGAAGTCAACTGGCCCTCATCTTTTGTTTGTTGGGGGATATTTGATTACTGATTCACGTTTTTACTGGTTATCAGTATGTTAAAGTTTTTTATTTCTTCCTGTTTCCGTTTTGGCAGTTTATTTGTCTCTAGAAATTTATCCATCTCTTCCAGATTGCCCAATTTTTTGGTATTTAATTTTTCATAATTTTCTCTTATAATTTTTTCTGTATTTCTGTGGTATTGGTTTTGATCTCTCCACTCTAATTCATGATTTTATGTATTTGGGTCTTTTCTCTTTACATTTTGATAAGTCTGGCAAAGGGGTTATCAATTTTACTCTTTCAAAGAACAAGCTCCTGCTTTCATTGATCTTTTCTATTTTTTAAAGACATTTATTTATTTATTTATTTATTTATTTATTTGAGGGAGAGTGAGAAAGAGCTCAAGCAGGAAGGGGAGGGACAGAGGGAGAAGGAGAATCAGACTCCCTGCTGAACAGAAAGCTGGACACAGGGCTTGATCCCAGGTCCCTGAGAGCATAACCTGAGACAAAGTCAGACACTTAACTGACTGAGTTTCCCAGGCGCTCCTGTTGTTTTGGTTTCTATATCTTTATTTCTGCTCTACTCTTTATTATTTCTCTTCTTATGCTGGCTTTAGGCTTCATTTGTTCTTTTTCTAGCTCCTTCAAGTATAAGGTTAGTTTGTATATTTGAGTGTTTTCTTACATCTTGAGGTAGGCCTGTATTACTGAATACTTCCCTCTTATGACCACTTTTGCCACATCCTAAAGGTTTTGGATCATCATATTTTCATTTTCATTTGTTTCCATGAATTTCTTCATCTCTTCTTTAATTTCCTGGTTCATCCATTTGGACTTTATTAGGATGCTCTTTAATTTTCATGTTTTTCCTTTTCTTTTTTCTTGTGGTTGACTTCAAGTTTCAGAGTATTGTGATCTGAAAATATGCACGATCTAATTCCAATCTTTTTGTGTTTGTGGTGGCCTGATTTGTGACCTAGAATATGATGTATTCTGGGGAATGTCCCATTTGCACGCAAAAATAATATGTATTCTGTTGATTTAAGAGGAAATGTCCTGAATATATATGTTAAGTCCATTTGGTCCAGTGTGTCTTTCAAAGCCACTGTTTCCTTGTTGATTTTCTGCTTAGATATCTGTCCATTGAAGTTTGTCTGATAGAAGTATTGCTATTCTGGCTTTCTTTTGACATCCATTTGCATGATAAATATTTTTCCATCCCCTTACATTCACTCTACAAGTGTCTTTAGGTCTAAAATGAATCTCTTATAGGCAGTGTATAAATAGGTCTTGTGTGTGTGTGTGTGTGTGTGTTTTTAAATCCATTCTGACACCCTATGGTTTTTGTCTAGAGCATGTAGTCCATTTCGTTCAGAGTAATTATTGATAGATGTGAATATAGTGTCCTTTATTACTTTTTTTTTTTTTTTTCTTTTTTTTTTGAGTTTTTTTTTTTTTCCTTTTTTTTTTTTTTTTTTTTTTTTTGGTGTTCCAAGAGTCATTGTTTATGTACAACACCCAGTGCTCCATGCAATCCATGCCTTCCTTGATACCCACCATGAGGTTCACCATCCCCCACCCCATCCGCTCTAAAACCCTCCATTTGTTTCTTGGAGTCCACAGTCTCTCATGCTTTGTCTCCCCTTCCGATTTCCCCTAATTCACTTTTCCTTTCCTTCTCCTAATGTCCTCCATGTTAATCCTTATGTTCCACAAGTAAGTGAAACCATATGATAATTGACTCTCTCTGCTTGACTTATTTCACACAGCATAATCTCCTCCAGTCCCATCCATGTTGAAGCAAAAGTTGGGTATTCATCCTTTCTGACCCTTTCTAGTCTTTGTCACTTTTGATCTTATTACACTCAAAGAGTCCCCTTAATATTTCTTATAGGGCTGGTTTAGTAGTCATAAACTCCTTTAGTTTTTGCTTGTCTAGGAAACTCTTTATCTCTTCTATTCTGACTGATAATCTTGCTGGCTAAAGTATTCTTGGCTGCATAGTTTTACCTTTCAGCACATTGAATATATCATGCCACAGACTTCTTACCTTTGAAATTTCTGTGGAAAAAGCAGCTGCTGACCTTCTTTTTCTTCCCTTTCAAATGAGGAATTTCTTTTGTCTCGCTGTTTTTGGGTTTTTTTTTTTAATCTCTATATTTTGCAAATTTAACTAAGATATGTCTTGGTGTTAGCCGTTTTTGTTGATTTTGATGGAGTTCTCTGTCCTTCATGGGTTTGGATGTCTGTTTTCTCTCATGGATTAAGAAAGTTTTCAAGTATAATTTCCTCAAATAAACCTTCTGCCTGCTTTTATCTCTCTTCTTCTTCTGGGACACCTATGATAGGAATGTTATTACCCTTTAAGGAGTCACTGAGTTTTTTAGTCCACACTTATGGTCCATATTTTTCTTTCCTTCTTCTTTCCAGCTACATTATTTTCCATAATTTTATCTTCACTATCACTTATTTATTCCTCTGTGTCTTCCATTCTTGTCATTTCATACAGTCAGTTTCAGATCTCAGTTATTGCATTTTTCATGTCAGCCTGACTAGTTTTTAGGTCTTTTATCTCTGCAGCAGGGACTCTGTGGTGTATCCTGTGTTTTTCTCAGGCCCACCTATTATACATATGATTGTTGCTTTAAATTCTGGACCAGGTATATCACTTATATCTGTTTGAATTAGATCTCTGGCCATTTTATTCCTTCTTTTGGGATGAATTTCTCCATCTTGGAATTGTATTTAGATCTCTGTCTCCTTCCTTGTATTACCAAAACCTGTTATTTTTCCTGCTCCTGAGTGTGATGCCTTTATGAAGAAGAGGTCATATATTGTCCAGGGCCTGGTGCTTCAAGAAGTGTCTCTGCATATGTTGCATGCACTTTGCTGCTAAGTCTTGGCTGCTCTTTCCCTCAGATCAGTCCTTTGCAGAGTTTCCTCTCGATGCAGTGGGGAGTGTTTGGACCTTGGCCAAAGTGTGGTGAATTTTAACTAAGTTTGTCCTGGTCTGCTTGTCAAAAAATACCTAATGCTATTTATACTAGAGCTAAAGCTTTGCAGAATTTTGTGGTCAGTTGACTCAGTGCATGAGGGGGGTTTGTGCTGGTGTTTTGGGGGATGGGCCTGCTGCTCTGGTTCTTAGATATGCTTGCCTGGAAAAAACAGTACCAGCAGAACACAAGGGAGTGGGGTTTGGTATAGGTTGCTTAGGATACCACAGTGGTGATGAAGTTAGTTTGTGTTGAGGGGCAAGGAAAAGAAATGAGTAAGCCCTTTCCTCATCCTTGGAGTGGGGTTTGTACCTGATGCTGTCCAGGAAGCCCTCCCAGAAGAGCAAACAATCTCCCCTCTTCTGTCCCCAGCTTACCTCAGATCCTTGCCTTCACCCTGTCTGTGTCTAGGCTTCCTGTCCACCTGGTGGCCCAGTGCACCCATGTTCTATTCTAGGCAGGCCAGTTGAGTTTTAAAACTCCAAACTTTTGGGACCTGGTGTAGCAGGGACCCACACTGGTCCTCTGGGGAAGTGTCTTTCTGTGCTAGGACTGATGCAGATTTGTTCCATAACACCAAAGCATAGGGACATAGGTTTTGGAGTAAAGCACAGCAAGGAGCCAGTGTCCAGGTTAGCCACCCTCAGCAGGTAACTCTGCACCTGTGCTGAGGGATGGGGGAGGGTAATGGTGCCCACTGGCTTTTTGTCCCTGGAGAAGCAATGCCACCTCTCCCAGATGCACTCTCAGAGAATTGTCTTTCCCAGTGCATCCCAGGAGATTCTTAGTACGTTCTGCCCCTGGGGTGTCTGCTCTCTTTCTCCCCAGGAGTACTGCAGCACACTGAGGGCTTCACACTGGCCATGCCATGGACCTCTAAAACTGTAGTCTTTGAGCCCCTGGTTGTAAAAACTCATGAAACTCAGCACTTTAATTTTCCTGGTCAGTGGCTTTGGGGACAAATTTTCTTTATGTGATTCCCTGTGTGCTCCAATCTCTCTCTTTAGGTGACCAGGACTCCCTTCCTTCCATAGTACCCCCAAACCTTTTCTCCCCCTAACAACATTTCCACACCTCTTACTTTCCACCATGTGACCTCTTCTCTCCTGCTAGTTATGCAGTTTGTCCTGTCAGTCCTCAGATTAATTTCTTGGGTATTCAGAATCATTTGATACTTATCTAGCAATGCTTGAGGGAAAAGGCAAGCCTAAGGTCTTCCTACTAATCTGCCATCTTTGCTCCTCCACCCCCTTCTTTTTGAAATACATAAACTGTTATGCCTCTAATATTATCCTAACTTTCCCAACTGTTGTTTCTGAATTGATGTCTCCCATACACATTGATTGAACATATATTGGTACCATGCATTTGACTACTCTTTATAGATACAACAGGGGCCAGATGAAATGTAAAACAAAACAGAAAATCTGACAGTTTTGTGAAGAAGGGAGTTAAATATAAAAAGTGTTAAATACAAAAGAAGGCCTGGAAACACATAGTAGCATAAATGGAGACTGGTACAGTCCAGGACTAGTGGAGCATAACCACTAATTCATTTGTTATCTACCATGTGATGGCTACTTATATTTTTATGTATTTGCATTTTTTTTCTGGAGTTGAATTGCTTTATATCTTTATAGTCATATCTTCATATGAGACCCTTATCTAAACATTTTTTGACATAAAGAAGATCCTGAAAATACAAGGATATCTAACTTCTTCACTTGTACGTACTAGGATTTTTTTGGTGATTTTAAAAATCAATTATTTACAAGTTTTATTTTTCTATTTTGTTCACATCAACCTGGATGTTTCTCAACAAAATAAAATACCATGCATGATGTAATAAAGAATGAAATAGTATAACCATTGCTTTTGGTTCATCCCACTTACCCTTTTTGGAGTTAGGTTGCAACTTTTACCCTCCCTTTAAAATAAGTAATCATTGTTTAATTTCTTCATATGGACATGACTTAAATTGTTATCTATCTGATAAATGAGTGGATGACTTTATTTAAATATGATAAATAAATAAGATTACAGTATTGTATTCACCCAGGACGAAAATGGCCTAGAAAAATTCAATCATACTCTTCCTGAAAAATTCTCCACAGTATTAGACGTGATTTAATGCCCATTTTTTTTCAGCTTTACCACACCATTGAAATATAGAAATAATGCATGTAAATAATCAAATAAGACCTAGCTTGGTTGAATATTGGGAAAGAGAGGTAAAACTACTTAGATTGTATGAAACTTCCTTAAAATATGTATCTTATTTGAGAGAAAGCCAAAAAAACTCAGAGGACAAATTGGTGATTTATTAAATTAAAAGAATACCTTCAACAGTAGCCTTGCCAACTATTTAACTGTGTCTCTTAGGTTAAGAACAAATATATCCTGTTTTATAATAGTGAAACAATAATTGTGTCTTATAAGATATAACTTCTATTTTTTTTTTTATTTTTTTTAAAAGATTTTATTTATTTATTTGACAGACGGAAATCACAGAGAAGCAGGCAGAGAGAGAGGGGGAAGCAGGCTCCCTGCCGAGCAGAGAGCCCGATGCGGGGCTCGATCCCAGGACTCTGGGATCACGACCTGAGCCGAAGGCAGAGGCTTTAACCCACTGAGCCACCCAGGCGCCCTGATATAACTTCTATTTTAATGAATATAAGAGGATCCAAAAGTCTCTCTCAAATGTAGTTTCACCAATGACAATTCTGATTACTCAGGATACAAATCTATGTTACAAAGAAGGTAAAAAAAAAAAAAAAATAGAGGCCTCTCATTAAGCAAGTTAAAATTTAAGTATATTTTCCAGGAAAAAAATATTGGTAAAACATTACGTTCTCTAGCATATTTGGTACTTTAAGTACAGTTATACTGTAGTGAAGGGGACCCAAAAGCGCAAAGACATATAAGAAATAGAATTCAAATGTTAGGTGATGTATGGTATTTTGATGTAAAAGTAGGTCATGGAGAGGACATAGAACAAGGACACATAACCTGCTCTCTGGTTCTGGTTAATTATTACATATAAAATACATTTAATTTTAAAACTGAAAGCTGCTAGAAGGTAATGCAGAAGTAATATTTCATAGGGAAAGCCTGTAGAGTATTTCTTTCTCCATTTGAACAGGATCGGAAATGTAGGATTCGTCAAGAGTGGCATAAGAAGTTGCAGACAACGATAAAGAATGTAGTTTTATCCAAAGCCTACTTGGAAACCAATGAAGTATCTAAAGCATCAAATGCTAACAAATCTAACTAGCATGTATATTACCAAAATCACAGCCTCCTTCACAATATTTCAAGTTATCCACTCTTTGACTAATATCCTGAATCCTTCCATATTGTTCATTTTAGGACTTCCACTCCAAAAATCCTTTGACTCACTAAGGTATCTACCATACTGACGCCATGACTTTTTATGCTGTCTATCAGTTCTGTCATGTCTCTCTTTCTTTACCACACTTAGACAATTTTGTTGATAGTTGAAATGCTTACCAGCTTACAAATTTAATTTCCTTTCCCTTTCTTTCTCAGTAAGGTCATCTGGAAAACTCCAAACCTTATTAATTCCAAGGCTCTGACTATTCCTATCCTGCATCCAAACTTTCCCACAATAGTATTAATATTATTCTCTCTAGTAATTTTATTTTCCCATTTTTTTTTCTCCTCGATCTTTCAACACTCCTCAATCTTAGTTGAAGTTACTAATTATATATCATTGAGCATATAAATTGATCAGTAGAAAAGACATTTTTTTTTCTCTCCACAATCAAATACTTATACCTGTACCTGTATAAAAGTTATTCTGTTTTGGTAAATAAATTCTTCTCCACATTTAGCTGAGGCTAACCTGTCAACTTTTGTTTAATCAGACCACTTCCACTCTGTCTTAAACCTGCAAATTTCTCCTGTTTTCTGGCCTCATGGTTTTTTTTTTCCCTTTATAATGTATCACTCATATTCATATGAACATTCTCCAGAAACTACCATTTTATAATACACTGATAGACAAAAAAAGGGGGGGTAGAAAATTAGTCCTGAAAGATAAAAAGAGATGGGCACCTAAATCTGTGAAAGAAGGAAGAAGTTAAGAGAAAATTTGCCTTGTACAGAATTTAGTTAATTTTAAAGTATATTTATTGAACATTTTCTATAAATTAGGCATTCTGGGGGTTCCTAAAATGTTTCTGAAGGCTTAATTTTTTATTTATTTTTTTTAAAGAGAAAGAAAAAAAATCAGCATGAGCACAAAAAGTTAAGAAAAGACAAAGTTGTTGAAAATCGATGGGAAATGAGCATGGAAAACCCTGAGAGCAAAATCATTGTAATTTATAAGAAAGGACTCTATTTTGCTAAGGAGAAAACTAAAAATAAGATGAAATTATTAATTAATAAAAGTATATGCTTTTAGTTACAGGCTAAGGATTCCCAAGCGCATATTTTTTGGTTTGCTTTGATTTTCACCACATCTTTGAACATTCACATGACAGTATTTTGATGTCTGAGATAAATATCAGTGCAACCTAGTTTAGGGAACTGTAAACCTGGATTACCTCAGCTAAGCTCCATTCCTTTATTCAAAGTAAGACTTAAGTAATTCAGAAAGAGTTAGAAGGAAATAGATCATGTGGAAGAAAAAAGAAGCTGACAATTAGGATCAAATATTTTATTACATTTAAATTTCGCTACAGTTAAATCAAACCTGACTTATGTTCTTCTTTAAAGGGGTGTCTAAAATTCTAAAATATGTTATTTGTGATGATGCTTTTTAATAAGTCAGAACATTACATTGTAAAATGAGTATGTATGTTTCATTGATTTTTTTTATGATTTATTTATTTTAGAGAGAGAGAGAGAAAGAGAGTGTACCATCAGGGGGAGGGGCAGAAAGAGAGGGAGAATATCTCAAGCAGATTCCCTGCTGGGCATGGAGCCTGACATGGGGCTTGATTACAGGACCCTGAAATCATGACCTGGTCTGAAGTGGAAAGTTTAACCAACTGAGCCACCCAGGTGCCTCTTCACAGATTTCTTATAATATGAATTGCTTTTCTCTTTGGAGAGACTTTTGTGATATTCTTTCCATGTAAACCATTTTAACTCCAAGATGAATAGGAATTTTCACAATTCATATTATCATTTAAGTTTTAGAAGGTTAAATAAAGGGCAAAAGGATATTGTTGATACAGTAAAAAATGAAACAACAGTAGTTTCCTCTCCTTGACATTGATCCTTTCATGATCTTCCCAGGGTAATACACCCATGATATTTTTTAATCATCTACCTCTTCTAGGATTTTTATTTTATACTATTTTTTTCATTTTTGTAAAGTATTTCTAATTTTATTAACATCTTGTGAAGAGGCTCATTTGCATGTAATTAGTTTCTTCATAAAATGATTTCTCTTTCTGAAATTATGCAGTAGCACATTATAGAACAATCAAATTATCAGCCTCTCTTCCAAGGATCAATTCAACACTCAGAAATTATGATGAGTGAGATTCTCCATCATTAAAACTGCATGCAAATTCTTTAGAGCTGTCAAAGCAACATGATGCTTGTTATTTAATGTGTTTATGACTATCAGGAGTTAATGGCATTTTTGTAACAAGATAGAATTTTCTAGGAAGTTAATCTTTCCGTGAGTGGAATTATGTGGTGGAATGCCTAAAAAATCCAAAGGAGCAATCTGTTACTATTTCTAGGTCTCTGATTCCAAACTCTGTTCAGTCAACCACCTTTCTAATCTACACATGAATGCTGCATAAGTTTTAACTGAAATCTGATAGATTTAAAAATCAATGGCTTTTTTTTTAACCGTCTAGTCAATTTTTTTTTACCATCTAGTCATTGAAAGAAAAGCTAATATGAATGGAGCAGTAGCTTTGTTGGTTTTCCCCAGGTCTTACAAAAGTTGATAGATTGTCCTTTTACTGATTTTATTCTTCCACCTGAAGATAAATAGAGATTAAATATTCTCCAAGGTATTCACATTAATCAATGTTAAAGTTTCATAAATGAAATATGTTGCCACCAAACAAATAAGCAAAAGCCAAGATGGCACACATATAATGGTAGGGTTTATTTTTCTGTAGAAATCACCTTATAAGACCACATATGTTGCAGACCAAAAGTAGAAAAGACAAAGCAGATGTAGCTCTTCTGTTTCTTTTATTTTGGTATTTCTTCAACCTTCATAGGTTATCTGAGGATCTTATTAAAATTAAGATTTGGGTTCAGTGAGAGGGGTGTGAAGCTTGAGTTTCTGCATTTCCAAAAGGCTGCCTCTCTAGCTGATTTACGGGTCTTCTGAGTCGATGACATGTTGAATAGCAAGGCTCCATAATGAACATGTTTCTAGAAAAGAAAGGGCTTCTTATTATATGTAGTGGCTTATTTTCCTGGGATACTTTTGGAATTTATCAGGCTTTATTTCTGTATCATCTATTTACTAATGATATTACCTGCATCTAAATGTGTGGTTAGGATCAAATCCCTATGTAGCCCTTAAACACATCAGATATCTTATCTTGCCCTCAGTCAAGACCTGCTAAATAATAGCGTTCTCAAATTTCTATCTGTAAACAATGTAAAAGTGTTTACAAGGTATGCACATATATGCCAAATATGCTTATTGTAGAGACTAGAATCATGGTATTTACATACTTGGGGGAAAATAAGTAAAGCTCCTGAATTTTTTACCTCTATTTCTGCCTGTTTTAGGTCCTTTTAATCCAGTGACATTTTTGCTGTTGTTTTCAAACTGGAAATAATTGATTCTAACTGAAAATGCAAAAAAAAAAAAAAAAAATTCTCACTAATGTTCTGTGTCATCCAGTTTACTCTACAATATATTCTGTTTTGTTGCCAATTGATTGCATTTTTAAGCTGTTAGAAGATCCTAAAACCACCTATGTACTATTAACCATGCCTGCCTATTAATGACTGCTCTTTCACTTGTTGGGAAACGGAAAAAGAATGTCCTAAGGAATTCGTTCAGTGTATCATTGTGATAAGCCTTACACACAATGTAACAGTATTACTATTTTGATTTGGTATCCTGGTACTACAAAAACAAAACAAAACAAAATTAAAAATGAACCCTCAGGATGCATCAATTAGTTTAAAGCATTGCATAGCATTTCTTTCAGAAGAAAACTGATGGAGATAAACAATCACGTAAATTAATTATTAAGATCTAAAAAGACACAAAAAATAGAAGACTCCAAGAAGAATTATCATGGTTTAAAATCTTTTTCTTTTATAAATTTTTAATTCTCATTCAGCATTCAACTCAAACTATATTTTTGTTTTAAGCTTAAGTATCCCAACAATTTTAATAATGATATTAGGTTTCTTAAAGGAAAGAGTAAGGTTTTAGTTATTTTTAAAATTTTGTATATAACATATGATCTCTGTATATACTTTGTTTTTATATGGTGAAATCATTATGATCTATTAAAAGACATACAGCCAGTACTATATCATTTCTACTGAAAGATGGGATGCTAAAGTTTTAAGTTATCATCCTATTAAGCCTAACATTGAATTAAAGCAGATTGGTACCTGCCTAACAGTCTCTTGCACTGAGTTCTTATATGGCTAGTGTCACTTTTAAAGCAGATGGCTGTTACTCTCACTCTAAGCCCAGAAGTGTCAATTGTAATTAAGAACTTTATTTGGAATACGTTTGCCACTTTATTCATGGCGAGTTATAGTGTTCACTATGTAAATATTAAAATGAACATAAAATGATAATTTCCAGCTTATTTCAAATAAACACTTAAATTAATAAACTTTTAACAAAGTATACCTTTTCAAATTAAACTTCATTGTCAAATGCAATATTTATTGAGTGTTTACTATGTGCTAGGCACTATTCTAAGAACAGTTGGTGGACTATCTCACTCAGTTTTCACAATTTTAGGAAATGAACTATTGAAGTTCCCATTTGGCAAATGATGAAATCACGGGACAGAGAAGTTGTGTAACTTACCTGAGATTATAAAGTTATCAAATTATAGGAACTAGGAATTTAGAAGACTTTATAAGCTTAAAATCAATGTTATCAGCTACTATCTATGATCAGGCTCATGTTGGTGACCAAAAGTTTATAGCACTGCATTGAAATCTTGGTAAATTACTTTTTCTGGATTTCTTCATTTACAAAGGGTCAAACTTAAACCATCCAGAACTGGTTGTGTTTAATATTTTTAGCAAACTTTAAGATAAGACAGCATTGCTTCCATACATATACTTTCTAATACATGAGTAAATATATAGCTTAAATAAATGTTTTTATCTATTAGCAATATATAGGTACTAATATTAAAGAAATTTAACTCACATTATGACATACTTATAAATAGAAATTTTTATTTCCATATTTATCAACATACTATAACAGTTTTTAGTATTAATTTGAATCAGAAAGAAATATTAATGAGATCATCTTTAATGTAGGTTATCAGTGGATATGAATTACTAGTCTAAACAAAAGGACTGTAGGCCTGCTTCTTTAGACTGTAGTTCAGTGGTTCTGGAGTAAAGTACAGCTATATTTTGCTTTTAACAGCTTTATTAAGGTATAATTGATATGCAAAGAACTGTACATATTTCATGTGTACAATTTCATAAATTTGGACATTTGCAAACACCTATGATACCATAACCAGAATCAAGATAATACATTTATTTAACATCTCCCAGAGTCTTCTGTGTCCTTTGTTTTTGTTTGTTTTGGGGTAAGAACACTTAACATGAGATTTTCCCTCTCAACAAATTTTGAAGTGTATGATATCATATTCCTAACTATGGACATACAGATCTCTAGACCTCACTTATCTAGCATAACTGAAACTTTATACCCATGAGACAAACTTTCCATTTCCCCTAACTCCCAACCCCTAGCAACCATTTGTATAGTATTCTCTGCTTCCATGTGTTTTACTATTTTAGATATCTCAAATTAGTGGGATCAATAGATATTTACCCAAAAGAATTTAAATCAGGATTTCAAGGATATATCTGCACTTCCATGTTCATTGCAATATTTTTACAATAGTCAAGATATTAAAACAACCCAAATGCCCAGGGGCAAGTGAATGGATAAAGGATATGTAGAATACAGAAACATTGGAACATATTCAACCTTAAAAAAAGAAAGAAACTCTGCTATTTGTAACAACATGGATAAAACTGGGGAGCATTAAGAAGTGAAATAAGCCAGTCATAGCCTTAATTTAATATAACAATTTCTTCAGTTCTCTGATATGCACCAAATATTGAGATCTACTCAGCTAAATTAATCTCATAAGTCATAGCAATGTAAAGACTGTTTTTGCTGTTGTTGTTGTTTTATTATTATTATGTAAAAAATTTACTTCTTTATATATTTAAAATGTCAAGTCAAACATATAGAATGGACTCAGTACTTAATAAAATTATGTCTTTAATTAATTAGAAATACAATCTAGTTTCCTAGTTTATCCATACTCCATGAAGACACACTGATACAATACGTAAGATTCGATTTTTTTTTAAAGATTTTATTTATTTATTTGACAGACAAAGATCACAAGTAGGCAGGGAGGTAAGCAGAGAGAGAAGGGAAGCAGGCTCCCTGCTGAGCAGAGAGCCTGATGTGGGGCTTGATCCCAGGACCCTGAGACCATGACCTGAGCTAAAGGCAGAGGCTTTAACACACTGAGCCACCCAGGCACCCAAGCTTTGAATTTTTAAGTCACTTTTCTGAAATTTTTTTAAGTTTCTGGAAGAAGTTCTTTCCCAAACACACCTATGTCTCCAACATGCTGTATACAGCAGATTATCTCACTGGTGTCTGGACAGCTGGAGTTCTTGGATTCCCAACCTGATACCTCAGGCCCTCTCCAACTTTGCTTCTGTAATTTGACTTCACAGAACTTCATCCTTGCCTTCACTCCATTTTACTTCCTTATGTCTACTTATTATTCATTGCTTTTGATGACATGTAATTGTGTTCATCATGGCTTGTATGGACTATTATGTCTACTTATTATTCATCACTTTTGATGACATGTAATTATGTTCATCATGGCTTGTATGGACTATGACATTTGCTCATTGTCTTTTCTATATGTATATCCTTTAGTGTCAGTTCCTTTATTCACGATAAAGAATATGATTTAACCCAGATAATTACTGACATTCTTTGGTAAGATTTATTTTTCCTTCTATTTCCTTACTGACTGATACCCATCTTATAATCTACTCATCCGTGAGCACAGAGATGATTTATATGGTAACCAATGCAATCACTTACCAAATAGACACTGCTTAGGTATTTTCTCAACAATAGATGGTGGATAAAGTAGTTTCCTGTCAAGAGAAATCTGTGGCTGTTAAAGGTATTTGAAGGAGAAAACAAAAGGGGAACCAAAATTTGTTTCTCATGTATCAGGACACATTGATGCCTGCAATTCTTTGTAACTCAGCAAAACAATGACACCTTTATTTAAAATGGGTTTATTGTTCAAAACAAGGAATTATATGTCTATTCATATATTTTACTAGTATGTGAAAGTCAAATCCAGATCCCCATTTATTAAATACAAATACATAAAATGCTTATCACATAATTTCACATTTTTAGGGGAAGTTTTCCTAGGTCTAAGAAAAGGTTCAACAACAAAAGGCAAGAAGTGACAAAAATACTTTAGTTCAGAGATTCAGGATAATAACTTACATAAATTGTTACTACTTTTAATATAATATATATTAAAATTAAGTAGACATGTTTATTTTCTGAATAAACTGTTGCTGTTTTAAGTTTTAACAAACTTGAAATCATAAAACTCACGTCTAAAAATGCATTACTAAGTTGCAATTTAAAAATTAGAATTATGAAAATTTTAAAATTATGAACTTATTTAAGAAAGCAAAAGACTATTATGAAATGAGTCTTTTAATCTCAGAGTCTTCTTTTCCTCCTGACAAAGTGAAATTAATTTTAAAGTTTCAGTATATAGAATTGTAATTTTCATATGTATACTTCCATACAGAAATTATGTTCCAAACTAAGAAAAACTAGTTGTTAATTAGTTTTGCTTTTATTGTTAGCCTTAAACTTTTCAGTTTTAAATTACTTTAGACATTTCACTAAGTTAAAAACAATTCATAGATGATTGCATTTTGGCAGTAACAATATTTTAACAAACCATGTATTTGATCAAGGAATAAATTCATAATGAGTTGAAGCTGAAGCTTGGTAATTTCACTATCTAGCATATATTAAAATCTCTAAAATGTCATTTTGTCAATTACAAGATAATTTCTTCTTTAATAAGGAAAAATGCAATGTCACTTTCTGACCATGAATTTTATAACACAATATGTTCAGTGATTAGTTTCTTCATTTAAAACTCTTGCATTTTGAGAAATTTCATCACTAATATTATAATTTCTTAAATTGAATGTGTGAACCAATTGCTAATTTTGAGAAATGAATAAGAAAAAAATGTTTCTAAGTTTTGTGATGAACATTTCAGTTGATGTAAATCGTCTGAAAGCCAGAGACACTCTTGCCTCTACCTTTATTTTGTCCTCCCCCTTTTCTTTCTTTTTTTTTTTTAAGATTTTATTTATTTATTTGACAGATATCACAAATAGTCAGAGAGGCAGGCAGAAGAGAGGAAGGGAAGCAGGCTCCCTGCTGAGCAGAGAACCCAACTCAGGGCTCTATCCCAGGACACTGGGATCATGACCTGAGCTGAAGGCAGAAGCTTTAACCCACTGAGCCAACCAGGCGCCCCTGTCCTCCCCTTTTTCACACTAGATTTCCTATAACTCATGGGGGCTACTGCCTATTTTTCAATTTCATCAATGAGCTTCTATTTCAATTGCTGGGTCCTAGGGAGACAATCTGTTTTCCTTTACTTTTTATAACTGACAATCTCTTATTTAACACATGAGCCAATTCTCTGTTACAAAACAAAATTTATTTCCTTCAATGTCATCTTATTTCCCTGTCCTTTGTAACAAACTGTTTCAAATGACCTTTGGATTAGCTTATTAAAATTTCCATTAGCCTTTAAAGCATGTTTCAAATTGAAGTAGATTCTTCACACCATACAATTCAATATAGTAAATGCTTATAATGAACAGATTAAGAATTGGCAGAAACTAACTTCCTCAATTCACTTTTCCAATTCTTACTCTTGGGACAGAATACTTCCAGGGTTGCAGCATTCTTCTACATGGATTAAATATCACTCACAGGAAATGTCATAAAAGTCCCCCTTTTAAAATTACAGTACTTTTTTAATTGAAGCATAATAGGCATACAATGTTACATTAGCTTCTGGTGTACAATACATTGATTCAACAGCACTGTACATTAATCAGTGCTCACCAAAGTAACTGTTGTCACCATCTGTCACCATACCTACGGTGTGCTTCTCATCCCCATGACTTATTCATTTTATAACACTCTTAATTCCTTTTATCTATTTTGCTATCCTCACACCTATGTCCCCTCTGGCAACCACAAGTTTCTTCTCTATATTTAAGAGTTTGTTTTGTTTTTTTAGATTCCACATGTAAGTGAGATCATATGGAATTTGTTTCTCTGTCTTTTTTTTTTTTTTTTTTTTTTTTTTTAAACAGACAGAGATGACAAGTAAGCAGAGAGGCAGGCGGAGAGAGAGAGGAGGAAGCAGGCTCCCTGCTAAGCAGAGAGCCCGATGTGGGGCTTGATCCCAGGACCCTGGGATGATGACCTGGGCTGAAGGCAGAGGCTTTAACACACTGAGCCATCCAGGCGCCCCTCTGTCTAACTTATTTTTTTAGCATAATGCCCTCTAGGTCAGTCCATGTTGTCACAAATGGACAGATTTCATTCTTTATTATGGCTAAGCTATATTCCAGTGTCTGTATGTGTGTATCTTCTTTATCCATTATGGACGAACACTTGGGTTGCTTTCATGTTTTGGATATTTTTAAATAATACTACAATAAACATAGGAATGCATATATCTTTTCAAATTAGTGTTTTCACTTTATTTGAGTAAATACCTGACAAAAGAAACAAAAGCAAAAATAAACTACTGGGACAACAACAAAATTAAAAAAAAAAAATTGCCAGTAAAGAAACCATAACAGAACAAAAAGGCAACCTGGTGAGTGGGAGGAAATATTTGCAAGTGATATGTCTGATAAGGGATAATATCCAAAATATTAAAAAAAAAAAAACTTTTACAATTCAATGCCAAACTAAAATAAACCAATGTACAGAGGATCTGAGCAGGTATTTTCCAAAGAAGACAACAGATGCATAAGAAGTTCCTCAATGTCAGGGCACCTGTGTGGCTCAGTGGGTTAAGCCTCTGCCTTCAGCTCAGGTCATGGTCTCAGGGTCCTGGGATCAAGCCCTGCATCAGGCTCTCTGCTCAGCAGGGAGCCTGCTTCCCTCTATCTCTCTGTCTGCCTCTCTGATTACTTGTGATCTCTCTCTGTCAAATAAATAAATAAAATCTTGAAAAAAAAAGTTCCTTAATGTCATTAATCATCAGGGAAATGCAAATCAAAAGCACAAGATATCACCTCACACCAGTCAGAATGGCTAGTATCAAAAAGACAAGAAATGAGAAATGTTGGCAAGGATGTGGGGAGAAAAGAACCCTTCTTGGGGCACCTGGGTGGCTCAGTGGGTTAAAGCCTCTGCCTTCAGCTCAGGTCATGATCCCAGGGTCCTGGGATTGAGCCCCGAATCATGCTCTCTGCTCAGAGAGGAGCCTGCTTCCCCCTCTCTCTCTGCCTGCCTCTCTGCCTGCTTGTGATCTCTGTCAAAGAAATAAATAAAATCTAAAAAGAAGAAAAGAGAAGAAAAGAAAAGAAAAGAAAAGAAAAGAAAAGAAAAGAAAAGAAAAGAAAA
>NW_019154105.1:39913619-39928681 GCF_002288905.1 Enhydra lutris kenyoni
GAACCCTCCTAAACTGTTGATGAGAATGTATATTGGTGCAGTCACTGTGGAAAACAGTAAGGAGTTTCCTCAAAAATATTAAAAATAGAAATATCAGATGATCTAAGAGTTTTGCTACTGGGTATTTACCTCCCCCACCACCAAAAAAAAAAAAAAAAAAAAAAAAAAATAGTGGTGTACTTGTCTTTTAACTTATGCAAGGCCTGGCCATTGGGAGCTGAACCTACTTTCAGACAACAATTTAGTAATATACCAAGGCTGAACTCTTATAGTACTTTCCTTACAGCTGCCCCACTCCTCAGGAGTCATTTTTTTCCAGACATGTGACATAGGAAGGATGGGGTTTACTTTTCCCTAATACTTGGTTAGAAAAGCAAAGTGGTAGGTCAATTACTATTGGCTCACCACTTTCTTTTAGTTATAGGAATAAAATTTGTTAATACCATGGGAATCAAAACTGTACCCAAGGTTTTTGAAGATACAACTTTATTGATTCTTTACAAACTATGTTAAAGTAAGGACACATTTTTTTGTAGCTCCAGAACTTAAAGAAAAATCTGAAACATAATAGACAAGAAGATAGCATTATTGAGTGAATTCCTAAATCAGTGTTATGTTTAAATAAAAGCATATATATATATATGATTGTGAAGTCTAAATATAGTCGAAGTGAGTTTTTCTTTTATCTTAATCACTTTCTCTCTTTTATTCTATTCTGGAGACCCTTTCAAAGACACACCCAAAAATCATTTTTTACCAGCCGTTTGAGCATCTTTTAGCCCAGTTGATCTGACACATAAAATTAACCATCACAGCAGTTATCTACAATTTGCCATAAGATAAATATACAAATATAACCCAAGAGTTTAAGCTTTCAGTACTGAGCATGGCTGGAAGGATACATGAGAGCTTATTATGAGTATACTCTCTCTGGTCAATTTTTGGAAAACCTAGAAAATTCCATGCAAACATTGCTAACTGGGAGACCACAACTGACATGGAATTTGACTTTTAAAGAACTTAGGTGCTCCAAAAAGCTCCAAAGCTTTTTATCTTCACTGTTTTACAATTCCTGTAAAAATTCTGACCAACTTCTTAAATGATTTCTATAGATCTCATAAGAGTAATGTGGATTAGAATACAAACCATGTCACAAAGAAATATATTTCATTCAGAGTGACATAAAAGCATGTTGAAATTAATTTTCTATTTTTCAACACTGATATTATAAATACTGTATCTATAGATGATATTTTGCTTTTTAAAGTTTATTTTGTATTTTTTTGAAGCTCTGCAGAGAAAGAAACTCTAACTTCATTCTTGTTATTCACAATAAGTCATTTATAGACTTTGACAGTATTCTTATTGATTTCACTATTTCCCCCAACAAATAAAACAGTTCAAAATGTAGCCTTAAGTACAAAAGCAAGTAGTGTGCTAAGCCACTGTCAGTCATAACCAGAGTAGGCTTTGATTTCATATCAATTTTACTTCTCCACAAATGCAATTTAGGAATAAATATTGCTATGAAAATAGAGTGAAAGATTTTAAAATGATTGCAATGAAGGCAATTGAATATACTTTGTGCCCAGAACAATTTAATTTGCTAGTGGTTATTTTATTTTTAACAGATTCTCTAGAACTCAGTATATGATTATCTGTCCCCTAATTCCCCAAACATTTGGATGAAATGATCATTTAGAAATTATTTACCTTTCTTCCTCTAAGAATGACGTGTACCTTTCCACCTATGAGAACCTGTCTATTTACTTTTCACTTTCCCAAATACTAACATTCTTAAATATTTAGCTCAAAGTCTAGGTCCTCCCCACAAAAGCTTCCATTACATGATCTGTAATTTATCTAAAAGTAGTGCATCTCCCTCCCCCCACCAAAGAATACAACATATGCACTTTTGGAATGGCTATTCCCATGAGGATCAGCTTCTAATATACAGAAAAATCATATAAATTATGGTTCACAAAGAAAACCTTTGTAAGTGTGAGTGTTTTTATGGCTGCATTAGTATTTCATTGTGTATTTCATAGTTTATTCAACCAATGCATTGTATTAGCACATTTCAGTTCTTTCCAGTCATTTGCAATTAAAAATAATCTTTTATGCATCTGTCGCTTTATATACTGCTGGTTCATAATTAAGATGGAGTTCTGGAAGAGAACTAGTGAGTCAAAGTTTTAGTTCATACATAGTTTTGTTAATATTGCTATTTTTGTCTTCATTATAGTTGCACCCGTTTGCATTGCCTCAAGCCTGGGAGTGCATAAATCCTTACTATCTCAAAAATGGCATCTGTTGTCAAACTTTAGGATTTTTGCAAGTCTTTAGTTTATAAAGCTAAACCAAAAATGAGATCTCAGTTTAATTTAATTTCATTATTTTTAAGATTTTATTTATTTACTTGACAGAGAGAGAAACAGTGAGAGAGAAGAGAGGGAACACAAACAGGGGAAGTGAGAGATGGAGAAGCAGGCTTCCCTCTGAGCAGAGAACCCAACTCAGGGCTCGATCCCCGGACCCTGGGAACATGACCTGAGCTGAAGGCAGATGCTTAACAACTGAGTCACCCAGGTGCCCCATGATCTCAGTTTAATTTTAAATAACATTTTAAATTTCCATGAATGAAATCGAGTATTTTTCATAAATTTAAGACAGATGTAATAGTTCTTTTCCTGTGAACTGTCCTAAATTTGTTCTATATGTTTGTTGTTCTTTTTTTTATCAAATTTTAGAGCACTCTTTACACAGTGTAAAGAGTGACATTTGCATGATACAATTTACACAGGCAAATACATACATACTTACATACACAATATATATGACCTCCCAAAACATTTTATTTTTTTTTAAGATTTTATTTATTTATTTGACAGACATATCACAAGTAGGCAGAGAGACAGGCAGAGAGAGAGGAGGAAACAGACTCCTCGCTGAGCAGAGAGCCTGATGTGGGGCTCGATCCCAGGACCCTGGGATCATGACCTGAGCCGAAGGCAGAGGCTTTAACCCACTGAGCCACCCAGGCGTCCCCCAAAACATTTTAATACAATCAAATTTATCAAACATTTTATTGTTTCAAGATTTTGAGTTGTTATTATGAAACTATTCTCCCTTCCCAAAATGTAAAGGAATCCAGAAGATGTTTCCTATAAGAAGTTATTTGATTTCCATTTACATTGTGGTATTTTTAAAATTAGGAATTTATCATGGTGAATAGTGACATATAGAGATATAGCAGTTTAACACAAAGTTTTAGAAACCAAGTAGAAAAAAACGTACACAGATTAACTTCCCTTCCTCTTTTTTGTGTCTTCCTCCCTCCCTTCTATCATTTTTTTTCTTTTCTATGCTTCTTGTTATTCCCTTTTTGTTTCTTTAAGGTTTTATGAAGACAAGCATATTATAAAAGAAAATAGTTCAAATAAAACATGAGGCAAAAGAAAAAAAAAAAAAAGATACCACCATACAAAAAAGGAATGCCCATACACTGTAGGAATGCAAAGTGGTGCAGCTACTCCAGAGAACAGTATGGAATTTCCTCAAAAACAAAACAAAAAAACATATGATCCAGTAATTCCACTGCTGGCATTTATTGAAATAAAGTGAAAACATGAATTCAAAAAGGTATATGCATTCCTATGTTTATTGTAGTGCTATTTATAATAGCCAACATATGGAAGCAGCCCAAATGTCCATTGATAAAAGAATGGATAAAGAAGGCAATGATGGATACATATAGTGGAATTTTACTCAGGCATAGAGAAGAAGGACATCTTTCCCTTTGCAACAACATGGATGGATCTAGAGGGTATAATTCTAAGCAAAATAAATCACAGAAACAAAAAAAACATATGATTTCACTCATATGTGAAATTTAAGAAACAAAGAAAAAAGAAATAAACCAGAAAACAGACTCTTAACTATAGAGAACAAACAAATGGGGAGGGACCTCCCCTCTAGAGGAGAGGTAGGTGAGGGAATGGGTGAAAAAGGTGATGGCAATTGGGTAGTGCATTTATTGTGATGAACATTGAGTAATGTATAGAATTGTTGAATCATTATTTTGTACCCTTATAACTAATATAAAACTATGTTAATCATGCTTGAATTAGAAAAAAATCATAACATATATAATTAGGAAAATACTGTACAGAAATCTCAAAAGTTGCTGCTTAACAAATCATTTAATCAAGGTCACTTATCAGTAATAGAACAGAATTTGAACTTAATACGTACATATACTTATAATACATACTTATTGTATCTCTCAAGAAACTGCCTCACACTGTTGTGGAAGCCAGCAGACTAGAATTATTTTACCTGTTCATTTATTTCCAACTTCATGTTTGTATGTTGGTTCATAACTTCTATCTGCTCAGGGGCAGCATTATTTTTTCAATGAGTGACAATAATCTGCCATTTTACTGTTATCTTTTCTTCTTGTTCTCTGTGGTGTTTGCATATAGATCTCCTGTTGCATACTTTAATTCTTAGTTACCTTGATTTGGATTGAATAAGGTCATTATTTTTTCTTGGCAATCTATACTGAATGTCTAAGGTAAACAAAATGTCAACATAATGTCTTGTTGGAAAAATTCTGCCTGTTCTCATTTAATCTCCTGAACACATAGACCTGTGTGTGTGTGTGTGTGTGTGTGTGTGTGTGTGTGTGTTTGCTTTCACTCCTCAGCCAATAGAGATCAGTAGTTGGCAAACTACTTAAAATGTAATCTTTCTCTCTCTCTCTCTCTCTCAATCTCTGACTCTTACTTTTCTTGTTTTTCCTTTACCCAGTCTCACAGATGCATTGCTTCGTGCAATCTTTTCCTCTTTTGGCATATCTTCCCATTTATTCATTAGTGACAGGGTCCAAGAGAATCCTGAACCCAGCTTATATACCTGTGACTCCAAATAAGGGATTATACTTTTCACCTTCTTTTCACCTTTGGGGAGCTGAACTTTACTGTCTTTGCTTAAGATCTTCAGGACCAATGTCTTCTGCAGACATTTTTTGCCACCCTGGTTCAAACTTTACTGTATATGGCAGCCCTTTTTGATATACCATGGTTCATATTATCATTGAAGATGGAGACTAAGTTTACAGTTTTCACCAAACTTATTATTTAGGGACAATATACAAAAGAGGAAGGGGATAGTGCCTTCCTTACTCTGCCTGCATAGAATTGGAAGTCATTCTTATTTACTTTATGTGTCCTTTTCATTCATTCATTTAATGGTTCATTTATTTGAATAGTATTTACTAGAAATATAATTTGTAATTAATACATTTGAAGGATTTATTTATTTATTTATTTATTTGAAAGAGAGAGAGAGAGAGAGAGATTGGGGAAGAGGAGTGGAGAGAGAGAGCAACTCTCAGGCAGAGTCCTCACTGAGGGTGGAACCTGACACAGGGTTCAAGTCCATGACCCTAAGATCATGACCTGAGAGGAAACCAAGAGTTGGATGCTTAATGAACTGAGTCACCCAAATGCCTCTGTAGTTAATATATTAACATTTGAAGATTCTCTGGAGAATAGTGGATGATGAGTAATGTTTAATTTTACATGTCAATTTGGCTAGGTCATGGTATTCAGATCTATGGTCAAACACTAGTTTGGATGTTGCTGTGAAGGTATTTTTAGATGAGATCAATATTAAAATCAGTAGATTTTGAGTAAAGTAGATTACTCTCCATAATGTGGGTGGGCCTCATCCAATCAGTTGAAAGCTTGAAAGCATCAAGAGGAAAAAGATGGATCCCCCGGAAAAAGAAAGAATTCTTTCTGCAGTCTGCCTCAGACTTCTATGGCTTTCCAGCTTGCTGGCTTCCACAATATCAGAATACAATAGTGATAGATACAGTGGATAAAACTAAGTCCATGAACTCTATATACTTGCCTAATTGGAGAAATAACACCTTGCTGCAAAAGATTTTAATACAAAATACTGTAATATCATAATGTTTTCCATTCTTTTTTTAATGTTTTTATTCTTAGAAAGGTGTCATACAAGTTATAATGACATGTGGAATTTCATAGGCAGAAGATAATAAATCTTGGGAATTATCAAAACTTTAAGGAGGTTATAATAGACTGTAGGGATAGTCACAAGACCTAATTCGTCCTTGTATGCATACCCTTTTGTTATATGTGATTTTGCAACACCTCCTTTCTCTACCCATTGAATCCAGTCTAGTTGGGATTTGGTTGGGCCCATGAAATGTGGCAGAATAAACATATTTCTGATCATACTTTCTCTTCGTTCCAAACCAACATACTTTTGAACAAATCTGGCTATTCTACTGGATAATGAGAGGCTCCATCCTAACCCTAAACTCTATACCTAGATTAGTCAGCCAATTATTCTAGCACAGCACAGTTTTGCTCTCCTACAACTGACTATGGACACACAAAGAGGCCAGTCAATATCAGCCAAGTGTGATTCAGAATAGTGAAATCAACCAGCTAACTCAGCTAAAGAGGAAAATATTAAGATGTGAGGTAAATTAATGGTTGATATTTTAATCCTCTAACTTTGTGGGTGGCTTAATATACCTTTAAGTAATTGATGTGGAAGAGATGATAGTTGAACTTATTTAATTAGCAGTGTTTGGACATGTGATTTCTAGAAGCCATAGCATATATTACACAATTATTAACCAGTTCATAAATAACGTAAGATGTATTTCACATACTAACAGTGTCAGGATTTTCTTGTTTGCTTTTAATCTACTTTGCCTTTCATCAGGATTCTGTTTTCTCTTCAAGGGAGAGAGGGAATTTAAAGAGAAAAATTATAGTGTTTAGCTCAGGGTTTGGTATATAACAAACACTTAAAAGAGAATTCCCAGCCTTCAGACCAGCTTTAGGAAGGATACTTTCTTTCAATTGTGAAACCTATTACTAAAGCAATTTTGTCTATTTTTCTAGTTAATACTTATCTCTGATTTAAATATTTTATTATTTCAAGTTAATAGTTATTTGATTCAGAAATTGGTGAGAGATTGGATATTTGCTTGGATTCTGACCCCCTACCAAATGAAATAAAATTAAAGTAGATCTTTCTTCTGATTAAGCCCTGTAAGAATTAGTAAAGCTACTGCTTTCTCAGCTGATTCATTAATTGACTTCAGTTAGACGTTTTGCTAGGAGGAGTAATGACTGCACAATTGACCTTGAAGTGATTAATCCATGAAAGGGTGTAAAAGCAAAGGCAAAGAAGATAAAGGCGGGGAAGCCTTTGCTTCTTTTTATTTTCCTTTCACTATCTACCTTGAGGTCATTCAGGCAATGAGGAGCTCCTATTTTTTTTTTTATATATATATAAACCTTAATTCTAACTTGAAAATAAAAGTTTGAAAAGGCAAGCCATTTGTGAAAAAGATGAGTAAAATAAAAACTGATGTTCATATTTTTAAGAGTGTAAGGGAAAACACACATACACACATCTGTGAAAAGAGATAAAAAGATGAGGTCGCAATTTAAGTACTTTTAATCAAATAAAATTGTGTCTTCAAAAATATTTCTATCATATATTTAAGTTTTCCTACTGACTCATTAAACATGGTTACCTTACTAAAGAAAAGCAGATTATCCCAAAAGATGTATCCATAAAGAAAAGATCAACATTACTTAATATATTTAGTGAGCTGGTCATTGATCATTTCTTGCCTGTATCAAATCTTGGCCAGAGTTATATCTGAAAAGTGAATAAATATAGTCATAACTACCTTCTAGGAACTCATCATGGACTGGAGACAAATAGATGAAATATCAAATTTAATAGTTATTATGAATGCTGCAGTAGAGTTACACACAAACTATCTGATAGCATAAGCACTCAGTTTTGTTTTGTTTTTCTGGAATATTATCAAAAGCTTCACAGCTTAGAAATACTTCAATAAAGGCTTAACATTTGGCTAGCTATTCACAGGTAAGAAAGCGAAGAGCCTTCGAGACAATATGTTTTGTATATGCAAGAAGGTGGAGAAAATGCATCATGGCAGATTTTTTTTTTTTAATTTCTTTTCAGTGTTCCAGAATTCGTTGTTTGTGCACTACACCCAGTGCTCCATGCAATACGTGCCCTCCATAATACCCACCACCAGGCTTGCCCAACACTCACACCCCTCCCCTCCAAAACGCTCAGTTTCTCAGAGTCCACAGTCTCTCATGATTTGTCTCCCCCTCCAATTTCCCCCAACTCACTTCTCTCCATCTCCCAGTGTCCTCTCTGTTATTCCTTATGCTCCACAGGTAAGTGAAACCATATAATAATTGACTCTCTCTGCTCGACTTATTTCACTCAACATAACCTCTTCCAGTCCAACCATGTTGATACAAAAGCTGGGTATTCATCCTTTCTGATGGAGGCATAATAGTCCATTGTACATACGGACCATATCTTCTTTATCTATTTGTCCATTGAAGGGCATCTTGGTTCTTTCTACAGTTTGGCAACTGTGGTCATTGCTGCTATGAACATTGAGGTACAGAAGGCCCTTCTTTTCACTACATCTGTGTCTTTGAGTAGATACCTAGGAGTGTAATTGCAGGGTCATAGGGAAGCTCTATTTTTATTTCTTAAGGATTCTCCACACTGTTTTCCAAAGTGGCTGCACCAACTTGCATTCCCACCAGCAGTGTAAGAGGGTTCCCCTTTCTCCACATCCTCTCCAACACATGTTGTTTACTGTCTTGTTAATTTTGGCCATTTTAACTGGTGTGAGGTGGTATCTCAATGTGTGTTTGATTTGAATCTCCTGATGGTTAATGATGATGAACATTTTTTCATGTGTCTGTTAGCCATTTGTATGTCTTCTTGGGGGAAGTGTCTGCTCATGTCTTCTGCCCATCTTTTGATGTAATTATCTGTTTTTTGTGTGTTGAGTTTGAGGAGTTCTTTATAGATCTTGGATATCAGTCCTTTGTCTGTAGCGTCATTTGCAAATATCTTCTCCCATTCCGTGGGTTGCCTCTTTGTTTTGTTGACTGTTTCCTTTGCTGTGCAGAAGCTTTTGATCTTGATGAAGTCCCAAAAGTTCATTTTCACTTTTGTTTCCCTTGCCTTTGGAGACATATCTTGAAAGAAGTTGCTGTGGCCAATGTCGAAGAGGTTACTGCTTATGTTCTTCTCCAGGATTTTGATAGATTCCTTCATCATAGTGAGTTCTTTTATTCATTTTGAGTTTAACTTTGTGTATGGTGTAAGAGAATGGTCAAATCTCATTCTTTTACACATAGCTGAACATTTTTCCCAGCACCAATTGTTGAAGAGACTGGCTTTTTTCCACTGTATATTTTTTCCTGCTTTGTTGAAGATTATTTGACCATAGAGTTGAGGGTCCATATCTTGGCTCTCTACTCTGTTCCGTTGGCCTATGTGTCTGTTTTTGTGCCAGTACCATGCTGTATTGGTGATCAGAGCTTTGTAGTAAAGCTTGAAACCAGGCAATGTGATGCCCCCAGTTTTTTTGTTTTGTTTCTTTTTGTTTTTTGTTTTTTTTGGTTTTTTTTTTTTTGTTTGTTAGTTTGTTTTTATTTTTTTATTTTTCAACATTTCCTTAGCAATTTGGGTCTCTGCTGGTTCCATACAAATTTTAGGATTGTTTGTTCCAGCTTTTTGAAAAATGCTGGTGGAATTTTGTTTGGGGTGACATTGAAAGTATAGATGGCTCTAAGCAGTATAGACATTTTAACAATGTTTATTCTTCCAATCATGGCAGATTCTGAAAATTAAACCCATTATGAGCAGAAGCGTAGTGGGAAGAGTTGGAAATTGCTTATGATGAGTTTAAAGCTTTTGGGACAAGAGAAATTATGGAAGTCTTCTTCACTCTCTTCTTGGCCCTGATAGACTAGTAGGAGGAAAAGAGAGATAGCTGTAGGTAAGGCAGGAGATGAATCACATCTTATACCATCAGCTCCACATCCCTAAGCCCAGGTTGAAATTCTAAAGAGACAAAGACCAAGGCAAAGGACCTTTTTCATAGTTCTTACTTGGGACTTTCAAATGATTACTCTTCAGGATTTTAGTAATTTCAACTTCAACACAGTGTGAAGTGGCTGCTTGAAAATAAAATCAATGCCTTTGTGTAGTTAAGCAGATAAGCAAAGGGAAAGCCTTATTGCCACCTACAATTGTTCTTGGTTCCCTTGTGGCTCCAAATATTCACACAGGCCCTGTGGAGATGTCATAGACAGTGTTGGCCAAAAATTTTCATTCATTAATTAATCAATAACAGCTTACAGAGAGATTACAATGACAGGAGAAATGTAAGTAATTAGTTGGGATTATCAAGGAGGGGAGGTGGTCACCAGGAGGTGTCGCCAGACTTCTGAGAACACAGAAAGTCAGTGGGAACTGAGGTGTGCAGAGGAGGCAGGGACATCACCTCTCTCACTAGACTTCATTAGTTACAGCCCTCTCCAGGCAAGCTGAGCAGGGCAAGAATAGTCAGATGCAATCAGACAAGGACTACTTGACTGCACAGATGAGTCAGTAATAGGAAATATCTCAAAGACTTAGACACAAATGAGAGGCCTTCTGTCCCACCAAAATAAAGACACTGTGCTCCCCCATGAACTGAACGGTCATTTTGAGGGAAATGGGATGTGGTAAAAAGGGATGAAATGTTAAAAGACTGAGAATTTCCTTGTAAGTATGTGTGGTAACTCAAAAGAAACTGTATATAACAGAAAGGGTTGAGACCTGAACTGGCAAGTTTGAGTTTCTCCACACAGAGGTGGGGAGACACTTGTATAATTAGATCAATTAGATCCATGTTACACACATAATAAGCCTTACCTTTACACCTGACATCCCCTCTGCAGGTAAGTACAGTAAGAATTATTTTTTTAATATGTTTCAATAAGGACAAAAAGCTGTTTGAATTAGCAAGTAGAAGAGCAGTGTTTTGGAACCATAACATCACATTTCAAATATTAGAATTTGGACACTCTGTATAATATCTACATGAGGCTAACACAAATAGAAAATTGAATTAATGTTTCTAAATGTAGTTTCTTCAGGTCAGAACTGGATCCCCCTGGATCATCTTGCATCACTGAATATATCATTATACAACACTGTTGGCACTTAAAATATATTTGTTCAATTAACAAAAACAAAACAAAACAAAGAATTTTCTTCTTACTACATAGAATTGAAGATATTGACAAATATAATTATTTTTCTCAGCCTTTTCCATAATGGGTAACCTTTATGTGTAATTTGATGAACAGATTTTTTTTTTCAGATATTGATCTTCTAATGATTACTGATTCTGATCAAAGTGTTGGCTATATACATTTTTATAGAGAAACTCAACATTGGTTCTTCTCAAGATTTAAACACTTAAAAAAAAAAACAGGCAGAGATGTACATTTGAAAGAACAACCGTGATATAAAATCAAAACAACAAATATCATCCCCTATGGTTAATTAATCATGGATTATACCTATATTATTTAAAAAAGTGGATTTGTAAGAATGGATGTGAATAAAAAAATACTGTTAATTTGTTTCCTCATGTGATTCACAAAGACTTCACTGAAAGACTGTGCTTAGAAAGATTTAAAGGACAGATGGATTTGGGCAAACTATCTGAAAAGCATGCATGATTGTATAAGACAATTAATGGTCCATATGTAATGCAGTTTAGAACTAAGTATTGTTTAAGGAATCATTAAATCAGATATAAAGCTGTGGTGGGTTATTATGTTAAGGAAGGAGAACATTGCCTTAATCATTTCCTTCTACTTGTTTTGCCCTAGATATATACCTTCTCTTCTTATGTCAATAAAGTCTCAGTTTTACTAGATTCTGGAACATGGGGTTATTATGATTTCAGACTTATTTGAATTACTCTGGCATGTATGGTTGTTCAAATTACCATTTTAATCCCCTCTTGTCACTGTAAAGTAATGTATTTATATAAGCTAAGAAGATTTAACATGAGGTAATAACAACAATGAACATAATTTAAAGTAAATCTCAGATATTAACTTTGTTTGCTGTTATTTGGTTCTTTCTCCTAAATTATAGTTTTTTTTCTAAGTTTTGGAGTTATCGAAAACTTACAGTTACTTGGTCCTGTATGGTAGAGGTTACTATACACATTATAAAAGGATTAGAATAACCATAGTCATTTTATGAATAATTTATAAGATAGGAATAAAGGAATAATGACAAGCAAACTATTGGAAATTTTTAAAAAGAATTTAAACACGTCAAACTTAAATTATACTTCACAATTTCTTGAGTTTGAAAGTATAAATACCTAAAATGGACAACATTCTTTGAGTACAATTCACTTCTCATTAACTCTTATCTATCTTATTAACTCTTATCTCTATCTATCCTGTAATGTAGCCATCTTATAAAGACTTATTCAGATTTTTAGTATTTTAACACAGACCTAATATGCTCCAGCTTATCCTTATTTTGGGTTATTCTTGCACTCATACCATAAACATGAAGTTCTATTTAATACTTTAAAGGCACATAATACATTGGAGAGAGATGGTTTATCTGATGATAAAGAGTTAGTATCCAAAATCTATAAAGAACTTTTCAAGCTCAACATCCAAGAAACAAGAAATCCATTTAAAGAATGGGCAGAAAACATGAGAAGACATTTTTTCTAAAGAAGACATACAGATAGCTAACAGTCACATGAAAAGATGCTCAACATCATTCATCATGAGGAAATAAAACCAAAACTACAATGAGATACCACCTCACAACTGTGAAAATGACTACAATTAATAACACGGGAAACACTAGATGTTGCTGAGGATGCAGAGGAAAGGGAATCCACTTACACTATTGGTGGGAAAGCAAACTGCAGCCTCTATGGAAAAACAGTATGGAGTTTCCTCAAAAAGTTAAAAATAGAACTACCCGCAACCTAACAATTGCACTACTAGGTATTTACCCAAAAGATACAAAAATACTGATTCAAAGGAATACATGCCTCCGATGTATAGAGCAACCTTATCAACAATAGCCAAACTGTGGATACAGCCCAGATGTCCACTGACAGATGAATGGATAAAGAAGTGGCATATGTATACAATGGAATATTCTCCAGCTATAAAAAAACAATGAAATCTTGCTATTTGCAACAATGTGGATGAAGCTAGAGAGTATTATGCTAATTGAAGTAAGTCAGAGAAAGACAGATTCCATATGATTTCACTCGTTTATGGAATTTAAGAAAACAGATGAACATAGGGGGAAAAGAGAGAGAAAGAGGCATACCCGGAAACAGAGTCTAAACTATAGAGGACAAACTGAGGGTCATTGCAGGAGTGGTGGGTGGGTGGATGTGTTAAACAGGTAATGCAAATTAAGAAGCACACTTGTGATGAGCACTGGGTGTTGTTTGTAAGTGATGAATCACTAAATTCTACACCTGAAACTAATATTACACTGCATGCTAACTAACTTAAATTTAAATAAAACCTTTAAGAATAAAAAGCAAGTAGAATATAATAGCCACAATAACAAAAATTAATGTTTTGATAGATTTTTTTAAAAAAGAGGATGGCTAACTTTTTGTGCTGTAACTGCACAGAAAATTTTATTTTGGATTTATAAAAAACAATTTTAGTTATCAGTCCATTATTTTTTTTTTCATTTCTACATCACCTATTTACTTCCAATCATTTTTGTGTACATATCCACCTTCAGTATATGTCCACTTATGAACAGTAGCAAGTAAATTTTGGTCATCACAAAAGATGCATTTTGTCACATATGTTTTTGTCATGATAGAATGATCCAGATTTTGAAACTGTGAAGCTCTACCTATTGTACAACTAACTTGATGGAATTTTTTTTTTAGAAATGCATTGTTCATTTGCTAATTACTGCATATAAAAATCAGTTAAGATAATATATGAGATTTCGTTAATACAATCCACTTCACTATCATTATTAGAGGCTAGAGTAAGTTCTCTGCCCCTTTGTGTCTGCTTTCCAATTTGCCCTATAACTGTGATAAATCTTTCTCTGTCAATTTTCCTCTCTTTGCCCTTAAGGCAGAAAATGAAAATTCTGAATTCCAACCTATATTTAATGAAACCTAAAAAAATAATAAATAAATAAATAAATAAATAAATAACACCAGAAATAATGTCTCCAGAGTTCTATACCTTTTATGAAAGCTGGTGCAAAATTTTGGCAACACTGTAAGAAAAGTCAAGGATGATGAAAAAGAGATAATTTTTTTCAATATCATCTTCTGGGCAATTCCATCATTCTTCCCTTTTTATATTATTTTAGTCTTTTTTTTTGTTTTTTTGCATAGTTGGTATAACTGTTGAGCAATTAAGAGATGATTCCTATAGTGATTAAATATAAAATTTTTCAGTACATAGGAAAATAATATAAAAATCTTATATTTCCCAAACTTACCCAATGAGACTATTTAAAAATTGTAATGCATAGTAAGTTTTATATTCTATTTAAAATTTTGTTTGTTGTTTTGTTTTGTTTTGTTTTTAGTAACTCTCTAAGAAAGAATAAAAACTGCAGAACACCAATCCTTACAAAGAAACATAAGTGCTCAAAAAAAAAAAAAAAAGTCAAAAACTAAAATCAGATCCAGTGGACCTTCTTAGTACACCAAATGGTTAATATTTTCTACGTTAGAAAGTAAATTAAAATAAGTGAATCACTTGCAGGTCCATATTTGCTATTAAAGTATCTGAGAAATGCTGGCTTTTAGATTACATATTTAGTATGCAACTGGATTTTACAAAGAATTGCCAGACATTAGTAGAACACTTTCTTTTTAGGTTGCACTTACATTGTTACCATATGAAGCATTGGCTAAATCCTCATTTTATATTTGGGTCAGATGTACACTTAAAAGATTACAAAAAATGCTATTAATTCCTGAGATCATAACAAAATAGTTTTTAACAATAATTTTCAGGTAAATCTATATTATATTTCAGGTGAATTCCTAACTAATATTTGTGTCATATATATATATATATATATATATATATATATATATATATATATATATA
>NW_019154105.1:39928691-40036838 GCF_002288905.1 Enhydra lutris kenyoni
AAATTTGTGTATACATGGATTTTGCAACGGTTTTATCTCAGTTACCAGACCCCTGTTTAAGTAAATATGGTTTGAAAACAGACAAGAATTAATAGGTTCAGGTAAATTAACATCCTGCAACAATGCCTCAGGTTTGATTAGTCTTAATGGATTTCAGTTCTAAACATTTATCTACAAAATAAGACACAGGAGTCCCTAAGATTTTGGGGCAGGCATTAGCCTAGAGGTAAATACTTTGAAAATAATTGCATTAATTATTTAAGTAAAGCTACTCTTTGAGAACTATTTAATCAGTTCTAAAACTTAGGAAAAAAAGAGGATAAGGCTGCTTTCACACCTTAAGAGGTTCAAGTAATTAACAAATTAATTTTCATCTGATCTTTACGAATTTGTTTATATGATCAGTTGCTTCAGGAATTTCTAGGGAACAAATAGATATAGAAATAGACTGATAATGTCCCTATATTGTCATAATATCAGTTATTCTAAAAATAGATGATAAGCATCATTCATGTTCTTGGGTACAAACAAGAATGCTTATGTCTGTAAAACATATAAACTGATGTACTGATATTACATTCTAATTAATTTGATCTCTTCAATGTCAGGTCTAGTCTCTGTAGATAAGAGCACAAGTTGGCTGAATACAGTGTTCTAATTCTCCTTCCTTCATCTTCCCTAGAAGACTAATTGATTACTTTCAATATCAAAATCTTTATCAAAGTTCTTTCCAAAACTCCTTGGGCAATCACAGAAGATTGCCATTACTAGCATATTTCCCAAATACCCTCCCCGCTCAAGCATCTTGCAAATAACTGAAAAATATAGGCATTTTTGAAGTTAAGATAAAAACTTAATTAAACAAAAACTATTCAAAACATGGAAATTATGTATTACATTCCTAGAGACACCACAAATAGAATCCTTTGTCTATAACTCAAACATATGGCTGGAGGAGCAGTACAAATTCTAAGGCAATCTTCCCAAGGCCTCAGTGGTAAAATTCATATTTATTCTTGCTGCAGTCCCTGAATGCTTCAATAACTTATGAGATTGACTCTCTTTTCTTCCCCAAATAAGGGTCAGAAAAACAGGGATATATCAGGGGTTTCTTTGCTGTTATTATGTGGGTTTTTTTTTTTATCTGTCTGTTATTGCGGGGGGGAGGAGCACAGAAAGTGAGAATTTTAAGTAAGCTCTACTCCCAGTGTGCAGCCCAATCGGGCTTGGTTTTACAACCCTGAGATCATGATCTGAGCTGAAATCAAGAGTCAGAAACTTAACCAAATGAGGTACCCAGGTGCTCTAATATATTATGTTTTCTTTTTCTTTTTTTTTTTAACCTGGAGAACATCCATAAGCAAAGTCAGAATCAATTAGGCAAAATTAAAATTCAGATACTAGTGAGACCTAATGCAAACAATTCCAAATCACTAAATGTGAGATTATCATCAGAGTCATAGAGACAAGCATTTGAAAATTAGCTCAAAAGGAAAAAAAAAAGGCAAAAAGCTGAAATAAGGGTAGGGGTGGAGCATCCTTGAAAAATTACTTCAACATCAGTAGATTCTTATGGCTAAACTTCTAGGGTCAATTACTATGTCAATACTAGACCTTGCCAGATAAAATGGAATGAAGCACAGGGTCTAAGGGAGTTAGGAGTAGCGTAGAATCAAGGAAGATGGAAAGGATTTGTATTTCAAGGCAATTGAAGTTAGGAGGCAGTGGATTTGATTAACTTGATAATTTGTGACCAGTCTGAGCAAGCAATATTTCAATTTTCATCAGAAGCTTGCGGTGTGAATGTGTTAGTTGGAAGGCCAGGTGGCATTTGGAAATCACATTTTATCTCTGAAAATTCAATTTCTATCAACATATAATAGGTAACTCTCTTGACATATTGTAGGGTGTCCTATTGCACTTTGTGTTTCCCATTCTCACTCAATATCATCTGGGTACTGATTTCACATTGATGTTTCATTGCAATCTTGTTGTCGAAAAGAGGCAGGATAGAAGGTACATTTATTGTGGAGTGATGTTTTAAAAGTAGAAGTATATGCAGTGAAATGCTATAGGAAAACATTGTCATGGCCAGGAAGGTATGGAGTTGATAGTTTTCGATTTCATTCAAATAGAATTGTAATAGTGTAGACATTTCCCCAAGGTCCACTTGATATTTCTTGATAACAATTGGACTGTGAGTAATGGTTAATGGACAGACAGCTACAGAGAGGGAGACTCTTGAATAATATTTTTCAATATCATAGGACAACCTACAATGACTGTTGATAATATAGTTTTTGGAGACAGAAAACTTCTTTGATAAAATGAGATAAATTTGCTGAGGTGAATCAAAGAAATGATGGGGATATTTCTAAAGAGGACACATCCTAATAGAAATTATGAGTGGGGTTAGATTGATTATAAATTTCATCATGAGGAGTCATAGAGCACTCAGTATTCAGTGAATGGTAACTTTTGAAGCTATCTATGTCTAAGGCACATGTAAGGCATGACTTGGGTAAATGATTTCATATGCAAAGCCATCAAAAGATAGTTAAACACATTTAACATTTTTAATATGTTATGAAGACCTCAGAAAATGTATAGCTCTTGTAAGTCAGTGGCATACCTGTATATGACAGACTATGAATAGGCCCATTCTTAACCCAAGGCTGATATGTGTAGTTATTTACTATTTTTTTTTTAATTCTGGCTACATCTTATCTTCAGTGTGACAAAAAAAAATACATTTCAAGTGTGATGCGCTATGTTCTTGAATCGATATTCTATTTGAATGAAAAGGCATTTGTTCAAAGGTCCTCATTTTGTGGTCCTTCCATCATAAAATGCATTAAAAATATATTCAGTTGATAAGACTGAGATTTCTCCTTTGCTTATGTTGTTTCCAGCTTGGGGATTCATATTTTCAGGAAATGAGACTCTGGGCTCTCATTAAGTAAAGTTACCCCATATTAAATCAGTCATTGATGCAAATGGGTCTGGTCCTATGATGTAACCGACTTCTGGTATAAACAACATGCTTAAGTAGTCATAGGGTCATAGGATATCACAACTGCTCGAGTCATCTTAGGAAGACTGCTGATCTTTGTGTTTGAGCATGGATCAGGGAAGAGTGTATTAGTATTATAACACAGTAGAATTAAGGGAGATAAACAGGTCATGAATTCCTAAAATTCTGTGGCTTAGGCTCATGAAAAACACCAAAGATTCAATCCTGATGTATGGTTTCACAAAGGAGAAGTTCTTTGACTTGTATTTGTTGCCTGGTCTAATCTCCTTTCACTGAGTTACCATTCAGATGGTTTAATCACAAATTGTTCATGAAACAATCATTAACACATATTGCCAACCTTATCTTAATAAGGATCCAGTGTATAGAGTGGCCAGTCTTTGTTACTGTTTTTCTTTTTTTATTTCTTCAGGGGAGGGGGCAAGGCAGTTTCAAAATAGGACCCAATTATTTGTTTTTTGTTTTTAAGATTTTATTTATTTATTTTGACATAGAGAGAGAGAGAGAGAGATCACACGTAGGCAGAGAGGCAGGCAAAGGCGGGGGGGAGCAGCCCGATGCAGGGCTCGATCCCAGGACCCTGAGATCATGACCTGAGCTGAAGGCAGAGGCTTAACCCACCAAGCCACCCAGGCACCCCAGGACCCAACTGGTTCTTTGTTTATTGGAAGTCTCAGGGTTCCAAATGATGTCTCTGATGAGTTTGAAGCTGAATTTCAGTGAGTGAAATTCCACTAGTCTAACAGTAATGAGGAACTGAGATGTGCAGTCACTACATTGTGGAATAATAATGAAAAAAAAAATCAGAATATCTTCGCCAAAATCTCTGTAAGCCTGGCTTCTTTGGAAAAAGAGAAACAGAACTAACAGTGTGTGTGTGTGTGTGTGTGTGTGTGTGTCACACATATTTTGTAGAAGGAAAGATTTATTTTTAAGAATTGGCTTCAGGGGATTGTGGGGGCTGGCAAGTCCAAAATTCACAAAGCAGGCCAGCCAGCTTGAGATCACAGGAAGAGTTGATGTTATAGCTCGAGTCCAATGGCCGTCTTCATCATATCACTATAACCAGAACTATTTGTCATATCTGAACAAGTTCCAGGAATTAATTTATCCAATCTGTAAAAATTTTCTCAGTGCCAACTCTGTAGCAGAAACTCTTCTAGATGCTAAGGAGACTGCATTGAGTAAAATAGACAAGATCCTGTCTCCATGAAATTGTATTCCAGTGTGATGGTGCTGGGAGCAGGAATGAAATTTATGTAGATATTGTATGGAATATGGAATGTTCATATATGCCATAGGGAAAGATAAAGCAGGAGATGGAGAAAGAGGCAATCTGTTATAATCTATTATAATGTCCCTTGAAGAGTCCTGCTATTTTCTCAGTAAGACTTTTAAACTTGCTGACAGCCTACTCAAACAAAATTCTAGAAATATAATTTCTCAAGTTTCTCCACAAAATAATAACTACAATGTTTCGTAAATAGCTTATAACACCTGGAAACTAAATATTTTGGAGGGTATTTTTTTCCCCCTAAAAGAATAGAGAACGACTGTATAGAGAGATGACAAGGAGAAATCCAAATTTAACCACAATTCTGATCATTGGCTTCCAAAGTAGAGACCAATCCTCAGAAACCTGTATTTTCATTTTACTTGTCACATTTCCAAGTCCAGTGGCTAAAAAACTGTTACCATTTTCCTCTTGTTGGGGAGTGGGGGCTGGTTAATGGATTGGCTGCAAGTTATTTAACTTTGTCCCTCACCTGGAAGATTGAGGGTAACTCCGAAGGGCTGTGAAACAAAAAGGTAAAGGGTGGGTTTGAGTTCCATAATGCTCAGATGAGGGTAGAGTTTCTTATAGAATAAAGGAAGTTGTACAGTGCAAATCTACAGCATTAGCAAGAACATAATAAAATATAATAGAAGACTAAAAGGAGAGGGTGAGAAGATGGATACAAAGAAATGCAAAGAACAAGATTTCTATTGTTAGTGAAAATTGAGTTAAATACACGGCATATAAGAAATAGGTAGGATAGTCATTCCCTGGGTATATTGTCAGATTAATTTATAAGATCAATGCTGCTATGGTCGGCAATATAAATTTGTCTTAGAGAATAAAAATATAGTGGACAAAATCAGGTAATTTCCATTTTTAATGAAAAAGAGAAGAAACTCTCATTCTTTTCCCCATTCTTGAAAACATTGAGTCTTTCTTTTGATGTCGCTTTTAAAAGCTCTTTATCTTGTCATTTTCCATGTTATGTCAAGTTTTCCTTAGTACTTTTCTTTCAAATATTGCACTTACCTGATTCTTTTTATAATATTTCTGTGACATCTACCTAAACTGTCAAACTCCATTTATGGAACAGATTAATTATATAATATGACCTTTTAAAGTTTACTTGGATATTGAAATGACTAATATTTTCTGGGGCAAATAGGAAATTACAAATAAATTATTCCTAACTTTATTAAATGTATAAATAAAGCAAAATGAGAAACTATAGTATTTCAACTTAAGTAAAAAAATACATGTTTTTCAGCTATGGAGAAATGGACAAGGCAAGGGCACTTTATATTATCATATAGGAAACAAAGAGGCTATTGGTCTTAAAAGCAGAGTATATAGTGGGAAACCAAGGATATACAAATTGTTTATAGCAAGCATGTAAACGTTAGGACAAGTAATACAATTTGTTACATGGCTGACACTGTGTTCTAAAGCAAGTTTAATTAAAAGGACAGTGATACACTCACAAGGAGGTTATTTTCCCTAGGAAAATTTTACCCTTGCCTCACACAGAGGGTAAATCAACTGAATAAAAGGAATGAAGCAGTCTGTATATGCCACATATTCTGACCCCATTAGATTGTGTTATAGGAAAAGTGGCTAAAGACATACTTCCAGATTTTTCATTAATTCATTACAATCATATAAAGACAACTGTTAAGCAGAAGTGAAGTTACCGGTGAATTTAATGCTTTTTATTTCAGTTAGCATTAGCACTGTGTTGTTAACTGTAGAGTACTGATAATCATGACATTGGACATTATCTTTCCAAATTTTTATCAGAATAGTCTTAAGTTGGTTGAATTAAGGTCGGGAAGTCACCAACCCTGACTATTCAGCATTCTTCTCATTCTGTATGGTGGTTCTTTAGTCACTTCCGTGGAGCCCAAAGTTGAGTGGGGCTCAGTTTGGAAAACACTTATCTGGCTGATCAAAAGGATAACATTTAATGAGTTGTGATGATAATGGTAATTTGGGAACCAACAGCTTTAAGAAGAATATTATTATAGGGGCGCCTGGGTGGCTCAGTGGGTTAAGCCTCTGCCTTCGGCTCAGGTCATGATCCCAGGGTCCTGGGATAGAGCCCCGCATCAGGCTCTCTGCTCAGCAGAGACCTGCTTCCTCCTCTCTCTCTCTCTGCCTGCCTCTCTTGTGATCTGTCAAATAAATAAAAAATAAATAAAATCTTTAAAAAAAAAAGAATATTATTATACAGTACTATTACAATACCATTAACTGTATCTTCTATGCTGATGTAACACTGTATCAACCATACTAAAAAAAAAAGGCCTTGATCCTTCATAATAAAGTATGGGCTTCCATCACCCCCCTCAAAAAAAGAATAATATTGTCAACTTCACTTAAATCAGGGGGAAGAATATGGAATAATGTAACATTTAAACAGGCCACTTGTAATCAGACTGCACCTTATCAGAATATGCTACAACATCCACAAATGAATATAGAGTATTTAAAAATCTATAATCTGACTTAAAATGGAAAATCCTATAACTCTGTTCCTGCAGTACTGCAAGGCAACAATGAACTGAAGATTGTCTTTATGGATTGAACATACACTTTTTTCCCTTTCTTTTTAGTTTTTATTTAAATGACAGGTAGTTGACATACAGCATAATATTTCAGGTGTGCAATATAGTGATTCATTGTTTCCATACAACACCCAGTGCTCATCAGAACAAATGCACTCTTTAATCCCCATCACCTATTTAACCCATCCCCCATTCACCTCCCCTCTAGTAACCATCAGTTTGTTCTCTATAACCAAGAATCTGTTTCTTGGTTTGCTTTTCTCTCCCCACCCTCTTTGTTCTTTGGTTTGTTTCTTAAATGCCACTCTTGCCAACTTCTTTATCTTCCTATTTTCATACGCACTGATTTACTGTTACCTGATACCTGTAGGAGTTTGCAACATGTACGGAAAATAAAGGTATATAAATCAGAACTTCTGTTGATTCCTAACCTCTGTGATTCCTAACCTCTAACTTCTGTGATTCTGATTCCTAACAATAACTATTATGATACTCAGACTCTTGGAGCCCTATCCTGTGCAATAAGGATAAAACAAATAATGTATCAAAGATTGGTATGATAATTAAAGAAGTTATTATATTCTGAAAAATTGGACTTACAAGAAAATATTGGAGAGGATCACTTCATAACAAACCAAAATGACTAAACTAAAATATATATTTGCTAATGTAAATTAAGCATTAAAATTTACTTATTCATCACCATTCAATTTCTCATTCCCCAGTCACAACACCTTAGAAATTGTTATAGACCTAACATAAAAATCATAAGGAAAAGTATATGTTGTGCTCTCCAATTTGGGTAAAGGCAGTTGGATTTTCATGCAATTATATCACCATCAATAGTTTCATTGAGCTACTGACTAGGGAAGCAATACTATGCCCAGAAACATGTTCTTAATCTGAGGTTATGCTAATCTTGTAACCTTGACCAAAGAACTTTAAAATTGAAAATCAGATAACTTATAAAATGGAATTAGCTACTTTAAGTACTCAACAGCCAATTAACTTGGTGACCTTCTAGGCATGACATGGGAGATTGTGTAAAAGAATGTAAAGAGAGAGAATATTGGGCTAGTGCCCTTTAGGATTAAAGAAAATTCTAATGATGAGCATAATGAAGAGAATTTCATTAGCAGATAATTCATGCATTTGATATATACCAATTAATTGGCTGGAATAATTACTTGGCTCTGACTTTTTCTTTTTAACTTGATTCTCTTCTTTTATATAGCTCTTAAAAGCATGATTATTACTAAGATCCCTGAACTCTAGTTTACATTATTTATATGTGTTTAATTAGACACTGTAGGCAATATATGAAAAGGTACAGCCTAAGGACCATTTATTATATATTAAATGTTTTAGTCTCATAATTAAAAACAATAGTCACATTAATTAGATTTGTTTATTAATACATTCACAAGTATCAAATAAACATCTATTAGGTGGTAGATACTACATATATACATATATGTATGTATGTTCTACATGCTGGGATAGAGTAAACTAAAACACAGAAGAAATGTTATCTTGTAGAAGACATCCTAGTACAAAAAAGAGCAAATAAACAAATAGTAAAACATGCAATATTTTAGAGAGTAAGTACAAGGGAAGAAGAAGAAATGAAATTTCTAGCTAGGAGTCAGTTAAATTTCAAATAAAATGTTAATCTGTAATTAAAGTGACATAAGCACAATGACTTGAATGTAGTCAGGGAGTAAATTGTGTATATTTATGTTGGGAAAAGCAATCAAGGTATATAGAATATTTCTGAGTTATAAATCACTTGTCATATTTCAGAACCAGCAAAAAGACTGACTGAAAAGGAAACATGGAGGTGGGATGAAATCTAAGAGATAAAAAGGTACAGTTCACATAGGACATTTTAGACTGCTATAAGGACTTTGGCCTTGATTGTGAGATGGGAAGCCATTGACATGGAGTGGAAAAAATCATATGACTTTGCTCATATGTTAAAAGGATTACTCTGGCTGCCATGCTGTGGATGCAGTATAAATGACAAAGGTAGAAACAGAAATACCATGTTAAAGTCTATATGCTGGTGGATGGTGAATGGTGGCAGGGTGATAGTGCTAAATGTAGAAACAAGTAATTGCATCCTAGATAAATTGTCATTAAGAGGAGCTAAATATTGAACATGGGGACTGAAACAAAACAAAACAAAGAAGAAAACAAAAACAAAACAAACAAAAAACAGAGATCAAAGATGATTCCAAATGTTTTATCCTGAGCAACTAGATCAGGAATGAAAGTATCAATCATTACTCAAATGAAAGGACAATCTTAAAATAGAGTTTAAAAATTTACATTGTAACTATATTCAGTTGCTAAGCTCTATAGAAGAAAAGTTGAAGAATAAGATATGCCTTATAGAAGATAGATTTAAGAAATTTGCTGAGTCAAAAAGAATACACGACAAAGCACTCTGTATTAATTCTTGATTGTTTTAAATAAATTCCTGATTTAGTAATGTTGCTAAATCTTAGCTCTGTATCTCTACATAACTCATTAATAGGATATTCTGACCTTATAATCTATTTCTTTTTAATTTCCCTTAAATCTCATACTCAGTTGGATTGCGGGATTGTGGCAAATTAGTTTGCACATCTTAAGCTTAAGGAAAGACACCAATCTTCTCACCTACCTGCTTCATTTAAGAACATAATCTAATTTAAGGGAATAAAGGAATAATTAAGCAATGCCTCATTTGTTTTACTATACTTACCTCTGCAGATGTGACAAAACTCTTTCCATACATTTGTGTAAACTTAAAATAATTCAATGATCTGAAGATAGTTCATAGAAAAGAAAAAGTAAAAAATTTATATCATTTACCCATGGAGAAAACACAAAGGAATTTCTGGTGCTTTTATTGGTCTAAAAATAGTTGAGATGATACAGCTTCAAATCTACAATTTGTAACATTTTCCTTCTTGCTTCCTCCTAATATTTAACTGATTAGAATAATGGAGAACATTGCTATTTTGAGAATAATCATTCATTCTAAAGAGCTTGCTTTAGATTCTGTATTCTAATACGGTATTCTCAGAGGAAATAAGCAACATATTTTATGATTGCAAATGAGTTTATGGATTTAAATTTCAGGAAACTACATCTATTATTTTGAACCACCTTAATAAACATTTACTTACACATCTAGAAAATGTCATTAAAGATTCTACATTTGTTTTTGATATATCAGTTAGATCTCTTTCATTGGGAAATGACTGAAAACAATAACTCATTCTGGTCTATACAATAATGGGAAATTATTGACTCAGCTCAGCAGGCTTGGGTTCAGAGATTTGTTAAGCATACTTCTTAGGCAACACAGTTTATTTGGTTAGCTCCTGGGAGTAAATCTACCTATCTATGTCAGCGGATCTGATTCCTAAAGAAAACTCCAGGAGTGAGGTACCTAGGTGGTTCCGTCAGTTAAGCACTTGCCTTTGGCTCAGGTCATAATCCTGGATTCCCAGGACTGAGCTCTGCTTGGGCTCCCTGCTCAGCAGGGAGTCTGCTTCTACCTCAGCCCTGCACCCTGCTCCTGCTCTCTCTCTCTCTCTCTCTCTCTCTCTCACTCTCTTTCAAAACGTAAATAAAATCTTTAAAAAAGAAAACCAGGAAAAAAATAGAAGTATTTTAACCTGTTTATATGTTTAAGAGACTCTATTTTTTGGGGCGCCTGGGTGGCTCAGTGGGTTAAAGAGACTCTATTCTTTGAAAGAACTAGATATCCCTGAATGAGGGGCACAGCAAATGTTAAAAAACAAACAAAAAAGTTTACAAAGAAGAAAAGTAAATCCACAAGGTTATCAGTGTTAAATAGTCTCTTTATAATGGAAAGACATGGTAGTCTTTTTCTGTTTCCACATTGTTACCATAACTACATCATCACACATCTATAGACATTGGTACTATGAAAAGGGATAAAAACTGTTATATTTCTCAGGGAGTGACTCTTCTATTTTGCATTCCCAGTGACAATATATGAGTTCTCCAGGTGCTTATCTTCACTTGATATTGATACTGTTATAATTTTATCAATTTTAATAAGTATGTAGTTGTATCACATTGTAGTTTTTATTTGCATTTCACTAATGACTAATGAATTTACTCATTAGTGACTTGAGGTTAGTGAAATAAGTTCTATCTTTCATGTGTTCATCATGTGTGTATCTTAACTGGTAAAGTGTCTGCTTCAATCTTATGTCTATTTGATTATTGGGTTGTTTGTCATCTTATGACTAGGTTGTAAGAGTTCTGGAGAGCAGCCTTTTGTTAGATATGCTTTTTGCAAATATTTCTCCCAGTCTGTGGCTTATCTTTTGGTTTTCTGAATAGCGTCTTTTGAAGAGCAGAAGTTTTTCATTTTGATGTAGTTCAATTTATCAATTTGTTCCTTAATGTTTTGTGCTTATTATTCCTTATCAAAAACAAAAAAAGAAACCCACACACCTCATGCTTCGATTTTAACTGTATTTTTTCTTAGAAGTTTTATTATGTCAGGTCTTACTTTCAGGTCCAGTCATCTATTTCAAGTTAATTTTTATATAGTATAATGGTTAATGTATTGTATTTCTTTTATTGTCTCTCTTTCAATCTCTCTCCTTACCCCCATCTTTCTGTATCTTTGAATAAGGATAACAACGCTTGTTTTTAACCATTACTTGAAAAACCTATGCATTTCCCACTGAATTGCCTATAAATTTTATCTAAAATCAAATTACATATATGTGCGGATCTATTTCTGAACATTTATTTTGATTCATTTGTGTGTATTTATTCTTTTTTTTTAAGATTTTATTTATTTATTTGACACAGAGAGAGACAGATCACAAGTAGGCAGAGAGAGAGGGAGAAGCAGGCTCCCTGCTGAGCAGAGAGCCCGATGTAGGACCTGATCCCAGGACCCTGAGATCATGACCCGAGCCGAAGGCAGAGGCTTAACCCACTGAGCCACCCAGGTGCCCTTGTGTATATTTATTCTTATACAGATACTGAGGTGTCTTGATTATTGAAGTTTTAAATAAATGTTGACATCTGATAATATAAGTCCTATTACTTTATTCTTCCTTTTTGAATTGTTGGTTATTCCATGAATTCTGTGTTTCCATATTATTTATTTAATTAAATTTAAAAAAATTGAAATAATCATCAATTCACATAGACTTGTAAAAAAATAAAGGAAATATTTCATATACTCTTTACCAGCCTCTCCCTATGATTACATCTTACATAATTCTAATACCTTACAACTGATAAGTTGACTTTGACAAAAGCCACCAATATTATTCTAATGTTTGAGTCAGTTTTGCATACTAATGTTATGTGGGGTGGGTGTGTGAGGGGGTGTGGTGTTTGTCCTTAGTACTATAAGATTTTATTACATACAGAAATTTATGCAATCATCTCACTACACATACAGCACAGGCTCATAACCCCCTGGAATTCCTTGTGCTGAACATTCAAACTAATGTTATTTTCTTACAACAGTTTTATACTTGAAAGAAAAATTGTGAAGATAGTATAGAGAATTTCTATATACTTTCCACTCAGTTTCCTCTATGATTAACATCTTACTTTAATATGGTAACTTTGTTATAGTTAATGGGCCTTATTGATTTTATATTACTGTTAATTAAAGTTCATACTTTACTCATATTACCTTAATTTTAACCTAGTAATTTTTTCCTGACCCAGGATTCCATCTAGAATACCACCTTACATTTTCTTGGTCCATTTCCTTATTTGTTAATTTATTTTTTAACTGCCCCAGTTTCTCACACTCTGCTTTTAATCACCTTGACAGTTTTGAGTTCCATTTGGTGTTTTGTTGTATGCTCATCCATAGGACTTAGGCTGAAATTTTCTCATGATTTGATTGGAGTTACAAGTTTTAGAGAGAAAGATGGCAGTTGTTAAATGCCATTTCCATCAGAATATATCAAGGGTAACTACACTCAACATAACTTACAATTGTCAATGTTGACCTTGATTACATTGCTAGTGTTTGTCAGGTTTCTTGACTATAAAGTTATTCTTCCTCACCTCAGGCTTTATACTGTATACTTTGGAAGTAAGTGACTATGGGCAACCCACACTTAAGAAATGTTATACTCCATCTTTTTGAGATAAAGTAATCCACATATGAGTGTTTCTGATCCACTGACCTCTAGTCAGCAACACAGAAATTATCACACCAAACTCAATTAACTGCATACAATTCTTAATACTATTATTTCTTTTAGTCTCAATGTCCCCCTCTCCATTATTTAATGGTGTTACTTGGGTGGAAAATCCACGAGCTTAATTTGATCTTCGCTGGCAAAGTTAGTCTTAATGGGCCTCTATTCTTACAAACGTTTCAATAGTGTTTCCTATTATTTGGAATCTAGAAGCAGAACATTTTCTAAATCTCCAAGCCTCCATTTTCAAGTGCTATATTTTTTTTCTTCCATTTTTCTTTTCAAACCATCTAATCCTTTTATGAGCTCATCTCTTTCTTCTTATACTTTACTAAATATAGACAGTAGAGATCAAATACACACATCTCTGCCTCTCTTTTCCAATCTCTTTTTCTATATGGTGATAGGCTCAATGGGCATGCATTCTACCTCTCCATATTTCAGGATTAAGTGTCAGGTTTCTAGTTTGAGGACCTAGGTATCTGACAGCACCCTTTATTATGTGAAGAAGCATAAGAGTTATATCAACTGTTAAGGGTGTGAATTGAATTAGACATGTGCATATTGAATATAAAGTGTCCCTGAGATGTTTAGAAAGATCTATTCAAAGGCGATGGTAAATACGACATTATATACAAAGGGTATCTAGGTTGAAGATGTGTAGCATGATGAAGCTCTGTTTATATGACCTAGCACAATGCGTTAAGTTAAAAATGCAGGTGCTTGTGTTCACTCAACTGTTCTTTTACTAGGGAAGTAAAATAGAAAGGACAGAGTGTCAAAAGGAAAAAAAAATCTATATATGTATATATAGACATATCTATATATACATATCGATATGTATATAAAATGGCTACCAATTTTGTGGTAGGCAAGAATCTAAGATGGCCCCCAAGATTCCCATCTCCCATGTTGCTGTGATTAGATTGCATTATGTAGCAAAGATTAAGACTAAGGGGTTTTACAGCCATAATTACAGCTCTAATCAGCTTGACTCTGAGTTAAAAGTAGATTAACCTGTATAGGATTTAATTATGTTCTACTTGTTAATCTGTTGATCCTGTAAAGAAAACTTAAAAAAAAAATACAAAAAAACAAACAAACAAACAAACAAAAAAACCTTTTAGACTTTCCTTGAATTCAAAGATGCTTTGCTAATGACATTGAAGAAGCAAGCTATGGTGACTTCTATTGGTGCAAGGAAATTAATTCTGCTGAGTTTGGAAGGGGACCAGGCTTAAGATGAGGTCACAGAACTGCTGAAAACTTTGCAGCCTTAGGATAGTCTGAGCAGGGGAGCCCCATAACCCATGGACACGGTGAGATAATAAATATGTTTTGTGTTTAAGCTTCTAAGTTTGTGGTCATTTATTATACAATAATAGAAAATGAAGGTAGCTTTGTAGGTTGTTATTAAATGATTAAACTTTGAGTCTGAATTGAATAAAGAAGAAAGGAAAAGCAGGAGTAGGCTAACAAGATGTAGTTGAAGGAATTAATGTACGTTGGCTCTGATGATGTTGAAGAAGCATTTACTTAAGCACACAAATTGAGGACATTGTGGTCAAAAACAGTGATATTTTTATGCAGTGAATTTCTGTAGTTCACATTGACCTGAATGAAAGTGCACAAACAGACTAGATTGGATATCCCACACTAAATAATCTGGGTTCTCTGCTTAGGATATCAAAAAGCCTAAATTAAGGAGTTTAGAGTCATTTAAGCACATATGGTGCTGTAAGTATTTTGTTTCCTCTAAGTGTGAGACTGAGGTCCCCATTTTCATTCTAGCTGTTGGCTGGGGACCACTTTCACCTTCCAAAGTCTTCCCTCAGTTCTTTGCCATGTGGCTCCCATAGGCAGTTCACAGCATGGATTCCTTTTTTTTTTTTTTTTCTCTGCCAGTGGGATCCTTTCTCTCTCACTTCTCTCTCTGCAGTCAGCTCCAACAGTCTTCTCTAGCATCATGTAATCAAAGGAATGATTATTCCATCACATAACATAAACTAATCAAAGTAACCACTATGCCATCATAGTCAGGTTCCCTAGGCACTCAGGTGCTGGAGTTATACAAATATGCATGCCAGGGAACAGGATTGTTTTGGGTCATTTTAGAATTTTGTCTATGATAGTGATTATCAGAGATTAAAAAACTGGATTATAAATTGATTAAAAATTTTTCTAGAAATAAAATTAACATCAAAATTCTTGCATTTTTTATATCATTTGGTTAGGAATTCCATATTTTAGGATTTATTCTGAAGAAATAATCTCCAGTGTACTTATTAAAGTGTTTTATAAAATATAAAATAAGATCAATAAATTAACTGTTCAAGGAAATATGACTATAAAGATTTTCAGTACCACAAACTAATGATAATCATGTGTTCAATATTTTAAATAATAGGTGCATGCTGACAAAAAAATGAGAGTAAGTGATATGCATGTTATAAAAAGGGAAATGTTAGCAAATGATTGTTCTATGTGGTCATATTAATGGACATTTGTTTAAATCTTCTGGCTATATTCTAAATTTAAATGTTTTTAAATACTATAATATTATAACATTATTTGTTTAGGCTGTTTTAATAAGATAATTTGGGTGTATTATACAAAAACAATTAATACATACTATATTTCTAAGTAAGTATAAAATATGATTTGCTTAAAACTTATTGATTGAAGGATCCCTGGATGGCTCAGTCGGTTGAGTGTTGCCTTAATCTCAGGTCATGATTCTGGGGTCCTGTCCCACATTGGGTTCCTTGCTCAGCAGGGACCCTGCTTCTTCCTCTGCCTGCTCTGCCTGCTCTGCCTGATGCTCTCCCTGCTTGTATTCTCTCTCTCTCTGACAAATAAATAAATAAGATCTTAAAAAAAATATATTGATTTAAAAACACAGGCCATTGTATAATATATAAACTCTGAGGGGTGCCTGGGTGGCTCAGTGGGTTAAAATCTTTGCCTTCGGCTCAGGTCCTGATCCCAGGGTCCTAGGATCAAGCCCCGCATCGAGCTCTCTGCTCAGCGGGGAGTCTGCTTCCTCCTCTCTCTCTCTGCCTGCCTCTCTGCCTACTTGTAATCTCTGTCTGTCAAATAAATAAATAATATCTTTAAAAATATATATATATATAAATATACATATATATAAGCTCTGAAAAACAAATTACCACAAACTAAAATTTTAAGTTGTAGAGTAAAATAAGAGTAAATTCTTGGCAAGTCATTTTTGATGTCTTCCTAACAATTAGTGAAAACTGTCAATATCTCATCCTTCATGAAGGCCTCCACATTATCCAGGTTTTAAAGATTCATATTAGCAAATAGGAGATTTTTGCATGAAATACATTTGACTATATTGTACTATATTTGTCTATACTGTCTATTGTAAGAATTATCTTAGTACATAGATTTCTTTTTAAGATTTTTTATTTATTTGACAGAGAGAGAAACAGCGAGAGAGGGAACACAAGCAGAAGAAGTTGGAGAGGGAGAAGCACGCTTCCTGCTGAGCAGGGAGCATAATGAGGGGCTTAATCCCAGGACCCTGGGATCACGACCTGAGCCAAAGGCAGACATTTAAGTACATGTCAGAGGACCATCCTGTTGACTTACACTCTAAGTATAAAAACTCTTTTGAAATTTAAAGAACTGTTTTGTCATTGGTATAAGAAATTTATTCATTCTAAATCAATGCCTCAATTATGAACACTTAAATATAAAAAAGCAGCAATTCTATCCAGTTTTTGGCTTTGTTGGATTTCTAAAATAATAGCATAGAATATTAATACAGACTTAAAATTCAGTTTTTGACTTTGGTTATTAGGTATATTTTGGGTTTGTGTTGACCAGATGGATTATAATACTTGTTAAACTGTTGAATAAAAAAAAAAAAAAGAATGTGCCTTCATGATAATGCTTCGTATCATGTCCAACATCTGCATTTCTAAGTTTTCTTAATTATGTACATATACAATTTGATCAATGTTTTGTATTTCAAAAATCCTTTCTAATTTAAATGTATCTGATAGTTCATATGAGCAATTATGTAATTAAACGAGACAATCATTGTCTAATTGGCCTATTTCAGCTTCCACGGAGATGTGCCAGTTAAGTAGAATCCACTGTAGACTATAATATCTCCAACAGAGAATTTACAGATTATCAAGTAAACACAGTGGTTTTGAAGCAGTATATCCTAAAGTTCTTTTTCTAAAATGACTTTTACCAACTGTGGTGTGCTCAAAAGCATAAATTGCACTTAAACTAACACATAAATCATCAATGACAGTACTGTGTTTGCTTGTAGGTTCAATGTCTTCCTGTCTTATATAAGTAAATGTAAGAGAGTTAGGGTGTTGGAATGACACTCAATCCATCACATTTTTATTTAATGAAGCAAAAACACTGAACTAACTTCTGAAGATATATGAGAAACAATACAAGACATTATCTTAACCTTCAATAAAATGTTTAAATTGGTAATCTGGTGATGTATATCTATCTCTCTATCGGTCTATCCATCTATCTACTATCTACCTACCTATGTATCTATCATCTACACTTTGTTTTATATATAAAAGTTTTTGATAAACTGTAAGGATGACTTGAGGATATTAGTGATATAGGATTTCGGATAATGTTGTCATATGTTTTTCTCTCTTAAGATAGGATCATTGAAATGTCCATTTAAACCAGTAAAAAATATCAAATTTACAAGTCTTACTATTGTAGCATTACAATATTGAGGCAGCATTTCCTTCCTTTTTAAGGCTGAATAATGTTCTATTGTATATGTATACCATATTTTGTGCTAAGTGTAATAAGCCAGTCATAAAAAGACACCATAGAATTTCACTTATATATGGTATCTAAATTAATCAAATTCAGAGAAACAGAAAGAATGGTGTTCACCAGGGATGGAAGTGGAGGGGTGAGGAAGGGGTATTGTTTAAGAGGTATAGTGTTTCAGTTTTGCAAAATGGAAAATTTCTGGAAATGTGTTTCACAACAATGTGACTATATTAACACTACTGAACTGTATGCTTTAAAGTGGCTAGGAAGGTAAATTTTATTATGTGTTTTTTAACACAATATATAAATATCAAAAAAAGTAAAGGCTTACTAAATTATCCTGGAAGTCTGGAGATTTTAATCTCTTTATTTCACCAAGGATAACCATGTTTGCTCATACAGATTCATAAAATGCACCCATTATTGTTCTTCACTGTCAGATTTTGGAAATTCTTTATCTGTTTTTCTTTCCTCTATAAGTTTCACTTTTTTTTCTTTTTAATGTATAACATTACCTTCATTTTTGTTTCATTTTATAAAGGCAGTTTGGGCAATATTTTCTCATTTGAAATAGATGGATAGTTTCAAAAATCCTCATTAACCCTAATTTAGCTCCATACAAGTATATTATCTTACTGGGAATATACATCCATTTCTTATATTATTGTGGTTGCTTCTCTTTCATTTTTAACACACTGAATTTTTTCTCCAAAAATATCTGACAAACTATTGATTTATATGAATGATGCCCTCATGTATGAAAACTGAATTTCAATTTGGAATTTTGTTTCTTTAACCTTACATTTTAGATTATAATAGTTTGATCTTATTTAACTTGATAGTGATGATCGATGTCTAGCATTATGATCTCATTATAATGAGTTGCAACTATTAGTACAAAAACAAAACATGTTAATTTCCGAATTCCAGTACTAGCAAGCCTCAATCTATACCCTTGGAATGTATCCAAGTAACTTAGATATGAAAAACATTGGATGTCAGTGATTTGAGAACTATGCTCTGAGAAATTCTGACCTATTCACATATAGGTATCAAAGAATCATCAAACTATAATCAGCATTGACCTTTATGGACACACCATGACATAAATTAGGCTTTCAGTAAAAATGGATTATTCTCAGTTGATCTGGATCTTCAAGCTGAAAATAAGAAACCATAAGTTCTCTTAAATGTATACCTCATCCATAGATTCCACCCCAACCCTTTCCTCTAGACCCTCTTCTGCTAATCCACAGGAAACTATGCAACAGACACAAGATGACTCTAAGAACATTTCTAGATACAGATCATGTGACTTAGAAAACCATAAACATAGGATATGAAAACAATTAAGAAAATTCACACCCTAGAAATCATACATTTAAAGTATAACTAAAAACAGCTTCTTTCACAGACAAAAATAGCATAAACACCTTAAGAGTGTCCTGGAAGAAGGACCATCAAAGGATGCATTTGATGTACTCTAAAATCTTTCTAATATTTTTGTCTCTCCACATGTCTGGATTCTTAAATTTTTACTACATAAATCCAAATCCTAGTTCAAATTTCTTACTTCTAAGACAGTCTTAGGTGTTTATGCTATTTTTTCTCTCCTCACTTATGCTTTCCCAGAAAGCAAATATTATAATTATATCTCTAAGTTGAAGGGTAGTATCTATGTTTCTCTCTGCCTTTCCCTCTTTCTCTCTCTTCCCCTCCTTCCTTCCCTCCCTTCCTTTCACAATCAGCTCTCTCTCTCCCTCTCTCTTTACAGTATTCTTGAAACTAAGAAACCTGAGAACTACTACCAGTTTGGTAACCTTCTTGAATACCTGGCCTTGCTTTATTTATCATCTCTCCTCTGTTAGTTCTTCACAGAGGAGTTCATTGAATGTGTGTAACCAACAGAGATGGTTTCATTCAACCAATAGAGTTGGTTCAGCTTTGACTAGAACTATCTAGATCTTCCCTAATATCCTTTGCTATTTAGAAATAAGTTATTATTTATCTTTATGTCTATTATGAAATTATAATATTTTAATGTATATGTACTATAAAATTCAATACAATTTGCCCTTAACTGATAATTATTTGATTTAATATTTTTGTAAAATTAGTTCATTGTGTCTCTAGGGGGTAAAATTAGTAATCGTATATAAATTTAAAGTTTTGTGAGAAGCATCTTATTTAAATGCTGACATTTTATAACTATATGTGTAAAACTCTTTTATGTGTAACTAATGAGTTTGAGACCTTTTCAAAATAGCAGCATTGGTCACATTACTCACCTGGCTCCCAGCTCTGACTGGCCTAGAGTAAGTTAATAATGTTGTGGCTCATTTCTTCTTTCACTAATCAGCAGTGATGTCATCATTATCTATTCTTCAGGATACAGTGTACATCTTGTGTGGGACAGTTCTTCCAAAAATAAAAGTGGTCCCATCATTTTTTTTTCTCAAAAAATGAGCCTTTTCTACCTGAAACAAAGTTTTCTAGATTTTGCTTTGTTTCTATGGAAAATCTATTTGGCTCTTGGTTCAAATTCAGTGAATTAGCCACTCCGATTCAATAATTTTGAGGCAGAATCATAAGGTAGACCATGAGTATTTTGGGAAATAAGGCTTCTCCAACACTACACAGATAGAAGTAGTAATAATTTTGTGGGCATGTGAGCAATGACTCTACTCTTTCTTCTAATGAACTCATAACCTTGCTAGTGAAGATTAGCTGAGGAATCAAGAGAGTCCAATGTGTGAAAAAAGTCCTTCAAACTGAAGTAAATAAATTGTTGGTATATAATATATACATATAAAATAGTATATAAAATGCTGATATACAAAATGGTAAAATATTTTGTTCAGCAATTCTTGAGGAAAGGTTGGATATAGTTCTTCTAGTATTGTTTGACAAATATTTCTTTCTTTATGGGTTATTTTTTAAATATTCTTAGCTCATTATTGGAGATACCATAGCAAATATTAAGAATACTTTGGGAAAACCCACAAAAATTTACTTTACCTACTAATTATAAGAATGTTTGTTAAAGTGCCTTCTGGCTCCATTCTGTACATGCTTCATTCTATTCCATACTTATATATATTTGGTGTTGGTTGTCAAGGGATATGTTTTATTGTGGCACATCATGAACTATCATGTAATAATGAGGGGGTACTAGCAGTTTTGGTCAGGAGTATTCCTAGAAGTCATTTCTACATCAGCCACCTAGCAGTGATGTAAATGTTGAGAAAGTCAACTAAAGCCTCAGAAATACATCCAAGATATGGACATAAATTGAATTCTCAACTCAATTTTCCATTAACTGGATCCCCAAGATGCCCTAAGCTCTTCTAATGTAATTAGCACAGTGGTGAATGAGGAAAAAAAGGTTAATTTGGAATGTTGTTTTAATCAATTATAGTATAAAAATCTCGATTTTGCCTACTTACACAGAAGTGTGGCCATGTAAACACATTGCAAGGGCCCCTCCAAGGTATTTGGAAGGCATCCAAAAAGTAAGAAGCTCTGATACTTAAGCTTCTTGGGCTTCATAGTGAATCTACCTCTGGCTCTGACTATAAAAGATCTGTGGTTTATTAAGAATTTGCTGCTTTTCTTAATATAACAGAACTCTGCCTTGTGCATATATACCCACAGAAGGGTATCTTCTGGGCCTTACTTTCATTTTTTTAAAATTCATTTGTTTAGGAACTGAAAACAAGTATGTCTGTTTATCTGTGTGTGTTGTTGCTTGCTATGTGTGTACTGCTTCTAATTTGTAGTTTACCTGAAATGCCATGGGTTTTAATTAGGGACATCATCAAATGGCCTGTCAGTTTTCTCACTATTTTCTAAGAACTGTGGTCCTGCCTTTGTTTAATCAATATTCACTTTGACACTAAGGCCCTGATTTAAATTGCATCCTTCTCTCTTAAGAATCAAGAGAATACCTGTCATCCTACCTGTAATTTCATATTTTGTCTGGCTATACCCATTGCTGAGACTCCCAAGTTCAGTACCCCTAAATAGTATAATTTTGAATATCTGATTGAATAGTGTCTAAAAACTACCAAGTTTTATTCTTATATGGACTATCTTCCCAGAAAAACTTCTAACAGTTTTCTTAAAAATGGAATACCTCCTGAAATTTGTAGTCCATATTTATTGGTAAATCAAGTTTAGTTTTCACTTTTCAGTACTGTTGGCCTTATTTGACTCTAAGAAAGTTGTGTTAATGCTAGAAATTAGAAGACAAAAAACAAAATGCCAGTATAATAGCTTTTGTTTGTAAATGCCAAGCACATCCTTATCTTTCAAGTAACAGATCCAATGCATCTGATCATATAGATGGACATAGGATTTAAGATGAGCCAATCATTGTGTTATATATCTGTGGCTACAGTGTAAGACCAAATCTAGGAAGGTGACATTAACAGGATAAATTAATTTGCCCATCAACAATATTTATTGTTATATATCTATATCGACTATTTTGCAGATCCTGTACTAGACACTGTAGTTAGAATGGTTCCTAAAACAGCTATAGTGTTTGCTTTCATGAGACTTAGAGTCTAGTATTGGTGGAGGATACAACTAAATGAAGATCAGTAGTTCATATAAGAGAGATCTTATCAAATAAAGGAGGTCTGGGGAGGTTTCTATAAAAAATATGAAAAATAGCAGAGTAGCATAATGCTCTCCCAAAGGTGGCCATTTCCTAATCCCTGGCACCTATGAATATGGTAATTTACATGGCAAAAAAATTCTTGCAGACATCCTTAAGAATTTTGAGATGGAGAGATTATTCTGGATCATTCTGAGGTTCCCAATATAGTTGCAAGAGTCCTCATAAGAATCAACAAAAGAATTAGATTCAGGGAAGTCAGAGTGATAATGGAAGCAGAAGGGCAGAGTCAGAGAGAAACATTTAAAGATGTAACACTGCTGGCTTTGGAAATGAAGGAGGCGCGAGCCAAAGAATGAAGGCTTGAAAAGAAGGCAATGACAGGGATTCTTCCGAAAGAACCAACCCTGACAACATCTTGACATTAGCCCTGTGAGATTGATTTGGACTTCTTCCCTCCAGAATAGTAAGATAATGACTTTCGTTGTTTTAGGCCACTACATTTGTGGTAATGTTAAGTAGCAATAAGAAACCAATAAATTAAGCTAAGATCTTTGACTTGTCAAAGAGAAGAGTAAAGAAAACTTTATGGACAGAGGAAGGTCCTTTACCAAGAGACGGTGTCCATTTAAGAGGAAAGGAAAAAGAAAAGTGACTGTTTTGTAAAGAAAGACAAGGGAAATGCGCTGAAAGAAGGTGAGGGGAGAAAGTGGCTATGTAGTAAAGGGCTTTGCAGGCCAAGTTCAGGATTCTGGGAAGCCCCAGATGCATCTTAACAGGAGATTATGAAATGGGACATGATCAAATTTGTAATTTGAAAGTACTTCTCTAACTTTACTATAGAGAATGATGTGTGTGTGTGTGTGTGTGTGTGTGTGTGTGTGTGTGTGTGTGTTGTGTGTTGTGTGTTTTTTGTTTTGTGGGAGGACATGGGGCTTAATTCACGTCTAGGGAATTCTGCATATATGGAGGGTAGGGCGCAGGAGATGTTTTAGATCCACCACTTAGAAACTGTTGCAGAAATTTAGGCAAGGAATGACCGTGGCTGGAAGGGGTGATGGGGAGAAAGGGAGAGAGAGAGAGAAACCAAGATAGGTCACTCTAGACTCTGTATCCAGAGGTTTCTATAACAAATTCTACCTAGGCACTTCTATTTTGGTGAACCAAAAAATGTTCCTTTTATATTTACTTTCATGTTCTTGCTTAGGTTTCTACAACTAGCTCTTGAAAATGCTAATACAGTAAACACTCAAAATTTCCAAATATAAATGGCTTTAGAGGTAACACACTCAATAGACAGAAACTATTTTCTGTTGGCTATGGGCATTATGTGTAAGATCCTGGCTACACTGTAATCTTGTAAAGAGAAAGTTTTGACCTCTGCTTAAAGAGTGAAGGGGAAGACAGTACTATTTCTCTGGAGGGGCTGATGTACCTGCGCACTTCCTTATCTACTGAACTCCTGCCACCAGACATGTTTTGCTGGTTCAATTGATTCACAATAAATGATAAATGATGTAATTTCATTAGATTTTCTTTAATGCAAGTATTTTACATTTTATACAAATTAATATATTATTTTATTAATTATGTTAATATAATTTATATTTTTATTAAGTAACTATAAATTTTTAAAATTTATATAATTATATTATAGATTAATACATTAGTATTAATATATTCAGGACTACAGGATGCCAGTTACCTAAAATTTTCCTGTCAGCAATTTCATAATTATGGGGACATAAATCCCTTCCCTCAGGTTGTTATGGGTCTAATGTGAGGGCAGAAGGTAAGAACAAGAAGGAATATGTGATGGGCTTACTTTTTGACTCCAGCAGAAACTCTTGCAAGCCATAGCACTTGGCAATAATAAAGTAATGCTTAATAATATGACTAAGTTCTCAAGTACACAGCATTTATTTTATTAGAAAAATCATTATGGGGCCCTAATCCCAAAATTAACCACAGATAACTTTTGCTGTACATACTGTAGTTTGTATCATAATGCATATTACATTATTTTTACTAAAGAGTATTACTAAATGCATATTGGTATATCATCTGCCTTTCACTAAATTATGTATCTTTAATATTTTCTACTTCATTAAAATTAACATACTGTATCCCTTTATATTTCATACTTTTTGTACTAATTTTCAGATCATTTATGTTAAGTATTTAAAAAACAAGAAAGGGGAGCCTGGGTGGCTCAGTGGGTTAAAGCCTCTGCCTTCGATGCAGTCTTGATCTCAGGGTCCTGGGATCGAGCCCCGCATCAGGCTCTCTGCTCAGCAGAGAGCCTGCTTCCTTCCTCCTCTCTCTCTACCTGCCTCTCTGCCTACTTGTGATCTCTATCTGTCAAATAAATAAATAAAATCTTAAAAAAATTTAAAAAACAGAAAAAAACAGAAAAAAACTAGAAAACCATAGAGCCTTTTTAGCAAAAGAGGCAGAGTGTTAGTCTCATAATATGAAAAGACAGAAAATCTTGATTATCAAAAATCCACTACAGGTGCAATGGCTTTTAAGACTTGGTATATTTCTTTCTAGATATATCAATGAATGTACACACATGTTATATTGCACACGTGTTACAAAATTTGGATCATCTTGCACATAGTGTTTCATACTTTTTTTCTACTCCAATAGTATTATAGCTTAAATATATTACTATAACAACACATCAACATTCATAGCTTCATTTCTATGGGTAATATTTCATTTTCCAATATGCTGTAGTTTACTTAATTAGCTGTCTGTTCTTGATCACTTTGTTTCTGCACATTTTTACTGCTACAAACAATGCTATAATGAACATCCAGAGAACTCTTATCTTTGTGCTTATATTCACATAAGTGTAAATTCTGGATCAAATTTTGTGAAAAATTATATTTGGCTTTAATCTCAAATTTTATTTATTTTTTATTTATTTATTTTAGATTTTATTTTATTTATTTGACATACAGAGATCACAAGTTGGCAGAGAAGCAGGAAGAGAGAGAGGTGGAAGCAGGCTCCCTGCTGAGCAGAGAGCCCGATGTGGGGCTCGTTCCAAGGACACTGGGATCATGACCTGAGCCGAAGGCAGAGGCTTTAACCCACTAAGCCACCCAGGTGCCCCTCAAATTTTATTTTTAAATCAATTATATCTTCCTTCCTTCTACTCTTATTTTTTTTTTTTCCTTCTACTCTTATTAAAGTATATTTTGTTTAGAGGTGCCTGGTTGGCTCAGTTGCTTCAGCAGTGGGTTCTCAATTTCAGCTTAGGTCATGATCTCAGGATTCCTGGATGGAGGCCTTCCTCAGGCTCTGTGCTCAACCCAGAGTGGCTTGAGGCTCCTCTTTCTCTTCCCCTGCCCTTTCCCCCGACTTGAGTGCATGTGTGCACGCACTCCTGCATGCTCTCTCTCACTCAAATAAACAAATCTTTTAAAAAATGAAAAAAATAAGGTATTTTGTTTAGGGGATTTTATTGAGCTTTACTTGTCTTTTTCTCATTATAACATCTGAATGACTGTTAAAAGTTGTATCTTCATCTGAAGCTGATGTCAACATTGAAAGCAACATTGAAAGAGTATTAGAACCCAGAGTGTCACTTAAATGTCACGAGTTGGGTTTTTTATTATCAGTATTAAATAAATAATGTTGCTTTTTAAAAAATTTCTTAGCATTACTTTTGCCCTAAATACAGGCATAGAAATAAATTTCTAAGTGAACCAATTGAGGCATCAGCCTTCCAATTCAGTAACTTTAACAAGCGAACAGCACTATTTTTAACTTTGGTTGATATAGGATTTATATGTTGTTTCACATGTTCCTGGTACAATATTATATATATATATTTTTTTTTTCATACACTTGTCAACATCAGCACTGCAAAATGCTCCTCAGTCACCATAATCTCTTCTTGCATAGTAATAACATTTTAACCTATACCCATGGCCACTCAGAATTAAGTACCATATATTTTGAGACATGGTCAATCACAAGCTTAAATTGTGACAAGAAGGATGTCAGTAGTAGCTCTACATGCGAACTCTAGGAAGTATCTTAGCAAGAGTTCACCTTTCTTTGTTTTATCTTCTTTCAACATCAGTTGGAATTTTAGTAACTGGAAAAAAAAAACAACATTTTGAACCGCTTATGAGTAGAAGCTGCTCACAAAGGCAAAATGTCTGAGTCACAGACACAGTAAAGCCACATGCAAGTTCTGGACTGTTCATCCAGACCTTTACATGGAAGAGAGGTGAACATCTATCTTGGGGTTCTATCACTCATAACCTAAATTAAACATATCTCTATGTAGGGAAAATATAAAACATTTATTTTTAATATCTAAATTAGCCAAGGATTTTTATCATTTTCAAAAAGGTATGCATATTTTGTAAAGTATACATAAACATATATACATATATGTGTGTACTTTTTGAAAGGTATACATATATACTATGTGTTTATATGATTTTATTACTTAAAATATAAAATATAGGGGTAAGTAACTGCAAAATTCCCAGATTATTTAATTCTAACTAAAAGATATGAAGATGATATACATTTATATGTAAGCAACTGTGATATGCTAGCATAACTTTAAGGAAAGATATTTTTAATCTATATGGTGCCATTTTAATATTATAAACTGGTACATAAATGTGATTAATAGGCATGACTGTCATAATTTTCTGTAGATATTAAGCTTTATTTTTATTTTTAGACAATGAAAATACTCTGGTGCTATCACATTCTTTATGCAGGGGTAATAGTAAAAAGATTAAAGAAAAATATAGATTTAAACCTTCAAAACTTTAAAATTCTCCTTGAGTTTCTAAAGGGGGCTTTTAAGAACTGACTTGGGAGATGCTGTAGAAACCTTTTGAAACATAAACATTCAGTTTTGTTCTATTATCTGAGGCAGGAATCCTGCTATAAAAGAATTTCAAATTTACCCCAGTGGACATATTAGTGAATGTAGAATAAAGCCTTTTCTTACCTGTTACTGTTTACTTTGTTATTGCCTATTAAAAATCATTCACTGCTATAATTCCTGTGAATAAGACACCATTTCTATGTTATTAGAAAACTTTCAAGGGCAACTCAATGTAGTTAAAATGGAACTTTGCTAAGGGTTTGTCTTTCTGCAAAGTTAAACCTCCTAATTGACTTAATTCATTGGAAGGAGAATAACAATGAGCCTAGGTAGAAAATCAGGATTCTATAAATTTGCAGAAAAATGGAGTTCTGCCCTTAATGATTAAATCCTTCCCTATTTCTAACGTAGAGTGTATCCACAACATGGCTATTCTTTCCTGTATTGTGGCTGAGAAGATCTACTGCCAGACTCCTAGCTATAGCTACCCCCAACCCCAATAGGAAGAATGTACTTGTCAAAATTTGCACTTTCATGCTTAGAGATAAATCAAGTTCAATGATAGTGCAGGGTAAAAATTTTCAAACATTATTTTTATTGTTACCCTGACCTTCAGATACCAAAATTCTGTTTTTGGGTCCAGACTTTAAGTTTCTTAGTGTTCTCTTCTTAGTCCTTTCTAGTTTTGCTTGCTTTTCTCAAATAAATCTTTGCTTACTTACATGTGTTTTTCCTGACAACCTCTCCTTTCCTTAACTGGATTTTGTGATTTATCATTCTCATTTGCCTGAATTACTATGACTCATGCTTCTTTGAATAGCCATTCCCTGGTTTTGGTCCTTGCTTACTAGACAATTACTACTCAGGTTCTGATATTAGACACAAGGATACCTAAGGCATTATTATTTCTCTTTTTAAGTGGGAAATATTCCAGACATATCAATTCTGACTCCTAGTTTTACATTTTTATTACTTTCCAAATTTCCTTAGAAAATGTTTTAGCATATTCTTAAAAATAACAAAGAAATGGTCTCTAATCTCAAAACCACAAGAATGGATTCATCTATATGAACAGAGAATCTCTTGTTCCTGAGGAAAGGCAGAAATGTGTAGATTATTTCAGTAAAAATATTGGCATTTATGTAATAACATACCAATGCACAGAAAACAGAATGGCTAAAAGTTTAGAAGATTGATGATACTCCATGTTAAGGATATGAAGCAATTAGAATTTTCATTCAATTCTTTAGGTAGTGTCAATTGACACCATCGCTTTGGAACATTTTTGAGTAATGGATACTAAAATTGACCTTATACATAGCATGTGTACCAGAATATCCACTCTTAGTATATACCCAATGATATACCCAGATATAGTCACCACAATATGTTTAAGAATATTTGTAGAAGAAATACTGGTAATGTCCAAAAACTGAGAAACAACCTAAATGTCCAAAATCAGCTTAATTCAAAATAACTTCTGGTACATTTACATGATAGAATAATATGAAACCTGAAAATGAATGAAGTACTGTTATAACACAAAGGGATAATGCATGTCACAAATATGTTGAGAGTCAGAATCCAGATATTAAAGATCAAAAACTAGTATAAGCATTATAAAATCAGGATAATTTCTCTCTTTGGAGGAGAAGCTAGTGGTTGGGAAATGGACAAAGAGCAGCTTATAGGGTGTTGGTAGTACTTGATTTCCAGATCTGGGTGATGATTCATGGTTACATTGACTTTGCAGCAATTGATCAACATGTACACTTACAACCATGAATTTTTCTATATTGCATTTTACTTCTAAAATTTTTAAAGAAAACTCAAATCAATGTCAGATGATTTATTCACACTTAAATGTCTCTGTCACAAATCTTCAGATATAATTATCATTCATCACTGAAGAGGGCATGGGACTTTCCAGAAATATTTTCTTGATAAGTTTTAGTACTTGGAGTACTATTATGCTTGCGAAGCTGGGGAAGTTGGGCTACTTACGTCTGCATAGTTTAGAGCAATGACGAATTTATAGAAATTCACTCTCCTGAACTGTGGAATTAAATTCATAGCCTCCACAAAGGAGTACAACTTCTTTATTCATACCTCATAAACCATCAACTAGAGCAGTCAATATATTATTTCTGAAGTACAGCATATGTTCCTCTGGCTATCTAAGCAATTCAGTGGATATTTATTGAGTACCTACCATATCTAAGTTACTCTACTCATCTTTCAGGAATTACATACACATAGTAAGGCACAATGACTCTTAAGCAGTGTGGAGAAAATGAGAAACAAAATAATAACCTTACGTCATACATGTAGTTTGTAAATAAGTTCCTTCTTGATTTGGGGCAGATTTATAACATTGATGAAAGGGAGGATGCATTTACACAGCAAGAATAAAAGAAGACACAACAATCAGATACACATTAAAATTATGATATTTTTGTTAACTAGTTCCAATTATAGTTAATGAAACATTGGTATTATGAGGCATCTAAAATAAATAATTCAATTTACTTAATGGACTTCTTCCTTAAAGATTATGAGACAACTGACAGCTGGCCACATATCTAAAATCTTATCGCCAGTTAAAAAAACAAAACAAAACTATGCATTTCTATGCAATGCGTATATTGAAATGATGTAACTAATGGCAATAAGTTATTAAATATTTTTAAATAGCTGTACAATAATAGTACTTATATGCCCTCATGAGTATGCTCTTTGCACTCTATCCTGAGAGTTCTCACAAATCAATAAAACACTTTGCTATTTACACAAAGCAAAGCCTCAGAGAAACATCTGCTTAATTAAACTTTTTCTTTCCTATAGAAACATTATAGCCTTAAAACAGAAAGTTAAATAATAAAGGACATATAGGAAAAGTCCACAGCTTATATCATCCTCAATGGAGAAAATCTGAGAGCTTTTCCTCTATAGTCAGGAACAAGACACGGATATCCAATCTCACCACTGTTGCTTAACATAGTACTGGAAGTCCTACGCTCAGCAATCAGACAACAAAAGGATATAACAGGCATCCAAGTCAGCAAGGAAGAAGTAAAACTTTGACTAGTTGCAGATGACATAATACTGTAGAGAAAACCAAAAAGACTCCACCAAAAATTTGCTAGAACTCATACATAAATTCAGTAAAGTTGTGGGATACAAAACCAATGCACAAAAATCTGTTGCATTTCTATACACCAATAATGAGGCCTCAGAAAGAGAAGTCAAGGAAGCAATCCCATTTACAATAGCACCCCAAACCATAAGATACCCAGGAACAAACCCAACCCCAAACCCAGAAGTAGAAGTTCTGTACTCCGTAAACTACAGAATACTGATGAAAGAAATTAAAGATGACACAAAAAAATAGAAAAAAAATATTTTAGGATCATGGATTGGAAGAACAAATATTGTAAAAAATGTCTATACTACTGGAAGCAATGTGTACATTTGATGCACTCCCTATCAAAATGACACCAGTGTTTTTCACAGAACTAGAAAGACAATTCTAAAATTTGTATGGAACCACAAAAAATCCCAAGCAACAAAACAATCTTGAAAAAGAAAAAAAAAGCTGAAGGCACCACAATTCTGGACTTGAAGTTATGTTACAAGGTTGAAGTGATCAAGACATTATGGTACTGGCACAAAAACAAACACAGATCAAAGGAACAAAATAGAAAACCCAGAAATAAACCCACAACTTTATGGCCAATTAATTGCCCACAAAGCAGGAAAGAATATCTAATGGAAAAAAAAAGAAAGTCTATTCAACAAATGCTTTAAGAAAACCAGACAGCAACATGCAAATGAATGAAACTGGGCCACTTTCTTACACTATACACAAAAATAAATGGATTGAAGACCTGAATGTGAGACCTGAAAACATGAAAATCCAAGAGGATTCACAGGCAATAACCTCATTGACATCAGTCAAAGCAAATTCTTCCTAGATATTTCTCCTGAGGCAAGAAGACAAAAGCAAAGAGGAAATATTGAGACTTCATCAAGATAAAAACCTTCTGCACAATGAAGGAAACAATCCACAAAACTCAAAGGCAACCTTTGGAATGAGAGAAGGTATTTACAAATGACATATCTGATAAAGCATTAGTATCCAAAATCTATAAAGAACTGGCAAAACTTAACACCCAAATAAAAAATAATCCAGTGAAAAATGGGCAGAACACATGAAAAGATGCTCAACATCACTCATCAGCAGCAAAATACAAATCAAAACTACAGTGAGATATCACCTCACACCTGTCAGATTGGCTATAATTAATGACACAAGAAACAACAGGTATTGGTGAGAATGCAGAGAAATGGGAACCCTCTCACACTGTTGGTTGGAATGCAAACTGGTGCAGTCACTCTGGAAAATAGTCTGGAGGTTCCTCAAAAAGTTAAAAAATAGAACTACCCTATGATTCAGCAATGGCACTACTACGTATTTACCCAAAGGATACAAAAATACCGATTCAAAGGGATACATGCACCCTGATGTTTATAGGAGTATTATCGACAATAGTCAAATTATGGAAAGAGCCTAAATGTTGAATGGATAAAGAAGAGGTGAATACACACACACACACACACACACACACACACACATACATATATGTGTGTGTGTGTGTGTATAATGGAGTATTACTCTCCATAAAAAAAAGAATGAAATCTTGCCATTTGTAAAGACATGGGTGGATCTAGAGAGTATTATGCTAAGCAAAATAAGTCAGTCAGATAAAGAGAAGCACCATATGATTTCACACATGTGTGGAATTTAAGAAACAAAACAAACAATCATAGGGAGGAAAAAAAGGCAAATCAAGAAACAGACTCACAACTATAGAAAACAAACTGAATGAATGAGAGAAAGATTAAACTGAGGGTCCTCCTCTATGCAGTGTGTTCACAATGAACCAGATGGAGTGTGAGAGCATGGACTAGAATGGGATGGCACAGAAGGAGACTGCTGCTAGAAAGAGAGAGACTAATGTATGAAAATGATTGGCAGGAAAGAAGTAACAAATAGAAACTCTACGATTTCTTCTGTTTGCTCAATTCACTGTTTTGCTCTCTCACTCATTATTAATACTCCAAACCTGCATCTTCTTAGTGGAATAGTGTCATACCCTCAGTTCAATATTTTCCCACTCTACTCAGATTACTGCATGGGTATTCACATTACTATTTTCAAATCAGGAGTTCTGAGTTGATGGATGGTGTGGTCTGAGCTTTGTGCTCTGCCGGTATGCATACAAAGGTCATGTCAGCCAGGGTCTGAAATGAAGAGAGCAGCACACTCTATCATGATGCGTAATGTCAGAGCAATGACACTACGTATGTAGTGGGTCAGAGGACAGTCCACAAAGTTGACTGGAAGCCAGAGATTTGTTCTCAGTGAACATGAGAGCTGGAGATATTCAGAGAGAATCGAGGTCAGAAATCTATCAGCATGTTAGCAGAGGTCCAAGAGGGGTAATCCAGTGTCAGAAGTATCCCTCGGTGAAGAAAGGACAGGTGTTGCCTTCTCAGGCAGGAAATAGTGTCATTCAATTTGACTCATCAAAAGAAATTCTGTACTTTTCTACCTGGGAAAACTACATATTTGGGGGGGAATTATTCATGTTTTATTTTGTTTTCTGCACACTTTATTTTTAACAAACAAGCCATTTTTCTTTTCAAAAATTTTTTTAAGATTTTTTTTTTTTTTAATTTGACAGACAGATCACAAGTAGGCAGAGAGGCAGGCCGAAAGAGACAGGAGGAGGCAGGCTCCCTGCTGAGCAGAGAGCCCGATGCGGGACTCGATCCCAGGACCCTGAGATCATGACCTGAGCCAAAGGCAGAGGCTTAACCCACTGAGCCACCCAGGCGCCCCTCTTTTCAAATTTTTAATCAACTCTATTTTGAGCTCACAAAGAAGTTACTTTAAACTGGTAGATATTACATATTGAAGTGGTTTCCTCAAAAATATGGCTGAATGGTGAGGATCATATCAAATGAGTATATAAATAGGTAAAATAAATATATTTTTTCAAAGCTAGCCCAATAAACTACACTGATAAATACATAGCTTTAAAATATTAAATAAATCAATGGCAAAAGTCTGTTGAGTACTTATACAGACAATGATTTCACAAGACAAGGGAATGTCTTAACCCCCTTGGAAGCAAAATATAGATCTGGAAATCAAGCATTACCAACACTACCCCCTGTTCGTTGCTTTGACAAAGTTTATCTGCTACTGCTATTTCTCCTTAAAAACCTGGTCTCTGTGGACTCTTCTAGAGTTTTGTCATTTCTTCTTTTTTTTCCACTAATTCTATACTTTTTGTATCATTTCAATTTCTTCCTTTCACTTCCTTCTTCCTCTCAACCTATAACCATCATACCTTGTCCTCTAAAAATAATCAGATAAACAAACCACAAAAAAATCTCTGGACCTTGTACCTTCCTTACTTACTATCAAATTTCTTTTCCTACTTCCAAGTAAAGAATAGTCTGTATCTAGTGCCAGCACACTTTTTTTTTTTTCAGTAAAGAGCCAGAAAGTAAAAGTTTTAGGCTTTGCATGCACACACCACATCAAAACTATTCAAGCCTTGTGTTGTAATATGAAAGTAACCATAGACAAATGGTTAAATGAACAAACCTGGCTTTGTTCCATTAACATTTATTTAGAAAACTAGGTGGTAGACTGGTTTGACACACAGATTCTAGTTTGTCAATCCTTGGTCTATAAACTTGCTGAATTCACTTCCTTTCATCAGCGTATTATAGCCTCACACTTTGCTGTGCTTTCCCACCATTTAAAACCATTTCTGCTATGTAAACCAAATGAAGTATGTGTGGTCCTTTTAGAATCAAACCGTCTACTTAATTGTAGATTCTTGCCTTTGACTTTCTCAAAGACATGCATCCCATAATTCTCACTGACTCAGTGAAACCAACCCCCATTGACATTCCAGATCACCTTTACCAAGTTTTACTTTTTTGTATTTTCAATATCTTTGGATAGAATTGAATTCTTCATGTAACATTAATTTTTCATCCCACTGCAGTCTGAATTTAGTCTTCATGTCTCCTTGAAAATATAATCCCTGGGGTTGCTTTTCAGTGGCCATTTTTCAGATCTCAATTTAAATGCCATTTACTCAGAGAAGACTGTCTTAAGTTTCTAATATAAATTAGGGATACCCTGTTATTCTCTGTCCCATTTACTCATTCTCTACTTAGCACTCATTATGATTTAGGATAATACTTTTTTCTTTTATGACTTTCTTCCCCACTAAACTATAATCACCATGATGAAAAAAGAATATGTCTGTTTTGTTCACCTGTGTTCATTCTGCATAGCACATAGTAGATCTTCATTATATATTTAGAAAGGAATAAATGTCAAATCCCAAGGATATTTTTAGATCTTAATTTTCTGCTTCATTTGGCACCTTTGTTCACTCCTTCTTTTTGAGAACTTCTACCTCCCTTGTTTATAACATATTGTAACTTTTTTTCTAACTAAATCTTCTTTGTCCACTACATTTGCTATATTTTGGCCCACCACTTTTGTTTTTGTTTTACAGAATGCCATTCAAAGCCAAATGATTATTTATTCTATCATCTCCCTATGTGATGTCAACTAAATCCATGCCATGATCTAATAATGATGTGCTAATATTTTGCAAATTTTATCTCCCTCCTAGATCACCTCCATGGAATGAACTCTCCCTTTTTGGAACCCCAAACTTAAACCACAGAAATCAAGTTAATGTTTCCCTATACATTTTCTTTCTTGTTTCATATCTTATATAATTTGTCAACACTGTAATCCATCAATTTCTTATCTAACAAACCTTTCACTGTTCTGTCCTCACATCTGTTTACAAGTTTTTGTGCTTTTATGTCCTAGATATTATTCAGTCTCTTTGTTACTTATGAGAATATCCTAGTTTAGAATACCATTGTTTCTCACCTTAACTACCTCAACTATCTCCTGACTTGTCTTCCTACCTGCAATCTTTTCTGTAATAAAGTCTGATATAAGAGTTTCTGCTTTAATGCTCAATGGGTTAAATATTTACCTAACCATTAATCATGTAATGGATATTTTGCTCAATGTTTCTGAATCTCATTACTCTCAGCATCATGATTGGGTAAAATCTTACCTGCTTCATTGGTTTATAGTTAGGAATACACAGGAAAAATTATATGAAGTTTGTTGTTCATAATAAGTAATTGATTATCATCCATTAAGTGAATGATTTGAAGACACTTCCATTTATTGAAAGCTCTCTGAAGAAATAGGAAATAATACAAAATTTTAAATAATCTTTTCTAAAATTTCAGGTAAGCCATGCCTAAAGCAAGTCCAATTTTAAATTAGCACTGTGATAATAACACAATAACTTAGATGTCAGAACACTAGTTTCCTATCTAGAGTTGGTCACTTACTATATTACAAGTTAGAAATTTGGGTAAGTACTTATGCTTATTTTTTTTAATTTAATTTTTAAATTAAATATTATTTAATTTTAATTTATTTTTAAATAAATTCAATAAAATAAATAAAAATACATAAATAAAATCTTATTTATTTTTTCTAAAATTACTTATACAATAGGGACTCAATACTTTGTTGGTTATGAGGATAAACTAAAAATTACTTTGATAAAATGTTTTAATCCATAATTTTTTTCTGTTGATTACTCGGGAAAATTGATTGTGGCAATGAACATAGCCTCAGAATTTAATAGATAAGGGCCTAATTTTTATGGTCAGACCATCTTTGATTTAAATCTTTACTTTTCTTTTTATTTTAGCTGGTTATATAACCTCCCTGAAACTCAGGTTCCTTCATCTGCTAAATGAAATCATGGTAAAATTTAAATGAAAAAATTAATGTAAACTTCTTCTGAAATGTTAGAAAATGTATGTAATGTCAAAAATTGTAAGTATTATTAATTTTTATCAACAGCCTAGGTTTTAAAATTTGAGTGAGGTCATAACATAAAATACCATTGGTTTAAATTAGAAAGAAAATAAATGATAAACTGAATACAAAAATGTTACTATTTCATTCTTCAGATAAATTTTCTCATACCTTAGGCTCTAGGCTTACAGCAAATTAATATACATGTATATATATATATTTGGACCTAAACCTAATATCCAAATGTAAAATAAAGACTGATATATTTCCTATTTATATATTTTCATTTTGCATCCTTGGTTTTTAATTTTCTTTACTAATTTCTCCAAAAAATTTTCAGAGTTAGTTATTACCATTTGGAAGAACAAGAAATAATAACAATATATGTCATTCTAAGGAATGTTAATGGGAATAATGCATTGGTGGGTATCTCCTGTTCCCCTTTACCAAGTTTTCTGTTAGTGGTTGCCTAACAATTTGATTCAATTCAAGTAACAGAATGTGTGTTGGGAAGAATATTGGCATAGGTATCAGAAAACCTAGATTCCATTCCTGGCTCGAAAAATTGGTAGGACCATGAGTAACTGAAATTTCAAGATATGAGCTTCTTTTCCAATTAAATGATCAAACATATAACCTTAACTTGTCCTCTAAGTTCAAGATTTTACTATATTTGTTTCCTTTCCACAACCTTCAAGTTGTGAATCAGCACAATATTCAAATAACAATTTGCTTCAGGTGCTGAATGGCAAAGACATTATTTTGGGGGCTCATTAATTATTTTATATCAAATTTAGAGTTTGAAATACACAATTAACATTGTGATGGATCTCATTAAAAAGGAAGAAAAAGAGGGCATCTGGGTGGCTCAGTGGGTTAAAGCCTCTGCCTTCGGCTCAGTTCATGGTCCCGGGGTCCTGGGATCGAGCCCCACATCAGGCTCTCTGCTCAGCAGGGAGCCTGCTTCCCCCTCTGTCTCTCTGCCTGCCTCTCTGCCTACTTGTGATCTCTGTCTGTCAAATAAATAAGTAAAAATCTTTAAAAAAAAAAAAAGGAAGAAAAAGAAAAACAGTTCTTTCCAAAATAAATATCACAAGTGATTCAATAGAGTTAACTTTGGCTGAAGTCATTTTCTGCAACCATAGGGTACAATAGACTTCTTCAAAGTGTGAACATATGTTGAGGTAATCCATTTTAGATTTCATATTTAAACATTTTAAGATCTTCAATAATAACAATTACTTTTTCTGTGGAAGTAGACGACATATATCTTAAATTTTATACCTATCTATCTGTTCCATTTATCAACTTTTTATGAAACAAGACAGAAAAGCTAATTGGCATAATATACCATACTGCCAACAATGAGTGCTAGTGGAAAGTATAATTTTAATAGTGTAAACCCAAGTGTAGGTGTTACTTTTGTCTCTTTTTCTCTACATATAAATACTATCTCTCTCTCTCTCTCTCTCTCTCTCTCACACACACACACACACACACACACACACTCCATGCATTGGAATTTAGATGGAAATGGCTTTTTTTTTCCTCACTATTTTCAATGTTATATCTGGAGCAACTATGTAATAAAGCAACTTTCAGAGTAAAATGAGGAATGGGTATCAGATTCAGTTGGCATCACCTATTCAGTAAGACCCAAATCCTGCTCCTGGGTCAGCCTGCCTAGGACAGAATATCTGAAGCAAGTCATGTCTTTGGCTAGCTTCTCTGGGATTTTCAGAATTGGAAATGAGAGGCTTTTTTTGGTGTCTGGCCTGGAAGAACAAATGGTTGCAAGTTACCTGCAACCAAGTGTCCTCAACACTGACCAGAAAAACAAAGGAAGCTTGGATAGTAAAGTGATACATAAAGTTCTTAGCATGAGACCAGGGCCAAGCACAAATTAAGCACACCAGAGCTGATAACTATTATTTATTATTTTTATTATTGTTTGCTGTGTAAAGGAGTGTCCTTCTTTCCTTCCTCTCTTCCCCCTCCTCCTCTTCTTCCTTTTCATCCCCATCCTCTGCCTCCTTCTTTTCATTTTAATTCTCCCAACTCTTCTCTGAATCTCCCCTCTGGGACAGAATGCATGCACTGTCAAATATTTCTGCAACATTAATGCAGACTGATTCAGAAAATAAGCTAAAAATAAAGTTCAAACACTTTTTCCACAGTCTATTTTTTTTAACTGATAGACTAATGACAAACACTGGTGTGATACAGATTATCTTTATAATGTGGTAAAACCGGTGCAATTCAAACTAATTAGGGCGAAAACCTACATCAAAGAACAGACAAGATTTATAAATATTTCTAAAACCAATTAAACTGCTTTTTTTCCACCTCCAAAACTTTTTGGCCAAAAGCACTCCTTCTGACTCTCAGAAAGCACTGTGGACAGCATGACTCAAAGAAATAGCCATGAAGATGCAAAGTGATTTGTCGTGAGAACAGCAAGCTTGAAACAATAGCCTGCGTCTCAGACATCTCTGTAGGTTTGGATTGAGTGCATAGGAACTAAGAAGGTGATCAAGATTTAAGCTTTTTAAAAGATAACTTGAGGCAGCTGAAAATTTTTAAGAGTTTATTTGAGCAAAAATCAATTGGAATCAGAAGTAGTTAGTACTGGACCAACAGGAATCAGGGAGACACTAGGATAGAGAAAATGTAGAAGAGTTAGGAAATCATTGATTGGCTATAGTTTAAAGCCTAGCTGGCTATATTTGTGATTACTTGTTCTTAGGTTTTAATTTCACAATCTTGAAGCATTTTCAGGCTTAAATTGTGATTTACTTAGAAGGCTGCCAAGGCATTAGAACCACCTCAGTCTAATGTCCTCCTTGTTTGAATAATTTAACAGAGTTTATATTATTTTCATGTCTTAATCATTTGTAAGCATGCTATAAGTTAGCAAGAGGTTTTGACTTTGTTTTGTGAAAAATGGCACATGACAAAGATGATAGACTTTGACTATGTAAAACTTTTTGTTAGACTGAGTCCTATGGTCCTAGAAATACCCGAAGTTAACAAAATAAAGCTAAAACAAAAACAAAAACAAAACAAAACAAAACAATAAAACCTTCTTTTGTTCCAGGAATTGACTTACTGAAAGAATTTAGTCAAGACTTAAGAATATTCTCCTTGTTTATGTATGATGAGACCAGACAGAAATCCTCCAAATTCCCATTCTTTGCCTCATAAAAAAAAAACTATCTTAATTGTTGATTCCTACTTATTAACTGGGGAGAAAGTGCCCTTAATAGACTTGAGCAAACTTTAATTAAACTCTTCTCTCCTTACACCCAAATCCTGAGTTTTGACCCACCCTTAGCATCAACTCCTCTTAAATGGCACTTCCAGGGAATCTGTGAACCACAAGGAAAGATTCCCTGAAGAACTATCTTCCAGTCATGACACCCACTCTCTAGAACCCATTCTTTCTAGCTTTACTTGCCTTTTCCTATAACAATCTTTTTTTCCGTCTTTTGAGATTTTTATCAATCTATTTCAGTAATCCCTCCACATTGTTATCATCCCTTTCCCTTATTGCAATAATCACTTGAATAGTCTCTTTACCTAAATCCAGATTTAATTTTATTTAACATCTAAGTTTTAAATTATCAAATTTTATTAACATATCATTTTGCTTGAGAGGAGGGATGCTTCTACTTTCTATTTTCTCTAATAAAACATATCATTTTCTGAGGTCTAACAAGGAACTCTGCTATTTAAATTGATGCAGTTATAGTTGCTTTCTCTTTCTTTACATATACCTTTAAAGCCCTATTTTTTTTTAAGATTTTATTTATTTATTTGACAGACAGAGATCACAAGTAGGCAGAGAGGCAGGCAGAGAGAGAGAGGAGGAAGCAGGCTCCCCGCTGAGCAGAGAGCCCGATATGGGGCTCCATCCCAGGACCCTGGGATCATGACCTGAGCTTAAGGCAGAGGCTTTAACCCACTGAACCACCCAGGTGCCCCTAAAGCCCTGTTTTTTGTTTTTTGTTTTTATTAAACTTTAAGAAAAATCTTTTTTTAATTTTTAATTTTTTTATAAACATATAATGTATTATTAACTCCAGGAGTACAGGTCTGTGAATCGCCAAAAACCTTAAAAATGAACTTGAATTTCCTAAAGATCAATTAAGGACTAAGCAATATACTTTTCTGTAATACTAAATTCCTTAACTTGAATGTGCTTATTAATTATACTATAAAAATTATACTACATGTATGAGTAGATAATCTAGAAGGATGAATGCCCTATAGAATTTTAATGTTCCACTTTCAATAACCATTTCCTTACAAGTCAAATTTAAAATTGTCCCTTCCTTCACGGTCATCCCATTATCCCACAGGAGGGTACATTATCTGAATGTTCCTCCTGCTCTCTTTCTCCTACACTTGACACCATTAATTTCTACATATTATTTAGCTGCCTGTGTGACAGAGCAGAAAGGGCTTTTGGTATGGGATCATGAAAGCTTGGGTTTGAGTACAAGCTCTTCCATTCATTTTTAGTTTGAATTTGGCAAATAAGATAGCCTGTCTATTTATAAAATGGAGACGATAAATTTTCCTTGAAAGATTGGTGAGAAGATTGTTAAAATAAAGATGCAGGACTTTGCAAAAAATGATTCATTCTTAATGCACAATGATCCCTTTTTCTTCCCTGGATTGATCTGTCAACAACTTTACAGAATCTTTCAGGAAGTACTTGGTTCATGAAGTCTAGATAGAAAGTCATAGATATTGTTAAAATGTATAATAGCAAATATAGCTCTTACTGCTCTCTTTGTGAGAGCATTTAGTTAATTTTCCATTTTCCTCTAGAAGAGGACACAGAATTATTAGCCTAAATGTGGAAAAATATTATGACTTACTTTCTATATAATCCTTCCAACCATCATTACTTCTTCCCTCTGTATTCTTTAAAAATATTTAATGTTAGGAGTCCATTTTATTTTTCACTGTCTACATCATGTATAGTTCTGCTAATTATTGAACTCAGCAAAATTAATACTGCTATGTAAAAAAGAAAGAGAAATCCTCATGCATTTCAACTAACTAGATAACATGCTTCTCAAGTTTTCTGCATGATGCCTCACTCTTTTTGCTTGGTGTTCTTCTAATTTGTTATGTTTCTGCTTCTTCAGATTATGTGCATCTACAAGAATTAAAAGTACATGATCACTGTATGGTGATGTTGTAACTGCACTTCTGGTGAGCATAACATAAAGTTATAAACTGGTTGAATCACTATGTTTTACATCTTAAACTAATGTAATATTATGAAGAAACTATATTTCAATAAAAAATTAAAGAACTCTCAAAAAATAAACATCCATACAAATAAAAATGAAGTACATGATCATGAAATGATATGGGATGATAAAAAATGTCATGTATTAGGCATTTAAAACAAAGCTTGAAATGTGAAGTGACTCCCATTCATTCATTTAACATCTAACATTTTCTAAACTCCTCTCTCTATATATATATATGTATGTGTGTGTGTTTATGTGTGTGTGTATGAATATATATATATATATATATATATATATATATATAGTGTCCACAGATGGATGGACAGATACAGAAATATATATGTACATATATATTTTTAACTAAAAATTTTAAATAAAAATTATATATATATGTAAGGTGTACAACATGATGACTTTACATAGTGAAATTATTACTACAGTCAAACTAATCAACAATATATCTCTTCACATAGTTATCATTTTGTGTGTGTGTGTGCATGTGTGTGTGTGTGTGTGTAGTGAGAGCATCTGAAATTTACTCTCCTAGAAAATTTCTAATGTTCAATACAGTATTACTAACTACAGTCATTATGTTGTACATTAAAGCTCTAAAACTATTCATCCCACATAACTGCAATTTTGTACTGATTGACCACTCTCTCCCCATTCTCCCACCTCATTGCTCTTGGTAACCACCATTCTGTTCTCTGCTTTTATGTATATGATTTTTTTTATTCTATATGTAAGATCATACAGTATTTTTTCCTCTGTATCTGGCTTATTTTACTTATCATAATATCCTCCAGTTTATTCAGATTGTTTCAAAAGGCATGATCCTTTTATAAGGTTATAAGATCCTTTTATAAGGTTGAAATATATTCCATATATATATATATATATATATATATATATATATATTTATATTTCTGTATCCGTTCTTCCATCAATGGACACAAGTTGTTTCTGTATCTTGCCTATTGTGAATAATGCTGTAATGAATGTAGGAACATGAATATCTCTTGAGGTACTGATTTTATTTCCTTTTGCTATGCAACCAGAAGAGTGGTTGCTGAATCACATGGTAGTTCTATTTTTAATTTTTTTGAGGAATTTTCATACTATTTTCCATAATGTCTACACCAATTTACATTCCCACAATGTACAAGAGTTCTCTTCTCTCCACATCCTCATCAACACTTATCTTTTATCTTTTTGATAATAGCCATCCTAACAGATTTGAAATGGTATCTCATTGTGGTTTTGATTTGCATTTCTCTAATGATGAACAATGTTAAGCACCTTTTCATATACCTGTTTGCTATTTACATGTCTTATTTGTAAAAATATTTATTTAAGTTCTCTGCTCATTTTTAAATTGGGTTGTTTTGCTATCAAGTTGTGTGAGTTTCTCATATACCTTGGATATTAATCCTTTATCAGATATACAGTTTGGATAAATCTTACCTTTTTGTTTTGTTGGTGGTTTTCTTTGCTGTGAAGAAGGTTTTCAGTTTGATGTCATCCCACTTGTTTATTTTTGTTTTTGTTTCCTGAGCTATTAAATGAATCCCCAACAGCGCTCCAAAGTGGTTGTTCCATCATATACTTTCCATCAGTAATGGAAAGTTCTACTAGCTTCACAAACTCACCAAAACTAGGAATTGTCAGTCTCTAATAGCAACCATTCAGGTGGGTGGATAGTTATATAATTTTAAGTTTTAATATGAAATATGACTTTAATATGAGCTGTGAAAATGTTATCATCTTTTTAAGTACTTAGAAGCCATTTGAATGTCCTTTTTTTGTGAAATGTCTGTCATGTATTTTATATGTTTTTGTTCCTGTTTCTGCCTTACTTTAAAATATTGATTAATAGGAACCCTTTATACATTATGAATATGAGAACTTGTTAGTTAATATGTATTGGAATTATGTCCCCTTCTGTTGCTTGCTTTTTCATTCTTCTGATTAAAGAAAATTTTTAATTCTAATGTAACCTAATTTATCTGTCTTTTTTTTACAGATATTTGTATATGTATGTATTTATATTTGCACTGTTCCAGAAATGTTTACTTACCTAAGTTTATGAAATAATTCCTCTGACACTTCCAGAAGCTTTATTGCTCCATCTTTACAATGATTATAGACATTGAAATTGGAATTGATTTGCTTATGTTCTAGAATAAATGTCAAATATCATTTTTCTATGAGTTATACTTATTAAAATTTATTAGATGACCATTTCCTCACTATTCTACCACATCATTATGATGTGTCTTCATATATATATCAGTTTGTTTCTGAACACTCTATTCTTTGCATTATTCTATTTTTCTATTATACTACTCATAAAACAGTATTTTAATTAGTATGGCTTCCTAATAAACACTTATATTTAAAAGAGTAAAATAATCCCACCCTCTTCTTATTTATCTTTAAGACTGTCTTAGCTATTCTTTCTCTTTGAATCACCATACAAATTTCAGGATGAACTTCCAATATCAAAAACAAAACAAACAAAAAACCTCAAAATTTTTGTTTGGGATTGCACCAAATCATTTATTTGGGGATAATGCTATCTCTTTAATATTGAGCCTATAAATCAATAAATATGGTATATCTTTACATTTATTTAGGTTTTCCTTATCATTTATGGCACTTTATATTTTTTTGAGTAGATTTATTTCTATTATCTGGTGTTTTTAATGTTATTTTAAATGTTTTTATTTTCTTATTTTTTTATTAAGTGTCTACAGAATAGAAATTTTTATACAATTACCTTGTATCCAGCAATTCTCATAAATTCACCAACTTACAAATGTTGTGTAATGTATTTTCAGATTTTTCTAGATTTTCTGCTTCCATAATCATGTAATCTGAGAATATAGTTTTATCTTTTTTTTTTTTTTTTCCATTTCGTATACCTCTTTCTTCTTCTCTTACTTGAGCCCAGAACATTCAGTGAACTGGAATAGAAGCAGAGATAAATAAGCATTCTTATCTAATGCTTAGATTAGCATTAGAGATAAATAAGCATTCTTTATCTCATTTCTGATCTCCAAGAGTGAGTTCTAACATATTGCCATTAAATATGTTGTTTTCTGTTTTTTTGTTTTGTTTTGTTTTTTCCATAGGTTTCCTTTATTTAATCTGGCAAATTCTTTTCTATTTCTAATTTAATGTGTTTTTGTCAGGAAGAGGAGTAGAATGTTATTGTTTCATACTATTTGTTTTGCTCTGCCTTCTTTAGTTTTAGGAAGAGATTAGTCACTGTTATGGAGTATAAAAAAATAAATATTTAACAATTTTCTATAGAATTCTACTTTAATGCTGGTAAATGCCCATGACTATAACCCAGAGTAAATTTTTTAGATAGCATAAATGGAGTTGCCAATTTAAAAAATCAGTTTATGGGACCCCTAGGTGGCTCAGTGGATTAACGCTCTGCCTTAGGCTCAGGCCATGATCTCAGGGTTCTGGGATCCAGCCCCACATTGGGCTCTCTGCTCAGCAGGAAGCCTGCATCCCCCCCCCCCCCACCATCACTGCCTGCCACTCTGCCTACTTGTGATCTCTGTCAAATAAGTAAATAAAATCTTAAACTAAAATCAGTTTATGAATTAGTTCATACGTAGTATTTTAACAATACATTTCTCAAGAAAACTTTTGGTATTGTGTAGAATGAAGTGATAGTGTGAACTTTCCTGTGTATATCAGTTATCAAGACAGATATGTGACTTTACATGGTCCTTCTGCCCAAACACAACATTCAGCCATCTGACTTTATTCTCAGCAAAGCTGACACTCTTTCTTGCCTCCTCTGCTTTATATTTCTCCTTAACACTGTTTAAAAATGCTTTTTCCTAGCATATTGTATTTTTCTTAATCTTTTTTTTTTTTCACTTTTTCTCTTTCTCCCACTAAAATCTAAGATCCAAGAGAACATGCTTGTCTATTTTATCAGTGTGGTACCCTGGCATTCAGAACAAATGCTTATAATAGCAAGAGGGAAAATTAGAACAGCATCAAGATTTCTAGCATAAGCAGTATAGAATTACTAGGATAACTAACTTTGGTCAAAGGATATAGGGAAATGTCACTTCTTTTTTTATCAGTGGTAATAATAAGATAACTGGGATGCTGGGGTTAATGTAGAGTATGAAATCATTCCTAATACCTGGCTTGCTAAAATGTAACGTAGAGGGCACTGGGGCCAAGGAAAGGTTTTAAAGAATGGCATAGGCCTTTGGAATGCCCAGGCCTGCCGTTCTGCCATAGAAATGCCTCAGAGACTTGCCTTCCCCAAATCCTTCTTAGCCCAAACATCACCCTGTGATCTAAGAGATGTATGCAATGTCCCCTAGGCTAGTTTAGCAGAACTCTGTAGAACACACAGATTAGTGTATCGTATCTTTCCTGTAAACAGATCCTCCCAGTTCTAGTAAGACCCATTGTCACACATCACTTTTTTGAGAAACAGAGTGATAAAGATTTATGATTATCCTGAAGCATGAATAAAGGTGAAAGCAACGAAGAGCATACAGTCTTGGTCTCTGACCATTGACCACCTTGCCTTCTCTCTCCCTGCAAAGTCGAGTAATCTTCCATCGGTCAGTACAGGGATTGCAGGCCTTTCCCAGGTTTTGGAGGGATATAACATGTGGAATGAACTGATCATATGGTGTTTTAGACTGACTCTATTGATGCGGGAGAACTAGGTTTTTGTCTCATGGAGTCAAAGAAGAAATTTCTCAAACAATGGAAAGTGAATAAAGTGATAGAAGTTTCCTAAGTGAAGATACAGAAAAAGCTCTCTAGAGTGAGAGGGGTCCCAACAGGGTTGCCAACCAGGGCCTTTAAGTTTTGTCTTTTGTAGAAAGCTAACTAGAGAACTTAAATCCTTTCAACATTTCTACTGGTACTACCACTGAGCCAGGACTAGTGATAACACCTTCCATGGCCCACCTCCCCCCAAGGGTCTGGTTATTCTTTGTTGGTCACATGTGATTATCATAAAAGACACCCAACCCCCACACCTAGGGCAGGGTGGCCCAGTTTGTTCTCCTTCTCCAGTTTTCCCCACAGCTCCACATTTTTGGGATTTCTGTGAGCCTGATAACAAAGACCCCTATCTATCTCTCCTTACCTAGCCCCGTTTGTTTCCTACACACTATGATTAATAATGTGTATTATTTTTAATCATTACCTTATTTTATCATAACAACAATTGATCAGTTTGGCAAAGTCACTGTTACTTTGTAATATACCCTGTTATTACTCTGTTGGGCAGTGTTATAAATTCTATTTTAAAACGAGGAAACTGGGGCACCTGGGTGACTCAGTGGGTTAAAGCCTCTGCCTTCAGCTCAGGTCATGATCCTGGGATCCTGGGATCGAGCCCCGCATCGGGCTCTCTGCTCGGCGGGGAGCCTACTTCCTCCTCTCTCTCTCTGCCTGCCTCTCTGCCTACTTGTGACCTCTGTCTGTCAAATAAATAAATAAAATCTTTAAAAAAAAATAAAAAAATAAAACGAGAAAACTATAGTTTAGAGAGATTACAAAATATACATCTTATATAGTGAAAACATACACGTTCTATAGTGGATGAACTAGGTTTCAAATAAGTTATTATTTAAGAATATAAATTTAATTACAGTTCAATACTGATGTAACACAGCTGATACTTTAATCACACTGATGGGTTATTTATTTATTTATTTACTTACTTACTTTCATTTAGTTTTTGATGAGTTCTTTAAAAAAAAAAACATAATTTCCCAGCATTTACATTAAACGATTCTGATATTAAAAGTCTGGAATGGGGCCCATTATCTATATTTTTCTGCAAGTTGTCTAAGTGAGCCAATGAAAAACCTTATTTGAAAGCAGGAACATGTTTGGTGGTCTTTCTTTTCCACACTTGGTTTAGGCTAATTAGAGAGAAAACTGTTTTAGTGGTGCAGCTGAGTTAAGACAACAGAAAATGGTGAAAAGGAAGCCATGACAGAACAAGAAGCTGTGGATGATAGAACTTAATGGAATGCAATGTTTGCTGAGTTATTCAGGTTTCTATTAGCAAAGCATGGACACTGTAGGTATCATGAAATAAAAGAATTCCACTGGGTGTGGTGCATAGACAATGAATCTTGGAACACTTAAAAAATAATAATAATAAATAAATTGTAAAAGATTAAAAAAAGAAATAAGGAATTTCGCTTTACACAATTGTGGAGGAACCAGAAAAGTAGAGGTCTAAAAAGAGGGTTAGAAAGATCAAAGGGAAGTCTGTAACAAGCCCTGACATAGGTGATAGAGTGAGGGTTTCCAAGAAAATCTAGGAATGAGGTATGTCTCCCTGCTACAGAAGAACTGTGATGGTGACTTGGGACACATGTGTGTGGCAGGATGTTGTAGCTGTTCCCTCCTAGAGTTTGATGAGGATCAGACTCCTGTTTCACATAAGGTCCCTGCCCAAAAGCTTGTTAATACACTTCCAAATAAAAAATAAATAAATAAATAAAAAAGTGAAGAAATACTAATGCTAAGAAAGTCGGCAACATAATGGGAAAAAAACAAAGTAAGATAAATGTACTCTAAGTGAAATAAATCTATATGCAATCTGCTGGAACATTATTAGTGAAAATTTCCCCTAAAGGTTAACGTTTCCACCTTCTCCTGCCTGTTTTTGTGAAGAATCCAACATAACTGTGTCTTTACTCCTGGCTTATGTAGTAGGTTTCTGTTATGTTTCTAAAGATGGCTATTATTTTCAGTGTACTCTATTCTTTCAATTATCTGTATTATAATATTATTGATCATGGGTTTGTGCTTATCTCTTAAGGCTAATGCCTTCCTGAGTTTGAAAAAAACAAAAACAAAACACTTGTTTTGAGCCAAGGGTGATATATCAGCAGGGCCAGCAATTAGAAAGGAGAGTTTTTCCTGATGCAAAAAAGAGCAAGGTGTGGACCCCACCAGCACATCTGTACTTGTCTTTCATTTTCTCTAATCAACAACAACCTTCTTAGTAAAATGCTGCTGCTTTGTTTTTATCTCCCAAATATTGAGTATTTTCACATTTGTCCAATATTGCACATGTTCACTTTTGTCCAACTCTGTTTACAAATAAGAATATAAATGCCAATAAATTAATTGATGTTGGAACAGTTCAGCGTATACAGTAAGAAAAAGTTAGATTTAGATAATGACATGTAGGATAATGGGGCAAAATTTTAAGGAACAAAAATATTGCATTAAAGAAATTGTTCCAAATTAAGGTATGGGTTGAGAATAAATTTAATACATTTTTTTTCCTAACTCTGTATCTCCAATCTTACATCCTATTTAATATGTATTCAGGATATTTAATAAGAATGGAAATAACTGCAAAGCCAGAAAGTAATAGCAATAGTTAAGCTTGCTATTATCTATATTGTCTTGTATTGTATTGGGATGACAAAATTTTCTTCCATGACCTGCTGGTGTTACGTAACTAAAAAAGGCTTTCCTGTTATTTTTCCGTCTCTTCTATACTACATCTCCTTTCCTAATACACAATTGAGCAGTTCTCTGACTTTTACCATGAGACGTGACCTAATTTCCACTTTCGTGGCATTCCCATTTATTTTCTTCTCTGTGTTACTCTCAATGTAGTCAATTTTTTATCTCCCCAGTGCATCTGTGCTTTTTATTCAGTTATAAAAAAGTTTTTTTTTAACATCAGTGATTTTTAATTTAAAGAGAATAAATTATCTTTCACACATTGTCTTTTACATTTCCTTCTTATTGAGCTAAGCTTTTGGGTATCTATTTTGCTCATATGAATTTTAATTATAGTGTTAATTATATTTTTCAGAAACTGCCTTTTTAATATATTTCCAAGTTTCCATTCATTCATACTTATTCAACTATTTGTTCTGACTTGCCTCAAGGACCTTTTTTTCTATATTTTATGTAATCTAACAAAGGCATGAAAGTTGAAATGTAGGAGCTGACACAGAAATCAAGCAATGAAAATTAGGACTGATAACCGATAAAAGTTCAAAAAGGGATAGTTGTTATCAGATATTAGCCAAAAATCAGGACTTAAAATCAGCCTACATTGCTTGAGTACTCTTAAAATATATAGGCCATAGAAATTAGGATAAAACTATTCAGAAACACTGGCTTTTTAAATTCATTTATTCTCTAGTACTAGAAAATGCTAGGTAATGATCAGAATTCATTAGTAAGATCAAGCTTGAAAGTGAATATGAATATGTGATTATCCAAGAATCTATGCTGGTCTGTGTTATCATATGTGTCTGCTTTTCTCATCAGAACAAAATCTCTTTTGCATGGAGAGCTTGTGTCATTTATTAACCTGTCACCTCTACCCAAAAGCAATCACAAGGATTTGAAGCAATTATTGTTTTATAACTCATAAATAAATAAATAAATAAATTTAAATAATAGCTAAAATACCTCAAATGTTACAAAAAAGAACAAAGACAAGGTTAGAACATTAAAAAATATATATGAATAGAATCCAAAGTGATGTCTTTCATAGTCAAAGCAGTTACTAATGCTTCAAAGTTTCTATCTTAATTTTCATCAAGCTCTTCAATATGTTCTCATACACTTCTTTGATTTTATGGCAATACATCTATTTTCTCTCATGCTTTATGCTTCCAAATGAAGATGAAAAATCAATTACTTCTGAATTGAAAATACTGAATCCCGTTGAAATGCGATTCTCATATTAAGTTTGTAACCCTTAATGTAGTTCTAAGAGGTGATCAAATTTAACGTGTATGTGTTTTATGGAAAATTAAGATGAGTCATGCTAACACTAAGTTATTGATGTGATGCTTCAACTTAAGCACATTAAGCAGGAAGTTCTTACCATAAGCCTTCCACTGTATATCTGTATTAATAAAACTTGCTGCCGTTCTTTAAAACATGGATATATCCTAACACTATTAAATATTAACATGGGTGGCAATGGCTAAAAATGTTAGAGCAGTTCAGAGAAGAAAGAGAGAAGAGTTGTTTAGACAAGACTTTCTCAAGGGATAAAATGAGCTAGCTACAGAAATATTTGAATACAAAATTCCCCTACAGGATCTCAATTGTTGCTAATATATCTCTTTTACTTATTTACATTTTCTCATAAATATCATAATCTTAAAGGATGTTCCCTCTGAAAACAATTATAAAATTAATTTCTTAAAATATCATTCTTTTTTTTTTTTTTTAAGATTTTATTTGACAGAGAGAGATATCACAAGTAGGCAGAGAGGCAGGCAGAGAGAGAGGGAGAAGCAGGCTCCCTGCCGAGCAGAGAGCCCAACACGGGGCTCAATCCCAGTACCCTGAGATCATGACCTGAGCCGAAGGCAGAGGCTTAACCCACTGAGCCACCCAGGTGCCCCTTAAAATATCATTCTTGGGCACCTGGGTGGCTCAGTGGGTTAAAGTCTCTGCCCTCAGCTCAGGTCATGATCTCGGGGTCCTGGGATCAAGTCCCATATCAGGCTCTCTGCTCAGAGGGGAGCCTATTTCCTTCTCTCTCTCTGCCTGCCTCTCTGCCTACTTGTGATCTCTCTGTCAAATAAATAAATAAAATCTTTTAAAAAAATAAAAAATAATCATTCTTGTAAACTTTCTAGATAGAATGTTTCACCAAAACTATTAGCTTGTGGGCAAAATTCAATTATCTAGAAATACCTATGTGTAAATTTGACAAGTTCTTATTCATTTATTTCTTAATTTATTACTTTAACTACTAGCTTTTAGTCCCCTATCATGTGCCAGACAGTGTTCTAGGAACCAAGGATAAAAGGGTATATTTTCCTATAAATCCTGGAGTCTATGAAAGATAGAGCATATGCAGAATAAGTAAGTAACATACACAACAGTTTCTTAACTGAGGCATTTTTGCTATTGGGTCAGATAATTCTTTGTTGTGGGAGTCTATCCTGTGTACTATAGGATTTTTTAGCAGCAGCATCCCTGGTTTACATGTTAGATGCCAGTGTCTTTCCTTCCCTAGTCATGGAAACCAAAAATGTTATCAGGTATTCCCAATGTCCCCTAAGGAACAGAATAGCTACTGCCTGAAAACCAACATATAGAGTATACTAGATGCAAAGTGCCTTGAGGAACAATAAAACTGCACAGATGGTTTTCCATCTGTGAAGAAGAACCATAGTCTTCTTCCGTTTGTGTCTTAACTCAGAGTTCACCTTCCACTTGAGAATCTAGAAGAAAGGTTGTCAGAAAACAGCTCCTAACTGAGCAGCTGCTTCCAAAGAACACCATGGAATTAAAGGATTTTTTTTTTTTTTAATGGTAAGTTAGTTAACTGACAAGGGCAGGAACCACTTGGGAGGACTAATGTAGTATCCAGACAATATGTTGAAAATTTTTCATGTTGGGTTATTCCATTGTCTCCAATTTTGCATTTCTCATATTCTGCCATAATTTCTATTAGGGATCCTTCTTTTATTATTATTTTTTTTCAAGATTTTATTTATTTATTTGACAGAAAGAGACACAGTGAGGGAGGGAACACAAGCAGGGGGAGTGGGAGAGGGAGAAGCAGGCTCCCAGTGGATCAGGGAGTCTGATGTGGGGCTTGATCCCAGGACCCTGGGTTCATGACTTGAGCCAAAGTCAGACTCTTAACATCTGAGCCACCCAGAGGCCCCCCTTTCTTTTATTATTTTTTCTCTTTCATCTGCTAATAATTTCTAAAACAATGACATCATCTTTCAATAATTAGTCCAGTTGTCTGTAATGATTAATCTTCTTTCTCTGTTGCTGCCTTTCAGAAATAAGGAGTAGATTCAGAAGGCATAGGGCCATGGTGAATGATAGAATATGTGATGAGACTAAAGTACATAAGCATCAAATTCAAAGCTCTTTTCCTATTAAACTCATTGCTTCTTAAAATTAATTGGTTTTAGGGACGCCTGGGTGGCTCAGTTGGTTAAGCAGCTGCCTTCGGCTCAGGTCATGATCCCAGCGTCCTGGGATCAAGTCCCACATCGGGCTCCTTGCTCATCAGGGAGCCTGCTTCTCCCTCTGCCTCTGCCTGCCATTCTGTCTGCCTGTGATTGCTCTCTCTCCCTCTCTCTCTCTGACAAATAAATAAATAAAATCTTTAAAAAAAAAAATTAATTGGTTTTAGATCATCATCTCTGTAAGACAGAAGTCTTAACTAAAATATCAATGTGTTTCACAGCTGAGCAATGATGCAAAAATAAATAAATAAATAAATAAAGCATTACATATTTAAATACCTAAGTACATATTTCCATGAAAATTAAAATACAAGAAGGAATCTTCTATCTGTAATTATAGATTTTGCTTTTATTGCTTCTTTTCTCAAATAGATCATATTTTTATTATCACTGTGGAAACATTTAAACAATTCTTCCTTTCATACTACACTGCAGTCACCTGAATATGAAACATCTAATGCAATATTGACTGATAAGCAGGGATTAAAGTGGTAACAGGGATTAAAGTGGCCAAATTACTACATAATATGGATAGGTAAGTAATAAATTGGTTATTTTCATTTTCTTTTAATTGGTTACTTTCTAACAAAATTTCTTCACTCTGCTTTTCACAAATATGTCAGATTTTTATGTTTTATCAAGTACTATGAAGGTGTTTAAGTCCACAGTTAATGAGCAACACAGAATAGTTTCCATCTAAACACGATACTTAAAAAAACCACCCACCTTCAAAAGTACATTTTAAAAAACAATACATGACAGAGGCCTATTGCATTCAATTCTCTAAAATTAATATTAAATCCATATAAGCAGGGGCTGTGTGTGTGGATTTTTTAATATTCTATTTATTCTCTGTCATCACAACCTATTCAATACACACAAAATGAAAATGAACTGCTATTGAGCTGCACAGCATTGTGGGAATATGTCCTTCTCAAAGTGCTATAGGAAACAGACCTGAAAAATTCTTATTTGAACTACTGTAAGAAATATTACTGGGAATTATGTTAACTATATTATAGAGTTTGAGTTTTATGATTGCTCACTGGCAAAAAATGTCTAAAAGAAAGTCTCTAAAATAACTGTTTGATTGATATTATAAGCATTAGATATTCTCAATTAACCTGAGTTATTTTCCCTGATGGAATTCATGGAATGATTAAAAACAAAATTTGTGTCCTAACCATCATCCATACATAGATTTGTATTGTTTGTATTATCTTCATTGTTAATGACATGATATGGCTCTACCCTAATATTATTTTATTATTTATCCTTGTTATTTGTATATAAATAACATAAACAAACTGTTCTCAAAACTTAAGACATAGACATGTATTAATTTTTATAGATAAAACATTTTTTTACTCCAACATAGGGCTTAATTATATATTTATCATTTGAAATTTAAACTATTTATATAAAGAATCATTGAATGAAACAACACCAACAAGAGCAATAAAAGCAAGTATTCCCTAAATTTCTACAGAATCATATGTCCCAGTTTGGCAACTCAATACCAGATCAACAGGACTCACAAGTCTCGACAGTAGCCACAACCCTTCTTCACATTGCTCCAGTACGGGGTTCAATTTTCACCTTATTAGATTCCACCCTGTGTGAAGGCTTCCTGATACTTCCTTTGAAAATGACTCTTTAAAAAATTAACCACAAAAACAAAGCATATTTGAACCAGGAAATCAAAAAATATGTATAGATAAACACAAATAACTTCTTATATGTGTGCATTAACATTTCCAAACTCTCTTCTATGAACATCTGTGCTATGACAAGGTAGAAATGAATATATTTCAGAGAAATTATGGAATCATTACAGTCATATTTTGTAATTCCCTCTTTTCATTCACTATCCTTTTTTTCAACCTCATTAAGCACCCTCTCTCATATATTTTTAATGACCATAAATTAATCTACCTAATGGACTTACCATAATATGTTTAGGAACTTTCATTATTAGGTGAGTTAAATGATTCAGCAATGTAAGCAATGTTTTGACTACAGTGAACAGTTTAAATTTTGAGTGGATGAGTTCCAAAGGATCAGTTCTTTGAAGTACAACTGCTGAGGCAAAAAATCAAACCAAATACCAAAATTTTGACATAAGATGTCAAATTGTTTCAAAAGCTGCAAAAAAATTTTACTACATCTGCACTAGATTGTTCTTGTTATAATGACATATTTATCATATTGCCACCAGCTTAAGAATAATTAGTGATTATATGAAGTCAGACCTAGACTCTTTAACTTGCCATTCAAAAACATTTTGTGCAGACTCATTTTGTATGGATTTCTCCTTTTACTCTAAATGTTTAAAACAGGAAAACTAATTTTTATGGATGGATTCCTTTTCGTTTGTGTTCTGCCCATTCATTCACTTTGTCACTCCACTTGTTCCTCACAAATACTACCAAATAAAATTATGTATTTACATGAAGCTTCATGTGTAACCCACAATCAATTTTAAATGGAAAATAAATCAAATCTTATAAAGGAAAGTGGTATGACCTCCAATTTTATAAACCCTACCTTCATTACAATATGGATCTAGAAAAGTTATATTATTAGAATTACTATTAGAATTATAATAAAAGTTATATTTAGTGGATGCTTAGTATATGCTAGGCACTGTGCAAAGTGGTTAGCAAAGACCAACTGAAAACTTCTCTAGGTAAGGTATCCATTGATTGATTGATTGATTTCTATTTACTTATTTATTTAGTGATGTTTATTCAAAACTTACTATATGCAAGACTATGTTCAGGTCTGGACTGCAGTATTTAATAAAACAAAGTACCTTTCACTTAGATTTTGTATTCTAGAGAAGATAATTTAGCTTATTATCCACACACTTTAGGCAAAGAAATGAAGGTTTAGGATTGTTTGATAACATTTAATGCTGAAGTTCTATTGGACTTTTTACAGTTTTGTTTGAAATGTTGCCCTCACACATCTATCTTCAGCTGGTATTCCAGGAGTTTGAACACCTGAATATCACTTTATCTACTTCAGAATTATTATGTTACAAAATTATTCATAGCTCTTTTTTCTTTGGGGGAATAATAATTTATCAAAATGATATAAACGTAACTGGCTAGTTGATGTATCTATATACCTCTCTAATCTCTCTATGTGTATCCATCTACAAATATACATTTATAGCCCTTCCTTTGTGTGTCTATAACATAGATTTGAACCATTTTATATAGCCATTAGCTATATATTGTATCCTGCACATTTATTTTCCATTATATATAAGAATCAGTTTTCATCTCAGTATTACTGTGAAGTGATGTGAATACAGGATTTTAGTACTCAAGCTATGAGTGATTTCTTTATTTCTGAGTGTGAAAGAATTCACACACTTGAGATAAATCATTTGTCATTTGACTCAAGATTGCTGAAGCCTCTCTTCCCCTTGGATTTTTATGCTCATTATCTTTTATCTTTCTTTAAAAAACAACCCAAACCCTAACATTCATATGGTAAAAATGAAAATAATCAAATAAAAAATGCAATGTTTATTTTTGAGAAGTAATTGATAAGTTGTTTTTAGAATGCCATCTCTCATTTCAATAATCTTTATTAATCATTTCTGTTGACTATCTTACAATTAAAGTTTTGAACTCCATTTCTATGAAGGAAATACAATTTTTAAACATTTTTTTTACAATATATTTAAAATCAGGCAGCATCAACTGGACTGATGGCATTGCTGGAATCATAGAACAGGAACAATGTCTATATATGCTTTTTTGACTCCACAGTTTCTAGCACAGGATTTCACTACATGAAACATTTTAAGGTGACTTTCCAGGAAATTAGGTCTTCTTTGTATTTTGTATTTGTATGCTTATCTAATATAAGAACTGGAAACCAGGGGCACCTGGATGATCAGTTGGTTAAGCATCTGCCTTCAGCTTAGGTTCTGGGATCCAGCCCCATGTTGGGCTCCCTGCTCGGCAAGGAGCCTGCTTCTCCCTCTCCTTCTGCCATGCCCACTGTACTCTCTCTCTCTCTCTAGTAAATAAATTAAATCTTAAAAACAAAAACAAAAGCAAAAACAGAAAACCACTGGAAACCAGAATTAATAGTGATAAACTAAGTTCAAATGAATAGTTAAGTGTCTGGTATAACAGACCAAAAGTGTCTGTTATACCAGATCACTTGGAAGCCGATTTAAGAAATAGTTAGCTCCAGACAATAGGGAAAGGAGAATTAAAGAAACTTTCCTTTTAACACTAATGTAAGAAAATTATATAAATGTTAGTTACTCAGGAAGTTCCTTTAAACCTAACAGGAGATCTTATTGAACTAAGATCATATAGAAAAATACTATAATTAGAGAGGGCATCTGTATTCAATGTTGTCATTCAATGAAATTATTTCTGTGAAGAATTATTTCTTCTGCACAAAATCTATTTAAATTCATTAAGAAATATCTTGGAAATAGATTTATTTCCAAAAAATGCTATAAGATGGAAAATATATTCTGTTTGATAAGAGAATTCATTAAAACCTAGAGATAAAAGACATGCCAAATAATTTAGATTGGCGTATATTTTTGTCACAGTCATAGCCTAATAAAATACATTTACTTTATTATTCCTACAAACATACCACTTTGATCTGGGAAGGAGTTTTATAACTATATTCATAGTCACACAATAGCTAAAAGTATCTAATTTGCCAAAGATCTACCAAGCATTAAATTTTAATACTGGAATCAAAGTGTCATTGTATAAGATATGTGTATAATTAGAAGAAAATATTGTATTTGGAAGGAGGCTGATTAATGATGAAACTAGAATTGGTGCTTGTATTTGGCCGTCTTGGCTATCTACCATTTTTTAAAACAACTACTCAATAAATAAATCTGTAAATTTATAGGAAAAAATAAAAAATACAGATTTATGCCAACCCACTTCCATAATTTCTTATATGTAAAATACAGGTGTAGTTTATGTTAGAGATATAACCTCAGTTTATATTAAAATACATCAAAAACAAGTGATATTGGTATTATTTAGTGTAAAAATAGTCTCAAACACCCTTCAATTCTTTGTGAGGTAATTAACTTATATGCTGTTTGTAAGATAAATAATTACTTATTGTAAACAAAAAAGATAAAATATTTTAACATTATAAAATGGAGAAAAGCATAAAGGAAAAGATTAATGTTTATTCATAATCTCTTTACCCAGAAATTTATAAAAATAATGTAAGTTTGGGGCTTTATCTTCTTAGTTTTCTATTTCCATAATATGAGTAATATATAGGGTATATTTTATAACTTTAACTTAAATTTTATTATATGTCAATCATCTATATTGTTAAAATTTTCAATTTTTCCTATTTTTATTTATATTTTATTTTACTTTATTTCATTTTATTTTATTTTATTTTATTTTTTCCAGTGTTCCAAGATTCCTAGTTTATGAACCACACCCAGTGATCCATGTAATATGTGCCCTTCTTAATATCCACCACCACACTCACCCACCCCCTACCCCTCTCTCCCCCAAAACCCTTAATTTTGGGGGGCCTGGGTGGCTCAGTGGGTTAAAGCCACTGCCTTCGGCTCAGGTCATGATCCCAGGATCCTGGGATGGAGCCCCGCATAGGGCTCTCTGCTCAGCAGGGAGCCTGCTTCCTCCTCTCTCTCTGCCTGCCTCTCTGCCTACTTGTGATTTCTGACTGTCAAATAAATAAATAAAATCTTAAAAAAACAAAACAAAACAAAAACCTCAGTTTGTTTCTCAGTGTTCACAGTCTCGCATGGTTTGTCTCCCCATACGTTTTCCCCCAACTCACTTCTCCTCTCCTTCTCCCAATGTCCTATGTGTTATTACTCATGCTCTACAAGTAAGTGAAACCTTATGATAACTGACTCTCTCTGCTTGACTTATTTCATTCAGCATAATCTCCTCCAGTCCTGGCCATGTTGATACAAAAGTTGGGTATTCATCCTTTGTGTTTTTAAAAAAGATATGTGAAGGTCCATACAAAAAAAAAAAAAAAATCCCCTTTGTTCTGGTATTTCATTTCCTCTCCATCCAACTCAACATTTAGCAGCATCCTTAATTTAATGATACATCTAATATTTTTATTGTATTTACCACATGTGTAAATTGTAAAAATATACTGTATTGTCTTCTTAAAATTTCCCTAAATGTTATCATCTGCATCTATCTTTTGTACCTTGCCTTTTTACTAAATTCATTTTTTAAAGTATCTGTCCAGGTTTATATACATTTAATCATTAATTTTTACTGCTACATAGAACACACACATAACCTATTTCCTTTTTTCTACTGGCATAAAAACAAGATGGTTCTAATTCTACATTATAGCCATGCCATACCAAATTTTGCATTTCCTTGTGCAAGTGTGAAAGTTTTTCTTCAGATTTCATGCCTCCCACAGAATTCCTACTCCTAGGTTATGTGTGTCTTTCATTGTGTTAATTATTGCTGAAGACCTTTCCAGAGTGTTGAGTTTACATCTCACTGAAAAAACCCAAGTATCCCGTATCCATTTCTTCCTATTATGTCCATAGCATATCCTACAAATAATGCTTAAAAGTATTTTGTATATATTTTTTAGACCTAGAAAGATATTTCAATTTGTTTGAAATATGTCGAGGTTGCTGGTAGAGCAAAATGTCATTTCACGCTTTTGTTGGCCATTTGAGTCACCCTCTTTAGGAATTGACTGCCCATCATTTCTCCCACTTTTTTCCGTTGAATTGTCTTTTGTTAACAGTCCTTAGACATTCCAGTGTTCCAAGAGGACATTGTTTAAATATCATCGATGCCATGCAATATGTGCATATATTGCATGGAGTACTGGGTGTGGTGCATAAACAATGAATTCTGGAACACTGAAAAGAAATTAAAAAAATAAATAAAAATTAAAAAAGAGGAAAATATTATTGATGCCAAATTCTTTCAAATAATTTCTTTCACTTTGTTTTCTCAACTTTATGTCTCTTTTCTCATATGAAATGCTAGTATTATCAATTTTATCAAGCTCCTATTTTATTTTTCGAATTGAGCATCCTACTGAAGAAATTATTTTTTTCATAACAGAAATATTTCTCTATTTTTTGATAATGTTAAAGTTGTATTTCAGTTTTCTCTCTAATGTATGAGGAAATATTGGTGTATAGTATGAGGTCAAGAACTAATTTCATACTTTTCCTCCTACATGTGATGAATTAATTATTTTCAAAAGAATTTATTATATAGTTAAGATTTTCCTGCCTGATTTATAAAGCAAACTCTAGTCACAGATATATATGGTCTTTTTCTGCCAATTTGTCTATATGTATGCCAATCCCGTACTGTTTTAATTAGTATTGCTCTATTATCCAGGGTTTGATCAGGAAAACAGAAGCCAAGCCAGAGAGTTCAATGCAGTGAATTTAATATGCAAATTATCTGTAAAGTTCACAGAACTAAAAGAGCAAAAAGGAAATGGTGAGACAACTCAAAGTTTAGCAACAGCAAAAGGGCACTACTATCTGTAGGGCTGGAGAGAGCCATGAGAAAGCCATGGTGTTTGTGAGATCCTGTGGTTATGATGGCAGGAAATGTTTGCTCTGGATATAGCCAGAATCTTGGAGGAGATGCAACCACCGCTAGAGATGCTTCATTGAACAAGAGAGAAAAGAGGAAAAATAATCAATTTTCCCCAACTCTCACTCTTTACTCTTCAGAATACCATCCATTAGCCTAAGGCCAGTAAGTATGGTGGTTTGGGAAATGTGGTTTTATTTATCAGTGCAGATAAATAATGAGCAAATTAAGTGTATAATAAATCCCAATATAAGGTAAAGTTATGCCACCACCTATTCTTAAACTTACATAAAGTGCTTTATCTTTTTAATTTATCTTGATTTATTTATGTGAAATATAGAAGTCAGTGGTCAAATTCACTAGGTAAATGGGAAAAAAGGAGAAAAATAAAAAATAAAAGATGAGTTTGTGTTACAATTAATATATAAGCTCTTTCAGAAGTTCATGACATATTTATAAGAAGGTGGTATGGTGTGCTAATTAAGATTAGGAGGAGTAGTGAACATATTTGCAAATTCCACTATTTACTGGCTGTGTAAACCACAGATCTCTGCATCAGCTTTCTCATTTGAAAGAGGAGTACAATAACTATGTAAAGTAAATTTGTGATTTTTAAATCAATATGTGGAAAGCACTTAGAAAAAGCCCTGGTACATAGCAGGCACTCAGTGACTTTGTCATAGTTGGTGTCGTGTCATTACTATTACCATTAAGGATTTTGTTTTGTTTTTAGTTTTCCTGTCAATCATTATGATATATTATTTCACTAAGTCAATTCTTTGTAATTAACATTTGTAGTTTTATCTGTAGAAGTCTTGTATATCTTCCAAAATTTTTTTTATCCTATTTTGCGCTCTGACTAAAAATCATAGTATTCACTCCCAATTCACTAATTCTCTTTTGAATACCATCAAGCCTATAATTTTAGCATGCATTAAATTTTACAAATTTTAGTATCTATGCTTTTTTATTTCATGATTAGTTGATTTTTGCCCCCTTATTATGTCCTTTATTTTTGTTTATTTTTTTTTTAAAGATTTCATTTATTCATTTGACAGACAGAGATTACAAGTAGTCAGAGAGGCAGGGAGAGAGAGGGGGGGGAAGCAGGCTCCTCACTGAGCAGAGAGCCTGACACAGGGCTCAATCCCAGGACCCTGAAATCATGACCTGAGCCAAAGGCAAAGGCTTTAAGCCACTGAGCCACCCATGCGCCCCTATTTTTGTTTCTTAGCTACAGTTCTTTTTTGGAAGGTTAGATATGAACATGTATGTTGATGTCATATTATTGTAGTATTTATATTTCCCTGGAAAGTCAGTTTGGCTTTCATTTGTGTACACACATGTATATACTGTTTATTTCAGTATCAGTGTTCCATTTCTATCTTTTTATGTTATAGGTTCATTTTCAGTGAGAGTAGTGTGTTCTCTCTTTAACTGTATCTTGTCTAGGGTTTCAAAGTTCTTTCTCCCAGTCCCTCCATATGGTGACTTATATTGACAGTGTTCCCACACAATAATACAGAGACATCAAAGAGCCAGCCCTTGAGCCAGTAATTCCAGTTCAGTCATGGTACAAATTTTGATTGACACTCCATATCTGTTTCTTTATGCTTCTCTTAATAATAAGGTTGTGTGGGGAAAAAGAGTATAGACATAACTCACCTTTTCCCTATTAGCCTCATTTTATGATTGAGGAAACTCTGCCCCATGCCTTGATGTCATATAGTGGGATGAGATCCAGCTCCTAGTTTCACATAAATGCTTATAAATAAAATTTAAAAAAAAACAGGAATGAAAAACTAGCTAAGAAAATAAGTCATAATAATAAAAAAGTGAGATAAATTTATTCCTGGTGAAATAAATTAATAATGCAATCCATTAGAGCATTGTTAGTCAAAATTTTCCCTCAAGATAAAAACCTCTATGTTATCTTGCCTGTTTTGGTATGAGGGGTTCATTATACCTGTAACTTCACTCCTGATTAACATTTTAGGTTTCCGTTGTATATCTAAAGATACTTATAATTGTAATGCTCTGTGTTCTTTCAATTATCACCATTTTTAAATTTATTGATCATGGCCTTGGGTGAAGATGGAGGTATCCTGAAATATGAAATTATAAATCCATTTGGCTGCAAAACTCCTGTATAAGTTATATATGCCATTTCTAATCCTCCTAAGAAACATTAGAAGGTAGGTATGAAATCATGGAGCAGGTGTCTAATCTAGGATTTGAAGGTTGTTTTGTTTGATTCCAAAACTTATGCTCCCTACATTAATCACCAATTGTAGTGACAAGTAAATTTATTTTCATACTCTCTTTGCATTTTGTGGAGGTGGTAAAGTACAATGAATGTGGCACCTAGAGGGATGCAGTCAAATGAATTTGTGGCCAAAATACAAAGAATCCAAGTAGAAAATGTGTGGAATCTAAGTGATGACTTGTTGGCAGACACTATCACCACTCTCAAGATTTTAGATTGGGATGGGTAGCATTGGTAAATGAGGATCATGGATTTCTACTACAGATTGAAAGCATCACAAAGAGACTATCCCTGAGGCAAACCACATATTCCTAGTGCCTGAAGGGTCTGTTTAATGTATGGTAGAGATAATTGCAGGTTTTTCAAACATTAGTTCCAACAATAGGAATAGCATATGTTCACTGACATGGGAGTATGCAACATAGAAGTTGCATTTCTCTAGCAAACTGATAAATAGTACAGAAATTGAACATGGGGCTATAGAAGCAATTCTAACAACATCTATATTAAATAGCAACATTATTAATTGTATAGCTTCCTGATGTAACCATTTACAAAGGGGATACTAATATAATAGTCTAAGTTCTATCACAGTAGTTGAAAAATGTTTTTGTTATAATTTGTTCACATTTTATAGAATTTTTAATTAAGTTTTTATTTTTTGTAATGAGGATAGGGTTCTGAGAAACAATAGCTAAATACTGCAAAAGTGACTTACCTATATTTATAATGACCCATTATGCCAAGAGAAAAACCACCATTAAAAATGTATAATTTCTGATGTTTGTAATTTTTTTCTAAGATTTTATTTCTTTGAGAGAGAGAGAGAGAAAGAGAGAGGGCATGGAAAGGGGGAGGGGCAGAGGGACAAACAGACTCCCCACTGAGCGGGGAACCTGAGGCTGGGCTCCATCCCAGGACTCTGAGATCATGACCTGAGCAGAAGTCAGATACTTAACCAACTGAGCCACACAGGCACCCCTGTTGTTTGCAGTTTTTCATTGTGACTGCAAACTAAGTGTCATTCTGTTTCTCTTTCAGTTTACCAAGACATACGGCATCAATTATGAGATTGTAATTGAAAACAGAAAGCATACTTTTGTTGGTTTGGGGAGAGAATAACCAATTTCTTATGAAACATGCTAGGGAACTATGAGAATTCCTTTTTATCCTTCTATAATGCCATGTTGTCCTGGAAAAGGTTGAAATGTATCTAGTATTAATTCAGGAATATGTACACTCTGGAGTCCCAGTACAGTTCATCTTTCCTATTCAAATTTCCCTGCTCTCTTCAAGATTAATTTTGCACAAATCGGCATACTGCTCTTTTCATTATTACCGTGACATTCAGTTTTGCCAATGAGTTCTTAGATGGATGGAGTAAGTTATCTATGCTAATTAATGATAGTAAAATGCTCTTAAATGTTAAATCATGTTCTCAGTATATTTTAGACAAAAGCCTTTCCAAGGTGCTCTTGAAGAGTTTTTTTTTTTTCCATCCCTAAGCTATCACCTCAGCTCCCCTAAATTAATGTATTTGGCATTTCTGTATCAGAATGCTAATTTATTGAGTGAGCAAGAAGAAAATTATGGCAAATAAGCACTCTTCTGCTCATTCTTGGGAAAATGTCAAGATTCAAGATACAAATCCTCCTTTTTTCCCATTCATCTTTTATCCCACCTTTTTTTTTTCTTTCCTTCATTACTTTTATTTTTCCTTTCTCTTTCTTCTCCATATTTTGTCTTCAGCCAGTCTATTATACATTAAAAAAAAAAACTGTGTTGAGATATATGTCATTTATCTGTTCCATAATAACAAACCACCAAAATTTAATAGCTAAAAGATCAACCACTTATTTACCTCATAATTCTGCAGGTTGGCACTTGTCTGGACTCAGCTGAGTGGTTCTTCTAATCTGGGTCAGAGTCAACTGGGATTATTCATGTTTCTGTAGTCAGTTGACAGATTGGCAAGAGGCTGTCTGGTCCCAGGTGACCTTGCACACATCTCTGGCTGCTATCTGGCTGTCAGATTGAAAGATGGAAATTAGTGTGTGACTTCTTTCTCATCATTCAACATGTGAATCCAGGCTAGTTCACATGGAGGTTTCAGGATTCACAGAGCAGTAGAAGAAAACAAATTCCAATGTGCAAGCTGTTTAAATGTCTCTTCTTATTCATGTGTTATTATTGCCCATCGGCCAAAGCAAATCACATCACAGAGTGTCTAATTAAAAGCCATTGATGCAAAATCTTCCACAAGAGTCTATTTTGCTAGGTACTTCTGTTGTTACCAGAAACCAAATTCATGCAATAGTGGGTAGCACAAAGTCCAGCACATTAGGCAGACTGAGTGACTTTAGAGAATAGGGAAATTACCAGGTTGTGGTTTTTTGTTTTGTTTTGTTTTGTTTTAATATTTTATTTATTTATTTGAGCGAGAGAGCACAGCAGGAGACTGAGAGGGAAAAGCAGACTTCCCACTGAGCAGAGAGGCTGATGCAGGGCTCCATCCCAGGATCCTGAAATCATGTCCTGAGCCAAAGGCAGAGGCTTAACCCACTGAGCCACCCAGGTGCTCTGGGGAAATTACAGGTTTTGAAATTCTTCTATGTCTGTGGACTTTGCATACCTTATCTTATTTAATAAAAAAAAAAAATAGGGGTAGGATGTGTTATGTTGCTCCCAATGCCAGTGAAGAAACAAGCTAAGATTCTTTTGCTCATTATTACAAACAAGGTGTTCAGCAGAGCCAGGATCTTTGCAGAAGTATGCCTGATGCCAAAAATTGTGTTTTTCCTTTGTAGCATGCTGCAATAAGTAATAAGGCCTTTTCAGTGACACAGAATATTCAAAATTCGTTGACGTTACAGAGACATCATCCAACAAACCAAGTGCCAACTTCTGCCTAAAGGAAACAGCTTAACTCCTGCATTGTTCTCAGTGGTTTAGCAACTGTCTTTAACTCTCTGAAGCCGCCTCAGGGATGGGCTAAATTAAACGAAGTAAAAATTAAAAATAAAATCATTGCTGCAAACTTCAGAAGTACATAAGCTGAAGGCTATACTTATTGCTCTTCTAAGACCATTGACTTCAGATTTTTTCTTCTTCAAAATCTTGGTTGAATATGGATATTCAAGCCCTGAAGCCTCCTGGTAAAGTAAGAGTTCGTTCTTTCTTTCTTTCTTTCTCTTTTTTCTTTCCACTTCTACTTTTATAATTGTCTGTCTGTCTGTTAATATTTCTCAAATCTTGCTGCTTTTTTGACTAATGTTTTAGCTTTAGGCTTGCCAGCAGTGCTGCTCTTTTTAAATCTCTGCTGATTCATCCCTTTCTTTGCAGATGCCATGGTTCAAAGTGAACACCTCCAGGTGCCTCACCACTTTTCTGACCAACTGTGGCCACAAGTGCTCCAAACAAGGAGTAAGTGAACTCTGAAAGACTTAACAGCTTTTTTTTTTTTTTTTTTTTGGTCTTGTTTTTTTTTCTTTTGTTTGTTTGATCCAGATGGTTTTGAAATACTCATTCTGCTTCCATGGAGATACAAATAATATCATGGAAAAAAATCTACTTTCTTTAACTAGGAAAAATAACTGTATATAAGAACAACAACAACAAAAGCAGCAAGGAAAAAAAAATCTTTCAATTATTAGTCTTACTCTCTGGGAGATATATATGGAAGCCATTGACTATGTGTAATATATGCTAGGTAATGTGCTAATTATAGTAATATCTATAAGTAAGACCATACCTGCCCTCAAATAATTAATATTTCAGTGGGAACAGAGATGTAAAATAAATGCAATATTGCATGGAAAGGAAAACATGAAAAATGTGTACAAGGCAGACTTGGCATATATGAGGAAGCAATTCACATTTTAGAGTTTATTTGGAGAAATAAATAATTTCTGAACTCACTCAAGCAAGAATGAAATTCCATTAGAACCAATAAGAATAAGGAAGCATATCCAAGTATATGAAATCAGAAAAATATGGGCATGATTTCAAGGTATTATATTTATCATTATGCATTTCATAAGGACAAAAATAAAATAACTTTAAAGGTTCTATCCCTACTCTTTCCTGTCCCTGCATTCAATGTTAGCAATTGATGAGTTGGTAAGTATTTTAAAACTCACTAAATTTGTATTTGTTCAGAGGTTATTTTATATATACATATTATGTTATATACACTATTATGTGTGTATATATGTGTATATATATGTATATATAAACATATGTACATATATGCATATACTTATATAATATGCATGCAAACTTTTATATATATATGAACTTTATACACACACACACACACACACATGCATACACAAATATACATGCATACATATTTAAATCCAGTGACTACAATTTTACTTTATTATTTGAAGAAATTTAAGGTTCTCAACCTTGATGAAAACCTTAAGTCCTAATGATAGAAAAATAAACCCTGGTACATTCCATTTTTGTTTCTTTGACTCATTCTAACTCATTTTCTGTCAGCAGGAGAAGAATTTTTCAACTTATGTTGTCAGAGTATAATATTTAAACTGTTTAACTGCCCACTTTTTTTTTTTTTTTTTTTATTTGACGGAGAGAGAGATCACTATCACAAGTAGGCAGAGAGGCAGGCAGAGAGAGAGGAAGGGAAGCAGGCTCCCTGCTGAGCAGATAGCCCGATGTGGGGCTCGATCCCAGGACTCTGGGATCATGACCTGAGCTGAAGGCAGAGGCTTTAACCAACTGAGCCACCCAGGCACCCCTCAACTGCCCACTTTTAATGGCTATATACAGACCCCAAAATTTAAAGATCTGTTGCTGAAAAAGATTCTAAGTGATGAAACAGTTAAACCAAAATGAAAACCTGTGTGGGTATAAATCTAAGTAGACTCATGTCATGGAATTAAAGATTGGGGTAATGGCTTCAAACTCTGGTTCTTTCCATGAAAAATGGACAAATGGCAGTGTCAATTAACATTATCTTGGGTTACACTAATTCCCAGAAAAAACAGAGGCATTTATTTTTCCAAAAATATTCTAATACTTTATATTGAAAATATAATTAAGGAATAATTAAAAGAAAGAAAAGGTAAAAACATTTTCATACAAATATTTTAAAAAGTGTTAAAGATAATATTGAAATAATCAACTAATAAGGGCTCCAGTAAGATGGGGAAGCTAGTTTAAAAGACAATTTAATATGGCAGAAACCCCAAGAAAACATAGGTGGCACCATTCCCTCTCCATAGGTTAATTTCCATTTCTACTGAGTTCCCAAATAGATCAGACCAATGAAATGCACAGATTCCTACAGAATAAGACAACCCTTAAGTGTACACTAGACAATGTACACATTTCAAACTTCCATTGTTCTTTTTGGCTACTTTATTATTTTATTCTTTTAAAATATATTTTTGAGACAGTTATATTTAAATCTTTACTGAAATGATAATATTTTTTTTCTCCTATTAGGACAAAATAACTTGTATAATTCTTCTAGGTTTTTGTTGTTATGGTTTGTTTCCACCAAAGACAAAGAGACACCTTAGAATTTATGTATTATTTTCTTGATTAAAATAATATCAGAAAATATTTAACAAGAGACACAATCTGTAGGTACTAAACATCACAAAATATACAATACATATTTTAAGTACAAGAGGCATGAACTTGGTACATTTGCTGACAACTTAAGAAGAAGATATGCAAAAATCTCAATTGATCAATTTTTTTTCTCCATTATTTTACATAAATAAGAATAGTAAGGAAATCCAGTATCATTTTAACAAAATTGCTTATATCTAACAATCTTCCCTCCTAATATAACTAAATACATCATCGATGGAGAAAAACAAATCTGCTATGTACAAAAAGTTCAGTCACTTTCAAATCTAAAACTTACTTTTTGATAGGGTAGTAAAGGTAAGAAATTTCCTAAGGTGGTAATCATTTTATAGATTAAATCATCACATTGTATACCTTAAATTTACACAAGGTTGTCATTTATACCTCAGTGAAGCTGCGCAGAAAAAGGCCAATTCTATGAAATAGTCCCAATTTAGGAATGGAAAAGAATAGAACTGCTCCAACTGAATACACACACACACACACACACACACACACACACATACACACATAATTTCTGATTCTTTTTTTTTTAAAGATTTTATTTATTTATTTGACAGACAGAGATCACAAATAGGCAGAGAGGCAAGCAGAGAGAGAGAGAGAGGGAAGCAGGCTCCCTGCTGAGCAGAGAGCCTGATGCGGAGCTCGATCCCAGGACCCTGGGATCATGACCTGAGCGGAAGGCAGAGGCTTTAACCCACTGAGCCGCCCAGGTGCCCCTATAATTTCTGATTCTTACAGTTGATCATTCTTTGGCTTTCTTATTACTGCTTAACAAATATTGCCTTCCTTCCTCCCTTCCTTACTTCTGTTCTTTTCTCTCATTAAAAAAACAAAAAACAAAAACAAAAAACTTCTTAACTCTTTATGTTCCACCTACTGTAATTTTACAGCATATTTATTTTTTTAATCCCCAGACCTCCTCATATTTCCCTCTATTTTTAGACATTTTTATCCTCTTCACATGGGTAACACTATTTACTATTCAGTATTAATTCAAATATGTTTTTCTCAGGGAGAATTTTCCTTGGATTTTTTTCAGCAATGATGGGACCTATTAGAGAATTCTATACTACTTCTAGTTATTTCTTTGGTGATTTGTATTACATCTGTAATTTTTAAAATGTAATATGCATAATATAAAATACAAGTATGCAGATAAAAATGACTAAGACAATGTAACTTATTTTTACCATCCATCTCTTCACCTCCATGCAAAATAAGTGTATATGCTTTCTTTAACTCAATAACTTAATAGAGTTCTGTATTTTGTTCTTGTTGAGACACTAGTCACTGCTTACACACCATACTTTATTTTGTTTATTTATTTATCACGCCATACTTTTAAAACTTTGAGGTGGTCATTGGTGTAGCTTCCCCTCAAGAACCAAAGCAACACTTCTGCCTATATGTTCTTAGCAAAAAATAAATAAATAAATAAATAAATAAAATTTTTAAAAAGACATTTTTATTCATTTGAGATAGTGTGGGCACACAAGTGGGGGGAGGAGCAGAGGCAGAGGGAGAGGGAGAAGCAGGCTCTCTGCTGAGTAGAGACCACTCCCCTTGATGTGAGACTTGATCTCAGGACCTTGAGATCATGATCTGAGCTGAAGCCAGATGCTTAACCAACTGAGCAACCCAGGCACCCCTTCTTGGCCAAAATTTATTCACAGGATGCACATGTCCATATGAGATCCTTGGAAAAGCTAACCCTTAATTGTAGTGACAGTAAGAATCTAGTTTTTTTACTCAGGAGGAAAAGTAGACAATAATTTACACTAAAGAATATCTTACTGTTCCCAAGATGTCTTTTGTTCATTGTATTCTGCTATTATCATGAATATAATGGCTTCACTTAACTCCAAGGATTCTGAAGATATGCATGATATATCTGTTTTAAAAATTTCCTTTTTCTTAGGATGTCTCTTGAACAAGTGGTTTTGGGTAAAGTGGGCAGTGACATGCAGAAGAATGAACCTGCAACATACACAAAAACAAATTCAAAATGGATTAAAAACCTAAATGTGAGACCTGAAACCATAAAAATCTTAGACGAGAACACAGGCAGTTACTTCTTTGACATTGGTCATAGCAACTTCTTTCTAGATGTTTTCAGAGACAAGGGAAACAAAAACAAAAATAAACTATTGGGACTTCATCAACATAAAAAGCTTCTGCACGTTGAAGAAAACAAACAACAAAACTAAAAGGCAACCAAAGGATGGGAGAAGATACTTCAAATGACATATCTGATAAAGAGTTAGTATCCAAAATATATAAAGAACCAGTAAAACTCAAAACCCCGAAAATGAATAATCCAATTAAAAAATGGGCAGAAGACATGAGTAGATATTTTTTCCAAAGACATACAGATGGCCAACAGGCACATGGAAAGATACTCAACATCATTGGTCATCAGGGAAATGCAAATCAAAACTACAATGAGATATCACTTCATACTTGTCAGAATGGCTAAAATCAACAACACAAGGAACAACAGGTATTGGCAAGATTTGGAGAAAGGAAAACCCTCTTAGATTGTTGGTGGAAATGCAAACTGGTGCAGTCTCTGTGGAAAATAGTATGGAGGTTTCTCAAAAAGTTAAAAATAGAACTACCCTACAATCTAGCAATCACAGTACTGGATATTTGCCCAAAGAATACAAAAATACTAATTTTAGGGGATACAAGCATCCTGATGTTTATAATAGCATTATTTTATAATAACCAAGTAATGGAAACAGACCAAGTGTCCATCTCCTGATGCCTGGATAAAGAAGATTCTCTCTCTCTATATATATATAGAGAGAGAAAGAGTGAGATTATACATATATATTATATATATATAGAGAGAGAGATTATATATATATTATATAGAGAGAGAGATTATACATATATATTATATATATAGAGAGATTATATATACATATATATATAATAATGAAGTATCAGTCATCCATAAAAAAGAATGTAATCTTGCAATTTACAGCAACAGAGAAAGACAAATATCATATGATTCTGCTCATCTGTGGAATTTAAGAAATAAAACAAACAAAGAGGATAAAAGAGAGAGAGACAGAGAGAGAGAAACCAAGAAACAGATTCTTAACTGTAGAAAACAAACTGATGGTTACCAGAGGGGAGCTGGGTGAGCAGGATGAGTAAAATAGGTGATTGGCATTAAGGAATGCACGTGTAATGAGCACTGGGTGATGTATGAAGTATTGAATTACTGTATTATGCACCTGAAACTAATATTATACTCTATGTTAAATAACTGGAATTGAAATTTTTAAAAAAGTTAAAAAAATATTTTTCCAGGAAGCCTGCTTCCTCCTCTCTCTCTGCCTGCCTCTCTGCCTACTTGTGATCTCTGTTTGTCAAATAAATAAATAAAATCTTAAAAAAAAAAAAAGAATAATCTGTTTTGTAGCCTACTAGTCATGAATGCTGATCTCAGACCTCAGTGGGGAAAGAAAGGTAAGCCTTTATCGTATAGCTATTGTTCAAATTCATTATTCTGATTTGCATAGCTCAACCCTCCCCTAGATGATAGGACTCCAGTCTCCAGAGTACCTTGGATGCTTCCTTTCTGATTAATCTTAACTACTTCCAGTCTTTATTTGCTTAAGGGAGATTCCTTCTTCCTGATTATCTGGCATGGTAAAGAAAGAGGACCTCAGGAGCCAATTCTAACTGATGCATTTTAATGGTGAATGTCACATGAGGAAAGGTATATTTACCTCTCTAGAGGTAGTGCAAGTATAGACAGGATGGAGATAATCTCAAGAAAGGGAGTGTTAGCAAGCGATTGTCATGGCCTAGTTAACAAGTGATAATGGCCTGCAATTAAGGTTAGATGCAGTGAGAAGGAAAATAATTTCTTTTTACTCTCCTTCAAATGAATGTTGCAGTAATTGGGCTCCTGTAAAAGCAAGTTGCTATTAGGTTTCTAATATATACAATAAAATATTCTGTTGTGAGGACTGTGGGGACAACTGACAACCAAACTCTAAATTCCTCTCTGTTACATGAAACTTTCATTGTGTTTATTCCTCACAACAATCATTCACCCTCTGGATTTATCCACTAAAATAGACAGTTTGACACCGTGCACTTTGTGACTTTGACAATGTAGTCAACTGCAAAAGAGCATTCAATTTCAAATAAGCCCAGAGTACTTTGGGAAAAAAAAAGTCTCTCAAATGTATTCTACTTTATTTTATACATATTCATTAGGACAGATGACATTTTAACAAAGCTTTATCTAGGGATTTTAAACAAATTTGTATTAATGAATACAAATTGAAACAATTAAACATGGCATCTAACAGTTAATTTTCTTTAGTAAAGAAGTGAAACTATAGAGCAATAACATGAGATTTGAAAAATTCCTTTTAAACATTTAATCTAAACTACAAACCTTAACTCTTTCCAGTTCAGTAAGATGAATAAAAATGTATTTAACACTGTAGGTAATTTTTAGTAGAAAAATTGCTAAACTCATGGGCAATTATAACACTTGTAGGTAATGCTATCTAATCTCAATATAATTACATTTCATGCTTCAGAGAAAAATGTAGTCACTACAGATGTAGAGAAAAGAGGATCCCCTTAGAAAGCAAGATGGGACAACCTAGGTATCATAGTAGATGTGTTTATCTTTGTGCAAGACTTTCAAAGCTCAAACATTTTAATGCTATGGTCAGAGGACCACTTATTTACTATATTATTGTGAATAACAGATATTCTCAGTTAATAGCTGCTAAATATGTTTCACTAAAATCAAATTTAAAAGCCTTATTTCTGTCTCTGAACACCTCTGTCGTCGTCATCCTCTTCTTCTTCTTCTTCCTTTTTTTTTTTTTTTTAAATTTTTCTCTTGATTTCAGCTAGGTAGAATTCTGGAGGCCCCTATTCACTAAAATATATGAATTTGGCTAAGAGAAAGAAATATTTACTTATTTTATTTTAACCTATATATTATTAGGGCAACAGACAAAAATAGAGTATGAAATATAGTACTTTTGCCACAAAACTGTCATTCTGTGATACTAGTTTTAACTTTTGAAGGACAACTTAGTAACTGAAACATGTATTTGGGATTTAACTCATGTCCTGATTTCTGATCTTCTGAATTTCATAGTTTATTAAAACAGTGCCTAGTAAAATGCTATGATAACCTGTACTGACAATGAATAGAATGGAAAGCTCAAGCACTTTGAAGGCAAGAAAATATATTCTGACTGAACTAAGAACTGTAGATAAACTTTCTCTAGGATTTTAATTTAATAATGGTTTCTGGGAGACAGTGTTGATATTTCCCTTTGTTGTGTGGAATTAAATAATGACATAGGTTATTAAATATTTTAATAATCAATTAAAATATTAATTAAATAATTTATTAAAGAATTTTAGTGAATAAATTTATTAAAATTAATACATTATAATATAATGATATATACCATGCAAACTATAAATGTAAAATGTATTTAAATAAGATAGTAACTTATTTAAAATAGATTAACATCTAATTAATTTATTGAAATAAACACCTTTTTATTTTAAAGATTTATTTATTTATTTTAGAGAGAGAGAATGTGCATGAGTGGGAGGGAGGGACCAAGAGAGGGAGAGGATTTCCATCAGACTCCTCACTGAGCAAGGAGCCAGATACAGGGCTGGATCCCAGAGCCTTGAGGTCATGACCTGAGCTGAAATCAAAAGTCATTAGCTTAATCAACTGAGCCACATAGGTGTCCCGTTAAACAACTTTTTAATAACTCAATGTCTGTGATGCTCCTGATCATAAATAAACATCTGATTAACAGTTTTTGTCTGTTTTAGTTTTTACTCATTTATTAGGCTATTTTTTAAACTGTATGATATACCAGATACATTTAGTATCAGTAAGTGTAGAAGCTTACTGTTGGTGATTTATCATGAACATCTGAATATATACCAGCCTCTAAATCATCCTTATAATTTTGCTTACTGTGTCATTAAATAAAAATCATAATAGCAGGAGAAGAGTAAAATGGAAGGGCAAAAAGAACTGTGCAGCATATTTTCTTTGTTTAAAATATTTTATTTATGTTTTTGAGAGATAAATAGAGCAGAGAGAAAGAACACATGAGTGGTGGGGAGGAGCTGAGGGACAGGGAGAAGCAGATTCCCCAGAGAGCAAGAGCCCTATCCATAGCTAGATGTCAGGACCCCAGGGTCATGACCTGAGCTAGAGGCAGATGCTTAATTGACTGAGCCACCCAGGTACTCCTATGTACCATATTCTTTGTTAATCACCTCCTAGTCAAATGCAAAGAAAATGATTTGACACTGACATAAGACCAACTGTATTTTGTATATACCTAATTATCTCAGAATCTGCAAAGAACATTGGATGGAAGGAGGTTTACGGAGCACCTGGGTGGCTCAGTCGGTTAGGAAGCTACCTTCAGCTCAGGTCATGATTCCAGAGTCCTGAGATCAAGCCCAGCTTTGGGATCTTGGTTCCATGGGCAGCCTACTTCTTCTTCTCCACCACTTGTGTTTTCTTGTGCCTGTGCTCGCTCTCTCTCTCTCTCTCTCAAATAAATAAATAAATAAATAAAATCTGAAAGAAAGAAAGAAAGAAAAGAAAGAAAGAGTAAACAAGGGTCCTGGTGTCTAAGTCAGTTAGTGTCCAACTCTTTATTTTGGTTAGGTCATGATCTCAGGTAATGATCTCAGGGTCCTGAGATGGAACCTGTGTCAGGCTCTGCCCTCAGTGGGGAGTCTGCTTCTCTCCCTCTGCCCTTCCCCCCTTCACCTGTGTGTGCTCTCTCTTTCTAAAATAAATAGATAAACAACAACAACAACAAAAAAAGTATACAAATCCATCTGAAGACTGTTAGTTTAACATGAAAATTAAAAAAAAAAAAAAGAGATTGTGATAGTAAGGTGAAAAAGGTACGGGTCTAAATGCTAGGACCTGAGTATTGATTGTTCTTTAAAATATAGAAAATTCTGACCTAATTTTGCTTATCTGGAAGGTTTGCCAATGATTATATTTTAATAGTGTAAATGGTTAAAAAGTAGTTGAGAAAATAGAAAAGCCAATCCTCAAATTCGTAAGGATTTGCATGGAGCCTTAGATAGTTAAAACAATCTTGAAAAAGAAGAACAAAATTGAAAAACCCATATTTGTGTTTTAAAAACTAATTATAAAACTACAGTCCTCAAAACAGTGTGGTACTGATATAAGAACAGATAAATAGGCCAGTGAAATTGATTAGGATCCAGAAATAAATTCAGACATCTATGGCCAATTGATTGTCATAGGGATGCCACATCTATTTAATGGAGAAAGAAAAAAAATCTCTGTAACACATGGATTATCTTATGCAAAAGAATAAATATAAACCTCTACCTCACACCATGTGTAAATTTAACTTAAAATACAGCAATAGCCTAGTTTAAATAGCTAAAATAATAAAATTTTAGAGGAAAAGATAGGGATAAGTTTCATGGTCTTGAAACAGGAGATTCTTAGATGTGACCCCTAAAGCATGAATAAGAGCAAACCAAAAAATTAGACTTCAAAACAATAACTTCAGTGAATCAAAGAAAATGGAAAATGGAAAATAAATCTATAGTATGGAAGAAAATGTTTACAAAATATACATTTGACAAGCTTTTAATATACCAAGTATAAAAAGAACTCCTATGACCCAACAACAAAGACAGACAATCTTAAAAAATGGGCAAAGGATTTGAACAGATATTTCTCCAGGGAAGATATATAAATGGCTAATGAGGACAAGAAAAGATATGCATAATGTCACTAACCACTAGGGAAATGCAAATCAAAACCACAATGAGATGCCACTTCATATTCATCAAGATGGCTAACATGTAGTACATTTTTAAATTAAAAGAAAAAAAAATAATAAGGTGCTGGCGAGGACATGGTAAATGTGAAACTTTCATGTATTACTGGTGGGAATGTAAAAACCACAGAGGTACAGTCTTTGTGGAGTTTCATGGTCCTCAAAAAGCTAAGCACAGAATTATGATAGGATTCAACAATTCCACTCCTAAATATACACCCAAAAGAAATAGACGGGGGTTGGGGGTGCCTGGGTGGCTCAGTGGGTTAAGACCTCTGCCTTCAGATCAGGTCATAATCTCAGGGTCCTGGGATCGAGCCCCGCATCAGGCTCTCTGCTCAGCGGGAAGACTGCTTCCTCCTCTCTCTCTGCCTGCCTCTCTGCCTACTTGTGATCTCTGTCTGTCAAATAAATAAATAAAATATTTTTTTTAAAAAGAGAGAAAGAAACAGACAGGGGGACTGAAACAGATAGTTGTATTCCAGTTATACATCGTAGTCAAAAGGTGGAAACATTCCAGATGTCCAACAAAAGATGAATTAATAAACAAAACATGTAGTATATATGTATAATGAAATAATATTCAGTTTTGAAAAGGAATGGTTTTGACACTTCCTATAAAATGGATAACCCTTGAAAAATTATGTTAAGTGACATGAGTCATACACTGAAAGAAAAGTATTGTATGATTCCACTTACACGAGAAACCTGTCACAAGCAAGTTCATAGAGAAAGACAGTTGATTGAAGATTGCCAGGGTAAGGTAAACAGAGGATGGGGAATTATTGCATAATGATTACAAAGCCTCCATTTAGGATGAAAGAAAAGTTTTAAATAGATTGTAGTGATGGTTGCATGACATTGTGAATGTAACTAAGGTGACTGAATTATGCATGTTAAAACAGTTAAAATGGCATATTTATAATATATATTTACCCATAATAACAATTTTAAAAATAAAAAGCACAGTCCAAATAAATACAGGAGAAATATCTTTACAGGTGAAAGAAATCACATAAACTCATTATTTCCTGGAGTGTTCTATAAAAAAAAAAATGCTATTGGAAAAGGAAGAGCACATATTCTCAGTTGAAAAAATCAAGTGGCTCATTGTGTTCACTGTGTTCAAGGGGCCTATATCATTGAGGTATCTCAAAAGTGGTTCCACTCTATTTCTTTTTTTCTTGGCATTTTCCCTTAAAGAATAATATAATCTTAATAATCTGTGTATCTCTCTACTTCCAAATGGTTTTTGACAGCCTGCAACTTATTAATGAATTTTGAGGCAAGTATAAGCTACTGGGAAATTACTAAAAGAGAAAATGACATTTTATTTAGAATATAATGATTTATAAAATTTCAATATTATTAACTGATCCATCATAAATCTCCAGAGTCTAATGCCATGAAATGTTGTTCTACCCAGTTATTAAAATATCTATTTTAGCTCCTGCTCATAGTCAATGATCAATAAATGTTGAAAAAATGTACTTTAAACATGAAATATCACCTATAAGAGGAGAAATTTTTGTCCAAAGGACATAACATAAGCAATGCGAATGTTAGTTCTGGAGTTTAAGAAGACCTTTAGTCGTTTCATATTTTAGTTATTTCACTGATAGGCAGTTGAGAGACAGTAAACTAATAATTTTAGTTTAATATTAAAAGCTTTTTATGGCACATAATTAATGATGTAATTCTAGCGAATTGTTTGTTGAGATTACACTTTAATACCTTTTTTAAATTTTGTAAATCATAATAAATTCTTTAATTGATGGACTTTATTAGATGAGTCTTGTCAACAGTGATGAGAAGAACTATTTTAAGGTTCACAACCATAAAGAAAATTATGTTTAGTTATATTTAATAAGAAAAATTATTTCCAATATTCTTTCCCAGAACTTCTTTAATTATAATTACATATGGAAATGAAAAGAAGAGAGAAAGAAAGAAAGAGATAGAGAAAGGAAGGAAGGAAGGAAGGAAGGAGGGAAGGAAGGAAAGAAAACGAAGGAAGGAAGGAAGGAAGGAAGGAAAGAAGGAAGGAAGGAAAGAAGATGTTTCTCTATCTCATCCCCTACTCTGATGGCAAAGAAGCACTCATGTTGACATGGACAGTCTGTAAGAGTAATGCCGGCTGTGTTGCTGAGCCATCCATGAAGGACAGGTGCTCTGGAAGGGCACCTTGAATGGCAGTGGCGAGGGGACTGTCAATTGACTGTACATATACACACATACCAGCATGTGAGTATGGCAGTGGGTATGAATTAAGGCATGAAGTCCTATAGCACAGTCTAGCTGACACAAATACAAAGGCATTTTTTTTTCTATTTCTAATTGTTTTCAAATTTTCAAATATTCATGTTCTTATCAAATTATGACAAAAATATTATTTTATGTTCCAGTGGCCAAGACCCTGTTGTTCTCCTGAAAGTGCCAAATAGGTGAATTTGGGAAATTAAAGCAGATATAGATGGTCTTTATCATGTACATATGCATTAAATAGATTATTTAAAACAAATCCTTAATATGGTGGATCGTATTTACATGCCTTCATCTAGTGCATGTAGATATTGAACAGTCTCGGATATACCTCTGTTGTTGGAGCTGACATGCAAACACAAGATTTGGATTTACTTCCTCTCATGTTCCTTTTTGGACATCATACACAAATCTGGGTATCAATTGTACGAATCCTCTGTGCATACAGTTTCTCATTTTGAGGTTCTAACCTCTTCCCAGATTTCATCATAATTTTTTCCTATCTTTAATTTGTTGCTAATTTGCATATGCATATGAACAAGTATGTTTTACATGTGTTCATATTTGTTAAAAAGTTTGAATTTTATAGACCACCCTAATGGCCTTGAAAAAAAAGCAAAATGTAACTCATCATTTGCCAAAGGCAAAGTTACTGTTTGAACTTTTACTTTGATGCAATGCCTATAAAATTTATAAAATTTGTTGAGAATATAGGTTGAATGTTTCTGGATAACTGTTAAAGAGATATGAAGAGCATGTTTAAGGCAAGATGGAAATGATTACTCATTGGAAAATTCAAGTGTTCAGTATTTATATACTAAATTATATTATACTATATTATATATAAAATTATATTTATATACTAAATAATATTTAAATTATATTTATATACTAAATTATACATAAAAATTCCTAAATTAAGAGTAGTATATCAAATATTTCAAATAGTAAACCATTTGTTTTGTACACACTTGATTACCAAGAAAAAAATGAATTCTGAGATGATTCTGACAAATATACATATGGTTAATACTACCAATACTTTAGTCTATAGTGAAAACTGCCTTTGCTTGAGAGTTATGTTTTTTTTAAGTTGTAGGAGTTTAAGAGTCTCTGTTTTTTTAATAAGTATTCACAAAAACTGATACTTCCTAATTACACCTAACTAGTTACTGCTAGTTTCTAATTACAGCTAATTTTCCTTGGGGAAGAGTGAAAACAGCTATGGAACAATAGAATCTTATTTTGAAAGTCTTTGCATACATTTTTGCTTCTTTGAAGATTTCCTGGTTATTTAGCTAAAGGTCTTGTGAAGGAACCACAGAAAAACATGAATGAAAACAAAACAGAAAATCTATAATATTTTCAATTTCATCTAAATTTAGATTGAAGGCAGTATCACAAATATTTTCACTACTAAACTATGAAGAGCACAATTATGGCTGGAAAACCAGGTGACTATGAAAAACATCCACCAACTCTATGATAACTAAACAGAATTTAAATAAAAATTAAAAAAGAAAAAGCAACGTCCACGTTGATCAGCTCTATCCTCTTTTCCTCCTCTGTACCCACCCAGGAATACGGGCTCCCCAAAAAGGTGAATATCCGTATCCAATATCCAATATCAACAGACATACCTCTTTTTGCTTGTCATTACTTAAGCCTCTGATTGGATTCCTATTAATGTCCACTTCTAGTCTCTTCATTTATCATGTCTTCTACATATTCTCTGCAGATGCTCTGACACAAGATATATTTCCTGATTATTTGAATATATTGAATATATATATATATATATATATATATATATATATATATAGTCTGAGTAGGTATCCTCATTGCACTGGTTTTCAACTTGTCAAGTTGCACAAAACCCTGACAAGTTTCTTTGCCACTTCTGAATCTTAATAAGTGTAGACCAAGAATATATTCTCAGAAGCACTGCTGACACATATGTCCTAACACACTAATACTGTACAGGTAAAGGGAAAACTAAACTCCCATCCATTCCTTCACTGAATATTTTTGTTGTCTTTATCTTTCTTTTCTCTCATGGAGTGTTGTTCATTCTTATTTTTATTGTGTAAGAAAGGATCAGTGGTCCTAATATTTGAGTTCCAAATGTGGAGGAACTAGACAAAATTTCAACATTGATTCTCTTCTTTTTCTCATGGGTATTATAAACCATGAAGTTCAATTTTATTATTAACCATTTTTTCTGAATTTAGATGATAATATTCAATTTCCTTATATTTAAGGATTCCATTGTACCAACATAAAGACTAATCAGATAACACTGGCTAATTTTGATGATAACTTGTTAATTATTCAATTAGGCGGGGCGCCTGGGTGGCTCTGTGGGTTAAGCCTCTGCTTTCGGCTCAGGTCATGATCCCAGGGTCCTGGGATCGAGTCCCGCGTTAGCCCCTCTGCTCACAGGGAGCCTGCTTTCCCCCTTCTCTCTCTGCCTGCCTCTCTGTCTACTTGTGATCTCTGTCTGTCAAATAAATAAATAAAATCTTTAAAAAAAAAAAATTATTCAATTAGGCATAGACAAAACATCAAAGTGAAAAAACAATACACACACACATTTACATGTATTAGATGTGGTCATATATACCATTGGAATAATATCTGTATATACTTATTTGAATAATAATATGTGAAAAAGAAAAAAAAAATAAACCCGGGTTTTATTCTTCACTTCATGCTGCATTCCTAACTAAGAAGACTTAACCAATAATCAGATGAAATTTTAAAATGCATGATTTTTTAAAATATTTCATTTAAGGAAGGCATGTGATGTGATGAGCACTGGCTATTATATGCAACTGATGAATTATTGAAGAGTACATCTGAAACTAATAATGAACTACATATTGGCTATTTGAATTTAAATTTTTAAAAATTTCATTTATTGAAAATCAATGTTTCACCCCAGAGAGCATCGTATAGGACTGTTTGAACTTTAGAGCAAGTGCTCAATGATAAGGCCATAAAAAGGAACGAGAAACATTTATGTACACTATTGTGAGTTGAATTCCAAGATATATAATTTGGCAAACAAATAAATAAGTAAAACGCACTACTTCAAAATCAAATTCATGGAGCTACAAAACACACCAGAGCTGTTGGGACTAGGTATGGTGTTTTGTTTGTGTTACAAGCAATTTGATAAGAGATTGACTGTTTCCATTGACCTAATTCACCAAACAATAATTAAATTTTCAACCTATTGAATATGACCAGACAGACAAGCAAGTAGTACTTGTTAAGGTTTTATATGAGTCTCTGGCCTTGTTTCTCCGGGATTCTAATGGAGAATGGAGTCATGCTTTAAGACAAAAAAGTCAGACCCGAAGCCCTCAAAAAAAGAAAGAAAAAGAATTTAAAAAATAAAGCAAAAGAAAGGTCAACAAATGAAGTCTTTATTGCTGTTCTTACGGATGAGTAAAATGCAATGCTTGTTACATATATTGACAACATCAGATAAAGTAAAAGGCCAGACTTACAAGGAATTGAGTGCATTTACAAAGGTACTTGTAACAGAAACCTCTGATTATAGTGAAATGTTTTAGCTTTTAAAGGACATTCCGTAAGCAGGAAAATCTATAATTGCTTTGTAGAGTAGTTCAAACTGCTGAGACAGCATTGTGAATTCAGTATAAAATTGAACAATACTTTATGGAGTCAAACAGTACAGAATTGGTTGTTAACACAAACTGGCCTCAGAAATAACATAATACAAAAATTCTAAGAACTGTGATTCCCATAGCAAAATGATAAGGGAGATAACTTTCAAATGTATTTATGTTCTCATATAAAAACCTGTTTAAAAATTGGAAAATATCCATAAATATATGTTATTTCTAAATATCAGCAATCTAATTTATTGGTTCTTACATTCTAATGTGCATAAAAGTCATCTGGGGAGCCTGATAAAATTCAGATTTCACTCCCAGAAATGTGGATTAGCAGGTCTGGGATGGAAACAAATATATGCATTTTACCTACCACACCATGTAAACTTTAGATGTTACTTTAAAAATCCCTTCTAATCATTCTAACATGTAGCAGTGAAGGAGGAAGCAAAATAAAAAATCAACAAAACAGCTTTTTTTTTCTAAAACTATTTTTTTCCCTAAAATAGTTATGAGTTGCTTTTGCTAGAGGGGAAAAAAAAAAAAAAAGACTCATCACAGAAATGGCCTTTGGAGAAATTAATGAAATTTGGTTTTGGAGTCAGATATCTATTCCTTACCTAAATCATTATAAAAAATGTTCTAATGTGGGGCGCCTGGGTGGCTCAGTGGGTTAAAGCCTCTGCCTTCGGCTCAGGTCATGGTCCCAGGGTCCTGGGATCGAGCCCCCAATCGGGCCCTCTGCTCAGCAGGGAGCCTGCTTCCTCCTCTCTCTCTGCCTGCTTCTCTGTGATCTCCGTCTGTCAAATAAATAAATAAAATCTTTAAAAAAAAAATGTTCTAATGTTAAAATATTAAGAGATAATTCTAAAACAGAATTTCAATGGTCAATAATACAAATCACAAGATAATTTAATAGAAATAGCAATGGGAATGACATACCATCTTACCTATGTACTGTAATTGCAGGCATATGCTATTTTATTAAAGGATTTTTATTTAAAGTTTTATTTCTTTATTAGAGAGAGAGTGCAAGCGGGGGGATAGGCAGAGGGAACAGGAGAAGCAGACTCCCTGCTGAATAGGCAGCGTTGAGGGAGCTCTATTCCAGGACCCTGAGATCATGACCTGAGCTGAAGGTAAATGCTTAACTGACTGAGTCACCTGAATCCCCCAAGGATTTTTTTTTTTTTTTAAGATTTTATTTATTTATTTGACAGAGAAAGATCACAAGTAGGCAGAGAGTCAGGAGACAGAGAGAGAGAGAAGCAGGCTCTCCACTGAGCAAAGAGCCCGATGCAGGGCTTGATCCCAGGACGCTGAGATCATGACCTGAGCCAAAGGCAGCAGCTTAACCTGCTGAGCCACCCAGGCGCCCTAACCCCCCAAGGATTTTTAAATTAGTTTTATTTTATTTGGTTTCTGAAAAATGTCTATGATTTAACTAAGAATAAGTTATAAGGAATATTGCTTTTTTCTAGGTTGTCTTGAAGAAAACACATATGCTGTGTTGCCAAGTCTCAGAAAATTTTGCCAACAGTTTCCCCTGTGTTCCCTTTTCAGTTGTAGTGATAGAGTCATAAATCACATATTTTTCTTTCTATCCTACACACAGAAATAAGAAGTAATTATGTTTTCTACCTTCACCTCTTTTTCATCCCAAATAATAATACACCTGAAAATAATAGTGATAGTGTTACATGAATCAACTTATTTAATCTTAATGACAGCCTCTAAAAATAGGTACACTCATTATGAACATAATACAGATAAAGAAACTGAGTCTTAGAAAAGAAATTTCCCTGAAGTCACAGAGTTCATTAACCATGTAGGAAGAGCAGTAGGTTAAACTTGAAGTAGAAAATGCATCAGAATATGAAATGTGTTATAAGTAAAGAATGAATCTTGGAACACTGCATCAAAAACTAATGTACTGTATGGTGACAAACATAACATAATAAAAAAGTCTTAAAAAAAAAAAAAGAATATGAGATGTGAAGGCCCACCTTGTCTTCCTACCTCAATTTGGTTCAAGCAGGGAATAATTTTCTTTAAAAGACCTAGCATTTTAAGGGAGAAGTTTTGATGGTATGGGCTAGAGAAACATTAAGACATTGTCTCTTCCTTTAATGCACTCAGTGTCTAGCATGAGAAAAAAGACATAAGCAATTCTGAATTCTAAATATAAGCAAAATTACTACGATATGTGGTTTCTGTAACAAAAATACATTGTGCTGGCTTGGGAGGAACAGGACATACTCCGTGTATTACTGACATGTAATTTGGTTCTTAAATAATGGAAAAGTTTAGAAAATGGTAAAAGTGTTTTGAGCTGAAGGAAAAACAAAGGCAACTAAAAATGACCGGTAAATTTGGCAATCACATAATGAGTGTTAAACGCAGTGTTTAAAGCCATGTATTACCTCATTTAATTCTGTGAAGTTGGTCATATTTTCCTAGGAATTTGGAAGTTAGGAAGTTGAAATATGAAGAGATTAAATTATTTACCAATGATCACCACCAAAAACAGTGATTATCACTAGGGATTGAACCTAAGGAAATCTGATTTCAGTATTCAGGCTCTAAACAACAGCACAACAATTATTCCCACCTGACAACTTGGTTGACAATTTGGGGACCAGCAGAAGAGTTTAATTAGACTGCAGTGATTTTGAAGGACATAATGTGAAATGAGGCTGAAGAGTGAGATTAGGAACAGATTGTGGATGGTCTAGAATTTCTTACTGCAGAGTTTGAATTCACTCTATAAGCAAAACTCAGTGACTGTTAAATACGGATAGAAGATGTGTAATGATCAGACACAGGTATTAAGGAGATAACCATAGAGGCATTATGTAATCAGAATGGGAAAATATTTTATGCAGAGTGACAATTGTGAAAAGTATTAAAAAATTTAGATGTGAGTTGAAAGAAGGAAATCAAGGCAGTAGGGATAAATTTCAGGAAGAAAGAATGGATTTGAGTGGCATTATAATGACAGAATTGATAGAATTTCCAAGTCTATTTAATGTGTAGAAAATGGTCCAAGGATGGTTAATTACATTAACAAAAGCTTGTAAGAGTTTACTACATTGCAGGACTTGTCTTACAAATATTCAACCAATTAAACCTCATAAAACTCCAAGATGAATGTACCATTATTATCCATTATACAAGTGAAAAAAATTGAGGGACAGTAGAGCCAAATATTTTGCCCTAAATCCTCCAGCTAGAGCAAGATTTGAATCCAATTAATATGTCTCATTAGAAGGGTTTATTAGAAGCATTTTATTAGAAGGAATGCAATGAATTCAACTGATATTTGCAAAACGGGACAAGGGATATGTTGTTATGCTTTGGAGAATACAATTCGAAATGGAATATTCTGGAACATAATTATAAGAGGCACATTACCAGGGGGATATTGGCAGATTGCCCAAAGAGATCTGCACCAGATGGCTTTAATCTGTGTGATTTTGCCAAGTCTAGCTTTAACCTTCAATCTTTAAGGGACATAAACGTGATATTATCTGTCTCTCCAAAGTAATCAAATTTAAGAAATCTAATTCATAATAACAAAGCATATAAGGAAAGGATAAATAATGTCACAATGTCAATTTGATTTTTATAAAGAGGAAAATAATTCCTAGAATCACATCAGGTTTACCATCCTTTCATTCTAAACAGGATTTATGGGAAGCCATATTATAATAGGAATTTTTCTTGGTGAGAATGGAAATGGTACAAATTGATTTAGCTATATCACACAAGCAATATCAGACCTGTGTTACTGTCCATAATTGAGATTTGTCTACCAGTGAAATACGGTATCTAAATTAACCATGAGAGAAACCCTCTCCCAGTGGGAGTTTTTGGATAAATGAGGCATATCAATATGTGTATTGAAAACTCTTCTATTCTTTATTTGCTGAGCAGCACCATCCACAATGACTCATACATGCATGTATTATACGATTGCATGCTTAAATATTATTCTATATAGTACATGTACTACCCATATGTACTACAATACATTCTAACACAGTCATTCACGTTACAAAATGGGGTCTTCATCTATTTCTATTCTTGTCCATTATGTGTAATAATTTAGAGGGTAGATTGAAGCTCTCAATCTAATTTCTTCATTTGCAAAAGTCTACTTGATGAAGGCAGGTTTTGTGGTAGAAAGTACCCCTTAGGATAAAATTCCTTTCAGAGATGTTGATGCTGAATTACTGACAAGTTATCCATCTGGAGGAGACAACCAGGAATTTTGGAATATAAAAATGGAGCCTAAGATAAAAGATATTATTATCAGTTATAGTAAAAATAATAGAATAAAATTAAGATAATAGCTTTCACAACTTCCACATCAAATATATTTTACACATAACATCTTATTATTTATAATAATTTTAAATACGATTATAGATGAGGAAACAGGTTTTGTTTTGTTTCATTTCACATTAAGAAACTGAAGTTACTGAGGTATAAACCATTGAGATGAAATCCAAACCTGAGTCTCCCAGTTTTAAAGCGTGCCAGCCTCTCAATACAGCACTGGGGAAAATGAACTCTTCAGTGTTTGAGTCACCACAAAGCCCAATTAATTATTTCTACTACTCACCACCTCATTACCTCACTCCTCACACTTGTTCTACAAGTGTTTATGCAGCCTGTATTTACCCAATTTTATGAATCAGGGAAACTAGACTTAGAGAAAAAAAAGCTGAACATCCTCACCCCTAAAATAAACCCACATTTCAAAAGTCACGGGTGAACTCCCTCTCCTCTTTGTCTATAGGTGCTTCATTTTGGAATTTTCAAATATTGAAAGAAAGAGGTTCCTGGGTGGCTCAGTCAGTTAGTGTTCACTCTTGGTTTTGACTCAGGTCTTAATGTCAGGGTCCTGAGAACAAGGCCCATGTTGGGCTCCAGGCTTATTCTGGAGTCTGCTTGAGATTCTTTCTCCCTGTCCTCCTGTCCCTCCTGCTTGAGCTCCATCTCTCTCTCTCTCAAATAAATAAATAGATCTTCAAAAAAAATTGAAAGGAAAAACAAATAAACAAACAAACTAATAAAAAAGACTTTCCAGGCAAGTTTTCCCTTATTGATAGAGAAAGGGAAATAAGAATCTGTTAATTTGCTCTCATAGTCTCCTCGGGAAAATAAAACCAATGTGATGCTAGCTGTTCTTTTCATGAAGATGGTGCTCTATAGAGAAGACATGGCAATGCCTCAGAATCAGGATGGTCATATGTTATCTACATTGTTAAATAAGTAAAAAATATATCTGTATGATGAAATTAAAGCTTTAGACTTGGCCAGGCCCAGGATTCTGGCTAATTCCTTATAGAGCATGGTAATGTCTAATGAATCCTAATTTCAAAGGTTTACTTAGCAGTGCTATTTTACTATAGAAAATGTATTGTATACCTTGTAATGGAAATCAATTACCCAATTACTTGTGGTCTAAGATTAAACTCATCATTCCACTAAACACATGGGTAGGCAAATTATTTAGGCTATTAGAAGGAAAGATGAAGCCAAGGCAAGATAATCATAGATAAATGTTTTTCTTTCAACAAATGTCAGTTTTATAATTTTATATCATCAGCCTACTTCTCTCCCATTTATGAATCATAAATTAGTTACTGTTAAGAAAAGAATGAATAGCCAACACTTACATTGTATAAAAGTGTAATGCACATCCTCAGTGCAAAACTTCTTGAACCAGAAGCTTCCTAAAAAGATGAAAAAGTTATAATTGGTTGTTAAAGGTTGGAATGGTTTGATTAATTGAAAACAATTTCATAGGGATTATTATCACTTTATTCTGTATATTATAATCAATTATTTACATGATAAGTGATAAGATCAATTCACACTCAAGATCTAGTCTTGAGATAGTATCAGATGGTTCTTTTAAATTGATTTGCTAGCACACAATTCAGTATGTGATCATTTGTATCATGCCTCTTATTTAGATGAGTCAAACAACTGATAACTTAACTCCTATGCATACTTGAAAATTTATATTCTGAGTGGTGCATGTTAGTGAATGGCTTGAGAAATACTTGCATTCAGAAAGCATTTGCTATTATCTTGTTAATAGGCCCTTTGCTTTAAATCTACAAGGAATGCAAATAACTGATAATTCTGCACTCATTAAGGAAATCTCCAGTGACTTACTTCAGTTAAATGTTCCAACAGGCATGTTTAGCACTTCCTTTGGAATTGGTAAAGTTCCAAAAGTCTGTAAATTAAAGTTCTGCAGAGTGCTATCAAATATGCATAATGGAGCCCTAGATGTAAATTAAGAAGATTTATATGACTGCATTCTGCTTACGTTATTCAATAGCAATGCCTCACAGGTTTTTATGAACCAAATAAAGTGTTCTTTTTCTTGAATTCCATTTTAAATGGTCACTATGGATTCATTCTTACATTACTTGGTTCACCCATTATAGAATGAATTGTCGTTTTAAATCTATAATTCATCCTAAAGGTTTATCACACAACACAGTCAAATTGCATGGTATTCCATGCATACCACTGCAGAGACGTTGTCTAAAGATATATGAACAACTCAAGCAAATTCAAAGATAAATGCACACCATTTATATTAATGGCCTTTCAAAACATTACCCAAGAATTATGATGTGGCACTCTAGCAATTTCCTTGTCTTCTTAGACTTAGAGATGCTGATCTTGCCATATTAACTCTGAAATTTGAAGAATGTTATTATAAGTTTGATGAGAAATGTTAAGATCTCTTAAGAGGAATGTATGAGTTTTATGTATGTACAGAAAATTTACCACCATATATAATTCCGTTGATGCAGTACGCATGTATCCTCATATCCGAAGTGTGAGTTTAGCTTCTTGAAGACGTCCATTGTTTTATATAATACTTAAACAACAACATCAAAAATAGTATCTAAGCCTTCTGAATATACTCTGCATTTAGACTAAAAGCACTTGAAAAGAAGAACAGGGACAAATAGGAGAATTTGCATTCCATTTGAAGTTCTTCTGAAAGTTTAGGACTAAGAAGTACCAGGAAAAGATGCCAAGCAAAATTAAGAACTAATGTTACAGATGACAAAAAAGTAGTCTAGCAAGCTTAGAGCTACACATATCTTTGAATGTTTATCTCAGTATCCATCAGGAAATAAATGCCATATTCAGCCTAAGAAGACTGGCTCATTTTCTAACAGAAAAATTAACTTTTACTGGCACAAATTAGAATCAACTTTCTCTTAGTGTCTGGGCATGGCTAAGATGTCAGAAATAATTTCATATTGAGTAATTTAAACAAAAAGATGTATGAAGCAGATGGAAAAATTGTACAAAATCACTAATATCAAAGTGTTCACACACTCCAAATGTTGACATACATACCTTCCATTTAAATGTTTGCTCTTACACAGAAAATAGTGTCTCCTCAACTCATCGTAAGTATTTTATTGGTCTTCTATTTTGAAGGAAGACTTTCATTAGTATGACAAAAAGAAATGGCTGCACGGGGGGTGCCTGGGTGGCATAGTCATTAAGCATCTGCCTTTGGCTCAGGTTATGATCCCAGGGTCCTGGGATGGAGCCTGACATCAGGCTCCTGGCTTCACAGGAAGTCTGCTTCTCCCCCTCCCACTCCCCTGTTTGTGTTCCCTTTCTCACCATGTCTCTTTCTGTCAAATAAATAAATAAAACCTTAAAAAAAAAAAAAAAAGAATGTCTAGGGAAGCTTAACTCTAATCTATTATTTTAACCTCCTCTTTAGTCTTCTCCATCTGAATGAGAATATCTCAATAAGATCATTACTCAAACTTTCATGATATATGTTTGTAATTAAAAAGAAAGTATAAGTGCCTTTTCATACACAAAAACATTTATTTTAAATTAAAATTTACATGACTGACAAAGTAGGAGTACTATAGCTTAGGTTTTTTGTTGTGTGCCTCCCTTGTTCTAGCAGCAGATTCTAATGTTTATATTTAGACAATGTTCCACATGCAGTGTCATAATGCTTTGCATCCTCATAGCCACAATTTTCTGTTGCAGTGGTTAGACTAAATCAATCCAAAGACTCTGAGGACATTTGGTAGAAGAACCAGAAAAAAAAAACAAAAACACTCATTTTCTTATAACTCTTCAACTTGTGAAGAGAGGTAGGAATTCCTGTACCCATAGGGAGAAAGAGAGATAGAGAGAGATAATGACAGAGAAGGAGAGAGAGAGAGACAAAAACATGAAAAAAAAATCATTTTTTGCAATGGTTAATTTTATGCATCAACTTGACTGGGCCATGGTGCCCAGATACTGGTTAAATGCTATTCTGAATGTTTCTGTGAAAGTGTTTTTTAATCAGTAACACTAAATCAGATCTTAAGGATACAAAAATATTGATTTGAAGGGGCACAGGCACCCCAATGTTTATAGAGCATTAACCATAATCAAATTATGGAAAGAAACTAAATCTCCAACAACTGATGAATAGATAAAGAAGATGTAATGTATATACACAATGGAATATTATGCAGCCATCAAAAAGAAGGAAATCTTGCCATTTGCAACAACATGGATGGTGCTAGAGTGTATTAGGCTAAATGAAATGTCAGTCAGAGAAAGATAAATACCATATGATTTCACCCATACGTGGAATTTGAGAAACAAACAGATGAACATAAGGGAAGGGGAAAAATAAAGAAGGAAAATAAAATACTCTTTTTTTAATAATATTTTTTATTTATTTATTTGTCAGAAAAAGAAGGTGCATAAGCAAGGGGAATGGCAGGCAGAGGGAGAAGCAGGCTACTTGCTGAGCAAGGGGCCCAGCATAGGACTTGATTGAATGACTGTGGGATCATGTCCTGAGCCAAAGGCAGACACTTAACCAACTGAGCCACCCAGGCATTGCAAGAGACTCTTAATTTTAGAAAACAAACTGAGGGTTGATGGAGGGTAGGTTGGTGGGGATGGGCTAAACTGATGGTGGATATTAAGGAGGGCACCTGTGATGAGCACTGGGTATAAATGTAAGTGATGAATCACTAAATTCTACTCCTGAAACCAGAATTACACTATATGTTAACTAACTAGAATTTAAACAAAAACTTGAAACAAAAGTAAATAAATACATAAATCAGATTTTGAGCATTCACAATGTGGGTGGGCATGAGACAATCAGTTGAAGGCTTTAATAGAACAAGGACAAGCAAGAAGGAATATGCTAGAGGATTTCGTTTAATCTTGAATATCAATACTACCCTGGGTCTTCACATATCCTTTTGGTTCTGTTTCTCTCAAGAACCTCACTAATACATCGTTATACATTCCTTTTTGGAGTATCAATGCCTAAAACCATACCTACTTCTGATCTCAGTTACTTAAGGTCACTATATCTCCTTTTTTAAAAAATTATTATTAATTTTTTTTAATTTTTTATGAACATATAATGTATTATTAGCCCCAGGGGTGCAGGTCTGTGAATCGCCAGGTTTACACACTTCACAGCACTCACCATAGCACATACCCTCCCCAATGTCTACAACCCCACCACCCTCTCCCGACCCCCCTCCCCCCAGCAACCTTCAGTTTGTTTTGTGAGATTAAGAGTCTCTTATGGTTTGTCTCCCTCCCGATCCCATTTTGTTTCATTTATTCTTTTCCTTCCCCCCAAACCCCCCATGTTGCATCTCCACTTCATCATATCAGGGAGATCATATGATAGTTGTCTTTCTCTGCACATCTCCCTTTTGTTAAAATAATTTGGCTTGATTTTTTTAATTATTTAATGTAGAAGGGATCCTGATACAGTCTCTATACCTTTAAAGAAGTAGGCAGAGAAGAGGAGTTAAGTCCTTAACTGATAAACGACAAGAGAAGTCCATAAAATGTCAAAGTAAAATAATTTTACTCTCTGAGCCTTAGTTTCTTCATGTGCAAAATGAATGTAATTATAAAGAGTTCTCTTGAGATGTAAAAAGAATATGTGTGGTAATGTTTTTTAAACTATAAAATGTCATAAAATAAAAGGTATTATGTAACCAATTTCAAGGGATTTTGCTTACTTTTTACTAAAAAAGGATTTCAAATTATAATTTATTTTATGATTCTTTGCAATTAGCAGAGTTTAACTAGTAATTTAATCGGAAAATATTTAGAAATATTGTAAGGGATGTTTAAAATAAAATAAATAGTTAATTGAATAAGACTTGTAATTTTTTGTGGTATGTGATTATTAATTGGATTTTCACGTAATTGTGAAAAAGTTAAGTCAAGCAACCCGTAGACTTTATTTTTATAGTAGTACAATTGTCATTTTCCTAAGATGTTTTCCAGTATTAAATACCAGCCTCCAGGGATCTTCTGCAGATAAATAAAGACTGCATGGATATATAAAGGTTACCAGTATACTTTCTGAGATACCTTTTCTGTGACTTCTTCCAATTATAAAAATCTACTTAAAAGTATTAAACCCAGTGTGTTCCAAATGTATATTACCAAGAAAATTTTTATTCACATGATATATTTTATTGTACTTTTTACTTATCATACAGGAAACACAATTGGAAACCAATATCAAGTAGTATGTTTCTGTTCATATTATACACTTGAATTTAGTGGCAAATCTGGAACCAGATAATTCTATACCATTATAAATTTCTATAGCATTCTACAGGTTAGATTCTGTTCTTATGTATCCAGTAAGTCCTGTATTAAATGCAAGCTCAAGGAATGAAAGAAAAAGTCAAAGGGATAGATACAGTTATTATTAATTCTAGGATTGCTCTGTGTGTGTGTGTGTGTGTGTCCTTAAGATGGACAGAGACAAAGAGGAAGAAAAAATAATCAGGTAAATAAATTTAAGACCTCCTCTCCAGAAACTTAAGTCATGCTTAAGAATTGTCAGTAGGGCTCAGATTTCGGGGGTTGGAGGTGGTGGGGAATAGAATCTAAATTTTCAGTTTAAAGTTTATAAAATCAGAAAATTGATGAAAAAATATCATCTATTCCCAGCATACTTAAAACAACATGAATAAAAATAGGAAATTCCATAGTAAAAATCAATTGTATATAGAAAACTCTTCTCAAATTATTTATTACCATTCAATTTTATTATCATTTTTTTTCAAATTTTTAAATATTTAATATCAAAACATTTTCAATAACATGGTTTTAATATCTTAAGATATTCATGTGCATATATGTATGTATGCACTTGTATGGGACTCCATAAATTTTTTTTGTTGAATCATGCTTTTAGATTTTATTTTATTTCTTGTGTTCTATTTAAGAAAAGAAATTAACGTGAGTTTAATTCTCTCTTTTGGTAGTGATAACCCATGACCGAGTCAACATTGTTATTGTATTAGTGGCTTTGTTGTCTATGTTCAATAAAATGATTGCACACATGTAGCCAGTAGTATAAATATTCCACATATGTGCACGCGCACGCGCGCGCGCACACACACACACACACACACACACACACAATATGCCTGAGGAATCTAAACATTCAGTTTAAGGGGTCACCATATTGACAGTCTTTTTTTTTTTTTTAGCTATGTAAGAGGTTTATTGGAGGTAACCCTTACAAAAATAAAATAGGGAGGGAGCAGAATTGGGCAGAGACCACCTCAGACAGTGATACAGATCTAACAATGTCTTAGTGGACAATGAATACATGTGTTCAAACATTCACTGAAAAAAATGGTTATTATGTAACTACTAGATAATTCTATAGGTATTAGTCAGTTTTCTTAGGTTATGTCACCTCCAAATTACTCAACCACAATTTACTTAGTTTTTAATCTCTTCTTTACATATGAGGTTGCTGAGGGTCAGGCACATAAATTGCAAGTACTTTTTAAAGCACGTAGTAAAATACACTAGAAAATATGTGGTTGTTCTGGGTATCAGTTTTTGTTCTAAAACTAATCAATACTATTGCCTTTTTTTAAAAGATTTTACTTATTTATTTGACAGAGAGACACAGTGAGAGAGGGAACATAGGCAGAGTAAGTGAGAGAGGGAGAAGCAGGCTTCATATGGAGCAGGGAACCCAGGAACCTGGGATCATCTCCTGATCCAAAGGCAGATGCTTAACGACTGAGCCACCCAGACACCACCCACTTTCCCCCCCCCTTTATTGTCTATATATCTTGCTTTATTTCCTCTACTCCAGCCCAAATTTGCCTTATTGATGCACTAGGAACACACCTACGGCATTCCTGTCTCAGGGCTTCACTTCAACTCTTCCTTTTAATTAGACAAAGATCCCAAATTTTCTGTGAAATACCATGTAGTAATTTTGTTTCTGGTTTGGTGGGCCATACGGGCTTTGTAGCAATTCTGTCCCTAGAACCAGCAGGTAATATGAAACAATAGATGCAACTTTGTTTTGATAAAAACTGATTCACAAAATGGTCTGGGGGCTGAGGGGTTGGTGGTCTGCATTATATCCCAGGTTTGTCAACCCCTGGCTTAGGCTGCTCTCCTTTCCATTTCTACAAGACTTGCTTCTTCACCTCCTTTAGGTCTGTCTTTAAATTCCACCTTCTTGGGGCACCTGGGTGGCTCAGCGGGTTAAGCCTCTGCCTTTGGCTCAGGTCATGATCTCAGGGTCTTGGGATCGAGCCCCACGTCGGGCTCTCTGCTCAGCAGGGAGCCTGCTTCTCCCTCTCTCTCTCTCTGCCTGCCTCTCTGCCTTCTTGTGATCTCTGTCTCTCTGTCAGATAGATAAATAAAATCTTAAAAAAAAAAAATTCCACCTTCTTAAGTCTAACCAGAGCACTATATTTGCAGTTGCAAGTGACTATTCCTCACCAACACTAACATTTACCCTTGCCTAATTAAATTTTCTTCATAGCAATTATCACCTTTTATAGTCTATATGCTTTATTGATTTTGTTTTAAATTATCTGTATTCCACCTATTAGAATGCTCCATAAAACCTAGGATTTTTTTTTTCCGTTTCTATTCAATGTTGTAACTCTAATGTCAAGTATAGTACCTAACTCACAGTTCATACATGATAAATATACAACTCACTGTTCAGAATTTGATATGACACCAGTTAACACTATATAGAGAATATATTGAGAGAGAGAGCGGGAGAGGGAGCGGGGGAGGTAGAGGTCAGTGATTTGTATCTGTAGCTTCTGGGTTGCTGCAGTGGGAATTGGGATATGTTTTGGCCTGTGCTTTGGTTGTCAGATTTAGTGATGCATACTACTATACTGTAAGCTGAATTTTCTTATCTACTGAGTGATGACACCCAGTGAAAACCTCCATTTCATTCAGTAACAAATGTGTTAAACACCTAACTTTCTTCCTTGCTGATATGTCAGATCTTTCCTTAGGATTTTGTTGGACAGAAAAATCCATGCACTAAGTAGGCAGTGCCTTTTCAAAGAATACCACAAGATGTCAAGAGCTGTGAAATTAAATGTAGAAAGAGCCCTTTCTGAAAAACATCTCTGATGTCAGGACAAAGGTCACAGTGGCATGCTCTTTTGCTCTTTTCTTCTGGTAATGATATCCCTTTACAGGCCCCACAGTTTGACATGGGTTGATTTAGTGTGGAAAAAACTCTGGATTCAAAAGGTGCAATGTGGAGTTTGAAAGTCTTTTTCCTCTTGTTTAGGAGGTCAGTTTAGATGTGGACTGGCATCATCAACCCAGTACAGTTTCTGAAGATACCTGTGACTGATACCCACCATGAGACCCTCTACTCTGCTGGAATCCCACATGTGAGGACTGTGGTGCTAAGCATGCAACAAATAGGATTAATTTATAAACAGTTGAGGTGATCTGTCAGTTCCATTTTTTAATAAGCCACCTGACAAATATGGTTATTTTCTCAGAGCAATGAAAATAAACTCACATTAATTATGACTAGTAAATGCTCAAAGTGGAAAATCTTTTGGATATATTAAACTTCTGCTTTGTTTTATGAAGAAAAAACAACATTGTGAAATGTAATTACAAAAACATTATTATCTGAGGCAAAATTCATACAGAATGTGCTATTTGTTAAAGTCTAAATATGGTATTATGTTTTAAAATAAAGTGTTGGATTTGAAACAAATTGGACATTAATTCTAGCAGGAGGGATAAAAATAATGAAAGTGAGAACTGCATATTTGAGACATTCATTATTTAGTTTTTATTACTTACAGAAGGACAAAAGTAAAGGGATTGTGTTACTTGACCTCAAAGATCTAATCTTACTCAATTATTCCTTACAGTAATCCAACACTATGACTTTTTGAGTTTTTAATTGTTTAACTAAAATAGAAATATTGATCATCCCAATTTTTTCACATAAGTCTACCTTAAAGGATAAAACAAACCTTAAAAAGAAAATTTCCACTGACTGAACTCAGAACACATTCACATTCCAGGTAGTCAAGTGTAAATAAGAACTATGTTATAGTAAAAAACTGGAAATTGTAGCTCAAGGATAATAAAGATAGTTTTAAATTGAAACCTACAGGAAGACATACTGGTAATGTCCATACAAATCAACACAACTGAACTGAGTATCAGGATACACACAGAAATATAAAGCCCAAATATCTAGATGGTAGGTAGAACTTCCCTTATTTATTCATATGTTTAGCATGGAAATCAGTCTTTAAAAAAAAATAAAGATTTTATTTATTGGTTTGTCAGAGAGAGATTGAGAGAGCATAAGCAGGAGCAGTGGCAGGCAGGGCAGGCAGAGGGAGAAGCAGGTTCCCCACTGAGCAAGGAGCGGGATGCAACGCTGGATCCCAGGACCCTGGGATCATGACCTGAGCCAAAGGCAGATGCTTACTTGGCTAAGCCACCTAGGCATCCAAATTCAATCTTCCTTTCTAATATATGCTCCCTAGAACAATAATCCATCAAACCTCATCCATGTGATTTAACACTTAGAAAGAAAAAAATAATGTGAAGGCATTTAAAATTCCCTTTCTACTATATCTTGGTTTTGGCTGGTGACCACAGATACGGATTTAATTTAATTAAAGACTATATGCCATTACCCTTTTATTAGCTTGCCTGTACCCCACCCATGCACACACACAAATAAAAGTCTGAACTATTAAGACAAAATGCAATATGTCAACTCTTTTACTATAAATTCTTCTAGGCAAAGATCTTTCTTTATAAGTTCTATACAACCAAATTCATCTAATCCTAAGAAAGAATACATTTCTTTTTTAGCATTTCATGATATGACTAAGAGTATGTTCTGGTATAAAGAGAGTTCTGCTACTCATGTTGGTTCATCTGGAGGGCAGAATTGAAATCTACTTCTTGCTAAAAAGTGATAGTAATCTGATGTTTTTGTAAGGGCAGAACTAACTGAACTAAATTGAAATTGAAATTTTAATTAGGAAGGGATTTTTACATTGTCACATCAAGAATCCATTCAATGTAAGCTACTGAAGGATTTGTATTTTTTCTCATTTATTTTAAGGAAGTGTCTTTTCTTAAGGATAATTCCTAACTTCGTGATAATAATATTTTAATTTCATTGACACTGATAAATATTGTGAGTAGCTAGATATACTTTTTGGTTCTGCAGTTACAGTGCACATTTACAGAATAATAACCAGCAAATTTCACTTATTGGATTTAAATTTCAGTCATGATTATATGTCTATTTGGAGAAAGAAAGAAGTGGCCATGCAGATAATATTTAAATGAAAAATGTATACATTTGCTATGACTCATTGACCTCTTTCCAATAAATCCAACTTACTTTCAAACATTCCTTTTGGTGTGTCATGGGATATTTAAAATGCAAACAGCTATTACAAAACAAGATTAAATACTCAATAAGCAGTTTATCTGTTATGGAAAAATAACACTATTCCAATAATAACAAAATGATTTGTACATTTGTGTTATATTTGGAAACACTTTCACTAATATAAAGAAAAGCTATTAAAATATATCCAGTGGCTCTTCCTTAAATGCTAAATGCTTGACAAGAGTTTTGCAAATTTTAGCTATAGAAGAAATGAATTCCTGCCTAATAGACCCAGAGAATTAAATAAAAGAATGGAAAATAATGATATAAAAAGTATATACAAAAGATTCACTTACCTTATTTGTGTCCTTTTTCTCAAAGGCTTTAATTTACTAGGAATAAAGATAAAAATTAGACTATTTGCCCTGGCTTCACATGGATGGGAGAGATGGTAAAAGAGTTTTTCCTTTCTAACAAGATGGAAAGAGAAACCACCAACTGTGGTGAAAGATATTAATACTTAGAGCCCTCAAAATGCTTCTTTCCTTAATACATAAGCCATTTCTATAAATCAATGAGAGATAGAAAAGTGAATAGAAAAATGGACAAAGATCATGCAGTAACTTTATAAAAGAAGCTTTCTAAGCGAAAGATAAACATAGGTAAAGAATTAAGCATCATTAGATATTATATATATATATATATATATATGCACTTTTATGATAAGTGCAAAAAATGTATCTTTAATTATAATTTAGCCCTGTTCCTTTCTCATTTATTGCTCTTCTAACACCTCCACATTTATGCAAGCTAGATGCTTCAGCTCTGCTAATTTCATCAAGACCAGGGGTACCTTTCAGTTAGGATGTGTGACCAAAAGTATAACATTTTTCAAGGAACACGGGACATGGATTGTTTAAGCAATGAGCTTCTAGATTGACCATTCCAAGCTATACTCCACCTAAAATGCACATACCTGAGAAGATTGATGTAGTTGAGAAATAATGCAAAGTATCCTTCCTCACCTTGCCTTTCACTGTCATCTATCCCACTATTAGAAGAAAGATCTATATTTCTCTATTAAATGAATTTTACTGTGATGTGTTGCCCTGTTGTGTCCCAAACGAAGGGGCAGTTTAAAAGTACAATATGAATGTGAACAAAGATTCTTTTAATCAAAAAACCTGTGAAATCTGAAGGGATTTACATCTTTTTTCATTTCAAAAGACTAAGCCTCTATTAAAATCAAGAGAGATTGCCCATAAGGAAGAATTATTTTCTAAGTGTCATATTCATGACTATGTATTCCTAGAATTAGAATTCAGAAGTAAAATGTGTGTTTAAAAAAAAAAAAAAAGTGAAATGGGTTGCATAAAGATGAATATTAAAATATTTGTTTAAATTAATAATGAAATCAAATGTTTTAATGGAAAGTAATCTAGATATTTTTGCTTGCTTGTTTGCTTTGTTTACAAGTGAATTTCATGCAGAAATATCAATGAATTGAATGAGCTAAATGCAACCACAGTATTTCAAATACATTTTATTGAAAGTATGAAACAAGATAAGGATATTTTACTAAAAAATCTATACTGACAATAAAGTACTTAATATTTTAATTTTCATAGCATTTTTTAGGTTAAACTAGATACTTCTAATTTAATGGATAACTTTAAAAAAATAAAAATAAAATAAAGTATAACTGGTCTAATGATAAGACATAAGATAAAATTTTGCTATATCTCTTCTTACATATACTGTCAAACATTAGAAATAAATGACTTTGTTCCATTGCTTTAATAATGAAGTATTTTAAAACCTAGAGAATAGGGACGCCTGGGTGGCTCAGTGGGTTAAGCCGCTGCCTTCGGCTCAGGTCGTGATCCCAGCGTCCTGGGATGGAGTCCCGCATCGGGCTCCTTGCTCAGCGGGGAGCCTGCTTCTCCCTCTGCCTCTGCCTGCCACTCTATCTGCTTGTGCTCACTCTCGCGCTCTCTCTCTCTGACAAATAAATAAATAAAATCTTTGAAACCTAGAGAATACATAATTTGGGGTTTCAACAAAATGTAAACAAAACCCTTAAGATATTTTATATTCAACATGATTTTTGACATATAACAGAAAGATATAAAAGAATAAAGCGATAGACACCATCACAAGACACTTAATTCCAATCTACTTAATTATGTAATTATGTAAACAAGATTTCTTAGTGTTTGTATCTACAAACTAATGACTATAACTGATGACTAACTTTTCTTCATTGTGATAACATTATTCATTCACATATATGAGATAAACAGAATAGATATAATACTCTCATTTCTCTGGTTATTTAATGCATTCAGAAAGTATTTACTTTGATAGTTATACATGAAAATCCATTCATTATAATTAATCAATTGTGCACTACTAAATGTCCACTAAAAATAATTACACTTTGAAGAATAAAAATTGTAATATAATATGTTTTGCATACTCTTTCATGGATAATGGAGACAAAATGCTGTGACATGTAGATTCTATTACATGTTTTTAAATATAATATATAAATATATTACTTTCAAAATGTCAGTATTTGTCTTAACTCTAGTATGGATGAGTAAATACCAATAGGATCTAACCTTTCCATATATAACAACTATAAATTCTTCAGAAATTTCAAAAATTGAGCAACACTATGGCACTTTATTTTTATCTTTTTTATTAACATATAATGTATTTGTTTCAGGAGTACAAGTCTGTGAATCATCAATCTTACACAATTCACAGCACTCACCATAGCACATACCCTCATCAATGTCCATCACCTAGCCACCCCATCCCCCCCCCCCCAGCAACATGCAGTTTTCTTCCTGGGATTAAGAGTCTCTTATGATTTGTCTCCCTCCCCAGTCCCATCTTGTTTCATTTTTCTCTCCCTTCCCCCACGACCCTCCCAACCTTGCTTCTCAAATTCCTCATATCAGTGAGATCACATGATAATTTTCTTTCTCTGATTACTTATTTCACTTAGCATAATACTCTCTAGTTCCACCTATGTCATTGCAAGTGATAAGATTTTGTGTTTTTTATAGCTGCATAGTATTTCATTGTGTGTGTGTGTGTGTGTGTGTGTGTGTGTGTATGTGTGTGTATGTATCACATCTTCTTTATCCATTCATCTGTTCATGGACATCTAGGCTCTTTTAATAGTTTGGCTATTGCGGTGCATGTGCCCTTTCAGATCACTACATTTTTATGTTTAGGGTAAATACCCAGTAGTCTGATTGCTGGGTCATAGGATAGCTCTATTTTCAACTTTCTGAGGAACCTCCATGCTGTTTTCCAGAGTGGCTGCACCAATTTGCATTCCCATCAACAGTGTAGGAGGGTTCCCCTTTCTCTACATCCTCACCAACACCTGTCCTTTCCTGACTGGTTAATTTTTTAACCTAATTTTTTAACCCTGAGATCATGACCTGAGCTGAAGGCAGAGGCTTAACCCACTGAGCCACCCAGGCGTCCCCTGACTGGTTAATTTTAACCATTCTGACTGGTGTGAGGTAGTACCTCACTGTGGTTTTAATTTATATTTCCCTGATGTTGGGTGATGCTGAGCACTTTTTCATGTGTCTGTTGACCATTTTGATGTCTTCTTTGCAGAAATGTCTGTTCATGTCTTCTGCCCATCACTTTAGAGTGACAAAAGCAGGCAGATTCTGGAGGCAAACTAAAAGTTGGAAGAAAGAAAGAGATCAATAACAAAGAAAATTCATAAAGCCAAAAGAGGACCTTGAAAAGATTAAAATAATCATTAAAAAGAAACAGAAAACAACAACAAAAAAAACCAAAACCTTTGGGTAAAAAGATCAGAAAGAAGAAAAAAAAAAGAGTGAAATTTGCCAATATCAGGAATTCAAGAGATGTGTGTGTAAAGATGTATTTCATGAGTCTGATAGACATTGGGATAATAAAGTTCTATTATGAACAACTTTATGCCAACAAATTCAACAAGTGAGATGACATACCCATAAAAATACAATTTAGTAAAAATGACAGAGGATGAAAGAGAAAATACAGCATCATGTCTCTATAAAAACATTGAAGTTTTATTTTAAAACTTTCCATCAAATAAAATGCCAATCACAGAATGATTTCACTGGTGGATTCTATTTAATATGTAAAAAATAAACAACAAAGTAACAAAACTCTCACATAATCTCTTTTGGGAAATAAAGAACACTTTGTAACTGTTTGCCTGAATCTAGTGGGCAATTAATACGAAATCCTGAAAGGGCATTCTACCGGGAAAAAAAAAAAAGCAATAAGGATGATAGATGATATATACAGTAATTTTATTTCTGAATATATACCATAACAATCCAATGAGGAAAGGATAGTATTTTTCAATAAATGGTGCTGGATTAAGTGGATATTCATATGGAAAAAAATTAGCCATACTTCATGTCATACACAGAAATTAATTTTAATGGATAAACCTCAAAAGTTGAAACCATATAGTTTTTAGAGGAAAACATAGATGACTATTTCCATGGTTTGGGGATAGAAAATTTTTTTTAGGACATAGAAGGCAAAGTCAGTGAAGAAAATGATAAATTAGACTTTTACATATTTTATATGTGCAAATATATGTATTATGAAGTAGGCAAACACTGTGAACAGGCATATCACAAAAGAAGACAGACAAAAGTCTACTAAGCATATTAAAAAATCCTGACTGTCATTAGTCATAAGAAAAATGAAAAGTTCAATGAGATCCCACTACAAACCCATATCTAAAAATTTAAAACTATGACAGCTCCGCATAAAGTTGGCATAATTATGGAGCAACTGAAATTGCTGTTGGGATGTAAAATGTCTGGGAATTTCACATTAAATTAATTGTGCACATATCTTATGACTCCATGCTTCCACTTTTAGGTATTTACTCAATGGAAATGAATTTAATGTTCACTAAATGATTTGTAAAAGAATGTTCATAAAATCTTTATGCATAATACACAAATGCAGGACAACCAAACTATTCATCAAATGAATGGCTAAACAAAGTGTGGTATAGTGATATAATGGAATACTACTAGCTATAAAAAAGAAGGAATTATAGATCTACACAACAATAAAGATGAATCTCAGAAACATTAGAAGTAGAAGTAGAAGAAGCATTCCAGAAAATAATTCAACTCTATATCAACTATATAATTATGTTTATATGATATTTGAGAACAGGCAAATTTAAGAGACAGAAGAAAACAATCTAAACAATAGTTGCCTCTAGGAAATGAGAGAAGATTGACCAGGAGGGGGTATTGGGCACCTTTCTGCACTGACAGGAATGTCATTTATCTTGATAAATGTTTGGATATCAAAGTTGTTAAGAGTATTCATTTGTCAAAACTAGCAGCATGCACATTTAAGATTTATCCATTCCATTGTATATAAATTTAACTTTCAGTTATGAACAAATACTAATATCCAGTTAATGATAGCATGCTTAAATTACTTAGGGGGAAATTATACAGTTTTCTGCCAATTTCCTAGAAATGCATAAAACATTCTATGGATTAATGGATGGATCAAGTAAGGGATAGACATAATGTAAGCATAGTCAAATATTAATAGTAGAATCTAGTTAGAAGGTATATAAGTATTTAGAATAAAATTCTGTCAACTTTAATGTATGTTTGAAAAATATCAAAATTATGAAAAAAGTCACTGTTTATAATACGCCAGAAAATGCATTTTACAACTATTTATTTATGATGAAAAATATTAGATGTCACCTTAAAACCTATGTTTTCTATAAACATATGGAACATGTAAGCAAAAGTCTTTAAAACCTAGTGAAATTGATTACAACATGATGATGTTATTACAAGGTATTTTTTATACTAATAACTTTTTTTAAATTTAATTTAATTTTTTCAGTGTTCCAAAATTCATTGTTTATAAAAACTTTTTTCTTATTGAAGTTCTTAAAATTTTTATTAAATATTTTAATTTTTTAAAAAATTAAAAATATATATGTATATATTTTATTAAATTTTTCTTAATAAATTGATTTGTGGTAGATTTTCCCCATTGCAGTGTTTATACAAGTTCTATTGTTTAGGCACTAAGCATTTTCTTCCCTTACTAAAAAAAAATCAAAATGTAACAACTACTTTTTTGTTGTACAAAAATAAGTCTGAATTACTATAGAAAATTTAACATTTTTCTCTTTTATTCTCTTTATTTTAAATTGTTTCTAATTAATTGGCTAATGCAAAAAACATCTTAAATAAGTAGTGTATAGCTTTGGGGCTCTTCATGACTTTGATGTATCTATCCTCTTGAGATATCAAGATTTTAAATCAAAACAAGATTTGAGTTGTAAGACTTGATACAATTTTATGCTGTTTTTGACCAAACAATGTACTGTTATGTGCATGACAATCACTAAATGTTTTTTTGCATTTTGAAAATTTCCAAAATAACTATTCACATTCTATGATTCTCTCAGTGTATCTCCAGAGCTATGCCATCAAAGAAGATTTAATTTTTCTGATCAGAAGGACTAGGAGAACCTTTCAATGAGTGGAGAAATGTGATTATGATTTTCAGTTGTTTTTTTTTTTTTTTTTTTTTCATTTGGTCACACATTACAACTGAATCGAAACTGCAGACTTCAGGGGTGCCCGGGTGCCTCAGTGGGTTAAAGCCTCTACCTTTGGCTCAGGTCATGATCCCAGTATTCTGGGATCGAGCCCCACATCGGGCTCTCTGCTCTGTGGAGAGCCTGCTTCCTCCTCTCTCTCTCTGCCTGCCTCCCTGCCTACTTGTGATCTCTGTCTGTCAAATAAATAAATAAAATCTTAAAAAACAAAACAAAACAAAACAAAAAAAAACAACTGCAGATTTCAGATATTTCTCATCTTAAGTTTTGGACTAATCAAATTAATCTCTAGTATTTGTTTGGACTGTGTAACAGAGATGGATAATCTGAGTCTTGTTCTAACATTATGCTTGTCCTTATGTGATTGTATTGGTAAACACATGTATATGGACTTTAGACTACATTAGTATCTCCCATGTTTTTCATATTATCAACATTTTAACTGGGTTTGTAACTTTATCCACCACCATTGTACTTACCATTTACACAAGAAAAGTTGGAAATAAAAATACATCATGTTTTAAATGAGTATTTTTCCTCCCAAATGCTGATAAGAATGTTGAAGAATGTTGAATAAGAAGTATGTGCATACTTTGCCATTGGAAAGAAAAATTAGTACAATATTATCAAAAAGAATAAATGATTTTTAGGGAACGTTGTGCAAATTTTTATGCCCTTCAACTTAGCAATTTCACTTGGTAACCTATCAAAAAAAATCTAAATTCCTAAAAGAAAAATACACAGATATATACATTTATGAAATAATTATTTATATATTCCTATAGGTTTTGATTATTTATTATTTTTTATTGAACTATAGCTGTCACACATTGTTACATTGGTTTCAGGTGTACAACATAGTGATTTGACAAGTTTATATTTTATGCTATGCTCACCACAAGTGCTTTACCATCTGTCAGTCTATAATGCTATTATAATATCATTGACTATATATATTTCTTGTGCTATAATTTTCATTCCATGACTTATTCATTCCATAACTAAAAGCCTGTATCCTTCACTCCTCTTCACCCTCCCAGTATTTATATTTTGCTAAAGAGAAACTAATAATTCACTTAAGGCATATAAAAAATAAGGAATATCTGTACTGAAATGTTTAAATTGTTCATAGTGATAGATGCCTAATGATTCAGATCTTACATTATTATATTTAATAAAGTTAGTCCACTCCAGAATTTTTTAATTCAACATCTAGAAATCCTAAGTAATTGAATAGTAATACTAAGTCTAGAAATTAATGAAGTATGAAATAGTGACATTCAGAGTCAAAAATAAATTCAATTATCTTTAAAACTCAAATTTAATTAAAACTATGATGAAACACAAACACATAAAACCATACCTGATAAAAATAATTATATATTTCTATGTGATATATAATTATGTTATAAATTATTTAAATCACTTATATATAACATAAATATAAATATATGTAATACATAAATTATATATCCATATTATATCAAGTTATAGAATCACATGTATAAATCTCCAGATGAGAGAAAGGATTATATGTATATATATAGCTCCATGTAGATAGATAGATAGATGGATAGATATGTCTTACATATGAAAAACAATGACATTATGCACATTTGTTTCCAAATTTTAAGCTGTCAATAAAATTAGATGTTTTTTGGAGATACAAATTACTGAAATTGACACACAAAAAAGTATAAAGTAGAAAAAAAATGAGAAAGTACTTTGAAAATGTTCCAAAATATATTATACACTAAATGGTATTTATTTAAAGATATGTTTATCCTGGGGCACCTGGGTGGCTTAGTTGGTTAAGCGTCTGCCTTTGGCTAGGGTCATAATCCCAGGATTCTTGGGATGGAGCCTTGTGTCAGGCTCCCTGCTCAGCAGGGACCTCTCTCTGCTCCTCTCCCTGCTTGTGCTCTCTCTCTCTATCTCTCTCAAATAAATAAATAAAATCTTTAAAAAAAATAATAAAGATATGTTTATTTAAACTTTCAGGGATCAGATCATTTCCATATGTGACTCCATGTAGAGTGAATCTCTAAATGGAAATCTATACAAGTGATTTTTGTGAAAATAGCACAATGCTTATAAAAAATAAAATAAAAACAATATAATAAAGCAATAAAAGAAGCATTACTTATTAAATTCTGAAAATATCTTATATGTATAATGCATCACAATTCAGTAACACAAAAATGACTCAGAATTGGACTATTTATTAATATGTAAAATAATAAAATGTTATCCATTAATATTAACAAATACATGGTAAATTCTAAAAGTATTTGAGGATCATTTTCCAATAATGTTTAAAATTACATAATACTAAATCAAAATTTATAGATCATTAAGAGTAGAGTTATACGTATAAAAACAAAACTAAGACTCTATTAAGACATATGATTGGAAGTTTCTAACTAAATTTTTAAAGCAGAAAACCTATACAAGGCCTTAGACATTAGAAAGAAAAAGATCATTATTAATAAATAACAGTTTTGTCAATAATGGCATACCAAAAGTTAAAAAAAATTAGAATTTAGGAGAAAAAAAATGCATGTGAAGACCAAAGGAGAACATGGAAGTGATAAATGTCATGAAATAAGAATTGACATTCTGAGTTCACAAAACAGAAGTGCTATTCTCATCATCTGTCAAGGTTCCATACTATTGATATGACTTATCACTGCTAATATTAACTTTGATCTTTTGGCTGAGGTCATATTTTTAGGTTTCTCCACTAAAGTTTTTCTTTTCCATTTCCATATTGCATTCTTTGAAAGCAAGTCAGTATTTATTCTACACTTTGAAGAGTGGGGAGTTCTGCTTTACTAAAAGTGTAGTCTCTATGTAATTTATTTGGAATTATTTTGCATGGAAAATCAATCTATCCTCCCTCATTTATTTATTAATTCAATCCTTTATTTATATAAATGTGGGCACATAGATATTTATTTTCTATTTTAGGTTATAATTCAATACTATTATTTATTATATGGCCCAAATTATTCCAACTTTCACCATTAGACCTCTTTCACTTGACTCATGTGTCACTTTGACATACCTGCATCACTTTTTTTTTTTTTTGAATAGTCCTTACTTTCTGACACTACCAGATGCTCAAGACTCATCTTGTGCATTTTCTGAACAAGTCCTAGTCTGAGGCATTTGTTAATGTGCTCTCATTCTTTTTATTGAAAATGATATTAAAATCAACATCTGGACGCTAGATGTGTTTGTTGTTAGTGGGGAGTCATTGTGTCTAAGCCCTCCAAGGGGACAAAGCTATGTATTTAGGTGCATTATCTGAATCCCTATGTATTTTTTAAAAGTTCATATTCTTGGGGCAAATGGTGGCTCAGTCAGTTAAGTATCTTTGGGTCAGGTCATGATCTTCGGGTCCTGGAATTGATCCCCATGTCAGGCTCCATGCTCAACAAGGAGTCCACTTCTCCCTCTCCCTCTGCCAAACACCAGCCACTCCCACCATCCACGCTCTTTCTCTCATTCTCAAATAAATAAATCAAATCTTTAAAAAAATTATATTCTCCCAAAATTAGCTCTCAATGGTAGAATTTTGCTGGTAATTTTTTTTTAATACAAAATTAAGGAGACATTGGTCACACTTTCAGGTTAAAATATCCGTTGTTTATTTTTGCCCTTACATTTGAAGTTAATCTTACAATCTTTCTTTTGTGTTTCATGATGCACTGCATTATTCACCTATGAGTTTTGGTCTTTATTATTAAATTAGTATTTATTTTCCTTAACCCATTTTTAGTATTTAATCAAACATTCACTTAACTTATTCTTTTGTTTTATAGATATCTATATATATCTATATAGATATATATATCTATATA
>NW_019154105.1:40046838-40060572 GCF_002288905.1 Enhydra lutris kenyoni
GGGGGTAGGAGAAGAGTAAATGAAACAAGATGGGATTGGGAAGGAGATATACCATAAGTGACTCTTAATCTCACAAAACAAACTGAGGGTTAATGGGGGGAGGGGAGTTGGGGGGTGGGATTATGGACATTGGGGAGGGTATGTGCTATGGTGAGTGCTGTGAAGTGTGTTCACCTGGTGATTCACAGACCTGTACCCCTGGGGATAAAAATATATTATATGTGTATAAAAAATAAAATAAAAAAAATTTTTAAAAAAAGTGTATAATTTGGTAAGTTCTTACATATTTAGACTCTCATAAAATCATCAGCTTAATCAAGATTTCTAGTACTTTCTCATCATAAGTTTTAGCTTAAATGTCCCTACTCATATATACATATCCTCTGACCAACCTGTTAGAGTAAAAAGTACCTGCTAGTTTTGTTTTTGTTGTTGTTGTTGTTGTTGTTGTTGTTGTTTTGTTTTGTTTTTTGTTTTGTTTTGTTTTGTTTTCTCCTCCTTCTCTTAGCATTTCACTGATTTCCAAATTGCATGGGATAACACCTCTTCTACCCACCACCTTTGGAGTGGCTATTTCATATAATTTAATACAGTTAGGTTCTTTTGTCATTGTGTATTTTACATTGGAATCTACCAGTCTCCTAAGTGATATTCTTTAATTTGCATACATTGTTTCACTATTCTGTAAATTTTGATGGGTTTTGACAAAAGCATATCATATATTCATCATTACAGTGTCATACAGAATAGTTTCACTATCCTAAAAATCTTTCCATGTTCCATAAATTCAGCCCTCTCCCCACTCCTTCTGACCCCTTGGCCCTCACTGGATAGTTGTGTTTCCCCAGAATATCCTACAATGGGAAAATACATGATGTAGCCTTTTCCTCTCTGTATTTCATGGCTTGACATCTTATTCTTTATCTTTTTTTAAGTTTGTATTTAAAATTCAATTCGTTAACAGTGTAGTATTAATTTCAGGTATACAACACAGTGATTCAATACTTCCATACAATGCTGGGTGATCGTCACAACAGGTCCACTCCTTAATCCCCAGCACCTATTTCTTTATATCCCCCCAAAATTTCTTTATATGGAAGTACACAATTTATCTATTTATAGAATGAAGGTCATCTTGTTTGCTAGAAGTTTTTTGCAATTATGAATAAAGCTTATATAAATCTTTGCATGAAGTCTTTGTGCAGACATACATTTTTAAATCAGTTAGGTAAATATTTAAGAACCCAATTGCTTGATCACATGGCAAGATTATGTTAGTTTTATAAAAAACTGCCCAAACTTCAAAGATGCTGTACCATTTTGCATTTAACCAGCAAAGAGTTTCAGTTGCTCTGTATCTTCCTCTGCATTTGGTATTGTCAGCTTTTTGGATTTTAGCCATTCCAATAACTGCATAGTGATATCTCATTTTTGTTTTTGTTTTACTTCACAATTCTCTAATGACAAGTAATGCTGAGAATCATTTCTTTTGTTTATTTGTCATCTGCTTATCTTTTTTGGTGAAATGTCTATTCAGATTTGTTGCTTATTTTTTAATTGAGTTTTTATTAGGTTACAAGTTTTCTTACAGGTGAGAATTAAGAGAATCAAGTACTCTTGGATATTTAGAGTACACCCCTTTATCAGATATGTGTCTTGCAAATGTTTCATGCCTTTTTTGGTGTTTATTCTTTGTGTTTTGTTCTTTTAACATTTGCTTTTCCAGAGTAGAAGTTTTTAATTTAATTTTAGTAAAGTCCGACTTGCCAATATTTTATTTCATGGATCAGGTTTTGGTGTTTTATTTCAAAACATATCACAAAACCAAGGTTGCATAGATCTCTAGTGTTTCTTCTAGAAGTTTTTTTTTTCTTTTTTATGTAACATTTAGGTCTATGATCCGTTTGAGTTAATTTTTGTGAGGGATGTAAAGTCTGTGAATTGGTAGTGAGTTGGTGGGTATGTTAATGATCTAGATTGTGTATGTACCAGGTATATATGTCTGTCAAAACTTATAGAACTGTATACTTTATATCCAGTTTATTGCATATGAATTTTGGCTTAAGAATTAGTTACTGTATTATGGATGGCCTGTACTCCTAGAGTTTATTGGGAATTTTTTTTCTTCCTTGTGTTCTGTGGGAACGTTTTGGACCACATGAATGAGAGAATCTTCTACAGCAACTTAAATCCTGTTCAAAGAGTATGTTCAAGAGCATGGCCTGGTGAGTCCAAAGAATCCCGATCAGACGTATATGTGGAATAATATAAGATAAATAGATCCTTGTAACAAGTTGAAAATTTAGATTTGGATCCATACATACGTAAGCAATTGATTTTTGAATTTATAAGCAATTGAGTATATCAGCAATTGAATATATAAGCAATTGAATTTTGAACAAAGCACCAAGTCAGCTCACTCAAACACAAAAGTCTTTTTAACAAAAAGCTGGAACATCTGAAGATATCCATCTATCTATCTAGATATCTAGCTAGCTAGCTAGATAGACATAGATATAGATAGATATACATATATAAATATACACATATGGATATAGATATATAGGTATATATGTAGGTAGATATCTAGATAGCCAGATATAGAGATAGAGACAGATATATAGATATATATAAACATGAATTTTTACCTATATCTCTCTATGTATGTAAATTAATGAAAAAATTATGTGCCTAAACGTAAAAGCTAAATATTTAAGGTTTTTGGAAGAAAACACAAGACAATAGTTTTGTGGTTATCAGATAGATAGACCAACATAATTAGGGAAAATCTATTATGCACACATGCAAAAAAAATAAATTAGGCATAACATTTTAAATAACTTCTAGTCAAAAGAAATCATTAAGAAAAAATATTAGATAAGAAACATAATTAGTAAAAACAGTTTGAAAATTATTTTTTCTGACAAAAAAATTCATGTCAAGAGTATATAAATGTCAAGAATACATAAATATATAAAATACATAAATTATGTAAAGAATTTATATAAAAATAAAAATGAGTAAAATACTTTAATCAAATAATCAGTACTTCATAAAAGAAGATATACAAATAGCCAATAAACATAGGAAAATATGCTCAATATTAATATTTATTAAGGAATGTAAACCAGGACCATAATTTAGTACCATCTCTCTCTCTCTGTGTCATATAGGCACAGTGTGTGTGCCTATACACACACACAATACATACACACTGGCAAAATTACAATTATTTTGGACAATTGATAGTTTATTTAAAAATAAAGCATATACTTAGCATTCCTAGGTAATAATACAAGAGAAATAAAAATGTACACCTGCAAAAATATTTGTACAATGATGTTTATTATAGATAGAAAATTGTAAACACTAAAATTTCATCAAGAACTGGAAAATATATTGTGATATATTCATATGATGTAATACTGTTGAATAATAAAAAGTAATATACTACTGATGTATAAAAGAAAATAGATGAATCTCAAGTGTTAAGTTGCTTGAATGTTGATGCATATAAATGTATTCTAGTAATAGGCAAAACTAACAAAATTAGTGGTGATGGGAGTGAAAAAGTAGTAACCTGTGCTTCATAGTTTGATTATGACATAATTTCTCCTCAAATGAATTCTCTCAGCTCTTATCTGTGTTTGAATACTCTTATTTATCTTTTATTTTTGAAGGATGTTTTCAGTAGATATAGAACTGTAGGACGACTTTTTTCAACATTTAAAAAAGCATTCCATTGTCTCTGACCTCCCTAGAATCTTGTAAGTCCCCTGTATTTCTTATTCATATTCCCATTTATATTTTATTTCTTTTCTCCAGCTGCCTGATTTTTAAACATCTCTTTACTTCAGTTTTCCTAACTTGAATGTGAAATGCCTAGGTGTACACACACACACACATTTGTGGTTCATGAAGCTTCCTAGAACTATCTTAATTTTGGGAAAATTTGGATCATTACTCATTTATCCCTTCAAATATTTGCTATGCCCCATTCTCTCTTCTTCTAGACCTCTGATTCCATTTATATAAGACTATTTGATTTATTCCATCTCCCATGTCCTGGGCATTATTTTGCTGTCAATTCTCAATCCCATCTTTCCTACAGAGAGAAGACTATAGGACATTATGTATTTAGTGGATATTTACACCATGTTAATCACAATATGGTATATGACGTGTAATACACATGTAAGCTCATGTCCACACACATATGCACATTCTTATATGCACAGACACACATTTTCAGTAATATATTAACTGTCTTAGAGAAAATATAGACTAGTATATATTATTTACCTAAAAACATAATGGAATGCATTTAAAACAATTAATCCTTAGTTCTTCTTTTTTCCTTCTTTTATATTCTATTTATAGTCTTCCGGTACCTTTTCTTATCTCCATAAAGATAATGAATTATCTAAAGAATATAGTAATTAGGTGAAGCAGAAATATATTAAAGATATAGAATGAAAGGATGTCATATGAGTAGTATACCAGTTTAAATATAAGCTGTTTTATAGGTATTTGATTATCTATTTCTACTCTGACAGCATCAGAGAAAACCCATTATCATTTACAAGTTAAGATAGCTACAACAAAAAAGCCCAGTTTGAAGAGTAATGTTGCTGTTTATAATGTTGTCTCTAGAAAATTGCATGTTTGTGGTATTTATGTAAATGACACTGTATTTAATAATAATTTATACTTTATTATCTTTGGATGGATTTATACACTGTTACAACTTAAAAGTGTTACTTTACTCATTCTTGTTTTGTTTTTTCAATTAAACACTTGCTTTGATAATATGTTCACTGATATGTTTTAGTTTAATTGGTAAGTCCTTTGGTGTAATAGAAATATTACGCAAAATGTAAATATTTTTATAACATGGTTATATTAAGGGCAGAGGGATTATATATGATGATCCATTTTTTTCTTTAAAAATATATTTGTAGTGTTGGGAAAACTGGACAGCTTTCATAGAAAAGAATGAAATTGGACCAATTTTTATACCATATGCAAAAATAAATTCAAAATGGATTAAAAAAATAAAAATAAAAAAGACATCACCTATAAAGCTAATTTATATCCAATTGAATCTACTATCAATGACCAGGTTTGTGATGTTTTATGTATCTCTAATGTTTTTGGCCTCAGTTTCTCCAACACACAATGAAGATAATAATGCTTATTTCAGAAAGTTTTAAGGATTAAACTAAAGATTATTTATATTTTTCTTGTCATACTAACAATGTCAACATATGGAAGCTACTGTGTAGTTCAAATACTTGTTCAAATCTTGTTTTCTTTCTGTTTTTATTTTAATATGTGAAGAAGTCACAAAATAGCTCATCTCCCAGTAAAAAGAGATGAAGTAGTTCCTACTATTATTCATTTTTTTTAAATTATATGATTATAACATTTCAGATGAGATATGCATTGGTGAAACTGAACACAAACATACGTGTGTGTACACACAAACACACACAAGCATGTACAATAGATTTACATAAAATTTCTAACTTAATAAATCAAGTTTATAAGATCTTACTGAAAGAAGGTGATCTTAAGAGCAGAAGAGAGTGAAATGATAGAATAAAGTAGCTTAGAAGCCACATACTGGCACATCATCTGAAAAATGTAAATTCAGGGTGCCTGGGTGGCTCAATCAGTTAGGCATCTGCCTTTGGCTCAGGTCATGATCCCAGGGCCCAGAGATGGTGCCCTGCATCATTGGTCTCCCAGCTCAGCAGGGAGCCTGGTACTCCCTCTGCCTCTGCTGTTCCCCTGCTTGTGCTCTCTCACTCTCACTGCAAATAAATAAAATCTTTTTAAAAAGACCCATTTTTTTTAAAAATGAAAAATGTAAACTCAATAAATTGGCAAGCTTTAATTATCGACTTAATACTACACTTTTAAACTCAAAAATTATATTATCTTTTTAGAAGAATTTCCAGTGACAATCTTTGGGCTTCCTTTTAAAAGAATGTTGGAAAATATGTACTGAGCTTTAAGAAATGCCTAGTCATATTCTCTGCTGAAGGAAGGAAGAACAATAGTGGTGTCATGTCTCTGACAATATTTCAGCTTCTGTATTCCCATCTTTTTGGAAGACTTATCCTCATGATAAAGGATACATTATGTCCTTTATGTAATGTCTTTAATTATTCCTTGTGTCATTCTATCATTAGGTTTGAAGTACATGCATGGAAAAAGTCTTATTTCTTTTCCATTGTATAGAGTCAATAAATATTTGCATATTTTTGATGCATTTACTTTCAAGTGAATTTCAATGCAGATTATATCTGCCAAAAGAGACTCCCTAGTGTAAATATATTTTGATTAACATCATTAAATGTATTCCACTTAGCTTAAATGTTTAGAAATCATTGCTTCATATTATTTAAAATATACATCTGTTTACAACTTTTCATCTTTCATTTCTATATACTTCTGTTAAAACACAAATTATTTAAATGATTAAACATCATATGATTCCATTTCCACAAAAGCACTTATTGCTCTTACTGGATACCTTTTTGATGTTATTAATATTTTTGATATTTCATCTGTTCATCTATAGATTCTATAATTTTAATAGAATTCTACTTTGACAAAAATCAAAATTAGAGAATTTTTGAAATACATTACCTATACATTTCACATGTTAATTATAGTAAATAGTCAAATTATCTACCACAGTCCAAATCCCCCAGTGCTAAGACAAAGTCTGTCCAGATTGTTAAGTATCGAGAAAGTTTATTCAAAAAGCAATTGAGCTCCTATACAATAACAATCTTTTATTATGTCATCTATTCTGCTTATATAAATCCCTGGATTATGTTTGTTCTTGAGTTGTATTGCTATCACAAATGAACATTTGGTATTCCTAGTTAGTACAGAATAGCATATGAAGAATGGTTGGAAGTTAAATTTATTTTCACATTCTCAAAAGCACATGGAAACAGGAAAAATAACTGCTTCAAAATTGCCTATTATGCAGATTATAATTTCACAGTTGTTTCTCACATCACTTACATCATGCCCACTAATAACAAAAATAATTCTAACATAACTCTAACAGTGACTGAGCTGCCAAAAATATCACTGCCAATGAATTAAATCATGTTGTTTACAATAATTTGCTGACTTTTAATCTGAAGAAAGTACTTTGTGGAACTAATGCTGATGCTAATTCTGCATTTTTATGCTCTGAAATGACAATGATACAATGAAAAATAGAATCTCATTTTAGTGTGCATTTTGGATGCAAAGCACAAAAGACATTACAAAAGAAATCTTGATTGAAGTCTGTTAAAAAGTAAAGTTTTTAGAAAAACTAAATATTACTTCTTATCTGCTTATGCCTGTGAACCTTCTACACAGTTAATTTTTTTCTGGGCTGTGGAGCTTATGATAAGTGTTTGGCACAAAAAGAAATAAATATTTATTTTTTGTGGCTATAGGCAAATTTATACTAAAATATATGTTTAAGATTTAATAAGAATACTAACAATATAATGTGAAGCTTAATTTAAAAGGTAAATGTCATACTACAATTGTAACATTTTAGCAATATTACAATTTGCCCTTGATTATTTAGTAGCTGGTTTTTGATTTAGTTGATATTATGGTTCTTTGACCATGTTACTCTTTAGCTTATGTATTACATGAAAAGCATAGAAAGAACTAAAGAGCAAACTTAAATTACCTAAGATTTTTATTATCATCTTTATTATTATTTCCATTTGTTAACAATTCTATCATTATGCTTGGTGACAAAGCTGAGTAAAATGAGATTTGGTGAAAACTTGTCAACTGAAAATTAGCATGTTCACAAATGTCAAAGGAAATCAAGACTAGAATGAAGAAATAGCTTTCCAAAAAGAAGTGGTGAAAATCAGATTTTTAAAAAAGAACTCAAAATAGTAAGATGTTCTAACTGAAATTGTTTTCTTATATATTTAGTCATCCCTCCAGCAGAAAAGTCAGATATTTTCTAGCAGACTCTCATGGGTTTCTCAGTTGGAGATTTAGAATTACTTTTTAGAATGGATAAATCATTTCATTAAAGTTTAATCTGTGTTTAAAACTTAAAAGTTTCTTAAGTTTAAAGTTAAATTAAAATTCTGTAACTTGCAAAGATTCTTAAAATGTATGTGCTTTATTAAAATTTATATTAATTTAATTTGTTAGACAATCTTAAATACAAAAATAAACAATTTCTCAAACATATGTTCTTTGGGTGTTTATTTGTTTTTTAAATTATCTAAGCCCAATATGTAATAATTAGGATAATAAAATTATATATATTTAAAAATTGAGAACATGCATGGTATCCAATAAGTAATTTTTGTTACATATATACTCTCCATTTAAAGCTATAATTGCTCAATGAACGTGTTTAATTCATTTAAAATGAAACTAAGAAATTTCTATTGACCACAGTATAGAATAGCTATTAATAGAAATGAAATGATAAAATCTGGTTGTCTTGAGTTCTATACACATATAAACATGTTGTATATAAATAAATAAACAGTTTTATTTTGTTCCTTCCTGTATGTATCATTTCTACTTCTTTTTCTGGCCATTTGTAATGTTTAGAATCTACACATTCTTGCTGTATCCTGAGTCTTAGGGGCACATGGTTGTTGTTTCACCATTAGATATGATTTTGTTAGTGTTCTACTCCTGTGTAACAAGTTACTGAGAACTTACTGGGTTGTATCAATAAACTTCTATTATCTTACACTTTGTTTTAGTCATGAAATCTGGGTATAAGTAAGTGGTTCTTCTGATCAGGGTTAGTCTGATCAGCTTGTTAGCTTTGCTATATTCTCATCAGGAGGAACCAAAGGGGAAGAATATACTTCTAATTTCATTCAAGTTGTTGGTAGGATTAATTTCCTTGCGAATACAAGACTAAAGCTCCAGCTGCTGGCTTTTGGCTGTAGGCTATCTTTAGCCTTGAGGCTAGATGTAGTTCTGAGTCAAGTGAACTTCTCTATCATGTCTGCTTATTACATTAAGCATGCAAGGATAGTCTCTGTCTCCAGAGTATAATATGGTATATGATATATATAATATACTCTACTGGAAATAACATTATATCACCTTTACTATATTCTGATGATCATAAGAAAGCCTCATATACCTCCCACACTCAGTGGGTGGGAACTGCACAAAAGTATATTCAGTAATAGGTGGGGATCAGTGGGACTCACCATATGGCTTGTCTATTATAATCTTGCTAGCTGTAGGTTTTATTACTTTGTTTGAGAAAGTCCTATCTATTCCTAGTAATAAAAAGTTTTCAATTATAAATGAATGTTGAATTTTATTGTGCTTTTCTACATCTATTAGTGAGTATAACTTTTAACTTTTAAGAAAGTAATGGGATGGGGTCACGTTGGTGGCTCAGTTGGTTGAGCGGCTGCCTTCAGCTCAGGTCATGATCCCAGAGTCCTGAGATTGATCCCCGCATCAGGCTCCCTGCTCGGTGAAGAGTCTGCTTCTCCCTCTCCCTCTGCCTACCACTCTGCCTACTTGTGCTCTATCTCTCTGTCAAACAAATAAATAAAATCTTTAAAAAAAAAAGTACTGGGGTGGATGACATTGATTTATTTTTAGATGTGAAACCTATCTTATATTTTGGGAATGAATTCCATATAATTATATATGTATTATTGAATTTCATTTGCTACTATATTAAGGACATTGAATTAATATTTATGGTTTATATTAGTTTTTCATTCTATTTCTTATAGTATCATAGTAATCTTTTATATAGTTTTATTTTCATAAACAATTTAAAAATTCCCTCTTAACTTCTTTTTTTAAAGAGTTGTTCATTTATTTTAGAGAGAGAGAGACAGACAGAAAGAGAGGGCACAAGTGGGAGGGGCAGAAGGAGTGGGAGAAAGACTCCAAGTAGATTCCATGATGAGTGGGGAACCTGAGACTGGGCCGAATCTCACCACCCCGAAATCATGCCCTCAGATAAAGCCAAGAGTCTGTCACTTAACCAATTGTGCAAGACTGTGGACTCCGAGAAACAAACTGAGGGCTTTAGAGGGAAGGGGGTTGGGGAATGGGTAAGCCTGGTGGTGGGTATTAAGGAGGGCATGTATTGCATGGAACACTGGGTGTTATATGTAAACAATGAATCTTGGAGCATTACATCAAAAAACTAATGATGCATGGTGACTCGCATAACACAATTAAAAAAAAAAAAAGAAATAGGTACTGAATAGAATTTTTAGCCAACTCTACAGAAGTAAAATATTTATCTGTTACTGATTGAATTGAATCAATAATATTAATAATATTGTTTTTTAGTGTGTGGAGGGGGAATATAATGTTAAAATTATGGTAATTAACCACAAAGTACCCTGCATTTTTCTTGGATTTAAGAACAGGCAAAAATGGGCTGTTGATTGGAGAAACAATGAAGATAATCACTTTATTAATTAGATTTCATACAATAAGTTTTAATCTTCAAAGGCCCTATTTTAATTTACTTTGTACTGTATTAACTCGGGAGTCCATGCAGTTCCATTTATCAAGACAATTTGTTAGTGTCAAAAACTTACTTTAATTTTCATTTATTATTCATTGTGTTAGAGCATCTATACTCAATATGGAATATTTTAGAGCAATGGGGATTGTGACTATGGGAAATGTTAATAAAGTTACAGTTAAAGTAAGGCCTATATATTTTTCCCTATTTTATGTTTAGTTATTTTTAAAGATGATAGTGGATACTGTGTTTTAATTTTTTGGAATCCATAAATATAATGTGAGGCCCAGTATTAGATTTATGCAGTTTTGTCATTTGGTACATTTTTGTTAATAATAATGAGAACCTATGGGCACAAAATTTAATGTGTGCCCTGTTTTATCTTTCGCTATAAAAATTCTTCAGTATATACATTTTATGTATAAATTTTAATTTCCAACTAAATCAAAATTATAAAGCTTTATTTTAATGTTACATATACATATATTTACATACATATATATTCTTAATTGCATATTTTAATTAATTATTATATATTCATATTTAAGTACCTTTTTTCTCCTTATAGTCATTTTTACTGATATAAGTCACATAACATTATATTAGCTGTAGATGTACAGCATGATGATTTGATATTTTTTCATATTGCAAAATGATGACCACAGTAAGTCTAGTTACTTACTTACATCCATCACCACATATAGTTACAAATAGTTACACTTTTTTGAGAACTTTTAAGATCTATTCCCTTAGCAAATTTCAAATATATAATATAGAATATACAAATATAAAATTATATAATACCTCACTATTAGCTATAGTAACCATGAGATCCTTACTGACATATTTATTTTATGACTGGAAGTTTGTTCTTTTGACCTTCTTCACCCATTTCACTCTCTCACCTGCACCTCAATTTGGCAACTACCAATCTATTCTCTATGAGTAGTTTTTTTGTTTTGATTTTTAAGATTCAACATGTAAGTGGATTATATGGCATTTTTCTTTATCCCTCTGATTTATTTTACTTAGCATATGCCTTCAAGGTCTATCCATGTTGTTACAAATGGCTGAATAATATTCTGTCATATATGTGTATACCACCTCTTTATCCATTCATTTATTGAGGGGCAGTTTGTTTCCATATCTTGACTATTATAAGTAATGTTGCAATAAACATGAGAGTGCATATGGCTTTTCAAGTTAGTGTTCTCATTTTCTTTGGAATAAATACCCAGAAGTAGAATTGCCAGGTCATATGGTAGTTCTATTTTTAATTTTTGAGGAAACTCCATACTGTTTTCCATAAATGGTACACCAGTTTACATCCTCACTAACAGCACACAAGGATTCTCTTTATTAACCTTAATAAACAATAACAACAACAACAACAATATTTTTAAAAGGACACTGAAATATAGAAATTGAATAGGTCATTTCCTTATTTTTCATGTATTTTTTGACACTGTGAAACAAACGTAGTTTATTTTTTTTTAAGATTTTATTTATTTATTTGACAGAGAGAAAGATGACAAGTAGGCAGAGAGGCAGGCAGAGAGAGAAAGGGGGAAGCAGGCTCCCGCTGAGCAAAGAGCCTGATGTGGGGCTTGATCCCAGGATCCTGAGTCATGACTTAAGCCAAAGGCAGAGGCTTTATTTAACCCACTGATCCACCCAGGTGCCCCACAAACCTACTTTAAAATAATATGCCCACATTGTTAGTGAGGACTAAGACCGTTTTTATGCATCCAGTGTTTTCTTGCATCCATGTACTCTGAACAATATATTTATTTAACAAAACAAAATAATAAGTTACCATAAAGGCTGTCTTCTCACCATAGAACCAATTTTAGAACTCAATAGAACTTAGTGATAATGTTGTAAAAACTCTTATCTTGCATAAATAGGAACTTAAACAAATTAAGTTCTCTACAGAAAATTACTTGTGACCTTTGCTGACAGATCCAGGATTTAACTTAATGGATGTTAGATATAGATGCTGTTGATTTCTCTTCACATTCTAAGCCCAAAACATAAAATAATAATTCAAAGCAAGAAAAATTAGTCCTTGAGGAAAAAAAAAGTTATGAAAATCTATTTTTGGACTGAAAATAGTTTTAATTAATTTGTTTTTCACAGAATAATATTTTGAGACTCAGATAAATACTTGATAACTATATCAGTAATACTACCATAGTTTAATTGAGTGGAAAGCTTATTATGGCTCAAATCATCATTTTGTCTGCAAATAATGTTAATTTGCAATATTTCATCACAAATTGCTTAAGTTTGATATTTTGTGTGTTTATGTTAACATTTGAAGTCAAAGACATAATTAACTTTGTATGAAACAAGAAAAGCATAATACATTAGATAGATGACAGAAAGCTTGGTTAAAAGAATTTGGCATGGGAAGGTGGATAGAATTACAAGATGTTAAAGCCCCTAGAACTCTATATGTGATCATTGGCTACCTCTGAAATTTTATTCATTCATTCCACAAGTTTTGACTCCTTACTGTATTCATGGCTCTGGATCCATAGAATGAGAGAAACAGCTACCATGAGGTTTATACTCTAACCAGGAAAAAGATAATTTAGCAGTTTCATCCACCAAATTGTAGAGAATGTTCTGCATATAAAATCCGCCTAAAATGAGGGAATAATATTACATATAGATCAAGGAAGATATCCTTGATAAATGATGTTTAGTTTGCAATCTGAAGGACATTCATGTATTATGCCCCTCCATTTTGTCTTAAAGAAGAGAGAAAACATGTTCCACAAAAGTAGGGTAGATCCTGTGACGACCAAGACAAAAGAGAAATTTGGTATTTTCACCCATTTGACAAGTGATTACTGGACACATATATGCCAGGCAGTATATCAGGCTGTGGAAGTTGGTAAAAATATGTAGAATGCAAAGAGGCACATTTCAGGTAATACTATTAAATACTGAAATAGAAATCAAACTATCTTCCAGATTGTCAAATTTGTTGGCGTAGTGTTGCTCATAGTATGTTCTTATAATTGTCTGTATTTCTTTGGTGTTAGTTGTGATCTTTCCTCTTTCATTCATGATTTTATTTATTTGGGTCCTTTCTCTTTTCTTTTTGATAAGTCTGGCCAGGGGTTTATCGATCTTATTAATTCTTTCAAAGAACCAGCTCCTAGTTTCGTTGATTTGTTCTATTGTTTTTTTGGTTT
>NW_019154105.1:40060672-40126779 GCF_002288905.1 Enhydra lutris kenyoni
TGGGTCCTTTCTCTTTTCTTTTTGATAAGTCTGGCCAGGGGTTTATCAATCTTATTAATTCTTTCAAAGAACCAGCTCCTAGTTTCGTTGATTTGTTCTATTGTTTTTTTGGTTTTTATTTCATGGATTTCTGCTCTGATCTTTATGATTTCTCTTCTCCTGCTGGGTTTTGGGTTTCTTTCTTGTTCTTTCTCCAGCTCCTTTAGGTGTAGGGTTAGGTTGTGTACCTGAGACCTCTCTTGTTTCTTGAGAAAGGCTTGTACCGCTATATATTTTCCTCTCAGGACTGCCTTTGTTGTGTCCCACAGATTTTGAACCGTTGTGTTTTCATTATCAGTTGTTTCCATGAATTTTTTCAACTCTTCTTTAATTTCCTGGTTAACCCATTCATTCTTTAGAAGGATGCTGTTTAGTCTCCATGTATTTGGGTTCTTTCCAAATTTCCTCTTGTGATTGAGTTCTAGCTTCAGAGCATTGTGGTCTGAAAATATGCAGAGAATGATTCCAATCTTTTGATAATGGTTAAGACCTGATTTAGGACCAAGAATATGATCTATTCTGGAGAATGTTCCATGTGCACTAGAGAAGAATGTGTATTCTGTTGCTTTGGGATGAAATGTTCTGAATATATCTGTGATGTCCATCTGGTCCAGTGTGTCATTTAAGGCCTTGATTTCCTTGTTGATCTTTTGCTTGGATGATCTGTCCATTTCAGTGAGGGGAGTGTTAAAGTCCCCTACGATTATTGTATTATTGTCGATGTGTTTCTTTGATTTTGTTATTAATTGGTTTATATAGTTGGCTGCTCCCATGTTAGGGGCATAGATATTTAAAATTGTTAGATCTTCTTGTTGGACAGTTCCTTTGAGTATGATATAGTGTCCTTCCTCATCTCTTATTATAGTCTTTGGCTTAAAATCTAATTGATCTGATATAAGGATTGCCACTCCTGCTTTTTTCTGATGTCCATTAGCATGGTAAATTCTTTTCCACCCCCTCACTTTAAATCTGGAGGTGTCTTCGGGTTTAAGATGAGTTTCTTGTAGGCAACATATAGATGGGTTTTGTTTTTTTATCCATTCTGATACCCTGTGTCTTTTGATTGGGGCATTTAGCCCATTAACATTCAGGGTAAGTATTGAGAGATATGAATTTAGTGCCATTGTATTGCCTGTAAGGTGACTGTTATTGTATATTGTCTCTGTTCCTTTCTGATCTACTACTTTTAGGGTCTCTCTTTGCTTAGAGGACCCCTTTCAATATTTCCTGTAGAGCTGGTTTGGTATTTGCAAATTCTTTCAGTTTTTGTTTGTCCTGGAAGCTTTTAATCTCTCCTTCTATTTTCAATGATAGCCTAGCTGGATATAGTATTCTTGGCTGCATGTTTTTCTCGTTTAGTACTCTGAATATATCATGCCAGCTCTTTCTGGCCTGCCAGGTCTCTGTGGATAAGTCTGCTGCCAATCTAATATTTTTACCATTGTATGTTACAGACTTCTTTTCCCGGGCTGCTTTCAGGATCTTCTCTTTGTCACTAAGACTTGTAAATTTTACTATTAGGTGACGGGGTGTGGACCTATTCTTTTGATTTTGTGGGGGGTTCTCTGAATCTCCTGGATTTTGATGCTTGTTCCCTTTGCCATATTGGGGAAATTCTCTCCAATAATTCTCTCCAATATACCTTCTGCTCCCCTCTCTGTTTCCTCTTCTTCTGGAATCCCAATTATTCTAATATTGTTTCGTCTTATGGTGTCACTTATCTCTCGAATTCTCCCCTCATGGTCCAGTAGCTGTTTGTCCCTCTTTTGCTCAGCTTCTTTATTCTCTGTCATTTGGTCTTCTATATCGTTAATTCTTTCTTCTGCCTCATTTATCCTAGCAGTGAGAGCCTCCATTTTTGATTGCACCTCATTAATAGCTTCTTTGATTTCAACTTGGTTAGATTTTAGTTCTTTTATTTCTCCAGAAAGGGCTTTTATATCTCCCGAGACGGTTTCTCTAATATCTTCCATGCCTTTTTTGAGCCCGGCTAGAACCTTGAGAATCGTCATTCTGAACTCTAAATCTGACATATTACCAATGTCTGTATTGATTTGGTCCCTAGCCTTTGGTACTGCCTCTTGTTCTTTTTTTTGTGGTGAATTTTTCCGCCTTGTCATTTTGTCCAGATAAGAGTATATGAAGGAGCAAGTGAAATACTAAAAGGGTGGCAACAACCCCAGGAAAATATGCTTTAGCCAAATCAGAAGAGATCCCAAATCGTGAGGGGGGAGAAAGGGGATAAAAAGAAGTTCAGAAAGAAAAAAAAAAAATAAAGAACAAAACAATTAAAAAAAACCCAATAAAGAAAAAATGTAAAAAGGAAAAAAATATATATATATATATTAGATAAACTAGTTAAAAAACGTTAAAAAAGAAAAGGGTAAAAGTTAAAAAAATTTAGCAGAAGAAGAAAAATAAATTGAAAAAGAAAAAAAATTAAATTAACTGCAAGGCTAAAGAATCATGGGGAGAAAGCCGAGTTCCGTGCTTTGCTTTCTCCTCCTTTGGAATTCCGCTGCTCTCCTTGGTATTGAAACTGCACTCCTTGGTAGGTGAACTTGGTCCTGGCTGGGCTTCTTGTTGATCTTCTGGGGGAGGGGCCTGTTGTAATGAGTCTCAAGTGTCTTTGCCCTGGGCGGAGTTGCACCGCCCTTACCAGGGGCCGGGCTGAGTAATCCGCTCGGGTTTGCTTTCAGGAGCTTTTGTTCCCTGAGCACTTTCCCTAGAGTTCTGGAGGGCGGGAATGAAGATGGCGGCCTCCCGGTCTCCGGCCCGGAGGAGCCGAGAATCCGGGGCCCCACTCCTCAGTGCGCCCTCAGAGAAAAGCGCTGATTTACTCCCGGCACCGTGCCTCCGGCCGCGCTCTGAGCTGACCGAGCCTGCGACCAGTTCAAGGTAACCCCGAGCTTAGAGCTTACTCCTCGGCTCTGTCTCTGTAGCCGGCTTCCCTGTTCTAATACCGGTAAGCTCTGCGACACTCAGACACCCCCAATCCTTCTGTGACCCTGCGGGACCTGAGGCCACGTTAACCCTGCGTGGGCTTCACCCCGGTTAAGCCTCTGGAGCGATGTCCCTCAGTGGAACAGACTTTTAAAAGTCCCGATTTTGTGTTCCGTTGCTCCGCCGCTTACCGGGAGCCAGCCCCACCCCCGCGGTCTATCTTCCCGTCGCTTTGGATTCACTTCTCCGCCAGTCCTACCTTTCAGAAAGTGGTTGATTTTCTGTTTCTAGAGTTGCTGTTCTTCTTCTCTTCGATCTCCCATTGGATTTGTAGGTGTTTGCAATCTTTAGATGAGCTATCTAGCTGATCTCCCACTACCTGAAGTAGTCTCAGCCTGCTACTTCTCCGCCATCTTGACTCCTCCCCCAAATTATACACTTTAAATGCATTATTTACTGCATGCCAGTTATACCTCAACAAAACTTTAAAAAAAAAAAAAAAGTTTAAGTAACCTGTATACTGTTCTCAAAAAGTTGAAAATAGAGCTACCTTACACCCCAGCAATTGCACTACTGGGTATTTACCCCAAAGATACAAATGTGATATGAAGGGGCACATGTACCCCAATTTTTATAGCAGCAGTGCCAACAATGGCCATATGTGTGTGTGTGTGTGTGTGTGTGTGTGTGTATACACATATATGTATATATATATAATCCCATTGTTTTACATGCATTACATTGTATTATACTATATATATGTATATGTACATATGCATATATATATATACACATACATACATACATATGTACACACACAATGGGATATTATGCAGCCATCAAAAAAAATGAAATCTTGCCATTTGCAGCGATGTGGTTGGAACTAGAGGGTATTATGCTAAGTGAAATAAGTCAATCAGAGAAAGACAATTATCATATGATGTCAGTTTTATGTGGAATTTAAGAAACAAGACAGAGGATCATAGGGGAAGAGAGAAAAAAAATGAAACAAGATAAAACCAGAGAGGGAGACATACCATAAGAGACTCTTAATCTCAGGAAACAAACTGAGGGTTGCTGCAGTGGAGAGGGGTGGGAAGGATGGGGTGGCTGGGTGAGGGACATTGGGGAGGGTATGTGCTATGGTGAGTGCTGTGAATTATGTAAGACTGATGAATCACAGACCTGTACCCCTGAAACAAATACTACATTATCTGTTAATAAAAATAAAATAAAATAAAATAAAATGATAATGGGCGCCTGGGTGGCTCAGTGGGTTAAGCCACTGCCTTCCACTCAGGACATGATCTCAGGGGTCCTGGGATCGAGTCCCGCATTGGGCTCTCTGCTTGGCAGGGAGCCTGCTTCCCTCTCTCTCTCTCTCTGTCTCTCTGCCTGCCTCTCTGCCTACTTGTGATATCTCTCTGTTAAGTAAATAAATAAATAAAATCTTTTTAAAAATGATAAAAATAAAATAAAATAATAAAAAAGTTTGATTGGCAAAGATTTTTAGGCATATTCAAAGATATTTGTCTCAGGACAAGGTAAGCTGATTTTTGTCACATTGTATGGTCTTGGGAATGGTGAGGGAGGCATCTTCCTAGCCAACAGAGACCAGTGGTGGTCCCTGGGTCTGTGGGCCCGAAGGCTGTTAGAGAAGCTCCATCTAATATCATCTGTAAATTTGTTTCTGTGTGTGTTCATGTTTCCCTTGTGTCACTCCTGGCTTTGATTAAAATACTGCTAAATGTGAAGCCACTATCATCATAGGCAATTAATAGACAGTTCTACATCCACTATTGGGTCTAAGAAATTAGGGAATAAGCAACTGAAGAGAAACTATCCTATAGAAACTGAGGGTATGTTTCAGAAAAGTGAGAAATGGCCTCTGGGAGAAAAATAGCAGTGGTCATGAGTCAGGCAGCTGGCTGAGTCAACAAAGCTATGGGCCAGATTTGGGAAAAGGGAAGCATTTACCAGGGTAAATACACAGAATGAAAATTTGCTAAGCAATTTGAGCATCTGCAGCCTATAGCGGCTCTAAGAGCTCTATATCAAAAATGCCAATATCTATTATACAGTTGGAAGAAGTTTCTCAGTACTGGGATTTTCCTTGTTGCATTTAAAATGCAAACATGGTATTTTGGTTAGATAATGTGTTTCTTTTTGGGTGGTTTCCAGAATCCCAAGGAGATCTTGGCAAATGTTAAAGTCTCCAGTGAGTCTGCAGTTGAATGCAAAAAGTTAAGACACAGGTACTTAATTAATTAGTTAAATCTATATTTATTTTACATGTATGTAGATAACCACACATGCACACCAATATACACAGATTATGTCAGGAACTGATCTAGACACCTGGAAAACAGCCCAAAAGTAAACAAACTTCATCCCTGGCATTTAATACAGAAGTGACAATCAAAGATAAACAACCAACTGTGACAATTACAGACATAAGTGGTAGCAGAAGATTAAAACAGTTGATTGGTCTAGAGGAAATCACTGGGAAGAGGCAAAAATGCAAGGATCAGGAAAAGCCTCTCTGAAAATTGTCTGCTTGAGCTAAGATCTGAATGACTTTGTGAAGTCAGACATGGTCACTTCCAAGAGCATTAATTCCACACAAAGCGAGCAGCATATGCCAAGGCCTGAGCCAATAATGAGCTTGGCATATTTGAAAAACAAGCAAGCTGGTGTGACCGGAGTGTGCTAATGGAGACAGTGGTAGACACAGGCAATGGGGAATTTATGTATGACCATGATGATGTGTTAAGTTTCTCTAGGAATCTGGAAAGAATTCTAATAATAGGGGAAAACATTGCAAGATTTCGAGCAGAGGAATAACTTGAACTTCAAAAACTAATGTGCTTTGTCTTAGACACTAGCTAATAAGCCCAGGATCTATTCATTATATTCACATGTTGGACAAATGGGCTGAAGGAGAGGTGTTTAAATCAAGTTTGTTTGTTTGTTTTCTGTTTGTTTTGTTTTTTGTTTTTTTAAAGAGAAACAAAAAGTATCTTCTTACTTGGAATTGAATTGGTGAATTCATGGCTAAAGGAGAAAGCAGTGCTTAGAAAAAGCATACTGGATGCTTCCGGAAAGCACTGCTCATGGGCCTTACTTTTCTCTATGCATAGAGGTTCTAAAAGGGATATTGAGAGATTGTAATATTAAGTAGGCTTAATCAACTGAATTCCACTGCCTGAATTGGGGGCATCAGGAAGTTTTGTCCTTAGGCAATTTTTCCCTGATCTCTGCCTATTTAACAGCCACTTCTGTATTTTCAACCATCTTGTTTCTTTCCGTTCTATTTCTTAATAGGCACTTCTCTAACCCTGAACCTCTAGCTTCCCATGTGTGACTTCTGCTTCAGAGAGTGTCCTTTCTCTCTCAGTGTGTCCCTCTGGAACACATTACCTCTTCTTCCTAGCCTCAGAATTTCTTTGAAAGATCAGCCCCTCAGGCCAAACAGACTCAAACCAAACTAACTGACATTGTCCCTATTCCTTGATACTGGCCTCAGGAATGATAGGATAGGTTCAAGGCATGATACCAAAATATGTAAAGAGACTACTGCTAGTTGAGAGTTTGCAATTTTAGTACATCAGTTTGTGGCAGGGAATAATAATATTAAGTAAGATATAGAGTAAACTTTTATAGGTTGTACATAACTCTTTGCACTGGATAATTTTGCTGAATTTCTTTTGAATTTGTCAAATTGGTCAAAAGAAATGAGACATTTGCTAGGTGGATGTTTTGGTATGACTATCTAGCTTTTAATGACACATACAGTGAGAATTTTAGTCATTGATACCAGACATTTTATTTTATTTTTTTAAAGATTTTATTTATTTATTTGACAGATCACAAGTAGGCAGAGAGGCAGGCAGAGAGAGGAAGGGATGCAGGCTCCCTGCTGAGCACAGAGCCCAATGTGGGGCTTGATCCCAGGACCCTGGGATCATGACCTGAGCCGAAGACAGAAGCTTTAACCCACTGAGCCACGCAGGTGCCCAGACACCAGACATTTTATTAGGACGCTTCCCCTTCAGAGAGGTTTGTATTCTCTGAGAAATACATTATGCCAAGAATCAAATAAAGGAAATAGACTTTTATTCCAAGAACAGTACCAATAACAAAATAATTTTTGTAGACAATACCATATATCATGATCAGAAAATGGCATGGTGATATTTTGATTATGCATATTCTGGCAGAAATAATTAGCAGACCATTCCATTTTATTAAGTGACCCAGATATTTTTAAATGTTGCATCACAGTACCTGCAGTAATGGACCAAATGAATTTAACTTAATACATATTTACTGACTTCCCCCCACATGTTTGGAATTTGTGTGTGTGGTTGTTATTTATAAACCTGACGTCACTGTCATTCCTTTCAAAGGTTGTTTCTTATTGCAGAAGAGAATCTTGAATTTATATTTCTCAAAAACCCATTTTTTCTATAGCTGTATGTTAATTCTCCACAGACTACAACAATTTTGTTGAGAGAATGTGAAAAATATTCTCTGTAGTGTTGTAGGATCAGATCTTCGTTTTGGCTTCCTCGATCTTCAGTACCTGTATCCCTGTCCTTCACTATTCAGCTCTTCCAAATTTATGTAATTCTTTTTTTTTTTAAGATTTTATTTATTTATTTGACACAGAGAGAGAGAGAGAGAGATCACACATAGGCAGAGAGGCAGGTAGAAAGAGGGAGGAAACAGGCTCCCTGCTGAGCAGAGAGCCTGATGTGGGGCTTGATCCCAGGACCCTGAGATCATGACCTGAGCCGAAGGCAGGGGCTAAACCCACTGAGCCACCCAGGTGCCCCTGTAATTCTTTAATTTCTGTACTAAATCCTCTATATTCAGAATATATTAATTGGGCTCTGTTTGTCTAAACCCAGATAGTTTGAGGCACTCAATGTGGTCTCAAGGGAACAGAACCTTAAACATGGGATTCTAGAGTAACAGATTAGATTGGATTAGAATCAAAGATAGTGATGATCTCATTAATAATGTTAACTGAAATCCTGGAAGATAAGGGCCAAAATAGTTACAAACATTTTATTCGTATGTATTGAAGAACCTAAAAAAGGATGAGATTTGAGGTATCACATTATAGTAATCATAGAATATTATGGATGAAAATAAAAATAGATTATGACATGAGATGAATCCTGACTGTACTAGAAAACTCAAAGAAATACAGCATTAAGCTCATGGCTTTAAGTTCTGAGAAAAAGAAATAAACAGAGAAACAAATCTTATAGTATGGCTGCGATGGTTAGTTTTATGTGTCAACTCAGCTGGGTCACCAGGCCCAGATAGTTGATCAAATGTTCTGGATGTTACTATGGAGGCAATTTTTTGAATGAGATTAATATTTATATTTGTGAACTTCAAGTATATCAGTGACCATAATGCGGATGGGTTTCATCCATGAGTTGAAGGTCTTAACAGAACACAGACTGACTTCTCCTGAGAAAGAAGAAATTCTTCCAGCCTACTCCAGCTTTTCCTGGGTCTCCAGCCTACCAAGCTATCCTGCAGATTTTGTACTTATGAAGCCCCAACAACTGCATTAGTCAATTCCTTAAAATAAATTTCTCTCTGTGTGTCTCTCTCTCCACACAAGTCCTATTGGTTGATATTGCTGAGCAAAACACTAAAGTTTGATCCTCTATGTAGATAAATTATAATGCAAACTGAATTCATAGCCACACTTACTTGTTATATTCAAATTAGGGCATTGATTGACTAAAAGTGAAACTCAGAGCAATTTTCAGTGTGATTCTTAGATTCTCTGACATTTCAAGGGAGATCTTCAAATGGGCTTCCTTGATCTTGGTTGGAAATTTTCTGAATTTAGAGTAAATTCTGTTCTCCCGGCCTGACTTATAAACTATGCTAACACTCAGAGAACATAACAAAAATACGAACAAGAAAGTGACAATGAGAGAGTAAGAAAAATAGATAGAAATAGCTTTTGTCTTCATGAACTCAAATTTTACGTTGAAAGAAAAAGTTTCAGTAAAATATCACAGATGACATCAAAATATAAAATAATTATTAACAGAGTAAGTTTCCAGATGAAGTTCATCTTTTAAATATTTATGAATATATCAAAGAATTAAATAAAATTCAGAAATTGGATAAAAAACTCAAGGGTAATTATAGTAAATAATGCTTGCATTAAGAAAAATGACAGTATGATCCTAGTTCAATTGTCATTCTGGAAATTCTTACTAATACAAACAAATTATGTTATTTATCATCATTATACCTAACTTTTAAAAACATGGGCTCAATATTAAATATTTTCACTAGATATATTTTTTTAATTAATTATGATTTATGCCTCTAAATCTTTCAGATTGGCTGGTAAAAGACTTCTCAAAATGTAATGGAAATTAACAAATTAAACATAATTTAAAAGATATAAAAACAGTGTTGAGAAGAGTTAGAAACAAGAATGAGGATGAAACAGTGAATTTCAAAGCTAGACACAGTTTTCTTACCATGTATCAAATGCAATCTCACCTCTACAGATTTTAAAAGATTGCTCAGAGTGGCATCTGTATGACACAGTAGGTTAGGCATCCAACCCTCGGTTTTGACTCAGTTTATGATCTCAGGGTCATGTGTTTGTGAGATCAAGTTCCACCTTGAGCCCCACCTGGAGCCCTGCATTGGGCTCCACACTTAACATGAAGTCTGCTTAGGACTCTCTCTCCCTCCCCCGGTACCCTTCCCTACTGCTCTCCCCTTTTTCCCCCTCTTTCTCTAAAATAAATAAAATTTTTAAAAAGATTACTCAGAAAGGAAATCTGTGTTTAAAATATTCACAGGATATATTTTAAAAATTCAATCCACCAGGATTTATAATTCAGGAATGACTCAACAGAGCCATTAAGCAAAGATGGTTATTCATGGGACTTAATGGAAAGGGAGACTGGAATACAAGTGGAAAGCAGCAGTACTTTATAGGAACCTAGATATCAGTTTATGTGACTAAATCTTGCTATCTTTTTAGCACAAGTGAAAAGAAATTATGTTTTTTTTTTCAAAAATTCAACTTATTTTCTCAGCTGAACTCTTGATAAATAATTGAAATGGATGTAATTAAAATTGTATTCCCTGGAAAATCTAGTGGAGCAGCAGGTCTATTCTCCTTGTTGAATGCGGCTATGTAACTCCCAACTGTTAGTTTTGTATAAACAGATGAGCCAAATAAACAGAAGTCCCTAAAAAAAAAAAAAAAAAAAAAGGAGGCACCTCTTAAAATAGGAAGCAATTCTCTATGACGAACTGGTAGAACAGTGTGGATTTGCTTTAAATATTATAAATAAATATTATAAATGTTCTCTAGGACAAACAAATGACCAATTAGTATTCCCAATGCCATCTCCCAATGATATAATGGAAAGTTGTTGTTTTTAATTTCTGATTCTTTCCATGACAAATTATTATAAATCTAGTGACCTAGAACAACACAAATTTATTTTGCTATATATCTAGAGGTTAGAAGGCCAAAATAGTAAGCATTTCTGCATTTCTTCTAGAGATTGTAGGGGGAATCTGTTTCCTTGCCTTTCATATCTTCCATAGATTTAGAGGTGGAAAATAATCATATGAAAAGACCTTTAACACCATATGCTATTACAGAATTAAATTAAAATAAGATAACACATCTATTAGAATGGCAAAAAACTCAAAACACTGACACTACCAAATGCTGGTAAGGAATGGTTCAACAAACAAAAACATTTACTCATTGCTGATGAGAATGTACAATTTTATAGTAACTTCAGAAAATAATTTGGCAGTTCCTTACAAAACTAAGCATAATTTTACTGTATGATTCAGCAATTGTGCTCCTTGGTATTAACTCAAATGAACTGAAACCTTATGTCTATACAAAAGCATATATACAATGTTTGTAGCTGTTTTATACATAATCAAAAACTTGGAAGCAAAGAAGATGTCCTCCAGTAGGTGAATAGATAAACAATGGTCAACACTAAAAAGAAATGAGCTAGCAAGTAATGAATACATATGGAGGAACTACGAATATATATTAATAAGTGAAAAAAGTCAATCTGAAAAAGCTACATACTATGTGATTCCAACGATATGACATTTGGGGGAAAAAGCAAAACTATGGAGATAGAAGATTAGTAGTTGCCAGGGTTAGGGGTGGAAGGAATGATTAAACAAAGCACAGATTTTTAGGATAGTAAAACTAATATGTATGTTGTTAAAATGGTGAACTCATATCTTTATACATTTGTCAATTTACAACACCAAAAAGAAACCCTAAGATGTATCGTGTAGGTTCCTTGATTGTAACAAATGTATCACTCTGGCACAGGATGCTGACAGTGAGAGAGGCTGTGCATGTGGGTGGCTGCAGGGAGCATATGGAAAATCTCTGCACCTTAAAAAAAAAATTTGGTAAAACATCTACCAAGAATATACATAACAAAAATTAACTGGTAACATGTGTTATGTGTTCATGATATCCTACTTATGTTAAGATGATTAGGAAATTTTTAAAGATTTATTTATTTATTTTAGAGAGAGGGAGAATGGGGCAGAGGGAGAGGGAGAGAGAAACTTAAGTAGACTCCACACTAAGTGCAGAACTCAATGCACAGCTCAGTCTCACAACACTGAGATCATGACCTGAGCTGAAATCAAGTCTGAGGCTTAACTGACTGAGCCACCCAGGCCCCCCTATCACTAGGAAATTTTAAAGAGAGGTGTTGCCACATCTGCCATACAACTCCTACTTGTGTAAAAGCATATTACTACTTCCATTAGTCTAATACTGGAAGTCCTATTGGTAGACTTCCCATATAAAAATCTGTAATTAGTAAAGTAATCTACTCAACAGATATATTTGTTCATGTTCATAGAGTCAATACCTTATGATATTGATTAGAACCATGAATAAACTAATATTACTTCTAGTAGATTTGCAATGTTCTCTGGTATAATAATAACAGAAAATACATTTAAGCAAACTATACTTATATTTTATAAAGGAAAAAATTCAAAATTAAATTTAGGTGGAATGTTTCATAAAATGCTAACCTCCTATTTTGAGACTATTATAGGTTTGACTCATTTGATGATGAGAAAAAGAAACTCTTGGTCAAATGGCATGAGGTTAGGGTTATGGAATTAATATAAGTAAGTTAGTGAACACCTAAATCTGCTACTGTAATATCAACATATGTCTAGAGGCAACAAACTTCCCATAGAAACTATGTTGTATAATTTTTGAGGGTGAGTATTTTTACTTATTTTTATTTTACTAATTTTTTAATGAGTAGTATAGTATGACATAACTTTCTTAAAATATTCTTTTTTCTGAAAAGTAAAAGATAAACAAAGGTTTTAATGAATTACATAATTAGTTAGCAAAGAGATCATTGCATTCTATGTATTATTTAGTACTATGTATTGTTTAGTTCCAATTATAACCCAGGCAATAAGCTATATACTTTGATCCAAGAATATACTGTTGATGTATATATATTGGAAGTAGCCAAAAATTACACTATGATTCTCACAAAATGTCACTTTCTAGCAAGTAAATGCATTATACCATAAAAAAAAGAAACACAAATTATTTTTCTCAAAATGAATTATGCTTCAGAAGTCCTAAACAGAGAGATAAATTACAAAGTCAGGCTAAAAATAGAGGTTTTGAAAATCATGTTTGTTCCCCCACCTCTTTTTTTTTTTTTTAAACTTCAGAGTAGATTCAGCCTGAATTAAGGAAGAAGCACTTCAAAGACTTTCATAAATGATGTCAAGTAATTCCAATTGAATTGAAGCTGCCAGGTTCAAGAGAGATATTGAAGGTATTAGGACCCTAAGGACACTAGAAACTTCACTAGTTTCAAATTAGTTTAAAGTATATTAACATCAAACACTGGGAAATGCAGGTTAGTGATAGAGTTAGAGAAAGACTTTGGGGCTACTATTCTTGGCTTTTGAGTTATTTATCATTGTAAAGCTACATATAGCCTGTATAAATGTATTTTCTAACTTCCAGAAACCCAGATTCTATTTTTTTCTTGTAAATTAAATTCTTGAATGACAAATTGTGGTTTAGTTAACTAAAAGTAGTTAACTTTTAGTTAACTAAAAGTAGATGTAAAAGTATAGCTATATATATTTATATATATATATAAAAGATATAAAAGTAGATATATTTACTTCTGTGAGAAATAATCTGTTTCTTAATGCATCAACATTGAAGGTAAAGTTTGTGTATTTTGATGCTACTGCAAAATTCCAGTTAACTTATAAAAATAGTGTCAAATCTCCCTGTAGTATTACTAGTAGAATTATACTTTTACAACTATTTGCTTTTATGCAATAGGAGAAATGGAATTGTAAGTTTGCAACTTCACTCCCCAATCTGGAAATTAGATTTCATTTTAAGTGAAATTCTTGATGCCAGGATGTCTATCTTTACTAATACAGATGAAGGCAAAACTGGCCAAATTATATTTGCAACTAGAAATTTTTTTAATGGAAGAAAGAAAATCTTAAGTGGCACTTTTGAAAAGATTGCTGTCACTTCCCCTTTTCCACACCTTCACCTATTTTAGGAACAGTGTTCTCTAAACATAATTTAACAGATATTTGGAAGTGTTTCCTAGACTGATGTTCACATATTTTATAAAGTCCAATAAGTAAAAGAAGAGCAAATACACGAATGTGTTACCATAATTTAAGAAAAACTTTAGAGAGATAGCTCTGACAAAGCCTATGTTAATTAACCACGGATTTGAAGTTTTCCACTGGAGAGCCAGGCAAGTAAGAGGAAAAAAGCTTTTAAACCTTCTCTATTTTGCTTTAAACCTACTCGTTTTTGAAACTTCCTCCATCTAGCTAATTCAGAACCTGCAAGCTACTATTCCAAGAAGAAATTAATTTTGTGTTTTATTAAATTATCCATCTTTACTATAATGCAAGTCTTTATATCCAACAGGATCAGAAACCATAGGTGGTAGATTAATCAAAACAGGGTGAATATAGAATAAGAAGTCATCAAAAAATATGTATACATTTTTTCTTACATTTCAGTTTTAAGAGCGCATTCACATTTGCCAAACACTTCATATAAGTCAAAGAATATTTTATGTGTTGTTTTTCCATTGAATCTGTTTTACTGATTGTCCTTTGGTAGATTTTAATTTTATTTAATTTTGTTTTATTTTTTATTTTTTTATTTTATTTATTTATTTATTTATTTATTTTTTGAGAAAGAGAGCGACAGAAGATGGGGGAAGGGCAGAGGGAGACAGAGAGAAAATCCTAAATAGCCTCTATGCTGAGCTTGAGCCCCACACAGGGCCAGATCCTAGGACCCTCGGATAATGATCTGAGCCAAAACAAAAAGTTGGGTACTCAACCAACTGAGCCACCAAGAGTGCCTAGATTTTTTTTAATTAATGTAACCATGACTCACTTATCATTTCCAGTTTGTTTCCTTTCAAGAGTTAGAACTTAAAGAAATTTAATAACAAACCGACAGAAGAATTTATTTCAACTTTATTACTTTATTTCTGGATTTTATTTTAAAATTATTGGCCCACATGTAATTTCACAGCATGTTTATTAGCAACTTAACTGTCTTGAATTTCCCACAACATTTAGTTTAGTTTTAATTGCAATGATTCTCTGTCTTTTCAGGTTCTCATTCCAAATATTAATCAAAAAATTTTTAATAAAAACGTACAATTAAAATTTAAAATCCAGTGTATGCAACCATAATTGGCACTAAACATAAATTCAGTAAGCCTTCAGTTTAGTTGGTGGTAGTAGCTCAGAGCACAGTGAAGAGACCATTTTTGTCTGAGGCAAAGGGAAGGGTTACTGGTGTCTGTCAGCTAATGGAGTTTATTTAAGAAATCCTATACATACCATCAAACTTATTCCAAAGTACAATCTCTTCTGTACTCTGTTGTTCCTCTGTGGAAGTCATAGTATTGTTAAATCAAGAAATGTTCTAATTCAATATTTTGTTAGATACCCTTTGTACATATTTTAAAATGGCTTTCTTTAAAGCAGTTTAAAGTGTGTATAAGGACAAAAGAAATGGAATATTGGAAACCTAAATTCATTTTATAAAAAATATTATATTTGATTCCAGAAATTATTTCTAGAAAAAAGAACTTAAAGGCCCTCAATAAAAGGAGACATTTCATTTCTTACAAAAAATAAAAATAAAAAAATATTTAAAAAAACAGAACTAGAGGGAAAAGTGTTCTTAAGAGGGAAATCAGGGGTGCCTGGGTGGCTCAGTGGGTTAAGCCTCTGCCTTCAGCTCAGGTCATGATCCCAGGGTCCTGGGATCGAGCCCCGCATCGGGCTCTCTGCTCCGCAGGGAGCCTGCCTCCACCTCTCTCTCTCTCTACCTGCCTCTCTGCCTACTTGTGATCTCTGTCTGTCAAATAAATAAATAAAATCTTTAAAAAAAAAAAAAAGAGGGAAATCAGTTAAGACTTGAAATGGTAATTCTTTCAGAAGTAGAAAGACTGGAAGGCAAGCTTTGAACATGGCTCTATAAAGAGATAAAAAAGTGACATCTATTGACTATAACTTTGAGAAGATATAAAATCATATGTATATATTCCAAAATAAGTCAAGTGGAGAAAATAGAACATGAGACTTCAGTGAGTAGACCACATAGAGAGCAAGGTAGAACAGTGAATTTATATACAAATATACCATGAATGTACATTAAATATAAACAAGAACAGACACTGTGATGAAAACACAAATATAAGATGAAATTTAAAAGATAAAGCCATGTATATCAGATTACAGGCAATGTAAGCAAAATGTAAGGACATAGAAAATTTGATATCAAAAGATTTAATCATACAAAAAATAACCAATACAAATCTAGAGGAATTAACTTCAAAGAAGACAACATTACCAAGAATAAAGAGGGATGTCTTATAATGACAACATAACCAATCTCCCAGGAATAAAACACCTTCCATAAATTTCAATGTAACCAATAATGTTACTCCATAAAATGGACATTATTAAAGGAAGAAACAGTAGGAAATTTAAAAACAATTCTCTCAATGGATAATTTTTAAAAAGAAAAAAAAATCCAAAGAAGAAAATAACTCTCAATATTATTACAGAAGATCTGGAAATTTAGAAAAGCCTTCATTGAATACAACTGATACAAAACATGGCACTGTATAATAACAAAACTTAAGTACTTTATAAGATAATATCAAAACTTTATCTTATTCTCAGCCATGGAAATAACTTACATGAATTTCAGAGGATTAAAACAATTTAAAATATTATTTCACAGCAGAATTAAACTATAAAATAGTAACTATAATAAAATAAGGAAATTAAAAAATGGCTGAAAATGAATGTCTATGCTTCTTACAAACCTATTGGTTCCCCCCCCAAAACAAATTGTATAATAAAATATTTTGAGCTGAATAATGATGATGTAGCCCCCCCCAAAAATCATTACAGTTGCAATAGTGCTTAAAAATAAACTGATAGCCTTAAATGCATATATTAGAAGAGAATACAGATTGAAAATCTATGACCTAAGCTACTCTCTTAAAAAGCATGAAAATGGGGGTAACTGGTGCACATTCAGTTAAGCATCTGACTCTTGGTTCCAGCTGAGGTCATGATCTTTGGGTCATGATCTTGGGGTTGTGGAATCACCACCCAATTCTGCCCCACATTGGGCTCTATGCTCTGTGTGGAATCTGCTGGGGATTCTCTCCCCCTCGCCCTCTGCCCCCTCCCACTTGTGCTCTCTCTCTCTCTCTCTCTCTCTCTCTCAATCTCCCCCAAATAAATAAATAAATCTAAAAAAAGAAAGAAAGAAAGAAAATGAATAGCAAAATAATAGATGGAAGAAACTAACAGAGGTAAAAAAAAATAGAAAGCAAATATAGAATTAACATAATCAACAAAGACAAGAAGTTGAGTTTTTGAAAATATTAAGCCAATTTGTAAAATTCTAACTACTGGACTGATGAAGGACAGAGAAAGAGAGCAAAATACCAATACTTATGATTAAGTCAGGGGCATATTATAGATCAAGAAGACATTAAATAAAATAAAAAGATAATATAAACAATTTTACAGCAATAAATTTGATAATTTTGATTAAATGGTTTTTTAAAAAGTTGACTGTGAGAAAAATAATCTGAAATATCTATTATCTATTTAAATACTTAATCTGCTACTAAAACTCATTTTGAAAACAAAATCCTTGGCCCATATGAACTAATTAATGCTCCAAAATAATATGTGAAAATACTAACACTAATCTACTACATACTGTTCCAGAGAAAAACAAAAATGGAAAGTTTTAAAACCCATGTTATAAAGCTTTAAAGCCCTGTAACATAAAAATGATAAGAACATTACAGGAGAGAAAACTATAGACTTAATACTGTCATGAAATACAATAATATGTCAGCAAATAAAGGTCATCAATATGAAAAAGTGGAGTTTATTCCAGGAATGCAAGAGCTAACATGTGACAATCTATAATTAATCACCACAAGATGTTGGCATCAGAGTAAGAAAGATAACCGCATGACACTCTTTAAACATTCAAAAAAATATTTGAGAGATATAAACACACCATCATAATTAAAATTCTTAGGAAATTAGAAAGAAGAGAGGCTTTCCAATCAGAAAGGAATGTTAACATTAAACTAATAGTAAAAACAGTAAAATATTTAAAACATTCCCAGGAAATCTTGAATCTCCACATTTATTCAACACTCATTTGAGGTCCTGGAAAAATGCACTAAAAAAGAAAAGAAAAATATTTGCAGACTTCATGACAATTACCATTGTAAATCCAGAAATCCAGAAAAATCTACAGAAAAACAGAGTTGTTAATTCTACATAGTAAAGTCTCTGGATATGTGGGAAAGTATCATTAATTTCATGTATGCATCTATCTATTGATTGGTCGATCAATTGATCAATCTTCCCACTTACCTATGTTGTGTGTATGTTTGTATGCATGTATTTCTGTATGTGAGCAACAAAGAAATTGGAAATAAAATTAAAATACTATTCACTGTAGCATCCAAAGTTGTCAAGTTTTAAAGCCAGCACACATTTTCTCTGATACTTGAAAGTAACTCATATTCTACTGAAAATACCTAGATTATTATCTGGCCACCTGATAGCTAAGATGAATACTTTTTTGTCTGTGTACTGCACAGAGAAATAAAGTTAGTCTCAAATACCCAAACGAGTAAGAAAATTTAGCTGCATAATGCAACACCAGATTCTGTCCTATCCTGAGTCAGTGAGGTAAGATTAACACAGGTTCTGAATTGTGAAGAATCACCACACTGATCTATTAAGAAAGTCTCTCTTTTACTGCTAACGCACACTTATACCAATCTAAACTCTTTTTCATTAGAAGAGTTACATATGAAATGACGAATAGATTGTATTCTAAGAATTTTATTATGATTAGGATGTTTGTCATTTTGACTCATTTCTATTAAAATACATAAGTTGAAAATAAAAACCCCAAATTCTCATCGACTGACAGACTGAATGTTATTCTTCATAATAGATGCTATTTTTATGTCATGAAAATTAATGTATTTATGTAATTTTTCAATAAAATAATCATGCCTAGATAGCCATCAATTGTACATTTAAAATAGATTTAAATGGGTGAGAAATATACCTTTGAAAGAGAGGTTTTTGAACAGAAATAGCAAGTGAACTTTAACTGGAATTGTTCTAGTAAGAACAGCTCTAATTGCTTGGAAAAATGAAAAAAAAGAAGTGCTCCTGTGATTTCTCTGTGACATTCACCCATTGGTTAAAAATGAAATGTACTAAAAAAAAAAAAAATGAAATGTACTATGTGATTGCTCTTTGGAAATTGGCTGCCAGGTGAATACAAGTCCTGAGAAAGTTAGCTTGAAATATTTATGGAGATGACTAAATTTAAATTCAACAAAATAAAGGAAGCTGTGCATGGGTTACAACAATCTTAAAATTTGCTTCATTCTTGTATTTCTTTCTTCTCCCAGCGTTACTGAGGAATAATTGACAGATATAAATGTACATATTTAGAGTGTACAAAGTGAGGACTTGAGATACATATGCATTATAAAATGGTTACCAAGATCAAGATAATGAACAAATTTATCAATCCACATAGTTAACTGTGTGTGTCCGTGTGTGGTAAGAATGTTTAAGATCCACCCTCAGCAAATTTCCAGTATATAATACCTTATTATTAACTATAGTTACCTTGTTGTACATAAGAACCTATTTTGTTTATCCTATTACTGAGGGTTTATACCCTTTGACTTACATCTCCCCATCTCTGCTTCTTCCAAGCACCTGAGAACAACTATTCCATTCTATTTATCTATGAAATCAGCTTTTTTTTTTTTTTTTCAGATTCCACATGTAAGTGGTAACTATATGGTATTTGGTTTTCTCTATCTGGTATATTTCACTTAACATAATGACCTCTAGGTTTATCATGCCCCAAATAACAGAATTTATCTCTTTTTATGGCTGAATAATATTCTAGTGTGTGTGACAACATTTTCTTTTTCCATTCATCCATCAATGGACACTTTGGTTGTTTCCATATCTTGGCTACTATGAATAATGCTATAATGAACATGAATGTGTACATACCTCTTCTAGATACTGATTTAATTTCCTTTGGATAAATACCCACAGTTGGATTGCTGGATCATACAACAATTCTATTTTTTTTTAAGATTTTATTTATTTATTTGACAGACAGAGATCACAAGTAGGCAGAGAAGCAGGCAGAGAGAGGAGGATGCAGGCTCCCTGCTGAGCCGAGAGCCCCTTATGGGGCTCCATCCCAGGACCCTGGGATCATGACCTGAGCCGAGGGCAGAGGCTTTAACCCACTGAGCCACCCAGGCGCCCCCAACAATTCTATTTTTAAGTTTTGAAGAACTTATACCATTTTCTATAGTGTTTTCCAATTTATATTTCCACCAAAAGTGAACAAGTGCTTTCTTTTCTCCACATCTTCACTTGTTATCTTGTATCTCTTCAGTAATAGCCATTCTGACAAGTGTGAAATGATATTTCATTTTTTCTCAATTATAACAATGTGGAAAATCTTTTTATTCTGTGTTGCTTTGGGTTTTGAGTTACAGATAACCACACCTTTCTAGATAGCTTAGGGAGAAATAAATATATTACAGTTTATTTAACTAGCCAATGAAAAATACAGAAGAAATGGAAAATAAGATGTGATGCTACATTTAAAAAACAATTGAAGTCAATGAAAATGATTTTGATCCCACAAAATTCTTCCATCAAGAAACCACTCTTTAATGCTATTGCATTTGCCACTAATGATGCTATAGACCAAAGACTGACCTTCTACCAGAATTGAACCAAAAGAACTAAATAACTATAGCAGAATGCTTAAAAGAAATATGTGTTTTCCCATTCACATCCAATGTTCCATGTTGTTCATGTCTTCTTTCAGGTCTTTTATTGGGGCTACTGCTTGGCCTAACCTAGACCACATCTGGAACTCACTCTAGTGTCAAGGAAGACTGAGAAACATTGTTTTACTGAAATACAGGATTGAAGGGGAGTAGAATAGATGTTGAATAAGCTAATCCATAGAATCACTTTGCCACTTGAGCATTTAACATCTATGTACATAGTCACAGTATAAAAAACAACAATAACACAATTCCCTTGTCTAACAAAACACAATTTTACTTCATAAAAATAAAATCCAATTGCCCTTCTGCCTAAAGTCAAGAGGTAATGCTCCAACAGTCTCTATATCAGTCTCTGACTAATATTCATTCCTCCCCAAGTTCAGTTGCAATCCTATACTACTGTAAATGAGGACCAAATTATATATTTAGTGACAATCTGCATACCTTGAATAAAATTATAGAGGAAAGGGAGGGGAAGGGATAACTGATTAATGAATATAAATACAACATAACAATATTATATTGTGGAACAATGAGGGAACACACTTGGCTAGCACCTATATTTCTCCTTTCTGAAATAAATCCTAAGGCAAAAAAACTAATATTTATAATTTTCTCCTTACTCATCCATTTGTCTTTAACCAACAACTCCAATGGTCAGGATGCTGTACTTGTATTGTAGGACTGAGTCAAACAAATATTCTTATGAGGTCTCAGTAGTCTAACCTATATGGATCAGGTATAATTTCAAGTGCATTTTGTTAATAGGTATGCAGTTTGATGTGATATCCCAGAGGATGCTTTGAACTCCAGGTTTCTGTCGGTTTACAGATGGGCCCCTGTACACAGAGGGCAAAGAGAGACCAAAGAAAGTGGTCGACTGTTCCAGACTGATAGGTCGCAGTTTTAAAAAGTAAAGGAACTCACATAGAAGGCTTGTTGTGGGCAGTCACAAGATCAGCCAGTCTCCACCACCTGCCTGCCAGAATCTTAAAAATTTATAGAGGATTTAACCAGGCTCGGTGATTTGTTACGTATAGATGATCTCAACATCACACTACTATCAATGCTGTGTTCTTGGGCAAGGCAGCTTATAGCTCAGGAAAGATAAATAGAGTGCACATTCCAAGGATAGGGGAAGGAGTGAGTAGCTTCTGATTGTCTGCATCCAGCTCATGGGTCAACCAGGAGTCATGTCCTTTCAGTAACCACTTCCAACTGGCATCAGCCTCAGTGAATCTATTATGCGGTTACAATGCTATTTTCTTTTGATAATTAGGATCAAGGTCCCAGCCAAAACATTAAACACTTTATTTTTCTGTTTTCTTCCCCCCTTTGAATGAAAAGTTAAAATTGTTATGTTGAGCTGTTCTATATTCTTCTAAACAGAACCACTGCAGAATTTTTCAGTGGAAGCAACACGTTGGATATTAAGCCCTCTGACTCAGCAGAATGAGTATTTGTATGGATGAGAATCAAATATTATCAAGTAGACCTTTTGGGGTTATTAATGAATTGTTCCACTCCTGTTTATATTCTTTGTATTAGTATCTTAATAACTTGCTTTTGAGAATTGAGATTATATAACGGTGACTCCTTCAAAAAATATATCTTATCCTGTATGCCACCACCCTAAGCTTGAGAGATGGGGATCTTACAGAGTTATAATTTTATCCTCAATGATCAATTCAACAATTTATAAGTAAGGCTGTCAGAGAAATTATTTAGCATTCATTAATGGAAATAATACTTCAAATAAAACCTAGATAAATGGACCTTAAACATTTTACTGTAATCCATGGGTTATTTCCTGGTTTTGTTTTTTTTTTTTTATTTCTGAGAAACAAATTGCCAAAAATTTAGCTACTTGGCACAACACAGATTTATCACCTCACAGTTCTATAGGTCATAAGTTTGGCAGTCTAGAGTGAATACTTCTTTTTAGGGTTTCACAATGTGAGAATAAGGGATCTCTAGGCCTGGACACTTATCTGAAACCCTGCAGGAATGTCTACTTCCACACTCATTCAGTTTGCTGGTAAAATTTAGTTCCATGTGAACATAGTACCAAGGTCCTTATTCTCAACAGTAGTTATTCTCAGCTTCTAGAAGATGTCTGTATTTTTTGGCTCATAGTCCCTCATATAGCTTCAAAAGTCATCAGTAGTTGATGGAGTCCTTCTCACATCTTAAATTTCTCTGACCACCACCTCTGTTCATCTCCCTTGTCACCAGCCAGAGAAGGATCTAAATTTTAAGATTTCATATGATTAGATTGGCCTTGTAGAAGTCAGGGTTCTCCAGAGAAACAGAGCTAATAGAATGTACATACTCACTAAACACATCTATGACATACAAAACTATGTTACTCATATGTGTATAAAATTATCTGTTGTGTACGATTATATATTACCTATTATCTATGATTGTGTGTATTTATATACATAAGAGGGAGAGATTGATTTACATTAAGGAATTGGAAATGCTATTGCAATTGTGGAAAATGTCAAGTTAAAAAAAAAAAAAAAATCTTCATGGTAGACCAGCAGGCTGGAAACCTAGGGAGGAGTTAATATTACAGCTTGAGACCTCAGGGAGTTTCCTGACAGAGTTCCCTCCTCCTTGAGGGATGTTAATCTTTTTCTTAAGCTCCTCAACTGATTGGCTGAGGTTAGCCCACAGTACAGAAGTTAATCTGCTTTACTCAAAATTTACTGATTTAAATGTTATTCTCATTCAAAAAACACCTTCCGCATAAACAGTGGAGTATTATGCCTCCAACAGAAAGAATGAATACCCAACTTTTTTTTATCAACATGGACAGGACTAGAAGAGATTATGCTGAGTGAAATAAGTCAAACAGAAGGAGTCAATTATCATATGGTTTCACTTACTTGTGGAGCATAAGGAATAACATGGACGACATTGAGAGATGGAGAAGAGAAGTGAGTTGGGGAAATTGGAGGGGGAGACAAACCATGAGGGGCTCTGGACTCTGAGAAACAAACTGAGGGTTGGTGGGGAGGGTTGTGGGGGTTTGGGTGAACCTTGTGGTGGGTATTATGAAGGCACATATTGCATGGAGCACTGGCTGTGTTGCATAAACAATGAATTTTGGAACACTGAAAAGAAATAAAATAAAATGAAAAAAGAAAAACAAAAATAAAAACTTCCCAGAAATATCCAGACATGTTTGGTCAATTATCTGAGTAGAATGGCCTAACCAGATTGACAGTATCACAAGTCCACTCCTTGTCTACTTGGCACCTATACACGTTACATTAAATGTATTTAATCTCCAAATAAAGACAAAAACACAATAATGCTTCTACCTAACATGTTGTATACTGTCCTCCAAACTGTGAAAATGCATGATCTCTTCCCCAGAAGAGGAAGCAAAGACCCTGGATGATGACAACTTTTCTTCTTGATATCCTGTAATAACTTAAATACTATTTTATGAAGTTAACAGTACTTCAATACTATGATATAAAGTCAATGTATTTTATATTATTTCATAGAGGATCAAAAAGAGAAAAAAAAACAAGATAAAAGAAACGAACATTTTCATAATTCCGTAAGGAAGAAATAGAATTTACAGTCTTCGTTTCTGTAACTTGTTATATGGTTGTAGTTTGTATTTGTAACTTCTTTCATCCACTATCTAATTCTGTATACTTCTGCTCTTAGCTAGGACCTCAGCTGATCATGGTTCCTTACCCAAAACTACATTCCTAAAGAGTCTGGGTCATTAGTTATCTTGCCTGAATTGGCTTTTTATAGTTTTGCATCATTGGTATTAATCACAGGGCAAGGTAAAAATAAGAGACCAACTATGAGAATTCCTCTATTCTAGACGCACTTATTTCCATTATGTAATAGCAGCTCAATTTTCTCTTGGAAGTGAGCTCAATTATTGCAGCCAGTATAATAATAATCTTCTTGTCTGTTGATTCAGAGGCACAAGGGGCCTACAGTTGCTATGTGACAATCTTCACTTCCAGTTAAATGCAATCTATTGTTATATCTCCTAATAGATGCGTCCCTCTCTGTAGAAATAAGACCTCTAGTCTAGTACAGCATAAAGTCACAGGAATAAGAAGCACAGATTTTACTAGGGGATCACTGGGGGTAAAAGTGAGTATGCCACTCTCATTGCCACTCCTGATTTCTAAACCTTTGAATACTGGCAGCACTGACTTAAAGCATACAACCTCTAGGACGACTCTATCCCAGTCCTGAAAGGCACTGCCATATACTTGGTGGTGAAACTAAGTCTTCAAAGGCTCTTTCACCATTCTACTAATCCTATTTTCAAAATGGTAGGGAACATGATAAGACCAGTGAATTTCATGAGTCTGGTCCCAGTGTGACATTTTATTTGTTGTGAAGTGAGTTCCTTGATCAGAAACAATGTTGTGTGGAATATGGATTGATGGGTCTGAACTTTCACAGGAAATGTCCAAGCTGGAAATGTAAGGTTTGGGTAATAAATAAACACAATAAAATACAAGATGGAAGATTTGAACCTTAAAATGATAACCTACTAGGAACTGATGTTGCTCTAAAGCCCTCTCAGGCCCAGTTAATGCCTCCTCATTACGGAATCAAAACTAGCTGGCTATGCCATCAATTCACTTCAGGATTAGGGCTGTGTCCCTGTTTTCCACTGTGGTAAGGAATAATGGTCTTTTTAAAGAGTTACATCAAAAATGTATTACTTACTCTTCCGGATGTTTAGGGTAGCCTTCTGATACCCAAACCTCTCTCGGGGATGAGTAAATTTCTGTCACATCTCTGCAGAACTGTGGAAGGCCACCTCCCAGGATAATGATCACCGTGAAAGGCGTCCTTCTGCATCAACCAGTCTAATAATGCTGAGATAAGGGGAAAAAAATTATGATACCCATAGAATGCTCATCATCGCTAAACCCCTATTAACCACCCACAATGCATGAGACCCTTTTGAAATGTAGATTTGAATAAAGTCTCTGCCCAGGGTTAATTATATAGTACAATCAATGAATATATGATTCTTGAACATCATACAAAAATGATTTCTCATCAGGCTTGCATTCTTAGCTCCTAAGAGTTATCCACTCACTCATTAATTTATTCACCAAATAGTGATGGATCAGGGTACAAAAATAAGTCATTGTCCAAAATGACACAGGAAATTGCCCAACGGCAATGCCCTTAGACATGTAACCTTGGTCTAAGGCAACATACAATGAAGGACAGGAGCCATGGCAACGAAAATGCTATGGACCTCACAAGCCAGCCTCTGTTTCGGACGTTAAGAGAGTTTAAATTTGATAGACACTTACAATTTCAATAGGAACAAAACCTTTCCCTTTGTGCAAATAAGAAATTAAAAAAAAAAAAACTCATAATTGCTATCATTTTATGAAAGGATATTTTTCAACAGAAAATGGAAAAAAAAGATCAGGAAAGTTATCTCAAAACAAAGGACAATTTTTCAGTTAAATTACTTATGTATATGCAAACTTCCTATACACATTACTTATTTTTCTTCTTTCTTTTGAAGACTAGGGAAAAAATTTTAAAATGGATCAAAACTAGTCAGCAGATGGGTACTGAGAAACCACTGTTCTGGTAGCTCAGAAACCTGCCCTTGAGACTTGTCATATGTCCATGCGTCATTCCATGGGCATTTAGTGAATGTTAATTCAGAAGCCCTCTACATGGAATGCAACAGACTTGGGCGAGAGGCAGTCCAAAACAAATATGGTGCATGGGCCTAGCTTCCTATGCCCTCCCTTGCTGTCTGGAAGAGATGTGAGCTGGACAAAAGCAGAGTCACCCACCCTGAACTGGCTCTGCCTTTAACAACCAGGGGAGAAGGCTAAAAACACTGAATCTAAGGCTCCCTCTCAGAATTTTGATTTGTTGGGTGCGGTGTTGGGCCTGGCAATGTCATTTTATTCTTTATGACAGGCCTTAGATACATAGGGTTTAAAAACTCAAATAGTTATAAGAAACTTATAATAAAAATAACTGTCACCTGGCCCTGTCTCCCCATTTCTGGCTCTACCTCCCTTTAAAGTGATTTTTTTTTTCTGGTATTTACCTCTCTAATTCTTGATAATATGCTTGAAGAGCTAGATCTTAATTTATCCACTGAGCACACTGAGTACCTTAGCTCTTTTGGTGGCAGAATAATGTTCCCTCAGAGATGTCTACAGCCTATTTCTCGGAACCTATAAAAATACCCCTTTACATAGTAAAAGGAATTTTGCAGGTATGTTGAAGTAAAGGCTCTCAAGATAGGGAAGATTATCCTGGGTTATTCAGATGGGTCCATTATAATCACAGGGTCTTATAAGAGGGATTGAGGGGGCACTCGGGTGGCTCAGTCAATTAAGTTTCTGCTCTTGGCTCAGGTCATGATTTCAGGGTCCTAGAATCGAGCCCCACATGAGAGCTTCTCACTCTACCTCTGCTACTCCCCCTCCTTATGCTCATTTGCTCTCTCTTTCTGTGTCAAATAAATAAATAAAATCTTAAAAAAATAAAAATAAGGAAAAGAAAAAAATAAAGAGGGAGAGAGGCAAGTAGAGTCAGAAAGAGGAGAGGTGAGGCTGGAGGTGGAGTTTGGCCTTTGTACTTTGAGGGGCATTTTTAGGGAGTTTCAGGAAGAACAATTTGTATGCTTCATCCACCTTATTTAAAAGGACATTTTTCAAAGTACTCATGAAAGAAATTGAGGAAGACACAAAGAAATGGAAAAATGTTCCATGCTCCTGGGTTGGAAGAATAAATATTGTGAAAATGTCTATGCTACCTAAAGCAATCTACACATTTAATGCAATTCCTATCAAAGTACCATCCATTTTTTTCAAAGAAATGGAACAAATAATCCTAAAATTTATATGGAACCAGAAAAGACCTCGAATAGCCAAAGGAATATTGAAAAAGAAAGCCAATGTTGGTGGCATCGCAATTCCAGACTTCAAGCTCTATTACAAAGCTGTCATCATCAAGACAGCATGGTACTGGCACAAAAACAGACACATAGATCAATGGAACAGAATAGAGAGCCCAGAAATAGACCCTCAACTCCATGGTCAACTAATCTTCGACAAAGCAGGAAAGAATGTCCAATGGAAAAAAGACAGCCTCTTCAATAAATGGTGTTGGGAAAATTGGACAGCCACATGCAGAAAAATGAAATTGGACCATTTCCTTACACCACACATGAAAATAGACTCAAAATGGATGAAGGACATCAATGTGAGAAAGGAATCCATCAAAATCCTTGAGGAGAACACAGGCAGCAACCTCTTTGATCTCAGCCGCAGCAACATCTTCCTAGGAACATCACCAAAATCAACTATTGGGATTCTATCAAGATCAAAACTTTTGCACAGCAAAGGAAACAGTTAATAAAACCAAAAGACAACTGACAGAATGGGAGAAGATATTTGCAAATGGCATATCAGATAAAGGGCTAGTGTCCAAAATCTATAAAGAATTTAGCAAACTCAACACCCAAAGAACAAAGAATCCAATCAAGAAATGGGCAGAAGACATGAACAGACATTTCTGCAACGAAGACATCCAGATGGCCAACAGACACATGAAAAAGTGCTCCATATCACTCGGAATCAGGGAAATACAAATCAAAACCACAATGAGATATCATCTCACACCAGTCAGAATGGCTAAAATTAACAAGTCAGGAAATGACAGATGCTGGCGAGCATGCAGAGAAAGGGGAACCCTCCTACACTGTTGGTGGGAATGCAAGCTGGTGCAGCCACTCTGGAAAACAGCATGGAGGTTCCTCAAAATGTTGAAAATAGAACTACCCTATGACCCAGCAATTGCACTGCTGGGTATTTACCCTAAAGATACAAACGTAGTGATCCGAAGGGGCACGTGCACCCTAATGTTTATAGCAGCAATGTCTACAATAGCCAAACTATGGAAAGAACCTAGATGTCCATCAACAGATCAATGGATAAAGAAGAAGTGATATATATACGCAATGGAATACTGTGCAGCCATCAAAAGAAATGAAATCTTGCCATTTGCGATGACGTGGATGGGACTAGAGGGTATCATGCTTAGCGAAATAAGTCAATCGGAGAAAGACAACTATCATATGATCTCCCTGATATGAGGGAGAGGAGATGCAACATGGGGGCTTAAGGGGGTAGGAGAAGAATAAATGAAACAAGATGGGATTGGGAGGGAGACAAACCATAAGTGACTCTTAATCTCACAAAATAAACTGAGGGTTGACGAGGGGGGGGGGTTATGGACATTGAGGAGGGTATGTGCTATGGTGAGTGCTGTGAAGTGTGTAAACCTGGCGATTCACAGACCTATACCCCTGGGGATAAAAATATATTGTATGTTTATTAAAAAAAAAAAAAAGAACATTTTTCTGTGTCAGTATTCCCTGAAGGAGAAATGCAAAATCTTTTGAGAAGGCTTATCTACAGAGGTGTACAGAACCCCAGGAGATTCTTCTCTTGCCGCTCACATCTTATCAGCCAATCAGCAAATCCTGTCATCTCTCTTTCGTAATAGGACAGACGCTAAGTGCATCCTCTCATCATGTTCTCCCTTAAACTACACAATGTAAGGCTTTGAGCTCCAGGAAGTGAAGAAAAAAGAAAAAATGAACAAAAAACCCCCAAAACAACAACAACAGAAACAACAACAAGAAAAGCAAAACAATACAAAACAAAAACCAAAAAACAAAAAATGGAGTCTTTTGTTCTCCATAATCTTAACTTCACAGCAGAGAGCCCAGGACACCTTGCAAGCACAGACAGGCTCACCCAGCGGGCGCATAGATGTACCTCACACAGGGTGATACCGCAGGGACTGTGAGTGCCTTGCACAGGAACGAGCCTGAGTAAGCTGAGAAAGCAAAGAGAACCCTCAGAAGAAACAAAATATATGTTTGTGTGCTGAGATCTGAAGAATGGGAGGGTTGCGGTAGGTGCAGATACAGATGGCATATCTGACTGGAAAGCAGAAGCAGCAAGAAAGAATAGTTCACAGTCAGAAGACAGTGAGGGGGCAGAGTAGTGGGGGACATTGTGTGACCTGAATGACCAAACCCTAATCTGGATACATCTAAATTGTTTAAGAAGTTACAAAATAGTATATACTTGTTTCAACAAAAGGAAATTTTAAGAAAGAATGAAGTAAAGGGCAAGACTGGCTCCTCTCTGTTTCTTTCAATTTCATTCCCTTCAAGTGTTGGGGAGGGTGGGATGTCTGAGTGGTTCAGTTGGTTAAGGTGGAACTCTGGATCTCAGGCTCAGGTCATGATCTCAGGGTGGTAAGATCAGGGTAGGTCTCCATGCTGGCCATGGAGGGGAGGAGACCACACTTTGAGAACTTTCATTAGAATCATCTCCTGGGGCGCCTGGGTGGCTCACTTGTTAAGCATCTGCCTTCAGCTCAGGTCATGATCCCAGGGTCCTGAGATCAAGCCCCACATCAGGCTCTCTGCTCAGTGGGAAGCCTGCTTCTTCCTCTCCCACTCCCCCTGCTTGTGTTTCCCTCTCTCGCTCACTGTATCTCTCTCTGTCAAATAATAAAATCTAAAAAAAAAAAAAAAAAAAGAATCATCTCCTTAGGGGTGCCTGGGTGGCTCAGTTGGCTCAGTTGGTTAAGCCTTCAGCTCAGGTCATGATCCCAGGGTCCTGGGATTGAGTCCCACATGAGGCTCCCTGCTCAGCAGAGAACCTGCTTCTCCTTCTCCCTCTGCCTGCCACTCTGCCTACTTGTGCTCTCTATCTCTCTGTCAAAATAAATAATATCTTAAAAAGAAAAAAAAAGAATCATCTCCTTATAGATTCGTTTTGTAACTGGCTATTTCCCTCACCAAAATACTCTGGGCCTCTTCATGGGCCGATAACTTTAATTCAATGTATGTAACATTCTCAAAATGACTAAGTTGAGGATGATAGAGATGGAAAACAGATGCTAGGATTAGTAATGGCTGGAGAGGGTTGAGAGGAAGCATGAGGGAGGGTTTTTAATTTTTTTTTGACAGAATAAGTGTGTATGTTGATTGTATATGATCATATGTAACTAAATGCTATAGAACTATACAGACATATTGTACAAATGTGTCCTGGATTGGGTGTTGTACTATAATTATGTAAGATGTAATCCCTGGGAGAAACTGGGTGAAGAATATGCTAGGCCTCCCTAGTAACACCTTTTCAACTTCTTGTGAATCTTTAATTATTTCATAATAAAGACTAAAACATTTTGAAACTATTATCTAAGGAAATTACCATAGAATAGTTTCTCAGGACTACTGAACTTCTCATCAATCGTTTATCAACTGGGCCATTAAACTCTCTTCTTCTGGCTGGTGGAGAACAGTAGATTTCTGTCTCCAGGGATTAGTGGTAGCTCAGTGAATACTTCCAAAAATCTCCCAAAATGTAGTTTTCCCAGTGAACATTCCCTCTGGTAAATGGTTGCAAGTGCCATTTGGGGAAGACTAGGAGGAAGACGTACTTATGGAGTTAGCTCATGATTCTTCCAAAGTAGAAACCAGCCTCAGCTTTTTTCAAGGAGTTCTGTACTTGTGAACTAACTCAGGATTGGGAATCACAGCCAGAGCCATTAAAAGAGAGTCAAATTAATCTCCAGAATTAGGGGACTCCCCCACCCCCATTCCAGTCAAATAAATCAAAAGCTATCTTAGTGAGACTTAGTAAATTCTATGCCGGGAATGACCAGCAATCTCTATGCCGAAGGATGAGAGATTACTCCAGACTTTGCTATGAAAGAGAGGAGAAGGCAAGGGGCTCAGAGCTCAGAGATGAAGACACTTTGCTTTTCTTTGCTTTCGCCTTTATTCATGCTTCAGGATAATCATAAGTCTTTCTCTGTTTCTCAACCAAGTGATGTGTGGCAAGGGGTCTTACAGAAAATAGAAGAGACTGATTACAGGAAAGATACAATGTGATAATCAGCTAGTTTTGGTAAACATAGCTTTAGAGGACAATGCATACATCTCTTAGATCACAGAGTGGCTGTTTGGGCTAAGAAAGCTTCCAGAAAGGTAACTAGGGAATGTATTCCTGCAGCAGAGTGGTCCTGCAGGCCTCTGCGTTCCAGAGGTCAACACCCTTCTCGGACTAGCGGCCTCCATGTTACATTTTAACAAGTGAGGTATTATGGATGATTTCATGCTCTACATTAATCCCAACATCCCTAGGTATAATATCATCCTATGGCCAGCACCATGATTCCTGAAGTTTACATTCTGATTACCAATACACCTGTATTGACTCTTACATTAACCAAGAGTGACTAAGACAGCATTGCCTTGGCAATTTTCTGTTACCACTTTGTTTTTGCCACTCCAGAAATCCATCAATCAAATCTAAATAGAGAATCTACTTCAGTGGTAGCATTTCCTATGTAATAATAGAATAGTTTCGCAGAATTTCAGGGTTGATAATCTATTTATCAATAGATTTATCAATACTTTAAAAAACAGTTTTCTCTAAATTCTCTCAGGGACGTAGTTAGGGAATGAATGCTGCGTGATCCAACAGTTCCGACACTCCAGTCACTCAGTGTTTGAATATCTTCCTTTATGTTTCATCATGGAGTTTCTGGAATTTCAGCTTCATATGGAATGCCATTGACTTCCAAATAATATCAACAGAATGAACCAGCAATTAAAGCCACTTCTGATTTCTCAAGCTGGCACGCTGATTCAAGAATTTTTGGCAAATGTTGTACATTAATAAATTTGGCCTAATGTGCAATTATATTATTCCCTTCTTCATCTAGAAACCTCCAAATCTCCACACATAACTCCTGGATTACGGGCCTTAATACACAAGCCAACTCTACAATTATCTTGGTGTATAAACCATTTTATACAAAATTTTGGCTTGGTAATTTCTCCCTTGGAACATCTTAGATGTGTTTTTATAGGTCTGGTGACAATTAAGGAAAACAAGAGAGGCGTATGAGGAGAATTTGCATTCTTATCAAGATTATTCCCCCATATAGATTCATTATATGTATTTGAAAAAGGAACAGTCTTATATTTTGGCAGAGGGTTTTGGAGGGGTTTGGGAATCCTATCCATGTCACTGGAATCCTATCAAATTATATCTTTCCAAACTTCACCATTCTACTTTCTCTTAGTTAATGTCCTAATGTAACAAAATATTTGAAAAGACTAGGTATTTAGTTTATATTTATTAGAGTTGATTTTTATCCCTTAAAAAATATATGTTGAAGCCCTAACTCCCACTTCAGAATGCAAATTTAATTGGAAATAAGTTCTTTGGATAAGTAATAAAGTGAGGTTATTAGGATGGGCCATAAACCAGTGCGACTGTGTCCTTATAAAAGGGGAAATGTGGACATGGCCAGATGTGCAGAGGGAAGACATTATGAAGGCACACAAGGAGAAGATGGTCATGTGACTAGAGGATATGTACAAGCCAATGAATGCCCAGTAAATAGTTTGCCACTGCATGTCATGGATTACTAGTGTCGTATCCTTTTTTGTGTTATTTGGGTCCTCACTGACTTAATCTCAACCTTGTGAAATCACTAATCCTAGATTTCACTGGGAGTTCTTTTCTGAACGGACCTGTTGTAACCAATTACTATATTGCTTACATTCCCAGTTCCAGGGAATAACACACGTGCTAATTAATGATTAAAGGCCATCTTAATTGGGGCGCCTGGGTGGCTCAGTGGGTTAAGCCTCTGCCTTCGGCTCAGGTCATGATCCCAGGGTCCTGGGATCGAGCCCCGCATCGGGCTCTCTGCTCCGCAGGGAGCCTGCTTCCCTCCCTCTCTCTGCCTGCCTCTCTGGCTACTTGTGATCTTTCTCTGTCAAATAAATAAATAAAATCTTAAAAAAAAAATAAAGGCCATCTTAAGTATATCTTAAAATCTCCCAAATCTCCTAACTACAGTTTCAAAACTGCATAACTAGGAACAGTAGCAGCCAAAGTAAATAACCACACTATAATAATCCTAAAATTATTCTAGAAATCTCATTAATGCACTGACAGTTTACTCAGTGTCTGAAATTGTAGGGATGCTAGGAAAGATAAATGAAAAAATAACATAATATCATGGTTGAGGGCATGGACCCTGGAACAAGTCTAGCTAAATTCACATCGTGCCTCCACCATTCATTAACCCTGAGAACTTAGCCTCATTAGGAAATGGGGTGGCTTTAGTTCTCTACATCTCCAAAATGAGAATAGTAACAGTGACTATCCTTTAAAATTATAAGGATTAAATGAGTGGATATTAAAAATATCTGGAGTTTCTTAGCACAAGATAAATATGGAATAGGGAATAAAGAAATAGGAACCAGACACTATAATATCTGCCCAATTGTCTCTTGACCTCTCCAAAAATGCTGGCAAGATAAATCAATTTATTGCAAACATTTCTAATTGTTTACTTTCCAGTCTTCTGTGTGTCCCTTCTTCCATACATCTAGAAGCATGGTTGCAAACAAGTTGGAGAAATATGGTTTTAGATTTAGAGTGTCTATTGAAAATGCACAAGTTGGTTAATATTATGCATGGTACCCAGCCACAACAACTTTTCCCCATGCAGACCTCGTTGTATTTGGGTATCAGAGAGCATGCAATGCTCTTTTTATTTGGAAACTGTAAGGGAGGGATGCCTGGGCAGCTCAGTTGGTTAAGCCGCTGCCTTCTGCTCGGGTCATGATCCCAGGGTCCTGGGATCGAGTCCCACATCGGGCTCCTTGCTCGGTGGGGAGCCTGCTTCTCTTTCTGCCTCTGCCTGTTACTCTGCCTGCTTGTATGTTTGCTCTCTCTCTCTCTCTGACAAATAAATAAATAAATAAAATCTTGAAAGAGAAAGAAAGAAAGAAAGAAAGAAAGAAAGAAAGAAAGAAAGAAACTGTAAGGGAAACCCCATCATGTCAAGAAGCTTAATCTCTTAGAGAAGAATTTCTGAAACATATTAAATAATAAAAATATCAGAAGATCAGAATTTAGGAAAACTTTCTATAGTTTTCTATAAACAGAGTAATAGAACTAAATTATATAAACTTTAGTATAAGTTTGAAGAGAACTAGAAGATACAATCTGAAATAATTTTTCTGTGTTACAGACATTTATCCTCATCCACTCTAAATGATGCTAAGTGTCACCTAATTTTCACTGTGCTAGTTTTTAATCTTTAGTCACTGAAGAAAATATTGTTGGCAGAAGTGTTTGGAAGTTAATTTGAACTGAATGTGGCTTAGACCTTGGTAGATTTATTAATATTTTAGAATTTACATCTATGCATGGAGATAACTACAGGATTAAAAAGGTAACCTATCTAGAGTAATCCATAGATATTAAGAGTAGTCTGCCAATCTGACAAATCTGTAGGGTGAATTTTAGGACCTACAGATCTATTGCTCTACAATAAGTACTGATTGCTAGCTTATTTTATCACTGCAGATTCACCAAGCAAATTTGTCAAAACTGTGCATTCAAGACATATTTAGTTTTATAATGCTATTTCCTTTGGGGGTCCCGGCATCTAAAAGAGGTCCATGCTCTTTTGTGTAAAATCCTTGGTTTCAAGTGGCATTTACAATACATTCCTAGATGGTCCTCAGGTAATACTTCCTAATCATATAAACTTTCATAGGTAAAGATACGGATATGACTTGGGAAGACTATACGAAATGGTAGATTTTATTTACTGTTTTTTTATATTGTAATTCCTAAAGAAAATGAGGTAAAGGCGGCAAATATTCTTAAGATGTAAAACAACAAATGTGAAAAAATAAAATGAAATTGAATGCTGTGCATATATAATGCAGTAAATTGAAGTGCTTATTCTGTCAGTTTGAGCAAAGATTTTGAAAAGAGTACATCAATTTACTCAGTAAATTGAAGAGAACACCAAACAATGGGCCTTATGTAGGTTTCTCAAGTGACTACTTTTAACAGACTTCTTCTAGGATCTTCTGACTCTTTTTACACCACTTTTGTCTAAGTAGCTTTTTAAATGAGCACGAACACGTGTACCTTGTTCAAGATTCCATGGTAATATTTTTATCCTCATTCTCAATGCTATGATTATAATCATCATCTTTGTCACTGACACTCATCTATTTCTTGGTTATTTTACATTATTTTACTCTAATTCATTATAAAATAACCAATCTCCAAAATTAATTTTTTGCAGCTTCTTCAAATTCAAGTATGTATTTGGCTAAAAACTTTTGGTGGAAATAATAAATCTTGATATAATCTCAGCATGGCATGATCTTCTAAGGTCTTTGAATTTAGATTTTTTCTTAAACATCCTTATAAACCAATATAAACCAGCTTGGAGCAGGATGAGTGACATCCCCAAGATCAAATTCCAGCCCTCTGCTAAACATAGCAAGCAGCAATTCAAAGGACATGTTCTGTTGTTTTTAAAGATTTTATTTATTTATTTGAGAGAGAGAGAGAGCAGGAGCAGGAGGAAGGACAGAGGGAGAGAAAAAGGTTCATAGGAGACTGTGAAGACCCATGCTGAGACCCAGGCAGGGCTTGATCCTAGGTGCCCTAGCTCATGACCTGAGCTGAAGTCAGACGCAATTGACTGAGCCACACAGGCGCCCCTCCAAGGACATGATTATACTGTCTGGGGACACAAATGTCCTTGGTCACATAGCTGTTTTATAGATGCCAAGTTGGGAGAAAAGAAAATTTTGAAAACATTTTCTTTACATGAATTTCAGTCTTACCAGCCTACTATGGTGAGCTTGCTTGTGGTACAAAGTGGCTACTGATCCAGCTAAAATTTTTTCTTGTGTTTCTCATGCTTTCAACCACATGTAATAATACACAGGAAAGTTGTCTGAATGTTTCCAGCATTGAATTTTTTTTTCAATCACTTCCATCTTTTCCTTGTGTAGGCCTGGGGCCAGGAACATTCAATCTGGTATTACTTCACTTACAATCTGATGATGTTCTCTGCTCACCCATGGTAGCACTTTCTTAAGGCAGACCTAGGAAACTAATACAAGGACATAATTCATCAAACTGAAGGGTGAGGTTTTATTTTTTTAGTAAGATATTTTAATTTTTTATTTGAATATAGCTGATACACAGTCCCATTAGTATCAGGTATACAACGTAGTGATTCAGTATCTCTATATATTATGCTCAGCACAAAGGTAGCTATTGGCATTCACCATACAATGCTATTAAAACATCATGGACTATATCCCCTCTGTGGTACTTTTTATTCCCATGACTTATTTATTCCATAACCAGAAGCCTTTATCTCCCACTCCCCTTTACCCATTTTGCCCATCCCCCAGATTTTATTTTAAAATTTCTATCAAAGTGAAACCTTGGAGCTGAAAAGTTTTATTCATTCGTTTTACCAGAATATGGAACCAGTAGAAGGCTGCGTCATTAGCACTGAAAATTATTCAGTTACTGCTTTTATTCGACATTACTGAAACAAATTTTCAGTGTAATTTCTGGCTACCTCATGGTGAGAAGATTTTTTTACCCTATATTTTCACTAATTTCACTGTTTTTATAAAACTTCAACTTGCATTTTTTTAAAATTAAATACAGTACTAGTTTCTGACCACATATTTTAAGTAATTGCCTCCCTTCAATAACACATTCAAGCTTCTGTAATTATTTTTCTGTTCTATGAAAAGCAGAGGCTTCCTTTTCTTTTTGCTGTTGATCTTTTGCTCATTTTGACATTTTCACACAACATTGAAACTCAGAATCTTGGCCATTTGCACGCGCGTGCACACACACACACACACACACACACACACACACACTGTGTTATCACCAAACTACAGTGTGATATATGACTTACTAGTGAGAGTACTAAGACACACTGGCATGGGTTTAAGTCAAGTGAAGTTTCCAAATAAATGTGGACAGAAATCTCAGGTGCTTTCAATGAGTTTTTGATGTAGGAAATGTGCCTATACCACTACAGATCTGTATTTAATAAGTGAAATGAGCTGATTTAATAAGTATCAGATTCAGAGATATTAAAACATACTTTGTTTTTATTGATGTAAGTTAAATATATGTATTTCTAAATTCCATGTCTTAGGTCTGTATACACTTTTGATGCATTTTTGTTTTTAAATTTATGTTCTCAAAGCAAACAGGTGGAAAATTCACATATGAACTAATTTTTATTTCGCTAAAATAAAAATGTATGTGACATTTCTATGGCATACACTATTATAAATGTTTTGAAATATTAATTTATTTCCTTTTCATATTGGGAAAGAGAAGAACAGTCCCTCACTTTCAGGAGCTGCCTGGCAATAGCCTGGTCTCAGTGTTCTTAGTAGTAGTGTCAATGTGTAAACTAAGGATCATGGTTCTTGGTATGGAACACTACATATATTCTCACTAGAGCTTATAAAATTAAAAAAAAAAAACAACAAACTTTATACATTGCCAAAATTACGAGTTTCGTCCTAATCGTTCTTTTTCAGGAGTTAAAGTCATTAAATTGTTGTTTTCCAGATGATAATAGGTAATTGTAAAATTTTATGATAAAAACATTATCTCACACCATTCATGTATTATTTTAAGTCATTTATACAATTATGATTGTAAATATGTTGTCTACACCAAGATGGGCTATAGGCTATATTCATGAACTGAATTTCATTCAGCTATAGCTACAACTGAGACATTACTTTGCAGTTAAAACATGTTCTTCTCTATATAAAGATATTACCATAACTATGTTATAACTATTCATGAGATGAACATGGTTGTCTATGTGGATATAAGGAAGTAGCTGAAGTGGATAATTATTACAATCAAAGGGATGAATAATTCCTTTGGTAGAGACATGGGGATATAACTCCCTTGATAGAACTCCCTGCAATTCTTATTAAGACTAATAGAAATTTTTCATATGAATAAAGACAAGAGTATACTCCAAAGAGTCAAATAGTGAAATTTAAATCCTTAGAAAATAGCAAAGTAGTTCAGTTGATCTCAAAACAATGAAATAAAAAACTAAGGTATAACACTACAATTAGTGAAGCTATAGGAATACAAATATCTTGTTATATAACTTCTCAGACAACATAATTAAAATTAAATTACAGTTTTTTAAAATTTTCTTAGTAATTAAGGACTAGCCATGCAGAAAATTTAACATTATTGAACTTTAACAGTTTTGCTCTAAACACCACAGGTAACTTCATAAGTATAAATTTTATCTTAATGAGGTTTAGGGTCAAATATCACTTCATGGGGCACCTGGGTGGCTCAGTGGGTTAAGCCGCTGCCTTCGGCTCAGGTCATGATCTCAGGGTCCTGGGATCGAGTCCCGCATCAGGTTCTCTGCTCGGCGGAGATCCTGCTTCCCTCTCTCTCTCTCTGCCTGCCTCTCCATCTACTTGTGATCTCTCTCTGTCAAATAAATAAATAAAATCTTTAAAAAAAAAATCACTTCATAACAAAATATCATGCCATTATTCACAAATGCATTTGATGAATTCTATACATAGAGAGAAATTTTAACTGCTCTTCCCAGTTGCTTTTAAAATGATTTCAATTAACCTTAACCAGAGCTATTAAATATTTCTATATTGGAACTTTTCTCATGCAATTTTTCCTGCTGTTAGCATGGTAGGTGAGCAAGTAATACTTGAAGTTTTCTTCAGTCAAGGCCATCCTTATTTGCAGACCTGCCTTCTGCCTCTCCTGTTTACATTTACCTTATGGACCAACTGTAACTGGCCAGATCAATAAAGCTGATCCGAGCATAAATGAGGCAAAAAGAATCCTTTCTACCTCACTATTGATAGTCATTTTGCTTTTCCTCCTTTTTAAAGTTTCTTTGAAGTATGGTTGACCCTTGAATAACAGAGGGGTTAAGAACAACAACCCTCTGTACAGTAAAAAATCCACGTATAACTTTTGACTCCCCCAAAATGTCACCACTAAAGCCACAATTGACCAGAAGCCTTACAGATAACATAGAGGGTCAACACATATTTTGTATATGTATAATACATATAAAAATATATGCAATATATATACATATACAGTATATGTATTACACTGTATTCTTACAATAAAATAAGCTAGAGAAATAAGTTAGAGAAAAGAATGTAATTAAGGAAATCATAGCGATAATACATTTGCCGTACTATACTGAATTTATTTAAAAAAGAAAAAAAAAATCCACGTATTAGTGGACCTATGCTGTTCAAACCTGGGTTGTGTAAGGGTCAGCTGTTACTTTTTTTTTTCCCCCAGTGTGGAAAACAATCCAGCTTAACAGAAAGTAATTGGAAATCTGAGTGATGAGAATTTGGTTTTGTTTTATGTGAAGTTGGTACCATCTTATATGTTTGAAAAATGGGTCAACTTTCAAACTGAAAACTTATGAAACCACCACAACAGTGATTGTGATCTGCATTTCAGGAGTTCTGGGGATGTGAACTCGCCCACCTCACATTGCCTCCATCTTCATTAATGGGAAGACTAGAGCTGCGGTGTCTTCAGTCTGTTTGGGAAAGACAAGGAGTATATAATGCTATTGTTGAACAGCTTATTATACAAGTGAATTGTAGTGCTTTCTAGATAATGTGTGTTTAGCAATATGTGCCATTTGTTTTTAAAGTCTCAGAATATCTCATAGAATCCTTTAACTTTCTGTAAGCACTATACACATAAATATGTATCAGTATTTAAAAATGACTTCAAAACAACATGAGCTTCTCTATTATTGCCTCCAGAAGTATTTACAATTTAAAACACAACTGGTTTAATTATATGCTGAATGCCATAATCATTAAATACACAAGTATCATTCTAATTATTTAAACGATTTCTTTCCAAAACTTAAATAAGCACACAAAATTATTAAAAAATGGTCGGGGCATTCCTTAAAATCTCAAGAAAAGAAGTGCTCTTAGTGTAGAGTTGCCAGATATAATAAATGACACCAGCTAAAATTGAATTTAAGATAATGGAATTTTTTTTAGCCTAAATATGTATTGTGGAGATACTTACACTAAAACATCAGAGGGGGAGACAAACCATGAGAGACTGTGGAGTCTGAGAAACAAACCGAGGGTTTTAGAGGGGAGGGAGGTGGGGGGTTGGGTGAGCCTGGTGGTGGGTATTATGGAAGGCACGTATTGCATGGAGCACTGGGTGTGTACCTAAACAATGAATTTTGGAACACTGAAAAAAATTAAATTAAATTAAGAAAAAAAATTATGCTTTGTAATTCAAATTTAACTTGGCATTCTGTATTTTATTTTCTAAATATAGCAAACCTGTCTCAGAGAACAATCCTCTTTATATCCATCAATTTTATATAAAGCTCTACTATTAAAAACTAGTGACTGTGGGACGCCTGGGTGGCTCAGTTGGTTAAGCAGCTGCCTTCGGCTCAGGTCATGATCCCAGCGTCCTGGGATCGAGTCCCACATCGGGCTCCTTGCTTGGCAGGGAGCCTGCTTCTCCCTCTGCCTCTGCCTGCCATTCTGTCTGCCTGTGCTCAGTCTCTCTCCTTCTTTCTCTCTGATAAATAAATAAAATCTTAAAAAAAAAAAAACAAAAAAACTAGTGACTGAAACTTAAAATAGAATGTCTTCTTTTTTTTTTAAATTTTATTTATTTGACAGACAGAAATCACAAGTAGGCAGAGAAGCAGGCAGAGAGAGAGCAGGGGGGAGGCAGGCTCCCCGCTGAGCAGAGAGCCCAATGTGGGGTTTGATCCCAGGACTCTGAGATCATGACCTGAGCCGAAGGCAGAGGCTTAACCCACTGAGCCACCCAGGTGCCCCAAAATAGAATTTCTTAAAACCAGGTAAGTTTTGATAGGTAAGAACAGGAGACAGAGACGTTAAGGAATTGGCTCCCACAGTTAAGGAGGGTGGCGTCAAAATTCCGCAGCACAAGCCAACAGGTTGGAAATTCAGATAGTGTTGCAATCTTGTAGGATAAACCAATAGGCTAAAAGCTCAGGCAGTGTTTCTATGTTGCAGTTTTGAGGCGGAATTTTTCAGAATAACCTCAGTCTTTGTTTATACAGCTTTGAAATGATTGAATGAGGCTCATTCACATTATGGAGGTAATCTGCTTTACTTGAAGTTATTGATTATCAAAGTTAATCACATCTAAAAAATACCTTCACAGACACATCTAGACTAATATTGGAACAGCTGGGCATCAAAGCTTAATCAAGTGGACACATAAAATTTATATCACACTGATCTAGGCACTGCTGCGCATGGATTTTGAAGGTGTAAGTAAGATTCCAAATCAGCTGATCAAAATAGAGGCCATAGTGGGGTGAGTCTGATGTGATTACAGGAGTCCATTAAATCTGGGTTTAATAGTTGAGAAAAGAGGAAGTAGACCCATTTGAACCAGGAGTAGGAGTAGAGCCATGAGAAATTTTCCATTGCTGGCTTTGAAGATAAAGTAGGACACGTGGCAAGAAGGCAGGTGGCCTTAAGGAGTAGAGTGCCCCAGCTAACAGCAAGCAAATGGAAATCTCAGTTCTACAACCATGGAAAATAAATTCTCTCCACAATTTCATGAGCTTTTAAGGAGAATCTTCTCTAAGCCTCAAGACAAGAATTCCATCTGGCTGACACATCAGTGATGCAAAACAGAGTAGTGCTATGATAACCTGAGCAGAAAACTAAGTTCTACCATCCAAGACTCTGACCCGCAGAACTGTAAGCTAATAAATAGGTGTTTTTCAAGCCACAGAGGCTGTGGTAATTTGTTAGGCAACAAAAGCAAACTAACACATGTTGTTTATACTTTTTTATATTTAGGTTATTTTGAATTCCTCTACATTATCTGGAAATTGTCTCTGTAATGAAATACGTATGTAAACGTGATATATTTTATATTTTGTAATACATATGTAATATGTAATATAGGTTATATGTATCTCTCCTTGTTTTGTTTTATGTTTTTTGGTTTTATGTTGCTTTTTTTTTTTGAAAGCTGAGCATACTCATGTATTTTTTCTGTAATTTGGTTTAATTATCTTCCTAATATAAATATATTGCCTTTTTAGGTCACAGAATTCTATGCATTGCAATGTGGTTACCAGTATGGCATGTGAAACCCAGTCAGAGTCAGATCTCAGCTCTGAGCATTTCCATACTGTGAAACTTCAGGCAAGTTAATTTTTCTAGCATCAGTTTTTTCTTCTGAAACAGAGGGACAATAAAGCTGTTCTGTGCAGGGTTTCATAGGTCAGTGAGACAAGACCTATGAAAATACTTAGAATGATTCTTAGACTATAGCGCCCTCTCAATTATGTTAGTAAATAGTGCTGTTCTCCTCAATTTTTTAAAAATTGAACAATAATATACAAATACATTTCCTGTCATAAAAAGGAATATTGACACAAGGATAAAGAATGAAAATATTATCTTAACTATGCACAGTCATGTTCTCTTACCTGCATCAGTAGCATCTTCTCTGAATTTTTAGAGCTTTATATCTGGCTGTTAGTTCACATAAGTCCTCCTTCATATTTCTTTGATATTCTAGCATATTTTCAAATATGAAGATATTACTTGATATCCTTCAATATGTGGTTAGCTTTTCAAATTCATTAAATATTCCATTGAAAAATTATTTTTAATTCCATTGATTTATTAATTAATTTGGACAGAAACATCACTTAAACATAATGATATTTTCCCATCAATTTTAATTTCTATACTGTATTGTATTGAACAGAATTTCAAGGGAAAGAAAATAAAGTGAGTAAATAAATTAATAAATGAGCTAAGAGTTGACATTTTCAAATGACCCCCCAAAACTAGAATTGGGAAATAATTCATAATGACATTTGTTTGATCTTTTATAGTTACTAAGAAATCTATGTGTATATAGGTGTTAAAATCAACAATCCACCCCTTGAATTACACCTGTAAAGCACTGGGAAACTAAGTGTTAGAAAACTATGGCATGTGGACCACTGTACAATTTATTTCTAATTAGAAAAAGAAAAAAAAATGTAGAAAAAAATGTTTTTATTTTGCTTTTTTTTCTTAAGTCTTTAATTTTTTGGAGCAATTCTATGTTCACAGCAAAATTACAGAGCATTCCAGATATGTCCTGCCCCTACACATGCATAGCTTCTCTTATTATCAATATCACCCTACCACAGTGGTACGTTTATTAGAATCAAGGAAGCTATATTGACACATCATTATCACCCAGAGTTTATATTATACATTAAGGTTCACCTTTGAGATTGTACTTCATTTTATGGCTTTTGACTATTGTGCAGTGACATGCATCCATTATTTTAGTGTCATACACAATATTTTCACTGTCCTAAATATACTCTCTGTTTGACTATTTATCCCTCTGCTGCTCCAGCCCCTGGCAACATCTGTGATCTTTTTGCTGTCTCCATAGAATGTCATATGTTGGATCATACACTAGACACACTTTTCAGATTAGCTTCTTTCACTTAGTATTATGCATACTACATGTCTTTAAGGATCCTACATGTCTTTTTATGACTTGATAGATCATTTCTTGTTAGCACTGAATTGTCTGAATGTACCACACTTTATATGTCCATTTACCTACTGAAGGTCATCTTGGTTGCTTCCATTTTTTGGCCATTATGAATAAAAGATGCCATAAACATTCATGTGCAGGTTTTTGTGCGGGCATAGGTTTCCATCTTCTTTGACAAACACCAAGGAGTGGACCATATGGGAAAAGTTTAGTTTTATTTTAGTAAGTTCAGTTTGGCAATAAAACAGACTCTCTTCTAAAGTAGCTGCACCATTTTGCATTTCCATCAACAGTGAATGAAATTTCCTATTGTTTCACATCATCAGCAGCATTTAGTGTTCTTAGTGCTCCAGATTTGGGCCTTTTTAATGTGTAATGGTGGTTTTAAGTTGTATTATTGTTTTGATTTACATTTCCTTGATGGTATATGGTGTGGAGTATCTTTTCATACATTTATTTTTCATCTGCCTTTTTCTTTGGAGAGGTATTTGTTAAGGTTTTGACCATTTTTTAAATTGAGTTGTTTTCTTATTCAGTTTTAAGAGTTCTTTGTATATTTGGATAACAGGTCTCTATTAGATGTATTTTTTCCAAAAATTTCTTGGCTTCTCATTCTTTTGACTTTTTCTTTATATAGAGTAGAAGTTTTTTAATTTTAATGAAATTCAGTGGTGCCTGGTGGCTCAGTGGGTTAAACCTCTGCCTTCGGCTCAAGTCATGATCTCAGGGTTCTGGGATCCAGCTCTCTGCTCAGCGGGGAGACTGCTTCCCCCTCTCTCTCTGCCTGCTTCTCTGCCTACTTGTGATCTCTCTCTCTCTGTCAAATAAATAAATAAATAAAATCTTAAAAAAAATGAAATTCAGCTTATTCATTATTTTTTTCATGGTTTGTGTCTTTGCTGTTGTATCTAAAAGTTATTGTCATACCCAAGATTATCTAGGTTTTGTCAGATCTTTGTTATTTTTTTAGAAGTTTTATAGTTCTGCATTTTATGTTCAGGCCTGTGATCCATCTTTGTTAATTTTTCTAAAGGATCTAAGTTCTGTGTCTATTTTATTTATTTATTTATTTTTATTATTTTATTTATTTGTTTTTTAAGAAGGGGAAAGAGAAATAGGGGAAGGGGGAGAGGGAGAGAGAGAATCTTAAGCAGATCTATGCCCAACACAGAGCCCACTACACGCCAGGCACATATCCTCCTGCAAGGCTCAATCTCACAACTTTGAGATCATGACCTGAGTCAAAATCAAGAGTCTGATCCTTAACAGACTTAGACACTCACATGCCCATAAGTTCTAGGTCTATAATAATTTTTTTGTGGGTTGGATGTGTAGTTGTTTCAATACTGTTTGTTAAAGAAACTACCTTTGCTCCATTGTATTGCCTTTACTCCTTTGTGAGAAATCAGTTGACTATATTTATGTGGTCTATTTCTGTTCCATTAATCTATTTATTTTAATACTACACTGTTTTGATGCCGTAGCTTTATAGTAAGTCTTGAAGTCAAGTAGTGTCAGTCTTCCAACTTTTCCTTTTAATGTATTGGTTATTCTTGGTCTTTTGCCTCTCAATATAAATTTTGGAATCAGCTTGTCAAAAGTCCACCAAATAACTTGGTTAAATTTTTGTTGGGATTACTTGAATCTATGTAATAAGTTGGAAAGAACTGATCTCTTGACAATATTTCATCTTCTCATCATGAACATGAATATCTCTCCATTTATTTAGTTTTTCTCTGATTTTATATTTTCCTCATATAGGTCTTACTGATATTTTGTTATATTTACACTCAAATATTTCATTTTATGGGTATTAATATAAATGGTACATTTTTATTGAACTATAGTTGACATGCACTATTATATTAGTTTCAGGTGTACAACATAGTGAATCAACAATTCTGTATATTACCCAATACTCGACACCAGAGCTGTAGGTATCATCTGTCACCACAATGTTATTGCAAAATTATTGACTATATTCCCTCCACTATACTTTTCATCTCTGTGATTTATTTTGTAACTGAAAGATTGTACCCTTTAATCCCCTTCACCTAATTCACCCATCAAATTCCACTTTTTCATTGCTAGTATGTAAGAAAGTGACTAACTTTTGTGTAATAACCTTGTAATAACCTTGTGTAATACAGCCTTGCTATAATTGTTTATTAGTTCCAAGGGTTTTCTTTCTTACAAGTTTTTACATAGACAACCATGTCACCTGAAAGCAAAACTAGTTTTATTTCTTCCTTCACAATCAGCATAACTTTTATTCTTTTTTTATTAACTGAATCAGAAATTTTAATGATATTGAAAAAAGTGTGGTAAGAAGGGATATGCTTGCCTTGCTCTTGGTCTTAATGGGAAAGCTTTGATTTCTTCATCATTAAGTATGATATTAGCTGGAAGGTTTTTGTAGATTATCTTTGTTGGGTTGAGGAACTTGCCTGTTATTCCTAGTTTACTGAATTTTTATAATGAATGTATACTGAATTTTGTCATATGCTGTTTTTACAACTATTCACAAGATGATGTGATTTTCCTTCTTTCATCAGTTGATATGCTGAACTACATTAATTAGTTTTCAAATGTTGAACCAGCCTTGTATACCTGAGATAAATCTGACTTGGTTGTGATGTATATTTCTTTGTATACAATACTGGATTTGTTTTGGTAATATTTCATTGAGGATTTTTACATCTATGTTCTTGAGAAATACTGATCTGTAGTTTTCTTGTAATGTCTTTGTCTGGCTTTAGTATAGAGGTAATGTTGGTTTCTTGAATTAGTTAGGAAGTATTTCTTCTGTTTTTATTCTTGTGAAAGAGATTGTTGAGAATTGATACAACTTCTTTCTTAAATATATTTCTTATATATTAAATATTTGAATTCACCAGAGAATCCTTCTGGACCTGGTGCTTACTGTTTGGGAAGGATATTGATTATTGATTCAATTTCTTTAGTATAGGTATACTCAGATGATCTATTTGTTTTTGTGTGAGGCTTGGCAGATTGTGTCTTTCAAGGAATGGTCCATTTCATCTAAGTTATCAAATCTGTGGGCTTAGAGTTGTTCATAGTATTCCTTTTTAACTTCATTTATGTCTTCTCTCATTGTTATGATTTCTTTTCTTCAGTTTACTTTGGATTTAATTTGCTCTTCCTTTTTTACTTTCCTAAAGTGGAAGCCTAGATTATTGACTTTGGATCTTTCTGCTTTAATATAAGCATTCAATGCAGTATGTTTTCCACTAACTGTTGCTTTCCTAAGTGTTGCAAAATTCTGCAAATTTTGATTATTTGTGCTTTCACTTTCATTTTGTCCAAATACTGTAAAATTTCTCTTGATTTCTTCTGTAACCACTCTGTTATTTAGACATGTGTTGGTTGTTTAATATTTATGTATTTTAGGATTTTGCAGTTATCTTTCTTACTAATATCTAGTTTAATTCCATAGTGATCTGAGAGCAGACATTGTATGATATCTACTCTTTCAAATGTGGTAAGTGTGATTTTTGGCCCCAAATGTATTCTGTTTTAGTGAATATTCTTTGTGAGCTTGAGTAGAACATGTATTCTACTGGTGTTGGATTAAGTAGTCCATAGAAGTCAATTAAATCCATTTGATTTATATTGTTGCTGAATTCCTTTATGTCCTTACAGATTTTTTTTTTTTTTAATTTATTTGACAGACAGATCACAAGTAGGCAGAGAGGCAGGCAGAGAGAGAGACAGGAGGAGGAGGCAGGCTCCCTGCTGAGCAGAGAGCCCGAGGCGGGACTCGATCCCAGGACCCTGAGATCATGACCCGAGCCGAAGGCAGAGGCTTTAACCACTGAGCCACCCAGGCGCCCCCCTTACAGATTTTTTACCTGCTAGATCATCCGATTGTGTTATAGGGGTGTCAGTCTCCAACAATGATTCTGAATTCATCTATTTCTCCTTGCAATTCCATGAGTTTTTGTTTCTCATACCTTGATGCTTTGTGGTTAGGTGCATGCACAATAGGTGTTTCGATTATTATGGTTTCTGGAGAACTGACCCCTTTATCATTCATTATGTAATGTCCTTGTTTATTCCTGATAGCTTTCCTTGTTCTAAAATCTGGTCTGTCTGAAATTAATATAGCTACTTTTTATTTCATTTAATTAGGATTAGCATGGTATATTTTCTCCACCTACTCTTAATTGGTATGTATGTTTATGTTTAAAGTTGGCTCCTTGTAGACACATATAGTTAGGTCTTGTTTTTTGACATGCTCTGAAAAACTCTCTTTTAATTGGTGCATTTAGACTTTTTATGTTTAAAATGATTATTTATGTAGTTTGATTAATATCTACCATATTGCAACTTTGTTCTATTTATTACCCTTAGTCTTTTTCCTATTTCTTCCACTCTTTCTGCCCTTTTGATTTTGATCTAACATTGTATATGATTATATTTCTCTCTCTCGACAAATCAGTTATTCTTTATTACTTTTTCAGTTATTCCCTAGAATTTGCAATACACATGACAGCTAATCCAAGTTCACTTTCAAATAATACTCCAACATTTCACAGGTAGTGGGAGTACCTTATAATAACAAAATAATCCTAATTCCTTTCTCCCATCCCTTATCTTGTTGCTGTAACTCTTTTCACTTACATAAGCATATATAGGATGCATGCATTTACACATATAATTGGATATATTGTTGCTGTTATTATTTTGAACAGTATCTTATCTGTTAGCTCAATTAAGAGTTTCTGACCAATATCATTTTCTTTTTCTCTAAATAATTGTCACATTTCTTGTAAGGTGGGAATACTGCCAACAAATTCCCTCAATTTTTGTCTGAGAAGGTCTTCATTTGTCCTTCATTCTTGAAGGATAGTTTCTCAGAATACAGAATTCTGTGTTGGTATATATATATTTTTCACTCAACACTATTTCATTCACTCTCTTTTCTATGTAATCCTTATAGTTCTTCCTGCATAGGTAATTTATCCCCTGCCCCTTCCCCCACCTCCAGGCTTATTTCAGGACTTTTTTCTTTATTTTTAACTTTCTTCAGTTTAAAAATGATATGCTTATGTGTAGTTGCAGTATTTTGTTTGTTTGTTTGCTTTTAATTTATTCTATGTTGTGCTCTCTGGGTTTCCAGGATCTATGGGTTGTGTCTGACATAAATTTGAGAAACTTCTTATTTATTAATACTTCAAATATTTCTTCTGTTTCTCTCTCTCTTCTCTCCTTCTAGTATTCCCATGTTGTGTATATTATACATTTTGTAGTTGTCTCACAGTTCTTGGATATTCTGTTCTGTTTTGTTTGTTTGTTCTTCAGTCCTTTTTCTCTTTGTTTTCTAGGTTTGGATGTTTTTACTGAAATATCTTCAAGCTCAGGGAGTCTTCCCTCAGTAATGAGCTCATCAAAGTGAGTAATTCTTCATTTTTATTGTAGTATTTTTGACTTCTAATATTTCTTTTTGATTCTTATGATTTCCATCTCTCTCTTACATTGCATGCTATTTTATCCATTAAAGCCCTTAGTATTTTAATTATATTTATTTTAAATTCCCAGTCCTATAATTCAGCATATCTGCCATTTTTGGTTCTGATGTTTACTATGCCTTTTTTTTTTCATTCTTTGATACACCTTGTAATATTTTCTTATTAACAAGACATGATGTACTATGGTCATAAAGACTGCTGTAAATAGGTCTTTAGTAATGTAGAGGTAAGGTGTGGGGGGAGGGGGAGTGCTCTATAGTCCAATGATTAGGTCTTTGTTTTGTAATCAGCCTATGCCTCTGGAATGTGAGCTTCAGGAGAATTTCTCAGTTGTTTGTTTGTTTGCTTGTTTTCATACAATCTCTAGGTGGAAAAAGATGGCTCAAGTAGGTTGGAGGTTTGGGTATTTCCCATCCCTGGGTTGGTTAGGATCTGAAGATACCCTAGCAGGTTAAATTCCTGTAACCTAGTTAGTTTCACCAGAGGGCAGACCTTATTAAGAACAGAGTGCTCTGGTGATTTTTAAAATGGTTCATTTCCCCCTCTCCTTGCAGGAAACAGGAGGTGATTTTTCTGCTGTGTTTACTGTGAGAATCAGACCAAACTGACTGTTTTTCTCCCTGAAAATTTTAACTTTCAGTGTTAACCACACTAAGCCTTCAGAAATTCATCGATTACAGTTCGTTTTCCTACTAAGCCCTGATTCCTGTGACAGTTTCAGCTCTTCAATCTTTGCTCTGGTAAGTCATGATTTCTTAAGCCAACCTATCTGTTTCCCCGATATTAGGTGCAGTGTTTTGCCCTGTGTCCTCTCTTCTTTTATGGATACAAGAAGACCTGTTGATTTTACGGTCTTTTCCTTTTTTTTTTTTTTTTTTTTACTTGTTAGGATGAAGTTCTGGCTCTTGAGCTCTCTACATGTGTGACTGGAAGTCAGCAGTCCTCAGTATTTTTAAAATTTATTTTTAGACTGGTTAAACTTGAATATTTCAAATGTACCACAACCAATAAATATAGTGGATACATTATAAAATGCTCTAAAATGTAAAGAGCTTTCATTCAGAGTTAAATGACTGTGATTACATAATGTGCCTGTTAACTGGACAGAGCTTAAGCAGAACCAAAATTATGAATTTGGAATCCTTTAAATTTAGCATTATCTGGTTAGGAAAATTTTCCAGTTTTTGAGTAATATATTGTCTCCTATATAAGGAAATCACTCCTTTGACATACATTTCATTTCCCCTCACCACATTAGTATTTATTATAGCAAAAGAGTGAGAAAAGTTACCTGTGAAACAAATACTATTAGCACTTTCACAGTTTCACAATGAAAAAGCAGTACGTGACACAGACACTTGTCTGATATCAGTGCTAACCAATGGAGCCGTGAACTTTGACAAACTGGTCTGCTTGTTACTAACAATTTCAGTCCATTAATGACATAATGGGACATCAGATACCTTGACTTTCTGAAATACAGAGAATAGCTGCTTCATATATAATTCCATATAGGACTTAATATTTGCAAAATATCCAGCACATAGCAAAGACCACTCAGTGGAATTAACAAGTATTATTTCAGAAATATTAGAATGAGCCTGATTTGGAAGCAACTGGAAGGTAAATGTAACTTTATTCTGGATAAGAAAAAAACAATGTTTGAAGTTTTATTTATAAAATAGTAAACCACCAATGTCACCAGAACAATCGTTTCCTTCAATTTCTTTTTTAATTCTTAATTCTTAACATCTGCTTTTTATTAAACTTCCTCTAAAATGATGTATATCAATACATTTTGATGAAAAATTAACATTTTTAAAATTTGTTTGATTGATAGAAAATAACACCACCTGGGGCACCTGGGTGGCTCAGTTGGTTAAGCAACTACCTTCAGCTCAGGTCATGATCCCAGAGTCCTGGGATCGAGTCCCACATCAGGCTCCCTGCTCCATGGGGAGTCTGCTCCCTCTGACCTTCTCCCCTCTCATGCTCTCTCTCACTGTCTGTCTGTCAAATAAATAAATAAAATCTAAAAAAAAAAAAAAGAAAGAAAAGAAAAAAAGAAAGAAAATAACACCAGCTAAAAGTGTGTTCACATATTGTAGCACAAAAATTTGAAGCCTTAATTGTGCTACTATGTGTGTTGTTAAACTCCAAACAGTATTTTGGGGAAAGTCTTTCTCTGACTGTTGTACCTGTCAAGTTCCTGGAAGTAGCAGGTGACGTGTGGCTTTATAGTTAGGAAGGAGATATGTTAACTTTTCTGTAATCCTAAGAGGCACATGTTATACAGTGAGAAATTTATGGTAAATAAGAATAAAAAGAATGAATGATAAATAAAGCTCCAACCCAAGTAATAAAGCATGTGGATCTGTATATAACTATCAATATAGGCTATCAGCTTTTTATTTACATTTCAAGAAAGGGCTAAGTAGGGTTGCTTGTATTGTGATGTTTTATCTTCTAATCTCTGGTTTTAACTACAAACTGTCCTCTGAAATCAGTGATTTTCAAATTTCATTATAACTTTCCCATAACACATAAATTAACCAGAGGTTAATGCAGAACCCAATTATTAAACACAAACACACGTATTTTTCCTAGCAACATAAAATACTTATTGTGAAAGCACTAAGTACCATTTCTCCTACATAATCCTTTTTTCTGTTTCTTTCAATTAAACCCTAAGCAAATAGATTTTCATAGGGGAATAAAAATACTTACATTGATATTTTAAAAATTTTGTCCATAGACAGGATTTTCATCAAGATACAAAATATCAAATAGGTGAAATAAACAATATGGTAAATGCTTTGGGAGGCACAAATCATCTGGGGATAGAATGATTTGCAATCTATTATAAATGTAGTCAAAAATAATAAAGAGTTTATCTCATTTACCAAAAATCACAGAAATTTGTGCACTAAATTTCAATTCAACCACTTTTTAACAAATGAGGTAAGATCTAAATATAATCAAGTTTTATTCTTATCTTTTTAAATTAAGATAGACTCCTCCTCGTGAATTAAAATGAATAAATTATAAGCATATAAATCACTGGATTTTTAAAAAGTGGGCATTCCTGTAGAACTATCAAATATATCAAGATATAGTGTATTACTAACCTTTAGAATATCCTTTATGCCTTTACTCAGTTATTAGCCCTTTGAAAATGTAATCACATTTCTGACATCCATTACCAAAAGAGGCCTTGCCTATTTTCTAACGTTATCAATGCAATTATTCCATATATGGATTTTTCTTCACTAAACATCTGTGTGGTTGTATATAGTTGTAGTTTGTTTTCATTACTCTACAATAGTCCATTGTAGTAAAAGTTCTAACTTTATTTCTTCATTTTACTACATCTCTTTTACTGTTGTGATAATTTTGGTGATTTCTAGTTTGGGGATGCAATGAAAAATACTTCCTTCAATATACTTGTACTTATCTTTGGTGACATATATACAGATTTCTGCTGATTATATATAAATAGCTAGGGTAGCTGAGAATTAAACTGATGATTCATAGTATACAAATGTTCAGTTTTGATAAATACTGCTTAACAGTTTCAAAGTGTTTATAACAATTTACACTTTGTGGTGTAAATTGTGTGTGAAGTGTTCCTGTTACTCTGTATTCCCACTCAAACTTGGTATTGATATTTTTTATTTAATTGTAGCCATTCTAATACTTTTATAATATTTTATCATAGTTTTATGTTTTGCTAATATGTATGTTGAACATATTTTTATGTTTATTTTTGGATAACATCTTAAGTATTCAATTCATTTGTTTATTTTTATTTTAAATTTAGTGGTCTGTCTTTTCATTATTGATTTGTACTTGTTTTCCTGTATTTTTTACTCTTAGTTCATTACTTGAATTGCAAATAACTCCTCCAAATACATGGATTGCCATTTACTCTTTCAAAATTGTCTTTTAATGAACAGAATTTAATTTCACTAAAGTAGAATTTATTAGGCTTTTCTTTCATAGTAAATAATTATTCTGTTCTATTGAGGAAATAGTAACCTATTCAAATGTCACTCTCTGTAATATCACTGAAAATTTATCATTTCAGCTTTCATATTTTGATTTATGATCCATCTTAAACTGATTTTGTTCATGGCATGAGTTAGAAATTCTCTTTTCTTTCATATCATAAAATTATTACAGTACGATTTATCATGAAAGCCATCACTTTCTCTTGCATTGAAGCTATTTGCTAATGTAGTTCAAGTGATTTAGCATTTAAAGATGTAGATATATATATTTTTAATGCCTTGTGTTTCAGATTACAGAGCCTGAGCAGAGTGTGGTTCCATCACACTCATCTTTTCTTCTATTTTCTATGAGTTAAAAATTATAGTTATTTTAGTTGTACTTGGTTTATACTTGGGTCTTTCTGTGTCTTCCTCCAGAAGTCCCTCCACCCCCATCTTCTTTGTTGGCATGCTGGTAAAAATTTTTGGTTTCTTTCTGTGAATGGTTGTGACATCTCTGGATAGTATTATCTTCCTCCAGAGAAGACTTTATTTTTTCTCTATAAGCAGATAGCACACACTTAAATTGCCTTGCTCCACCAATTACTATGAATGTTTGCAGCTTTAAGTTTTTGAAGTTTATCCTATTTTTGTGCCCTTTCTCTTAGAGCATAACCCATAGGAGGATGAACTGTAATCCTGGCATGACTTGTTAGGACTTCAGCTGTATCAATTTTTGCAACAGAACTCTGAGACAGCCAAAACATTGGCATAGCTTTTGTCCCTCAGCAGCTGGTTTTCTTTGTTGTTCTGAATTTTTACTCCAGGTATATCCATTTTAGGAACTGGTAAATGTCTTTGTCGTGATTATCTGCAGAAGGTCTGGGTCAAATTACATGGTTCCATTTCTCTGCCATTTTGACCATTCAATTCTGGGTTGCTCTGGTATCCATGAATTTCAATATCCATTATACCAGCTCAGTGGAAAGGAAACAAACTTCATGTCTTACTCAAAATAGGGTAAACAACCTGATCATAAAGTCAGCAAATAGCCTTGGGGGGAAAAACAGCTTTGAATCCAACTTTGACGAACTTTATATGATCTTTACTCTCCAGTTCTCATACTTTAGTTGATTTCCGATGCTTTCAGTCAACATTTTTTACTCACTTGTTAGTTCATAACTTCTAAATGTTTTGCAGTTGTTTTCAATGAGCGATTATGATGGGGTTGCTCATCATAGATAGGAGTGGAACTCAAGATTCATTTTTACCAAGTTTTATGAATGGTTATAAAGAAGTAACCAAATATTAATAATAATAATAATAATAATAATAATAAAATGATAATAATTAATTAAATGCATATCATGTCTTTTGATTCCCCAACACTCTTAAGTGGTAGATTTGCAGAAGTTTCTGGGTGGCATATTTTCAACAAATCAACAAGTTCCCTGACATGGTGCCATATCATATTTTTGGCCAGTGAAGGACACTGGTTCCATCTGAAACTTGTCCCTTGAAGGTTGAGATGGAGGGTTGGGTCTTAAGAAGTTTTTACATCTTCTATTTTTCATTTTGGACCTCCCTACTTACTCCCATTCCCTCATACTGATTGACTGTTATCACTAAGTATATGTATTTTATATATTTAATATATATTAACTTTTCTTGTTCATATGCTTTGTGATTTCTGCGTCCTCCTTGGACCCTGAATGATAAAAAAAATCACATAAATAAAATATGAGGAAGATTCAGACATAAGTAGCAAGGACAGAGCTATTCTAAATATAGTTTAAAGTTCTCCTGGCACAGAGAAGAAAACAAAATATATATAAAATATATATTAGATACAAAATTATATATAAAATATATATTAGATAGAAATTCAGAACAGGAATACCAGTAATACTGACTTGATTCTAAGCCAATAGGATATATGCCTATTTATATTCAGAGTTCTTAGAACTACTCAGAGTTCATCAAATGGTACCATAGTTAAGGGTCAGGGTGTTTCCAACTTTATATAGGTTAACTAACTGGATCAGGAAGAATCAGGAAGCTGAGTATTAAAAAAAAATGGAATAAAATCAATGGAATAAAATAAATTTTTGTGGATGTTGTAGAAACATTATTTTATGATAACTAAGAACCCTAGAGTTAGAGAAAAATAGGATTTAAAAGCTAGAACCACTGATTAATGATAGAAGTTTGGCAATTTTTAAAGCCTCCTGGCCCTGTTTTTTGATGTGAAACTGGAGAACAAGTTTGTCTCTTTAGTCATAGGTGTGTAGGGTGCATAAGCCTTTGTTCACTGATATACCAACTTGAAAAAAATGGAAGGGAAATAGGTAGAAATAACAAGAGCCAAAATGGTGGGTTTTTATTATCATTAGCCGGCAGCAACAGAACCAATATCTGTATCATCAAATTAATGATAAAAATCAGTCAAAGCAGAACAAAAACTCTTTCTGAAGGAATTCTGTTCCTAGGGAATATATAATCTCTTGATCTTCCAATTATTTCAGAATCTGAAAAGTCCAAGCAGAGTTTTTTATTTGGTAGGAATCTACCTGGAGAGATGGGAGGGAGGGCAGAGAAGGTTTTAAGAAATATTGCTATAATCTATATTTTTCTCAGCATAGTGATCAGAAAAGTAAAAAGTTCTTAATTTTTAAAAAACATTAAGTTTTTTTTTTCTTTTGAAATGTGCTTCTCAAACATGAAATTAGTCAAAACAGAGTTATTTAAATCATGAATTATAAGTATCCCAGAGCCAGTACTTTTAACAATAATATCTGTATTTTTTTTTGCTAATACCATGCATAATTAAAAACATTTTAGTAAATACATTTAGTATGTCACTTACTCATAGAAAATGTGTTTGATGGGCACATAGGCAATTTGTTTCTTTATTTACTTTTGAAATACTATAAGTTGATAGGTTGACATTCTGGGTTACACATTGGTATATTGGTGTTTTGTGCATTATGTGAATATGAATCAGTTTCTTTGTTTTCATTTCACTCTGTGATACTGAAGAAATCAAGATCCAAAGTCATCAAGATGAAGAACCAAACTCATGATAATGATGAATTCACCAAGAGTGATATGACCTTAAGACTTGATCTGCTTGGGTAACCACTTTAGCCTTCCTAGTTTCTTGGTTTTTGTTTTTCTTTTTTAAAGAATTTACTTATTTCCTTTTGTAGAGACAGCAGGAGTATGGGGAGGGTCAGAGGGATAGAAAGAGAGAGAAGAATAGAAGAGAGAGAGAGAATCTCAAGCCTACTGCACTGAGGACTCTGGGATCATGACCTGAACCAAATGCAGATGTGTAACTGACTGAGCCACCCAGGCACCCTGAGAATCATAGAATCTTAAGCAGACTCCCCGCTGAGCAGAGAACCTGACTTGGGCTCCATTTCATGATCCTGAGATCATGACGTGAGCCGAAATCAATAGTCTGATGCTTAACCGACTTAGCCACCCAGGTGCTCCCCTAATTTTTCATTGGAAACATTCTCAGTATAGATTGTCACAGTGAAAATGGATATACTGATAAAATTTTTTTAGCCATTTATTATACTCTCGTTATAAGGTACCTCAAATTACAGATATTGGAGATAGCTACTCCCATAAATTAGAAAGGTAAAATAATATCTAAATACATATAATTAGATAAATTCAGGGAATAAGACTTATGAACAGTGAAATCCCATGTCATTTCATGTAATATTCAAGGAAAATATAAAATATAACATTACTAATACTTAAAAAATACATATCTAACCAATATGATGAATAATCCTCTTATAATTGTGTTTATATATTGCAGTCCAGAATACAAATTTAATTGTCATATAATTGTTACTGGGAATGAGAATCTCAGTTATTTTAATATTAACCTGGAAAAGAAGGTTTAGAGGATTATCTATTTTTCTTTTTCAATTATAATGCCATTTTCTAGTAATAGGAGATAATTGTGTGATAAGTGAATAATTCTACTCCTGGGAGCTAATTTTAATATTTTTATAGTTTGTCATTATTACTACTTTTATAACAAACAGTATCCTTGGATCCTTGCATATCCCCAAACTGTATTTATTAAGGTAATTCATTATTGTAGAATCTAAGAATGTAGTAACATTAAATCACACATAATTTTTTACATAACAATAGGTTTAGTTTTATTTATTTTTTAAAGATTTTATTTATTTATTTATTTGTCCAAGGGAGAGAGAGAGAGATAGACAGAGTGAACAATCAGGCAGAGGCGGATAGAGAAGCAGGCTCCCTGCTGAGAAAGGAGCCCTATGCGGGACTCCATCCCAGGACCCTGGGATCATGATCTTAGCCTAAGGCTGTGGCTTAACCAACTGAGCCACCCAGGCATCCCGAAGGTTTAGTTTTTTGTTTTTTTTTTTTTTTTTTAAATTTTTTTTTTTTTTTTTTTTAAGAGAGAGAGGGGGGGAGAGGGAAGGCAAGGCAGAACAAAAGGCAGGCAGGGGCAGAGGGAGAAGCAGGCTCCCGGATGAGCAAGGGGGGGGGGGACTCGATCCTAGGACGCTGGGATCATGACCTGAGCCGAAGGCAGCTGCTTAACCAACTGAGCCACCCAGGCGTCCCCGGAAAGTTTAGTTTTAAAATGTGAGAATTTGGTATAACAAATAATTACAAAGAAAAACAAATGTAAATTCAAGGAAAGATTTCACTTGGTCCATTAAAAGTAAATTAAGACATTAGCAAACGATTATCTGAGCTACACTCCTACTCAGCTCAATCCAGCTGCATCTGTGATTTAGACTATTTCAGTTGTTTTTAATTAGAAGTTTTTGTGAATATCTCAGAGGTTGCAAATTAAAGAGAACATTGACTAGCAGATTCTGTAATACTTAAAAAGGAAATATCCTAGAGAGAACTCCAAATAGTGATAAAGAATTTCAGTAGTAAGGGAAAGCAATGATAGGGTATGTATAAGGAAATTAAAAAAAAAAAAAAAAAAGAGAGAGAGAGAGAGAGAGAACTACCACAGTCTCAGACTTAATGCTATAAAAATAATATTGCAAAGACATTAGTGAATTGGTCTCTTATGATTAAAGGAAATTTGAAAGAAAAGAATCTACTATCTCACAAGAAACAGTTTAAATTGTGGTAATGATTATAGGGTGGTGATCTGATTACTCTAATTTTTAACATACGATATAGGTTTTTAAAATATACCAAGTTTAGAGCAGATGATATTTTCATGATTTTACTTTTATTCTTCCCCATATTATATAATGAATCCCATAACTCAAACTGCATTTGGTAGTATGAAAAATAAAAACTTGTGTTCTTAGAGATTTATGTTATAGAAATTCAAAAGCGGTTCAGGATGTTTTTAAATTTTTATTTAAAAAAAAACTTCATTTTTAAGGCAGTTTTAGGTTCACAGCAGAACTAAGAGGAAGGTATAGATATTTCCCATATAATTCCTGCTCCCACACATGGATACACTCCCCCATGATCAACAACTTCTACCAGAGTGGTACATTTATTACAAATGATAAACCAACATTGACACAACAACAAAAATAATAGAATTAAAATCAATAGAGTAGAATAAATTTTTGTGGATGTTGTGGAGGCATGCTGTTATGGTAATTTACTCTCATAGTTTACCTTAGGGTTATTCTTGGTGTTATGCATTCTATAGGTTTAGACAATATGCATCTACCATTATATGATCATACAGAGTAGTTTCAGTATTCTAAAAATCCTCTGTGCTTCACAAGTTTTACCTAATCCTTGGATAGTCAGGGTATCTTGAATTCTGGATATTTTTGTTGTTGTTGTTGATAGTATAAGCAATGCCTGAGAAGATGTCCTGAAACAACAGCAGAGTGTCCAACAGCACACACTAGAAACACTCCCTGCAGTGCCAGGCCCTGGGCACTCTAGGAGGTTTTCTTTGTAAGGCCCTTACATATAGGAGGAGGAGACATAACTGACTCCTAACACAGAGCAGAAGGCAGGGACAGACAAAAGGAGGAAAAAAAAGGAATTTTCCCAAATGAGAGAACAAAATATTACCACAGCCAGAGATCTAAGCAAAATAGATATAAGTAACATGGATATATAAGTATATATGACCCTTACCACAGAGATAAAAAATTTAAAAAATAATAAAAAATAATCAGAGATGAAGAGTACAATAAATGAGACCATTTCTCTTTCACTATGGATAAGAACAAACTCAAATGGATTAAAGACCTAAATGTGAGATGTGAAACCATAAAAGTCCTTGAAGAAAGCACAAGCAGTTATTCCTCTGACATCAACTTACCTTAGCACCTTGTTTTTTTAGACAGATTTGCTGAGGCAAGGGAAACAAAGGCAAAAATATACTGTTGGGACTACTTCAAAACAGAAAGCTTCTGCACAGCTAAAGAAAACAACCAACAAAATTAAAAGGTGACCTACTGAAGATAGAAGACATTCTCAAATGGCATGTCCAATAAATGGATTAGTATCCAAAATATATAAAGAACTTATAAGACAACACTCCAAAAATGAATAATCCAATTAAAAATGGGTAGATGATATGAATAGATGTTTTTTTCAAAGACTACATACAGATGGCCAACAGACACATGAAAATATGCTTAACACCACTGATCATCAGGGAAATGCAAATGAAAACTAGAATGAGATATCACTTCACACCTTTCAGAATGGCTAAAATAAATAATGCAAAAAACAACAGGTGTTGGCTAGAATGTGGAGAAAGGGGAACACTCTTGCTTTCCTGGTGAGAATGCAAACTGGTGCAGCCACTCTGGAGAACAGTATGGAGGTTCCTCAGAAAGTTAAAAATAGAACTGCCCTTAATCCAGCAATCACTCTACTAGGAATTTGCCCAAAGAATACAAAAAATACTAATTCAGAGGAATAGGTACATCCTGATGTTAATGGCAGCATTATTTTCAATAGCCAGGTTATGAAAACAGGCCAAGTACCCATGGATTGGTGAATGGATAAAGAAGAGGTGGTATACCAAAGATACAGATGTAGTGAAAAGAAGGGCCATCTGTACCCCAAAGTTTATAGCAACAATGGCCATGGTCGCCAAACTGTGGAAAGAACCAAGATGCCCTTCAATGGACGAATAGATAAGGAAGATGTGGTCCATATACACTATGGAGTATTATGCCTCTATCATAAAGGATGAATACCCAACTTTTGTAGCAACATGGACGGGACTGGAAGAGATTATGCTGAGTGAAATAAGTCAAGCAGAAAGAGTCAATTATCATATGGTTTCACTTATTTATGGACCATAACATATAACATGGAGGAAATGGGGAGATGGAGAGGAAAAGGGAGCTGAGGGAAATTGGAGGGGGAGGTGAACCATGAGAGTCTGTGGACTCTGAAAAACGGCCTGAGGGTTTTGAAGGGGCCGGGGGTGGGAGGTTGGGGGAACCAGGTGGTGGGTATTGGGGAGGGCATGTATTGCATGGAGCACTGGGTGTGGTGCAAAAACAATGAATACTGTTATGCTGAAAAGAAATTAAAAAAAAAAGAGAAATATATACTCCTAGAAAAATTCCCTAGATTATTTGAGATAAAATTCATCCATTACTATTAAAAAAAAAAGAGGTGGTATATATATGCATATATATATATATATATATATATATATATATACACACACATATACATATATAATGAAATGTGTATGTATGTGTATGTGCGTATGTGTGTATATACACATACGCACACACACATACATATATATGTAATGGAATATTATTCAACATTTAGAAAAAATGAAATCTTGTCATTTGCAATAGCTTGGGGTGGAGCTGGAGAGTATTATCCTAAGTGAAATACCATATGATTTCACTCATTTGTGGAATTTAAGAAATAAGATGATAAAAGAGGGAAAAAAAAAAAAAAGAATGAGGTAAACCAAGAAACAAACTCTTGACTACAGAGGACAATCTGATGGTTACCAGAGGGGAGGTGGGTGGAGGGATTGATTAAATAGGAGGTGGAGATTAAAGAGGGCACTTGAGATGAGCATAGGGTGATGTATGGAATCGTTGTATCACTATATTGTATACTTGAAACTAATATTACAATGTTTGTTAACTAACTGCAATTTAAATAAAAACTTAAACAAGAATAAAATGTAAAAAATTAAGAAATAGAAAAAATCAGGACTTTCATAAATCATATGTTAACAGTAAATAAATGCATAGATATATAATAGCTGAGCCATTTTTGAACAATTTCAAAAGGAAAAATTAATAAAATCTGGGATAGTTTTCTTTTTTTGTTTTTTCTATATGCCAATTTATAAAGCCAATTTAGTTTTACCTCATTATTGAAAACCATGCTGGCTCAACATATACCCTCATATATCTCTCAAATACTAGCTATGCTCACATATCATGCTAGATGTTGATTATAGAAAGATACAGATGACTGGTTTCTCACACTTAAAGGTTATGTAGTTTATAGACAACCTTGTAGAGTTCTGTTATTGAGTCTTAGAAGGCATAAGTAATATGTGTTTATTGTTATAATAAAGATTTTTGTATTTATTCTTCTTTAATGCACATATAAAGATCATTAGTATTGAACATAATATAAATTAAGCCTCAAAATTATGTTAATGTTATCTAAGACAATTTTTTAATTTTTTAGTTTAATTTAATTTTTCAAAGATTTTACTTATTTGTCAGAGAGAGCACAAGCAGGGGGAGCAGCAGGCAGAGGGAGAAGCAGGCTCCCTGCTGAGCAAGAAGCCTGATGTGGGGCTTCATCCCAGGAAGCAGAGATCATGACCTAAGCCGATGGCAAATACTTAACTGACTGAGCCATCCAGGTGTCCTGACAGTTTACACATTTCTCCCATCCCCTACCCTCTACCTCTGGCAACCACCCAACCACCAGTCTCTCTCTATTATCTATGAGCTTGGTGTTTCTTTTTTTTAGATTCCACATGTAAGAGAGGTCATACAGTGTTAGCGTTTCGTTGATTTATTTTACTTACCATAATGCCCTCAAGGTGCATTCATGTTGTTGAAATGGCAAGATATATTCTTTTTTAGTGGCTGAATAATATTCTGTTGTATTTTTGTATATATCATGTATGCATATATGCACATATCATGTATGCATACGTGTGTATATATGTCATGTATGCATGTATGCATGTATGCATATATCACGTACACGTATGTGTGTATATATGTCATGTATGCTTATATATGAGTATGTATGCATATGTGTATATATATATCCCGAGTATATATATGTATATATGTATGTATACCATGTGTATATATATCATGCATGCATATGTACAAACACACACACACACCCTGAGCATGTATATACACCATGTGTATATGAACCATGTGTGTGTTTATGCACTGTGTGTATATATGTATACATACTGCATGTGTATATATATCATATAAAATCATGGTGTGATTACATATACATGCATATGTACATATGTAATCATACCATAATTTTATAATCCATTCATCCATTGGTGAATACTAAGGTTGTTTACATATCATGACTATTGTAAATAGTGTTGCAATGAACATGGAGGTACATATATCTTTTCTAATTAGTGTTTTCATTTTCTTTGAGTACATATCCAAAAGTGGAATTATTGGATCATTCCATACTTTAGTTTTTTAATTGAAGTATAATTAACCTACAGTGTTATATTAGTTTCATGTGTACAATATAATGATTCAGCAATTCTGTGTATTTCTCAGTGCTCATCAAGGTAAGTGCACTCTTGATCTCTTTTATTTCCAAGGTGATGATCTTTCTCATTCAAACTTGCCCTAGCCCTTGGTTTTCTTTCAAATCTTTCTTTCTGCCTAAATTGCCTAATTTTTTCTTGATATGCCCCCATTGTTGAGAGTAGGCCAAGACCTGTTAGTGATCCAAGAGGAGGAATTTCATTTAGCACCTAGATTCAAGCTGACTGGAAGCCAGACCTTCAGGCATCAGCTTTTAAAAGTATGCAAATATTTACAGAGTGCAAGTAGAAATCCCACTGGCCACCAAAGCCAGTCAATCTGGAGGTAACTGCCTGGGTGGCAGTAACAGAAATCTGGGCTCTAGTTGAGTGTATATGCCCTTTTCTGGGTGATATTGGTGAGGAGGAACAAGGCAGAGGGAGAGCACTAAGGCGGTATCTTTAGCCAATGATCCTTGAGAGCAGCTCTGTGGGCCATTAAATGTGTGCCAGACCTGAAACTTATCTATCAGACCAAAGCTTTAGGACAAGCAAAGAGGCCTCTTTCACAGAAAGTTGTGGGAGCACGTACTGTCTGTACAGTGCCCTGAGGGTGGTAGCATGCCAAGAATTCTTCCTGGGATCCCACAGTCCTGGGGGACCCAGGAATGCAAGCCTCCTTGGCTGCAGTTCCGAGAGATCAAGGGGTGTCCCATGGGTAGCGGTTGCTGAAACCAGGGCGCTGAAGGTATGTAAAGTTCCCCGCTAGAGACACTGGCCCTCTGGAACATAGCAGAATGAGCATGTGGATAATGCCTGACATCCAAGTTCTCTGGAAAGGATTATAGTCTGCCCCAAGATGCATGTTGAATTAGAACTCTGCCCCTCAGGCTGCAATCACAATGTAGTCAAAGGCTAATAGGCCTTTTCTACAGAAAGATTGAGCACCTGAGTCTGTTGCCTTTCCTTGTTCCCTGGGGGTGGTAATTGTTTAAGAACTCTTTCTCCGTTGTTACAGTCCTGTTGGACCCACAAACATTAGCCCACTGGCCACCAGAGCCAGGTCATGTATAGGTGTCTCCTGGCAGCAGTCGCAAAACTTGGGGACTAGGCAGTGGTCTGAGCTCCTTTCTGGGTGACAGGGATTATCATAGTATCATGAAACCAGAAATGCTACTACCTCATCTGGTTTTTGAGACCAGGTGATCAAGAGGAGTCCTCTAGGTGGCGCCACAAACATCAGAGTATCCAATGTGTAAAAAAAGCTCCCTCCAGGAGCTAATGGTATTCTGGAGCATGGCAAAGGGAGAGCATGAAGATGGTGCCTGCTAGTCTTCAACCTGGGAGATTGTTCCAGCAGGCTCTGAGATGTGTCTGTTAAATTAGATACTTGCTACTCAGGCCAATGCTTAAATGTGAGCAGGTGAGTTTCTTTCAAGTCTGGGCGTGATTGGCTCTCTCTGAGTTGGACAATGGGGTGGGTGAGATCAAGCATGTGAGCCCTTTAAGAGCAGCTTCTTATATTGCTACAGTCTGGTGGGTCTCAGGTTGTGAGCCTTATTTGTTTTCAAAGTTAGTTAGATGTTTTGGAATAGCTGATGCAGAATTCAAACTCTTTGTTCTTCGGGTGAAATTACTGGTTTTGAGTTACCTGCCAGTTGTTGAGCCTGGGATTGGGTTTATGGTAAAATTGAGTCCCCGTCCCTCCTACCCATTTTGACGTAGTTTTCTTCTCATTTACCTGATGTGTAGTAGTTGTCACTCAACCATCCTTCAGGTTTATAAAGAGGAAACTGTTCAATGTGTAGTTATACATAGCTATAGACTCCGTGTGGAAGGAAATGAGTTCAGCATCTTCCTACATAGTCATCTTGAACTGGAAATTCCTTAACCCAAATGTACAGTTTGCTCTTTGTGGTAATTTAAAACAAAGTGAGAGAAAAATCTTGTTGATTATTTCCTCACTGAAAACTTTTAGATATACCTTTGAACTCCATTCATGCTGTATGCCCAGTTCCCTTTAGTCTTGTTATCTACTCACTCATTCAACAGATATTTTTTTTTCTTTTTTTTTAAAGATTTTATTTATTTATTTGACAGAGGAATAGAGATCACAAGTAGGCAGAGCAGTGGGCAGAGAGAGAGGGGAGAAGCAGGCTCTCTGCTGAGCAGAGAACCCGATGCGGGGCTTGATCCCAGGACTCTGAGATCATGACCTAGCTGAAGGCAGAGGCTTAACCCAATGAGCCACCCAGGCACCCCTCAACAGGTATTTATTAAGTGTAAGAATTGGATATGCATCCGTTAAAAATATTATTTATAGTAAAATGTTCTTCCCTTGTGAATAAGCATATTAGTAAAGGGATATAGATAATGATTAATTTTTATAGTGCATTATTAAGTCATAAATGCTACTATGTTAGAATGGGGGGAGGCAGCAGGAGATGTAGGCAGAAACAGCTTTTAAAAATAGTCATTCTAGCAGGCTCTCTGCTGAGCAGAGAACCCGATGCGGGGCTTGATCCCAGGACTCTGAGATCATGACCTAGCTGAAGGCAGAGGCTTAACCCAATGAGCCACCCAGGCACCCCTCAACAGGTATTTATTAAGTGTAAGAATTGGATATGCATCCGTTAAAAATATTATTTATAGTAAAATGTTCTTCCCTTGTGAATAAGCATATTAGTAAAGGGATATAGATAATGATTAATTTTTATAGTGCATTATTAAGTCATAAATGCTACTATGTTAGAATGGGGGGAGGCAGCAGGAGATGTAGGCAGAAACAGCTTTTAAAAATAGTCATTCTA
>NW_019154105.1:40126789-40262876 GCF_002288905.1 Enhydra lutris kenyoni
ATGCTTACTTATCCAGAACAAAGAGAGAGAAAGAACAGAGGTCAGAAGTAAAAGTGGTAGTGGGAAGAGCATGTAGTTCTTTGTAGATCATTGTAAAGACTATAATTTTTCATAAAATAAAATGTAGAGTCCTTGGAAGATGGCGAGGAAAGAAGTGATAAAATTCAAATTTAATGTGAGAGGGTCTCTGTATTGAGAATAGATGGGGGTAAGTGTATGAGCACCAAGACCAGTTAAGAAACAATTTAGTACTCCAGTGAAAGAAGATGAGAACTTAGACAAGGTGGTGAGAAGTGACCAGGTTCTGGATACATGTTGAATTCAAGAGTTCCCATGGATTGAATGTTGGTGTGAGAGATTTAGATCCATTAGGTTTTAGATAGGAACTTCAGATGCTTTGTTTTGCACAAATTAGGTTCAGATAACTATAATATTCAAGAACAAATACCAAGTAGTCAGATGAAGTTACCTGTTTGGAGTAGAAGGGGAATGTCCAGATTGAAAGATTCCCAAGAATTTTGGGAGTAATTAATAGATGTTTACATATGTTCCTGAAGAACTCCAGTCAGTCACCAGATTGCGCTTAAAATTCCCTGTTCTTCTCTTGCTCTTCCTCACACCAGCATGGGGCATCACTAGTATTTCTCCTAGGTTTTGCTGTCCTAGTAGGCAGTGTTGCTTCCAAAGAGTAGTGCTTTTCTGAGGGGCACCATTATCTATCATTTTAAATGCTAAATGCAATTCTCTATGATAGTCAGGAAATGTAATCTTCTATTGAAAGTGAGGGAATGACACTTCTTCTTCTGTGTATGTGTGTGTGAGATGATTTCACGTAAAACATTTCTTTAACAATGACAATGTACTCCATTCAACTTAGGAATAAAATATTTAATACTCACATTTATATCAAACTATAAAGATTGACTGCCAGTAGCCAGACCTCCTAAAGAGGATTACAATGAAATGTTTCACTTAAGATTTTGGTGGGAAAGAAATGTTTGACAGACAAAATCACAATACATATGAACTATTGATATTAGTATTTATATTTTCTTTATTACTGAAATAATTTGACCTGCTAAATAACCAAAGAAATTTTAAGATGGGCTCAGTATTTTCTTATCCTCCACCAATTTAAATTTTGTACTAATTCATTAATATAACTATAATGCTTGTAATAAGAATACAATAATTGCATAAGGTATTTAGAATAGTGTATGCCACCTAATGAGATACTTTCTAGAAGTATTTTACCTTCATTGGTACATAGACATTCAAATTGATTTTATTCATTTCTTATAAGATTAAATGAGCTAATCCAGGTTAATTACTTTTAAAGATACTTAGAAAAATTGTTTTAATAGGAGTCAAATCTTTTGTGGGCATTTAAAACTATTTGTAACAGAATATAATTGATTTAACCATGTAAATAGATTTAAGGATAAAATAGGTTTTTTTATGCAAAGTATAAAAATAATAAATATAATATATAATTATGTGTTATACATAATATATAATATAAATAAACATACTATATACACATAAATTGTATATATTTAAAATGGAGATGATATTTTGTTAGTTTTTAAAATTAACTCTGTATTTGTAGGTTAATGTGTTTGTGTATTTTTCTTGTGGCTTGAAATAACTTCAAGCTTACGGAATAGTGAAAATTATAAAAGGAACTTGTTTAATATTTTAATTTATTGGAGAAAGAGTGAGATGGGAATGATCACAGAGAGAGAGTCAGAGATAGAAGCTAACTTGCTGCTTGGCAGGAAACCCACTGCAGGGCTGAATCCCAGGACCCTGACATCATGACCTGAACCAAAGGTAGATGTGTAATTGACTGAACCACTCAGGTGCCCCTAAAAGTAACTTTATATTTTCCTTAACCATTTGTGAATAATTGCTGACCTATGGCCATCTCAAATAATGAAAAATAATTGTTAAATAAATTATTATCAAATACTTAAACTTCATCAAGTTTTGCTGACTGTCCCAATAAAGTCCTTTAGGCAAAAAGGATTCAATCAAGGATAGCATGTTGAGTTAATTTTTCATGTCTCATTAGTTTCAGATTACTCAAAAAAAATTAGTGAATATGTCCCTTTATGCATATAAAATATATTTGAGTTATTATTTATAGGAATTAATATTAAGTTCTAGGAACTGAAATACAGAATAACAAAACAGCAAGGACAAATTATCACAAATGCGTATGTTGAAATAAAATTATCTAAGTATTCATTAATATGAGTATTAATGTTCAGAATACCATGAAATAACTGGTTAAGCGAAAAAATGAAATAATCATTTAACAATTATAATACAAAGAAAAACACTTAAGTAGTATTCATCTAATTTTCAAAAATAAGTGAATACTGATTTTGAAAATTGATTTAGATTTATAAAAAATAATGATATCTAGCAAAATGTAAAACTGCTCCCTCAAATGTTCACAGTGAATCTCAGGAATATGCGAATGCTATTTAAGAAACACTAATTTTCCAGTGATTTTGGAGGATTTTTACTGCTTCAAATGACTGACTGTTATATAAGCAATTTTTTAGAACATGTGAAATTTAAGTCATTGATATCATTTTCATCTGACATTTTTTTTTTTTTTTTACTGTATAGAAATAACCTTAATGTACCTTCCATTACCTATGGATGAATCATGAATCTAAATGTTATATAAGTGAATGTAGTAAAAACTGGAAGTTATTTTGAACCTCCAGGGTTTCTCATTTGTACAGTCTACTATTGGTAGAGCTAAGCAAAACCATCCCTTTCTTAGAAACATTATAGTTTCTGTACTAAAATAGATTTGATGACCTAATACAGAAAGGTTCATGTACTTTAACTGTATGACTATGTGTTTGAACAAAACCTCAACCAAATCAGTTAATGAACTTAGTTTTATTTGGGAAATTAAGCTAAAGTTTATTTTCTAATATTTTCCAGATCTTAATTACCATTTTGAAGTGCCAACTCTTTAGGATTTAGACAATTTTTAATATATGACATATAGCATTTTATTCCCAAATTCTAGTAGGATTATTTTGTTCATAAAATGAAAGGTAAATTCATTAAATTCTTATATTTCAGGTATAGTATTGGCTTTTTTCTGTTATTAGCTTCTTTATTAAAAATGTAGTCTGGGGATGCCTCAGTGGTTCTGTCAGTTGGGCATCTACCTTAGGCTCAGGTCATGATCCCAGGGTCCTGGGAGTGAGCCCCACATTGATCTCCCTGCTCAGTGGGGAGTCTGTCTCCCTCTTCCTGCTGTTCCTCATTCTTGTACTCTCTCTCTTGCTCTCTCTCTCTGACACATAGATAAAATCTTTTAAAAAAAAAAAGTAGTCTGTTAAAAGATAAACTGTGGCATATTAAAAATTTTAAGAATTTATTTGAATAAAAAAAACTCTAATTGAGCAGTGGTTCCAAATGTGAAGTTTCAGGTTGGGAGCACTCCTTCAACAGAAGTTAAGGGGAAGACCTATAGAGAGAAAATACCAAAGCTAAGAAAGACATTTTTGATTGATTATAGCTTAGAGTCCAATTTGTTATTTGGGATTCGTTGTCCTTAGTGTTTTATTTCATAACCTAGATGCATGTAAGACTGGAGGTATATAGACTTAGATTTGGTTTGCTTACATAGGCTACCATGACTCACCTTAGTCTAACTAGTCTCCTGGTTTAATTAATTAACAAGTCTAATATTTTAGTCCCCTTATCATTCAACATTCAGTGTAATAAATTAGGGGTCTAAGAGTTATTCATTAAGAGAATTTCAATTTTAGAGGGTTTTGACAACTATCCATATAGCAACCTGAAATTCATGCTAATTCTTCTTCCCTATTCAAAATGAGTAAAACCAGACAAATATTTTTGTTTGTTTCCATACGATGATATACCAGGGTTTACATTATTGGCTTTCTCTGAAATATGAAGAATAAGAAATGACTTATAGATTAAATACTTGTTCCCAATGAATAGAAGTGGTGTAAGAGCTAAAAATGAAAGAATGTGGCTATTTGACTAAAATTTGTTTGTAAATAGGTATACCAACACAATTACTCATTTGCTATATCCCAAAATACAATAATAAAAAAAAAAGACTGAATGTTAATATCAATATCACTGCTAACAATATTGTTATAGTTCTTTCTCATGGTATATATACCATAAGAAATATACAACCAAATTACTGTATTTTGAAATCATGATACTTTCTTTCCCTATGATTATGTCACTAACTAAACACACAGATTTTTTTTGGATATTTCATTTTTAGAGATTATTTTAATATTTAACTTGTATAATTATAAAAATTTGCATGATTCTAAAGTCCAGTCTACAGAAAAAGATTTCCATGAATTTCTTCCTTTGTACATTTACCAGCATTTCTTTGGGACAGAGAACTAGAGGTAACATTTGTAGATCACATGATGCAATGCATATAATTCTGATCGGAAATGTATAACACGTCCTGATCCCCAAAGACCTTGTCGGTAGACTATACTTTCACATAATTGTGTTGATAGAGGAAAAAATGGTAACTTGTATCTTAATGCTTTTGGCCCATATAACAGAGTACAATAGACTGGCTGGCTTAAACAAAATAACAACAACAACAAAATTTCTCTCATAGTTCCAGAGACTGAGAAATCTAAGATCAAGTTACCAGGCTGTCGGGTTGCTCATGAGAGCCTCTCTTATTCCTTTGAAGAAGGATGCCTTCATAACTGTATCCTCAACTCAGGGAAAGAGGAAAATCTTTCTCACCCTCTTTTTTATAAAGGCACTAATCCCATCAAGAAGACCCACTCTTTGGGACGCCTGGGTGGCTCAGTTGGTTAAGCAGCTGCCTTCGGCTCAGGTCATGATCCCAGCGTCCTGGGATCGAGTCCCACATCGGGCTCCTTGCTCGTCAGGGAACCTGCTTCTCCCTCTGCCTCTGCCTGCCATTCTGTCTACCTGTGCTCGCTCTCTCCCTCTCTCTCTCTGACAAATAAATAAATAAAATCTTTAAAAAAAAAAAAAAAAGACCCACTCTTTGACTAATCTAAACCTAATTGCCTCCCAAAGGCCCACCTACTAATCCCATCTCATCAAGGATTATATTTCAACATATGGATTTTGGGGAGACATGAATAGGCAGTCTACAACTTTCTATGTAGTTTTAATTTGCAATGTTCTTATTATGAGAGGGAATGAACATTTTTCATAGGGCTTATTGATATTTATTTTGTCCTATGAATTACCTAGGCTGATTTTATTGGTCTCCCCCTTTATTTTTGAAAATGTTTATATATTTATGGTATTAACCCTTTGTGTAATAAGTTGAAACTATTTTTTTTCAGTTTGTAATTTACCATTTACTTAAGGTATTTTATTTTGCCACATTTTTTTATTACTATTTAAACCAACATACAAATACAATGGCTTGAAGTGCCTGGTTGGCACAGGCAGTTGGGCAACCGACTCTTGGTTTCTGCTCAGGTCTCGAAGTCATTGGATCAGGGCAGCATGGGACTCCACACTCAGTGAGGGATCTGCTTAAAAGACTCTCCCTTGGCCCCTTCCCCCACCCAAGTAAAAATAAATAAATCTTAAAAAAATGGCTTAATCCTCACCATGTAAACCACAAAGTTAGTGCGTTTTGTAAGTTTATTTCAATGGTTTTCAATATGAACATGAAGGTTTTAGGTCTATGGTCAGGTAATAACTATCCAATTCCAGTTGTAAAAGCCTCATTGCATAATAGAATTTCTCACTGGTGCCCATGGGAAATTAAGTTAGCAGATACTGTTCAAAAGTAGGCATAGGTTGGATTGTTCAGATGACAGTCTTTGCCCAAAAATCTCTCTCAAGTATTTGTTAAGACTAGTATTTGTTAAAACTCTCACACTCATTTAGGAGAGGAGAGGACAAGTAACCAAAAGAACAGTAGGGTGGTATAAGGCAGAATCATTTTTTTTTAAACAGTTTATTTTTTAATACTCTAAAAGATGACACTTGATATTTATTTCAGTGCTTTCAGAATCACATAATGTCCTCTTTATCATCTGAAATTTAAATGGAACTTTTAAAGTGAATGTGCTTCTAACAAAGCATGACAGGTATCATACTAGTGAGTTCTATGATGTGTCTTGATGATTTCACAGAGTCAAAGATAACAGCTTTAAGTTCAAGGATATGCACCAACATTCCATGTTTTAAAATACTTTTATCTTAATTATTTTTCAACTAATTGTAAAATTTGGCATTTTCAAATTGACACATTTTGAACATGAATTTGATACAAAATCTGTATAATAGTAGCATGAGAAATGGTTGACTTTTTATTGAGTCTAGTCACTATGTTAAACATATTAAACATACTGCTGATTTTCACCCTTACAGAAATAATGTGTCATAGGTATAATTAATTATCCCCATTTTACAAATAGGAAAACTAAGGTTATTAAGAGATAAAGTTGTCAGTATTACAAAACTAATGAATGACCATTTGAAAATGAACCACAGGTGTCCAAGAGTTGTGCTGTGGAGTTTCATTTGTTCTATTTTATTTGGAAAGATAAATGATGAGTTTAATAATGAAGCAGTGCATACCACCCTGATAATGAATCAATAATACCTCTTCTTAATTTCATCACAATCTGACTCAGTAGAGTGTTCTACACCAGGTGTAATAAAAAAAAGACAGTGGTTTGACAGACGTGGATTGACAAGGACTGAGAAACTTTCCTTGCTTCTGAAAAGGGCCAGATGTCCAGGGGGCCTACCGCAGTTACAGGTAATAAGAGAAATTTGAGTCAGGGATATTGAACTTGTTACACAAGAGGGGGGAAAAAACTGGAAAATTGACTGAAACATTATGACATATTCTCCAGAAGAAATTATTTCATACTGTATAAATACATATTTCTATGGAAACATTTTATAAGTGAATTCCTGACTTAGGTGAATTCATATTGATATAATAAATATGTTTTGTATTACACAAATATTAATAAATGTGTATTTTCATCAATCAGAAGACTGTAATTCAGATTTATAAGGGAATTTTTTTATAGTTTGGGGGAAATACAAGCCAGCCTTTCAGAACATGGATAAACTATGAAATCAATCATTGCATGAAATGCTATTCTTCAGACATGAAAATCAGGGTGTATGAAAACCAGAAGGGCATCAATTATGGAGCTAAAGTGCTGTTTCAGCAAAAGGTGTACAATAAAATTCTTGCTGAGTCCATATTTTAAAAGAACTGAAGAACATAATGGGTTTTGACCACAAGAAAAGTCAACATCTGAGTTTTAATACTGTGGTGGCAACTTTAAAACAAGATAAGCAAGGGCATTGACTGATACTCAAACTGATAAGGGCAAAAATATGCCTGTCTTTTTTTTTTTTCCCCTCAAATTCTCAAATTGTAACATTACCTCTGGCTCAGAATATACCATCAGCAAATATTATTGAATAAATTGTTGTCTCAACTAGACATACATTTCACCAAGGGATATGGTGAATTAAAGGAGAGAATATAGCTATGAAACCAAGAGAACCAGTTCAAGGCAGATACGATTTACCTACTTCAGAGCAGTCAAAAAATGTTATTATATTTTTAAGCTTCTTCACTCAAAATAATACTTACCTTGCATTCCTCTGAGGATTGAATGGAAAAACGTCAAGAGAATACGTAATTACAAAAAGAGCAATTCCTCTTTGAGTCATAAAAAAAAGAAGTATTTCTATTTTTAGGTAATGAAGTCAGAGCTTTTTTTTTTTTTTTTAAAGATTTTATTTATTTATTTGACAGAGAGAAAGAGAGATCACAATTGGCAGAGAGGCAGGCAAAGCGGGAATGGGAAGCAGGTTCCCTGCTGAGCAGAGAGCTAGATGTGGGGCTTGGTCCCAGGATCCTGAGATTATGACTTGAGCCAAAGTCAGAGGTTTAACCCACTGAGCCACCCAGGCATCCCTGAAGTCAGGGATTCTTTTGGCCTCTTTAATATCACTGGTCTTTTCCCCTACTTATCATGCTCTTTTATGTTTTATTTTTCCTGGGGGCGGGGGGGGGAGATTTGTTAATCTGAAATATTGTTTCCACTAAATTGACCCTAAATTGCTATAGGAAGTCTTTTAATTTGAATATAAAGACCACTTTATTAGAATGAGTAAAATATCTTGAATAATGTGTTACTTGTGACATTACTGAAATTATCAAATTCTTTACCATATCAATGTTGTGACTTTTGAAAATATGGACAATTTATTGTTAGTTTAGATTGGTACCATGGTCAGAATGTTGATGTCCTGCACACGATTCAGGTTGAAATCCTAGCCCCCAGAGGTGATGGCATTAGTGGATGGGGTCTTTGAGAGATGATTAGGCAAAGAGAATAGAGCCCTCATGAATTTTAGTGGTCTTCTAAAAGAGATCCCATAGTTCTCCCTAGGCTTTTCCACCACATTAAGGATACAAAAAGTCTGCAGCATGGGAGAGGGCCCTCACCTGACCATGCTTGCCCACTGATGTCAGACGTCTCAGCTCCCAGAACCTCTGAGAAATAAATTTCTGTTGTTTGAAAGCTACCAGTTTGTGGTGTTTTGTTATTGCCTCCTAGACAGATTAAGATAACTAGTAATTCCAATTATCCTAATGTTTGGCACTTAAGTGATAAATGTTAGAAAAGGCCCTAGCTTTCTCCTTATTGCTCACTTAAAAAAAAAATAATAAAATAAAAAGATAAGGGGTGTCTGGGTGGCTTAGTCTTTTAAGTGTCTGACTTGGCTAAGATCATGATGTCAAGGTCCTTTGATCCAGCTGGAGTTGGGCTCCCCCTCAGCAGGGAGTTTGCTTCTCCCTTTACCTTCTTCCTCCATCTCTCCTCCCTGATCCTTTGCACTCTCTTTCTTTCTCTCAAATAAATAAAATCTTAAAAATCTAAACAAAAAACATAGTAATAGAAAAAGCCTTGAAATTGTCAGTTTGATTTGGTCATTTGACGTTAGCTTACTTGGATCCACATCTTTAATTGAATAAAAAACCACTGCATAATTTAAGCTTCTGTTCTTCTACTAAATAACACATATTGTTTTTTAAGGAATTTATAATTGGATAAATACATCTCTTCAGTTAACACTATAGTTTTTCCCTGTCTTATGAATCAACAACCATTTAAGACAGAATAATGGAAGATTCTTATTCCAAAATGCACTGTCATTTTGGATTTTTGTTTAAAATTGAGTAAAGTATATAGTATTCTCATTTTTAATCACTCTAGTACTTGTAAACATTAATAAAGACTAGAACTTTTACCTATTTACATTTCTAACTATGTAATATCTCATTTCTGCTGAGGACTATATTGTCTTGTAACGTATGTGCTACTTTTACAGAATTCAGTTTTCAGAACTTCATTGATTTACATATATTTCCATAACTTGAATAATTTATCATAATCTATACTCCTGTGCCTTTTTTGCTAGTTGTACATAATATCAAATGTTGAGTTCAGCATTTCTACTTAAATAATAATTTTTGTTTAATAATAGTATTACAATTTATATTTCTGTGAATTACCTACAATCTATGATGGGTTCCATGATGAATACAAATTAAATAGTTTTGTCTTGATGATTTACTAGGCTTTCTCTCATCTAGACCATGATATTACACACTTTGGTTATGGCAATAGCAATAGTTCTTAAAATGACAACATTCTCTTATTGTTCTCAGCTGTTTTAGCTACAATTAATTAGTCCATTCATTTATGTCCCACTCCTACTTCCCAGAAAGGAAAATCTTTCAATCTTAATTTAAAAATGTAGGTCTTTATAAAATGGTGACTTCAAATGTTAACACTGCAAGTAACAGAATTCTGAAACAGTAAATTGCTTATGCTGCTAGAACAGTTTTTTTCTTACAGGAGAAATCCAAAATCACAGTGAGTTCCAGGTATGGAGCAACATAGTTTCTTCTTTTCTTTCATAGATATACCCTTCATCCAAATTGCCCATGCCTCTGAAGCTCTGAATGGCATTTCTCAAAAACCACCACCATATAACCAGTTACATCTGCCAGTGATTCTCTTTAAAACCTTAAAGTGTTAAACATTTCAGATACACCCATCTCTCTGTTTGATGGAACTATCAGATATTGATTGAGGGAAGAAGCTAGCCACATGTGGTTTTTGCCCTCTTTTTTAAAAGAAAGTGGAATATTTTGCTTTTAAGATTGATTTGAAGATAGTAGTGGTGTATCAATGATTCTACCTATTCCTAAGAAGTTTTTATCTCTACCTCTTTGTGACCTTTTATGCTGCTAAATAGAGGTTGATTAATAACTTTGATTAACTTTCTGTGGTAATTTTACATAACCTCTTAAGATTATATTTTAAGATACAATGTTTTTTTCTATTATAATTTTTCCTATTACAAAGTACTAAACATTCAGCTATGTGGCTGGATCTTAATTTATTATGTTAGTATTCTATGGATTAAAATTAAAATTGTTTTCAATATTGTTAGAAACCATGATCTAATTAATCTTTGCTTATGTGTGTAAGATTCTGTTCTACAAGTTCTGGGAAGTAAAATTTCTGAGTCAAGAGGTATACTGTATAAAAAGTCTTAATGGATCTTCCCACTTCTCAATGTAAATCACATTAGTTACATGCTAATGAATAATCATGAGATGGCCTCTTTGCCCCCAAATTTTAATGAATGAAATGTGCTGTGGAAATTTGTCCATGTGATAAGTGGGAAAAATGTCATAGGAGAATATTATATTACATTTTTCTATTATGTGCTGTTTTTTCCTAGCTTCTAAATCATTTCAGTGTCTTTTCTATGTGTTCATATTCTCCACTCATCTTTCTACTGTTTTTTTAATTTAATTTCTAATAGTGTAGGGTTTTGCCCTTTTCCAAATATATAAATTGTGAATCTTAATTTATAGTTTTTAATAGTATGTAAAAGTCTAAAAATTAAATATATCACATATTATACACACTTCTCTTTTTTTTTTGCAATGGGATAATTTTAGTATTAAATAGCAAATTTATCTTTTGTAGCTTCTATAATTAGAAAGATTTTCTCCCCAGATATAAAGAAATAATCATTATTTACATTTTGTTTAAACATAATTCATCTTGAATTAATCATGGAATTTGGTATAAATAATTACTTTTTCTGAGGTTCTTCCCAATTGACATAATTGATTGAATAATTTAGAAGTTACACAGTGGTTTGATATGTAACCTTTATCAAGGCATTTCCTGATCATTATTGATTTTTGTTTTCCCCATGAAAAGTTAGATAAACTATGTCTAGCTCAAAACAGAAAACAAAAGCCTATTGGTATGACATTAAAACTGAAATTTAAATGAGAAAAAACTGACATCTTTAGGAAACTGAAAATGGTATGCGTTTTCTTTCGCCTGAGATTCTCTTAACTAGAAGTACATTTTTGTTTCCTTCACACTGGTCTCAATTTTTTTTTTAAATTAGCAGTTAGTGTAGCCTAACAACCAAAAGCATGTAATCAGAGCCAGAATGTTCCCTTCAAGTCTTTTTTCTATCATATTCCAGTTATATAATGTTGGACTTTGTTCTTTGCTCCTCTGAGAGGATTAGCACTAAGAATAAACATATAACCATAGAGATGAAGAAAGATAAAGGGCCTTCACACCTCTGGCTGCTTTCCTACTTACTCTCTAGGATATGGCCTCTGGATTTGTTTTACTCAGTAGTTCATATATTTTGTTTGTTTGGTTGGTTTTCTAGCTTTTCCAGTTGTGATTGTTGTGGCTTGTTGCAAGCTACTCCATAAGGACTAAACTCTATTTCCTTTAAATATATTTTTAATGTAGACTAGGCAGCAGATACTGAAAATTGTTAGATCATGCCCAGCAGTAACAATTGTGGGATAGTCTTGTTCATCTTTTCTTTTAATGGGATTTTAACAGAAGACCTCTGTAGTACCCAATATTAGCTTTGATCAAAATAACTTCAAATTAATACATCTTTCACAAAATTTATATGAAATAAACTGATAGCATGTTGTTAACATGAAATACTTTGTAAGGAATTAAATAAAAGATGACTTTTTTATTTTTCAGAGGTGATTCGGGGGTGTCTTGCCTTATATTAATGTGTATACATTATACTTTAATTATGAATAGATTTATGTTCTAACCTAAGCAAATAAGGAAAACTTTCACCCTATAATGTTCATCTAATAACATTTTTAAAAAATAAACTCACAAATATGAGCAAATTTAATTCTAGATCTCATACTGCATTTGCGTATCTGTAAAACTAAAAATAAAATTTCACTGAGAAGCATTCTCATAAGAAGACTCGATTCAATACTATAATACTGAAAATTGAAATAAGGTCCCATCTACTGAGGAGAAGACATTTCTAGTCTAACTTAATCAAAATCATTTTGAGATCTCAAGAAAATTCTCAGAAGAAACTTGGCAGAATGGTATATGCTTTTATGAAAGATTAACTTTAAAATCTTTGCTTGCTAAAACAAAGCAAAATATTATATGGAGTAATTAAATTTCTTATTGATCATAGGATCAGATTTTAGCAAATTTTTCTCATCATAAAGGCAAAGATTCTCCCCAACAAAAAAGTTAGTAACTCTCTCATTCAATTAAGTAATCTGTTTTGGAGTTTGGATATTATGACTATATATATCTGGGATAAATGAAAGTGTTCACCATTGATTCCCTGGTTACAAAGTAGGCTAAAATTTAAACATCAAAGTTAAATTTGTACTCATCAGTGTGATCTCTTTGGGAGACTACATATCTGCTCCATTGATAGTAGAACACAATGTAGATTTGAATTCCCTACTTGGGGGAAAAAATATCTTCCAAAATTACGTATAAAGTGTCTGACACATTGTGGAATTCTCTTAGATTTTTTTTTAAACTAATGAGTTAATTTTTAAGAATATCCTCATTTTTAGAAAGATTGATCTTTTTGAATTTTTGTGGATTTTCAGTTTGTTTGCCTTTTAGCAAACAAAACTATTTTTTTAAAGATTTTATTTATTTGACAGAGAGTGATACAGTGAGAGAGGGAACACAAGCAGGAAGATTGGGAGAGGGAGAACCAGGCTTCTTGCTGAGCAGGGAGCCCAATGCGGGGCTTGATTCCAGAACTGATCATGACCTGAGTGGAAGGCAGATGCTAACAACTGAGCCACCTAGGCATCCCCAGATGAAACCAATTTAAAGCCAAATCCAATGAACTAAATAAATTACTATGACATTTGGAACTTCGGTCAAAGTGACATAGGCTCATAAAATTAAAATTTACTGTCTTGCTTCCCTAAAATGAGTTTTAGCCAGATTATTTATCATAAGAGCTATCAGTGAATTTACTAAGAAAATACAGTATTTCATTAAATACTTTTTAAATGTCTAAAATACATTTACTTTCATATGAAATTAAATTTTGAAAAATATAGAAGAAATGGATGTTCATATCTCTTTTTAATTATGGCTAATAAAAAGTAAATGAGTACTCATTTATTAAAAATGATAGACTTTAGGGGCACTTGGGTGGCTCAGTCCTTAAGTGTCTGCCTTCAGCTCAGGTCAATGGGATCTAGCCCCACGTTGGTCTCCATGCTCAGCAGGAAGCCTGCTTCTCCCTTTCCCACTTCTCCTGCTTGTGTTCCCTCTCTGGCTGTCTCTTTCTGTCAAATAAATAAATAAAATATTTATTAAAAAAGAATTATAGACTTTATATATCACTGTAGTGTCATTTCCTTCTACTGACAGTAAAGATGTTGGGTTAGCTTACTTTCTGTTCAGTACATTGAAATGTATAAAAAAAAGACATTATTCTCATTATTGGAAGAAAGAATTACACCCAGTGATGGAGATTTCTTACAGGACCTATTTCTTTTTGAGAGTAAGTTCTCTCCTTACCTCTATAGAAACAAAACAAAACAAAAACAAAACAAAGCAAAAAAAAAAAAAAAAACACATAAGAAATGATAAGAAGAAAGTAGTGTCTGTGTAGCATGTATTGTGCTGAGTTTAATAACTATCCATGGACAAAGACCTGCGTTCCTAGAACGAACTTCTTTTTCTCTCACAAAGTTCCCTGGCCTTTAACTGGCAAGTTGATTTGTTTATTCAACACTCCTAGAGTCTCAGCTCTTAACATGGAACCTGAGAAAGGTTGAGGTGAGGTAAATGTTTCAATATAACAGGAGAATTTAGTTCTCCAAAATTAGATAAATGTAAGGATAGCATGTTACAGGAGTGTCAGATTCCTCTGCTTCCTCCCACAGAATTCCTCAAGTTTAAAGGATCTCTGAAATCTCTGACAGGAGCAAGTAAGGACTTAGGTCTTGCAAACCATAGTAATCATTTAGTGACTTGGCATGGAGGTCATAGCTGTCATGGGCCAAAGAACCACCAATTTCAAGTAGATCATAAAGAGGAGTGACATTTTATTTTTTCCCTGGAGATATTTATCACTGGTGATGAAGTTGGAAAAAAAAGTTAAGAGATTTAATTTTCTTGAAACTGATTTTGTATAGTAAACAAATAAAAATATGTTTTAGGTTGTTTTTTGGGGTGGTGATAGGGACTTTGGGGAGACTAAAATCTAATCAAGCCACATTTCAATAAAGCTACTCTTGGACAATGTCTTGAAATTGTCCACAGTAAAATGAAGGTCAAAGTTCTTTACCCAGTTCCCTTGGTTTGTTTATTCTTTAATTTACTCCCTCCTTTCTCCTCCTCTCCCCTTCCTTTGTTTTTCCTCTTCTTGTCAAAGAGAAGAAACTCCTATGTCACAATGGATGAGGTTATATATCCTATTAATCCTAGCAGGTAGTCATTGATTAAATCAAATTTGTTTTATAAATATAACAAAATGTGACATTATTTTATGCTTAAGTGTACTGAAGAACTCCATATGGGCAGATGCCTAAATTGAATTCATCCATTTGTTTAAATTTTTAAAGTTCTAGAAACAAATCCAAGAGATTGTTTTGATATCCTAGTCACTAGATTAAAAAAAAAAATCTAAACTTTAAAAAAAATATATTTATTTATTTTAGAGAGAGAGAGAGGTTGAGAATGAACATGAGTTGTGGGGGGTGGGGAAGAGGGAGTGAGAGAGAAGCAGACTCCCCTCTGAGCATAGCCCTGACATGGGGCTAAATCCCAAGACCCTGAGATCATGACCTGCCCCAAAATCAAGAGTTGGTCACTTAAATGATTGATCTACTGAGGCACCCCATCTAAACCCTTTCAATATCTAATCTGTACAATTGAGTGAAAAGTTTAAAACAAAGGTATATAGAAAAAAACAAGATCAGATTGTAAGTGATTTTAAAAAAATATTAACTAAGAATTTAATCAGCATTCCATTCTTCTAGCCGTTTGCCTACCTACTCATACACGCTGAAATTTCAAAGGCTCTGAAAACTCTCCTGTGTTTATATAAATTTTTGTAAACAATCAAGTTAATTATGGAAATAAGATGTTTCGTTTCAGAAAGAATTTGCACTTGACTTTGATTCTGTTTTCAAATCTTCTTCAGTGTACTTTTCAAGTGCAGCGAGGAAATAGATTTGAGTCTAAAACACCCAGGTGAAAATTGAATTAGGGATTTTATCTTCAATTGTAGCTCACTTATGCTCAAAGGTAAGCTAACATTCTGAATTAATTTGTGCCTCAGGTTTTAGGAGAGCAAATCCTTTCTATGCAAACATCCAGCATTTAATCCAACTAATTTACACTTAAAGTTGACCTCTTCTAATACATGAAAATTAAAATTTATACAAACATACTCTTTAAAGTCAGGAAGAAAAGTTAAGTGTATATCTGGACAACATCTTATGTGAAAACCTAGAGAAATATCATTAATTTCAAGGATATAAAGTAAAACACATACTTTTTCGTTATCAGAGAGCAGAAATTTAAATTTAATATTAAAATAAAATATTAGGAAATACTCTTAGGCATATCAAAGAACACTGGAGGTAAAATGTGGCTAGGACACAGAAACACAAAATCTTAGGAGACATTGAAAAAATAGTTCAGATTTGCAGAATACACAAAAATAACATAGAGTTATAATATTTAGTTTCAATTTTGAGAAAATGCTTACTTGGGCCTATTTATGGAGGGTAAGAAAGATTATGGGAAAAGCACAAATTATAACCTTTTTAACTGAAAGACGATGTACATGCATGTGTGCGTATGCACCCATTAATGTGTATTACATATACAATTATAATGTATATATAATTAATTATTGTATATATACATTTTGTTAATGCTTATTATATATATATAAATATCCAAGCAAGTCATTAACAGAAATCCTATGCATTGTTGCATTCATCTCATGTTATTATTTTACCTTTTTATTTTTGTTTTACAGGAGGTTATGGGTACCACTTTCATTGTTAGATACTCAAAACAGTAGGTTTAAAAACCAAAACCACTCCTGTCTTTCCATTAAATTAGTGTGAAGTCAGTGATTATCAGGCCATTGCCATTAATTATAACTTATGTTTTCCAAATATTAATTTGTTAGTAAAATCTCATAGATTTTATAAGCATTATTTGATCGTATGCATTTGGTTTTGTTTGGATGTATTCTATGTGGGTAACATGCCACAGGGGATTGGAAGCTCTTGAGTATGAAATGGCTGCCCACAGTTAAGTGTTTTTAGAAAATGAGGCAGGAAGGTGAGAGGTCAGCCGGTTAAATTAGTACATGTCTGAACTGGAAAGCCAGATTCAATCATAACATTCAAAGTCCAGTTGTGAGCCAGAGGCTGAGCTTGCTGGAAAGCACTTTCTGAAGGAAATCTGAGGAAGAAACATCTCTGTCTAAATGAGCTGGAAAAAATGCTGGCTGAATATACTCTCAGTTTGACTTTTTCAAGAACAGAAAACAGCAACATTACACATAACAAACAGCACTTGTCTTGCTCATAGAAAAGTAAAGGTTGGCTGGCAGCCAAAGGCAGTCTTGCTGTGAAAATAAGTTAAAGAAAACCAAATACAGAACTGTAACATAGTGAGGAAAGAAAAGAGGAAGAGAAAAAAAATGAGAAGACAAAAAGGAAAGCAAGTAGAGAAGGAAGGACAACAGAAGGGGTGAAAAATGAATAGCTTAGCTGAAACTGTTAATTCTATTGGCTTTGCACTGACTTGCAGACATATACAGGGATTTTATTAGGGACTTATGTAAGCAGAGGAAAGAACACAGGATTCACAAACCTATAAATTAGTCTTGTTTCTATTATGTAGGTGAGACTTCTATTTCACCTTATCTCTCTGGGCTTAAGTGTGCTTATTTATAAACAATAAATAAACCAACAGAAGGGACGATTTCAGGATGATGAGCCATATGGACCCTTGCAAATATGAGACCTGAGAGATGATGAATGCTTGGTTCATTTTTTTTGGTAACTTGTGTTTTTTTTCTTACCAATGTACTTTATCAAAATCTAAAGGTAATACACTTCCATGCTTTATACTGATACAATTAGTAGTATCAGTGTGATTTTATGCAATTTATTTATAAGTGAACAGAGAGCAAGGTACACATACTGCTCCTTGCTCCAAAAAAACCACAATTGACCAAAACAAACAAACAAACAAAAACAACAAACAAAAACCCTTGAAAACAGTAGAGTTTTTTTGAAGACTGTTAACTTTTTGTGTGATGTAATCATCACACACAGAAACTAGTATATAGTTATTGGTAGTCCACAAATTTCTTCTTCCTTTAAAATTATATCATTTATTGGGGCGACTGGGTGGCTCAGTGGGTTAAGCATCTGCCTTTGTCTCAGGTCACGATCCCAGAGTCCTGGGATCAAGCCCCGCATCAGCTTCCCTGCACGGTGGAGAACCTGCTTCTCCCTCTGCCCTTGCTCCTGCTCTTTCTCTCTGTCTCTCTCTCATGCACACACACTCTCTCTAATAATAAATAAATAAAAATCTTTAAAAAAAAGTATATCAGTTATTTATTTACAACTAGGATGGTTAGAATGGTAAATATTATGTATATTTTAGTGCAATAAAAAAGTACACAAAAATATATATTGATTATTTTAAGAAAGAATATGTTAAGGTAAGCATTGAAGGTGAGTTATTCACTTATCTGAGTGAGGTGGAATAAGGTCATGGGATGGCATGCTAGTTTTCTCCAAAATATTACTTTTACAGGTTAGGCATATTCACAAAATCTAAAACATTTCTTTGAGGAACCCCCCTGCCACAGTATTGCTGAGTGAGCTTTAAAAATGCAGATGCCCAGACATCAACCTCAAGGGTTCATTTCAGTTGCTTTGAAACAGGATTGTTCAATTCTAATGTGTAGCCAGGGTGAGGGACAGGAACTGCATTTGCCATGTTCACAACAAAGAGTGTTTTTCTAGTATATTGTCTGGCCAACCAAATATCTGTGGGCTAAATGAATAATTGAAAAAACAACTGATCTCTTATTGTATTTTACCTGTGCACTTACTCTATATTAGATTCAATTTGAACCTAGAAGAGCAAAGTATAGTCCATAAAATCAGCCAGAAACCATAAAAGTAAATTAAACCAAAAGTCAATTATCTCCTCTCCTCTACTACCCTGTCATCCTTATCCTGAGACTACAAATAGTAAGTTTTACATAATCTTTCAACCATTCTCTATTAGCATACAAATACACAAAATTAAATATATATGTACAACTTTTTTTTATTTTGCTACTCTGTTCTCCAACCAGAAAAGATGAAAATATTCACAATACTCTACATTTTTCTTCACTTAAAAGCTTTTCTCAAAATCACACCGTAGAGGACTCGTTCATTCTATAGTGTAGGAAACAGTAATCTAATATGTCTATTTCTTAGCCCAGCTAATCATACTATGTCATTTACTTTGCTTCCTTTCTCTCTTGCATACACTCCAATAATACTTTGGCTCCCACCATAACAGAGAAGCCAATGTCAAATTGTCAATTGCTTCGTTCTCAAATTATGTGTACCACTTGAACAAGTCTTCACCCCTTCCTTATTGTGTGTGGTGTGTTTGTTTGTTTATTTGTTTTTCACTTGGCCTCTAGGCTAACTTACATCCCTTGGTTTCCTACTTAACTCTCTCAGTGACTGTTGTGGATAGTTCTTCATCCACAGCTGTAAGTTTTAAACTGAGTTCCAAAGACTTTTCTCTTTTATATACATCCATTCCCATATTTCATCTAGTCCCAGGTTTTTTCAGACCAGCTAGATTATAATAGCTCCAATTTTTTTCTTCTGGACTGAGGCTCTCCTCTATAAATTATAGGCCCATTTAGCTAGGTAGTCTGCTGATATCTACAATTTTGCCTCTAATGATCATCTCTTACTTAGTGTCCCCAAATAGAAATTTTGACTCTCTGCATAAGTTTCCCTTATTTTCTCCAGTTTAGTATATGGCAACTCTATTCTTTAAGTTGTTAGACCCAAATGCCTTCAGTCATTCTTGAATTTCCACTTTCATATCTTGCAACATTTTATTGGCAAATTCGTTTAAAAAGCTCTCTAAAATACAACCACTTTTTACCATGTCTTAATCAAAGACAACATTTTTTACCTAAAGTATGACAATAGTACCCCAACTGTTCTCTGTGCTTCTCTCTTGGTATCCTAAAATATTTTCTCTTTACAATAGCAAGAGTGATCTTTGAAAATATTAATCAGGTTACATTATCCTGTTTGTGCTACAATTTTTTTTTTAATCAAAAAACTTTACTTATTTATTTGCCAGAAATAGAAAGAGAGAGAGAGAGCACAAGCAGGGGGAGAGGCAGGCAGAAGGAGAAGCAGGATCCCTCCTGAGCAAGGAGCCCAATGCAGGACTGGATCCCAGGATCCTGAGATCATGACCTGAGCTGAAGGCAGATACTTAACCAACTGAGTCACCCAGGTGTTCTTGAGCTGCCAATTGGTAAGGAGCTTCCCATTTCATCTGAAATCTCTTTTTTTTTTTTTTTTTCACTCACTCAGATTCTGGCCTTATATTATGTATGACTTCTGCTCTCCCTACTCTGCCCACACAATACATAAACCATTACTCCTCAGATTTTGTTTTATACCATTTTCACTGTCATTTCCTCTTTTCCAGTTCTATCTCTCTACTTATGCTTCTTTGAACCCACCAAACATTCTAGCTTTGGGGAACACTGACTCTTAATTTGAGAAATCTGTTGTAGGTATTTGCATGGCTTAATCTATCTTTCATTTAGGTATCTACTTAAATATCACCTATGGAGGGAGGTCTAACTAAAATAGTGTGATCAGAACTTGCTGCACCTTACGTCATTTCTTTCAATTACCAATATTTTCTCTGCATAAGATGTTATATATATGTTATATAAATACTTCTTTACATATTGGTGCTTTAAAAATGGAGTAGATTTATAAAAATAGAATAACATAGTCAATTCTCACAGAGAATATCTGATTTCTTTTCAATAATATTGTAGTTTTCCACATTGCATGTGGATTATTCACCATTATCGTCACCAGGGCTGTAGGAAGCTTGCTTACTTCTCTTTCTTTTCTAAGGTGACTTTAAAACACATCCGCAAATACTTTAATATTTCTATTTTAAAAATGTAGAAATATAATTCCCTCCCCTTGAGTGTGGATTGGCTTTAATGACTCCTAATGAATAGAATAAAGCAGAAATGTGGTATGCACCTTTACTTGAAAGTATCATGGATATTTATGTGTGTATATATGTTTGTGTTTGTATATGACAACATATATATATGTATATATATACAAAAAATTCTTGCTTCTTAATAGTTTAATAATTTTCATAAGTCTCATTATTTAAAAATTAGATCATTTTAACTTAAAAATTATTTTTCTAAAATATTCTATTTTCAATATTTATACAATTTCTTTTCTTATTCTTTGTCATATGCCTACAGAAATATTTTACTTCATCATGGCTTAAAATGACTTACACTGGCATTTATAAATATTTTTAATCCTGTTTAATGCCTCTTTCTATTTTGATCCCTTATAAAACTTTTTGAATAGGGTTTAATTTATTCAAATTGTTCTTAAGTGAATATTTAAATATTATATTATTTAAAGGAGTTTCAATGTTCTGGAATCTCTGTGTACTTTTATAGATTCAAAGCTGTCACAAACATGAGCAAAATATTTTGGATATGCTTTTCACAGGAACTTGGTAATTACATTCCCATTTGGCTAATGTGTTACTGAGAATGGTGCATACAGATTGGAGAGGGGACTGACTTGAAAATCATTAACAGTCCAAATATTTTCCATTGGTTTCTTTTAGAAATAGAAACATTTACTAAGTCCAGCTTGCTTTATTTTATTTTTTTATTTTTTTAAGATTTTATTTATTAGAGAGAGAGCACCTGAGAGAAAGAAAGAGAAGGAACAGGAGGAGGGGCAGAGAGAGAGAGGGAGAAGCTGACTCCCCACTGAGAAGGGAGCCTGACGGGGCTTGATCTCAGGACCTTGGGATCATGACCTGAGACAAAGGCAGTTGTTTTACCAATCGAACCACCCAGTATGCTTTATTTTCTAAGTGGAAATATTGGCAAACATCCTCTAGACACTCATTTTGACTTCTAAGGACAGATCATGTAGCTACAAAAAACAAAAAACAAAAAACAAAACCCACTGGATAAATAAAAACAACTGGAATTTGGAATAAATGCTTGTTATTTACAAAAGCTCTTCATTGATTAACCTTCCATTTCTTCCACTTCCTTTTTCTATCAGCGGCCACAGGCTATGCTCCTCAGAGGTTAAATAGATTCACTTGGTCTCCATCCTGCCTCCCTTTTCAGAAGCATACCAAAAAAGCCCCATCCAGATTTGCCATCATTAAAAACATTTCAAAACCTTACTATTCATTTCTTGACCTTTTTCTGGGGAGGGATGAGAATATTTAGAAGAATATAATTTTATGAAAGGATATTTGCTCTCTGAAAAGTTTCATCTTTATGCTAGATAGGTATTTGGGGGAAAGTAATGCATTTTCCCCTTTAGGTCTTTATGCCCTGAATTTTTTCTGGGAATCCTGTTTTACATGATAGATTAAATGTCTTAAACCTAACTTGGCTTTTACAACTCAATATGTACTTTATGTTTATCACTTACATATCACTTACATTTGATAGCTACATCAAGCTTTAATACATAAGTACATATTCTATTTAGTTAATGCTTTTTAATACATTTGTCTTAAATAATTTCATAACATTCATGTTACTTAAACTATTTTATTTATATAATTAATTTCACAAATTAATGTCCCCCCCTCCCTACCCTATTACCACCACCATTAGTTTTAAAGTAATTAAAAATGAGAAATGAGATGTTTGGGGAAATGAGAATGCCAAAGCCTCTGCCACTTTTTTAGTCCATGCTACTGAGTGAGGAAGCCAAACTTCTTTGATCAATTTCCCAAAGTTCATACTAGTAAAAGTTCTCAGGAGTTCAAACAGTTAAAAGTTAAAAGTCACGACATGTAAATTTTTATTTCATCTCTCTTTTGTATCTCTTACTCTTAGAGTTAGAAATGAGAGGGGTGACTGGGTAGCTTAGACAGTTAAGCATCCAACTCTTGATTTCAGTTCATGTCATGGTCTCAGGGTCCTGAGATCAAGCCCCACTTTGGGCTCCCAGCTCAGAGAGGAAGTGTGTTTTCTTCCCTCTGCCCATGCCCCTGCTCACTCTCTCTTTTCCTCTCAAACAAATAAATCTTTAAGAAGTGTAGGTAGGCCCATTTATTTTTTCATATGAGAGATAGAATCTCTTTATTTCCTCTGCTTTCTTCTGGATCTCTCATTTTCAATGATTAGTTTCCCAAAGTGCTTTTTCATGGAACACCTTGCCATTATTCTTTCCCCTTTAAAGTTTTCTCTTTCTTTCACATGGATGGAGAAATTAAAAAAAAACAGGTTTGAGGATCACTGTACTTCACTTTCTCAGTGTCACTGGACATGTACTCTGACCAGTCCCTTCACAGGTACTATGTACCTTCTGTATTTTTTTTTATTTATTTTATTAGCTATTTATTTATTTTATTAGCTATTGGTTTTTTGCCCTTTCCAGACCTGGGGTGGTATGGTTTTCAAGTAAGGCTTGGATTAGAGGTGGGGTATAATCTCGGTGTTTAAGTCTAACTACTTAAAGCCAATAGAGCCTGAGACATAACTCAGGATAGTTGACTCAAGCTCGTTTTGAGGCTTGGAACTACAGCTTTAAGATAAATATTTTGTTTCACTTCTTTGATGTCTTTCTCTAGAATGAATAATCTGGTTTTGTTCAATTCCATGTAGCTCTTGTTCATAAAGGAACATAGAATGTTTATCATGATGACATACAAACACGGTTATGCCATATATCGTTTTATGTTGTATGTGTCCGTATCTATACGTGTCTAAATTGTATCTAAATGTTTAGTTGTAAAGTGTTATGTTAAAACAAATTAGATAACTAAAATTAAAATTGAAATTGTTTTATTTGTATGCATATGGCATTTGATTCCTAGATATTTTAATCAGTAATGTTGTCAAAACACCTCTCCATCAATCAAAATTTAAAATTCTCTAAAGCTATTTGATATTAGCTATTTTAATAGCAGAACAAAATTACTATAAACACATTATCAGCATTTGAAAAATTCATAAAACACCTTAAGCATATACTATATAAAATTAAGATTCTGGAAACTCTTGTTATCCAGAACATAAGCACTGTGTCAAAAACAAATCTCTCAGTAGTTTTATACTCAATATCTTGAATATCTAAATTGAAACCGATACCATGTTGTAATTTCTTATTTTCATTTATTCTTTATGTATTTATACATTTAAATTCAGATACTTATAATGCCACATATTCTTTTTTAACTTCCTGCACTCTCCTAAAAGTCAATATTTTAGGGTATCGTTTTACTAAAATTATTAAAGTATATGTAATAAGAAAAATTCACAAATCAGAAGCATATATGATTCATTTTAAAAAATTGAGCATACTTACATGACTAGCAACCAGATCAAGAAACAAAACAATACCATAACTCCAGAATGCCTCTATACCGTTTCTTCTATGCCACACTTACCAAAGGTAATCATAATCTTGAGTTCCAGAACTATGGATTAGTTTTGACTTTTTTTTTTTTATTATTTTTAAATTTATTTTAGGGAGAGAGAAAGTGTGTGTTGGTGGGGGAGAAGGGGAAGAGGAAGGAGAGGGAGTGGGAGGGGAAAAGAATCTCAACCGGCCTCCCAGCTGAGCACAGAGCCTGAGGCAGGGCTCTAACTTACCACCAAAGATCATGACCTAAACTGAAACCAAGAGTTGGTGGCTTAACTGACTGATCCACCCAAGTGCTCCAGTTTTGACTTTTTTTGAACACTATATGTGTAAAATCACATAAAATGTGTATTTTGCATCAGAATTCTTTTACTTAAGGTATACTTATGAGAATAATCCATGTTACTGTGTTAGTGATAATAATAATTAACTTTTAATAGAATCTATTTTTTTCATTTTTAGAGATTTTCCATCCTGTTTGGAATAAACTTACATAATCAAATCATATTATAATCCATTTATTTTTTAAACTTTATTTTTAATAATACACATTTAGCTCTATAATACATACGAAATTTATTTTTTCTAGAGTGTGAGGTAGGGACAAGAATTCCTTTTGATCCTTTTTTGATCCAATTGTCTTGGCACCATATTTTGAAAAATTTATCTATCTCTTGCTGCAATGAAGTGTTATTTTTGTCATCTATGAGATGACTCTTTACGTGTGTGTTTCTTTGTGGAGTGTCTCTTCTGTAGTATTGATATAATTGTTCTACTTGCTTTAATCTTATGCTGCTTGAATAACAATAGTTTTATAATAAGTCTTGATATCTGATAGGGTCTGTCTAAAAAAAATTTAATATTTTAACAGTTGTTTATGAAATTTGTTCTATGAGGTGCCTCAATGTTATGTCTAACTCCTGTACTTTAGTTCATCTACTTAAAGTATTACATTTATCTACTCATCAATCCTTACATGATATAGATACTATTGTTAGCTCTGTATATAGATCAGATGGTTTGCATCAGTGGCTCTTAGACTTTTTTTTTCCTCTGAGTAATTCTACATACTCTTAAGGACCGTAAAAAAGTTTGTTTATGTTTGTTAATCAGTTTATGCTTAATCTATTAGAAGCTAAAATTGACAAATTTTCATAATACTTTTTAGACAATGGCTTAAAACATAAATTATGTTTAGCCAAAATATATCTTTTAAGAAAGCAAAAACAATATTAAAAAGAGTGGCATTGTTTTGACATTTTTCAGATCTCTTTAATATCTGGCTTAGGTTTATGGCCATACTGCCATGAAGAGGTCTGATCTCCACTGACCTGGAAAGCTAAACAGGGTCAAGCCTGGCTAATAGTTGGGTGAAAGACCACTGGGGAATACTGGGTGCTATAAACTTTAGAAGAAAAAAAAAAATCTGGCTAAAAAGAAGATTGATGTATTCTTCTATCCACTTCTTCATTCAATCTGTTATATATAATTTTTGTTGAGTACATGAAAAAAAAAAGAACTCATGATATAGGATGATATAGGTTAAAAAAGGAGAAGGATATTATTAGTCTTTCTAGATAGTTTTATATATATTTTTCTTTAATACTGTGGAAGAACTTATCAAATGTTAATTTCTTAAATGTTGGTTAATTATAATGTTGAAGATAAAGCATATCAACTTCTATACTCCATTATTTTAAAATCCATGTTTTTATTGTACTTTCAATGAATCTTATACTCATGTCTGGTGTTGTAGTCTATGCTTTGATTATTTGAAAAATATGGAATCACTAAGTTATAAAGATCTTCCAATATTCAACTTCTTTTGTTATTGTGTTTTTTAATGGACCAATTTTGATAATATCACCACCAATCTCATCAATAAATCTTCAAGTGTTGGGAAGCTGTCAAGTGCATAGTGGCAGATGAAAGTTTTCCAAAATTCTAATTTTTACGAGAAAACTCAAATTTTACCATTGACGACAACTAGTTTTTTCTTGTTTTACTTGAAGATACAGTGCCCCATCATTCATTTTCAAGAATCTGAGAATCTGTTTGTAGAGTAGCCCAGTGTGAGTATTCATAGATTATCTGTTTTGCCATTTTTCCAAGTAAAAATGGTTTTCTTTGAAAAAAAATTATTTAACTCACAAAACAAGCTATCACGTAAGTGGTTTTCCTTGAGACTTTATCATACTTTGGTGTATATAAGAAATTTCTGAATGTATACTTCCCATTTTGTCACAAAAAAATATTAAAAAGACATGTGCTCAAGGATGAGACAGTTGTCAAAGACTAAAAGATTATTAGGAGTCCCCAAGATCTGTGGACCACACTCTGGGGCAGTAGGTATAGATGAAGGAGAGAATCCATTCTGGAAGTCTGCTCCAGAGCCAGTATTCTTCATCAATAGTTTACTGTATCTTTAATTAGTCTACCCTTAAGAATTTAATTGTAGCCCCTTCATATCTCATCATTAACATGCAGGTTAGGAGTTCAGTGAATAGCTATTCATCTTTGACCAAAATTTCAGGAAAATTTCTTTGACTTCAGAAATAACCTAGGGCAACTAGATGGTGCATTTGGTTAAGACTCTGACTCTTGATTTCAGGTTAGGTCTGATCTCAGGGTCTTGAGATTGATCTCTCTGTGGGGCTCTGTGCTCAGCACAGAACCTGCCTGAGTTTTTCTCTCCCTTTCCTTCTTCCTTTGCCCCTCCTCCCTGTGTACTCACTCTCTCTCCAATAAATAAATAAGTCTTTAAGACAAATAATCTGGAAATATTTTTTGTATATGTCATCAAACTTTTTTGGATGTTCTACTGACAAGAATTGCAAATGCAGTAGATAGAAGTCAGATTGAAAAGGGAGAGTGCCTTTTTTAAAATAATACTTATTAACTTCAATTAAATCAACTTAATCTATATAAACTAATAAATATACACAGTAAAAGTAGTTATATTCAAGACTGATCACCTTACTGACTCCCAATTAGGTAATAGACATAATAATGGAGAGAGACTAAATTCCTTAAAGGGAGAATTTCAGAATTGCACTCACGCATTTGAAGAGATAATAAAAGTTCAATCAAAATTACTTTTTTGAAGGGCATCTGGGTGGCTCAGTCATTGAACATCTGCCTTCGGCTCAGGTCATTGTCCCAGGGTCCTGGGATCAAGCCCTGCTTCGGGCCCCCTGCTTTGCAGGAAGCCTGCTTCACCCTCTCGCACTCCCCCTGCTTGTGTTCCCTCTCTCGCTGTGTCTTTTTCTTTCAAATAAATAAAATCTTTTTTAAAAATTACTTTTTTGAGAGGATGTTAAGAAATTATGTTAAAGATTATATAGCTCTTTAAGAAAATCAATTATCTTTAAAAGACCATTTTAAAAGCAAAGGGGGAAGATGGTGGACTTGCCCTATAACATATAAAAATAGTATTGCTAAAGGTTAGAAATAAATAAGATTACCAGTGGAAAAGGAGATGTTCAGGAAAAGACCCTTTTATATATAAACATTTATTAAAGCATAAAGATGTCACATGAAATAATAAAAAGTAACTTAGAAAATAGATTACTTTGAAAAAATAAATCCTAATTCCACATTATAGAAGAAAATAAACTTCAAATAATCTATCGAGTTGATTAAATAATTAACTAAAAAGATTTAATTAAAAATAGAAGAGAACCATACTGATATTTTCAAATTCTAGATTGGGGAATAACTTACTAACTTAAAATGGGTAAAATTTTCTTTAACTTAGTCAGAGATACAATGAAGAGATTTGAATATGAACATGTATACTTATACTCAAACTTCACAGAAATGTAAACTAAAGAATTAAATGCAGAGAAATATTTAAGGGAATTTTATGTGCACAGAACATGAAAATTATTGTTATAATAAATTTGTTATAATATAGTTATAAAAATTGATATATATTACTCCATAGTCCATTGGATGAATGCTTAAATGAGGTAATAAGTGATGAAGGATTAAAAACAAGTGGGGAGAATAAGTGAATATGTTCTTACACAAGTAAACTGAGAAATAAAAATTAAAAATTCTGTAACATTTTGTTATTAGCCACTATTAACCACTGTACTTAAAATAAGTGCAGTCCCTCCTATTGGGAACAGTGAATTGAGCACTTATATATGTTATAGTTGATTGTACAAATTGGTGTATTATTTTGGAAAGCAGTTTGAAAAGTACATTTCAGAATTATCCAAATGCTTAGGGTCTCTGTCTCCATAAACAAATTACTGATAAATTTTATAATAATTTATCATAGCTATCTAATCTACTATTTTAAAAATAGGAAATTAACCAATAAGAGGTCTCATAGAATATATTTATATTGAGATATTTATAATTTATGACCTATTAAACATATCTCTCTGTTTACATATCTTCATGATGATTTGTGGTATAAATATGGAAATTGATTAATAGCCAATAGAATATGGTATGTGATGACTTGACTGGTTAACAAATCAACTTAAAAATCATTTAACATGCAATGCTAATAGAAGATTTTATGAGAGTAAGAGATGAGGACAAGTAAAAAGATAGTCAAAAAGGGTGCCTGGGTGGCTCAGTGGGTTAAGCCTCTGCCTTCAACTCAGGTCATGATCTCAGGGTCCTGGGATTTAGCCTCGCCTCTGGCTCTCTGCTCAGCAAGGAGTCTGCTTCTCCCCCCTCTCTCCCTCTGTGCACACACTCTTGCTCTCTCTCTCACTCCTTCTTTCAAATAAATAAAATCTTAAAAAGAAAAAAAGTCTCAAAAGTGAAATTTGGAAATATTGCAATAGTTGTTCACACTATGTCATGGCAAGTGAGGGGGGCCTAATATGGACTGGGTGCAGGGGTTGAAAAAAAGTCATAAAATGCAGAGTAGGGAAGGACAAAGATGATTTGACCAAATAAACAAGTAGGGGAGTGGGTGGAAAAGTGTTCTAGGGGGAGGGAGCAACCTTTGAAGTAAGATCCAGTGATTACAGTAAGTTTCTTAGCAACCATATTTTACTACATAATTATAAATTTTAACATGGTGGAATGAGGGCTGAAATTTAAAGTGTTATGTATGTATGGTTTGATGGGGAAGAAAATGGTGCTGGTGGCAAGAGATAATATAGAGAAGTAAATGTAGGCTGGAGGCTTAGAAACTGGAAAATTTGTAAGTTTAGAGGGCATATAGTTTAAAATATAAGTAGTAATTTAAACTTTAAGAAGGAATTTAAGGAGGGGACAGACCTCAAATTTTGTCTGTATGAAAAAGACTCAGGCTGCTCTTTGGAGATTGGGTTATTGAAGATTAGAATAGAAAATAGAAAATCAATTAAAATTCTGTCACAATAATCTAGGCCAAAGAAGACAGTGGTGGGAACTAGGATGGGGCAGTGCAGGTAAAGTAAGATTCCAAAGGTCTTATTAGGGACGAACCCCCACAGTCAACAATCTACATGTAACTGACTTTCCAAAAAACTTAACCATTGATAGCTGTTGACAGGAAGCCTTACTGATAACATAAACAGTTGCTTAAAGCATATTTTGTATGCTATGTATTATATACTGTTTTCTTACAATAAAGTAAGCTAGACAGAAGAAAATGATAATAAAAAAAATGTGTTTGCAGTGCTGTATTGTATTTATTGGAAAAAAAATCTGCATCTAAGTGAAACTGAGCAGTTCAAACCTACTATTCAAGAGTCAGCTGTAGATTTGTCCCAGCTTTGCATATATAGTCAAGTATGACATCTAGGATTATGGCACAAAAATTGAGGATATGAAAAGAAAAATGACTTGGGGAAAGTGATGATGATTATCTTCTGTATAGGTTAACTTTAACATGTCTTTGTGCCAACCAAGCTCTTAGTCCTACTAATTAGCTGAAAAAGAAAATGTGCTGAAGCCAGGAGAGAGACCTGAGTCAAAAAATTCAGAGACCAAAAAGAGGTTTCTTAATAGTTGGGAAGTAGAGGGTGTAGATGAGAGAAAGGCTGGTTAAGTTGTGTAAAAGAAGAGGCAGAGATAAAGAATTCTATAAGGTGAAATTATTAAAATTATTTGAGAGGGAGCATCTGAGTGGCTCAGTCTTTAAGCATCTGCCTTTACTCAGGTCATGATCCCAGAGTCCTGGGATCGAGGCCCACATCAGCTTCCTGGTCCAAGGGAAGCCTGCTCTCCCTCTCCCACTCCCCCTGCTTATGTTCCCTCTCTCACTGTGTCTCTCTTTGTGAAAATAAATAAATACATAAGTAAAATCTTTTAAAAAATTATTTGAGAGATTAAAAAAAAGCAGAAATTATTGTTGTAAATTATATGTCAGGAGGCTGATACCTAGAAAAAACACAACCCAACACCGTTGACATGGGGTAAGAATAGCTTGAATCACAATGGGTATCAGTTATTAAGAAGAGAACTTGTGATGAGCACAGGGTGTTATATGTAAGTGATGAATCATTAAATTCTAGTCTCTAAACCAATACTACACTTTATGTTAACTAACTAGAATTTAAGCAAAAACTTAAACCAAAAAAAATTTTTTTTAATGCCATGTTCACTGCAAAACAAAACAAAACAAAAATCACAAAGCCTCTTAAAGGAAAAAAAAAGACAAAAAGAAGCAAAAGTTGAAAAGAACATTTTTAAAAATTCCTACACAAACCTAACTAAGAACTTCATTTCTTTCTAGAGAGTGAAATCAGATGTTCTCTGTATTATATGTATAGTTTACATATGGAAATAAGCCCTTTCTTGTTACACAGAATTGCATATGTGACTCACTCTTTCCATATGTGATTGAGTGAACAAAAACTGCTTTATAATAAAATCTCTTACACAAGCACCATATATGTAAAGACTCTGACAATTTCATTTAAGGTTTGGAGATTCAGATTATACAGACCTGTTCATTCTTAAAATGCTATCCAAATGAGCCTTATTTCTGTTATGTGTGTGGTAGTTTCATACATTGCTTCACTTAATTAAAAAATAATCGTTAAGAAGGTATTGTAACATAATAACTAACGATTCTGTTGTTCATTTCCATGTCGTTTTGCAGGTGATTCTGGCATACATTAAAGAAAAAAAAATGATCATTGATAAGAAATACACTGGTACAGTCTGAAAAGACTCTTCTTTTACTCGCAAATGGAGCAATTTGTCTCATTTTTCTTTATGATGTGAGTTTTGGAGAAATAAAATTGTGCCATAATGGAAAGGTTTCTTTAAATACATTCAAGATTATTGTTAGAGGCACTTGTCTTTATAATGTCTTGTAACCTTGGTGACAGATAAAAATAGCCTTGGTGTTCTTCAGTTTCCTAAATGTTCCCTCTTAAACATTATGTTGTTCTTTATTTGGTTATATGTGTTTGTATTTATATAAGGACCCACAAATGGATCATAAATATATAGAAATGGAAACATAAAATATTGTCCCCAGATTGCAAATGATGGACTCAAGCCCTACTACTTCCTTCATACTGAGAGAGAATCAGGAGACTTCTGTTTTGTATGGACATGGTTTCAGAATCCTTTTCTAAACTATGTTCAGACATCAACTATGTTCAACTGTGTTTCGTATGAAAGATGAAGCCTAAATCATATTCTTATTTTCTTGGGTTTTTTTTTTCTGGACATATAATTTACATATATTTGTTTCAGGTGTATGACATAATTATTCAATATTTATATATATTTTAAAATGATCACCATCATAAATCTAGTAAACATTGATCACCACACAATACACATTTCTTTTCCTTGTGATGAGAACTCTCAGTAACTTTCAAATATACAACACAGGATTATTAACTAAAGTCACTATGCTCTATATTATATCCTCAATTTTTAATTATAGATCAATCAAAGAACAGAATTAGATGATGTAGATGAAATGATTCAACCTTAGCTTGATAGCAGAAAAAAGAAGATTCAATTTCGTGTTTACCCATGTATTTTCTCAGGATGAGAAAAGTACTATTTCGTGAAATTAAATGATTTGTATAAAGTCATGAGATACCATTGGTTCATCCAGATACCTAGTTCAGAGGTGCTTCCTCTAGAACAAAGCTTTTGTTGAAATACTTCTTATAATTTTCAATTTCAGAACCTCTCCATGATTCTTTATTTGCTAGGATGCTGTACAGATTCCTAATGATTAATGCTAAACGTTAACAAGTAGCTCATGGACTCTTCTCTTCTGTCCTCAGAACTTGCTTCTTTTATCACGTTCCCTTAGCTTGACAAATGCCATCAGCCTTAGCCCTGGTGTAAGTGCCCAAATCCTAGCCACTGTCTTTGACTCTATTCCTCATACCTCACCCTTTTGTCACTAAATTCTGAATCTGTGTGTGTGTGTGTGTGTGTGTGTGTGTGTGTGTGTTTTCCTCCTGGTTATCTCACAAATCTATTTATTAATCTAATTCCAGTGTCTTTAGCCTTCATTTTTCTCCCTGTCTGGTATGACAGCCTCTTAAAATTGATTTTCACGGGCGCCTGGGTGGCTCAGTGGGTTAAAGCCTCTGCCTTAGGCTCAGGTCATGATCCCAGGGTCTTGGGATCGAGCCCCGCATCAGGCTCTCTGCTAGGCGGGGAGCCTGCTTCCCCCTTTCTCTCTGCTTGCCTCTCTGCCTACTTGTGATCTCTGTCTGACTTGTGATATCTGTGAAATAAATAAAATCTTTAAAAAAAAAAAAAAAAAAAATTGATTTTCACTCACGTTCTCTTTTTTCAACAGTTCCAAGCCATTCACTACTCTGCTCTCAGAGTAAAGTAAAAGACTGTGCATGTCTCCAGGCAAATTAAACTACATTATGTTTTCCCATTTCCCTTAGAGTCTAAAGTACTTATTAATACTTAACAGTTCCCTATAATAAAACTCATTCTCTCTTTTTTTTTTTCCTTTTCTTATGACTTCTTGTCCTAGACATTTTGTTTGATTGTAGACTATTTTTTAGAGCTGCTTTAGATTCACAGCAAAACTGAGTGGAAGATACAGGGGTTTCCCATATACCCCTGCTCCTGCACATGCATAGCCTTCCTAATTGTTAACATCCTCACCAGAGTGGTTACATTTGTTAACAATTGATGAACCTACATTGATGTATCATTATCACCCAAGAGTTTGTAGTTACTTTAGGTTTCCCTCTAGGTCTTGTACATTCTATGGGTTTGGAAAATGTATAATGACATATATCCACCATTGTAACATCATACAGAGTGGTTTCATTGCTCTAAAAATCCTTTGTACTGGATGTGTTCACCTTCCCAACCTCTAGCAACCACTGATGTTTTAACTGTCTCTATACTTTTCCCTTTTCCAGAGTGTGTTATAGTTTGAATTATATAGTATATAACCTCTGCCTGCTCTTTTATTCTAAATATATATATAAAAAAATCTTATCTCTCTGGATAGGCCCAATGCTCTACTTCATTTTTCTACATATGCTAGTGTATGTAACCTAACCTACTTCTTTTAATCCCCTATATAATTTTATATTTCAGTTCTCAATTAAAATGCTCCCTCCTTTGGGAAACTTCATAGAAATTTCCCAGAATAAGTTTACTTTCCTAGGTACACCTGCATGGCATGTAGTATATCTATCTTTCTAATATTTAATTTCAAAAGTAGGTGATTATTCTTAATTTTATGTGTTATATCTTTTTGTCATATATATTTTAAGCTTCATTAGCACAAATGTTATATCATCATTTGCACTGCTGTATTCCACAACTATTGTGGAAATTATTATAAAATGTTTACAAAATATATTGAATGACTAAATAGAGTAATGCCCATATAACATGAGGATGGGACCAGGGTGGGCAAAACTTTGTAGTAAATGATATTAAATAAATACAAAGATAATAAAAACTGCTTTTGAGAGTTCATATGGAGAAACAAGCCTAATACATTCTTGATGATAATCTCTGTATACTATATGCAGTTAGGAAATCATCAATTTAAGAAGTGATTAAGCCAATTTAAATAATGATGCTAGGAAACATTAGGAAATATATATATGATCCACAACAGTCTGTTAAAGTTACATACCTATGAAAATACATCAGGAGGTAAAATTTTGCTTTTTTTTTTCCCTAGAAGCCATAGAAGAATGTCTAACAAGGATAGCTATTTTTAAACATGGGTACTTACTTTTGTGGTTTGAAAGAGAAGTTTTTATTTCCCATTATGAACTTTTGTCTAATTGATTTATGTATTCTCCTAAAGAAAGAAATCTTTCCTCCTTTCTCTCTTTTATCTTCTTAATACTTTTGGATAATATTCTTACAGTCCCTTTTGGGGAACTCTATATAGATTTAAAAAATAGGCAAATCACAGTGGTATCTTTTTATCTTAAGCAAAGTTCTCTGGCTCAAGTATGGAAGACAGAAATAGAAATGAGGTTGCTGACTATGGATATCTGTTGAGCAAACAGTATCACTTGTTTTAAACATACCAGTGCCCAGAACTGAGTCAGACAAACAGATGGAGATTGTATAAAATAAAGCTGTGACAGCTCCACTGAGGATGGAGGTATATATATATATATGGCTTTTTGTTTTCTCTTTACAGAAGTTTCTTCCTAGTGAAGGTTCTTTCACAAAATTTATAGTTCAGGTGTTCATATAAGGAGCGAGAGAGAGAATATAGGGTAATATTCTAAGGGTTTTTTTTTTTTTGATGTTTTAAATGAATTTTCACCTTTCACACAGGATATCATTGGGCTTTCAGTCATCAACTCCACATAGATATTAATAGTGCTCTATAAAAGTATATTTGGCTGGATACCTCTTTCATTTAAATTTCACTTAATTTTTAAAGATCAATTTTATTTCTTTTTTAAAAAGATTTTATTTATTTGAGAGAGATTTAGAGAAAGAGACAGTGAAAGAGATAGCAAGAGAGCAGGAGCTGGAAGGAGAGAAAGAAGCAGGCTTCATGCTGAGCAGGGAGCCCAACTCAGGACTTAGTCCCAGGACCCCAGGATCACAACTTGAGTTGAAGGCAGATGCTTAACCAATTGAGCCACCCAGGTGCTCCAAGATCCATCTGTTGATCTTTCTTTCTTTCTTTCTTTCTTTCTTTCTTTCTTTCTTTTTCGTCTTCTTCTTCGTCGTCATCTTCTCCTTCTTCTTCTTTTCCTCCTCCTTCTCCTCCTCCTCCTCCTCCTTCTTCTTCTTTTTTTTTTTTAGATTTTATTTATTTATTTGTTCAGAGAGAGAGAGAGCATAAGTAGGGGGAGCAGCAGGCAGAGGGAGAAGCAGGTTCCCTGCTGAGTAAGGTGCCCAATGTGGGGCTCCACCCCAGGGCCAAGTGAACCACCCAGGCATCTCTTTTACTCTAAGTATTAAACAAAAACAAAAACAAACAAACAAACAAACAAAAACTTACCTCTTTGGATAGGCCCTCATGGTGGTCTGTAATGACTGTAATAGGACCGTTACTTTCTGATTTATCTTCTACTATTCCCCTTTTTTATCATAGTTAAACTATATCATCTCCTTGGAGTGCCGCAAACATTCCAGGTTTGTCTTAGCCATAAAGCCCTTGAACTGGATATCCCCTCTACCTGGATGAACTTTCTTCTATAGCAACCAACATCTATAGCAACCAACATCTCCGCTCTCAAGTCTTTGCACAAATGTCATCTTCTCAATGAGGCCCCACCTTAATCATCCTATTTGAAATTGTGACCTTTCCCCATCCCCTCACAGATTGGTGCGTATGATTCAACTTACAGTTTTCCATCTCTTTCCTTTCAGTGACTCTTATAACCTTTCAGTTTGCTATGCAATTTATTGTTTATTATACTGTTTATATAAGCTCTGCAGGGCAAGATTCTTTTTAATCTGTTTTGTTCAATGATGCATTTCAAGTGCCCGAACAGTGAATGACTCTAATGTAGACATCCCATAAGCATTCAAGAGAATGAATGAAAGGATGATACCCCAGCATCTGCATCTTGATTGCTTGCTGAACATGAGATTTTTGTTGTTGTTGTTCTTGTTGTGACTCTTGACAGCAGAGGGTAAACTAGATGGTCAGAATGTTCACTAACTGTGATGAGGCATTGTATAGTACATCTTGTTAGATTGAGGTACAAATTGATCGTTGTGCTTTGCATTTCTATGGGGATAGGCTACAATCTGGAATCCAGATAAAGTGTTAACTTATAACAATATATTTTTCTTTAACATTTTTCATTTTTTAAAAGATTTTATTTATTTATTTCACAGAGAGAGAGAGATCACAAGTTAGCAGAGAAGCAGGCAGAGAAGGGGGGGAAGCTGGCTCCCTGCTCAATCCTAGGACCCTGAGACCATGACCTGAGCCAAAGGCAGAGGCTTAACCCACTGAGCCACCCAGGTGCTCCTCTTTAACATTTTTCATTAATGAGTCATAGGCTTTCATATAATAGTAAATTTAGGAACAGTGGGCAAACTATGAAAAAATTTTAAATGTTTTATATGTCAATACTTATGACAAAACTCCTAGAATTTAGATAATGATAAATTATTTGATAAAAATTAAAGCAGTGGTGTAATGGAATTAAATATAGTACCCTTTATTTAAGATGATATCAAGAAACCACACACACATATGTATACCCAAATTTGGGTGTACCATATGGGAGCCATAAAATACCTGAAGAAATGATCTTAAAAATAAATAAAATATCTGAATTTTATCATTTAAGTGATTTGAAGCTAAGTTTTACTATAACAGCTCTGATATTAGAATACTTGGAAATTTTCCTTTGGAAATAATAATGAGCTTTAACATTGGATATTTTCTGATACTTCATAGTTTCAAATTACCCAATAAAACAAATAAGGTCTATATTTATTAATATATATATTACTGATATATATATTTCTTGATATATAGAAAGCAGAGAAGCACAGGTAGTTTTTAAAATCTTTAACAAAGAGGAATAATTTTATGTCTTCTCACCTTAACCAAATTAAAAATAAAAGCCCATATGCTTTCAAGTACATTAACAGTGGATACTTAACCTTGATTTTGCTTATCACAATTTCTTTGCCTTTTCAAGTAGTGAGAGTAACAGCAACAGTCAGATCAAGAGCAGAAACAGCCATAAAATTGCAATTGAGTGTTTACTATGTGCCAGTCATTATGTTAAGTGCTGTACATGTGCCAGCTTTTCCTAATGCTTGGCCATAATACTAAGGTGACTTCTGAAATTGACCTTTTTGTTTTGTTTTTAAATCATTGTGAAGCTTATGGAAAGAAAACATCATAAGGTAGTATTATTTGAAAATAGAAACTACTTCCATACTCTAAAGAATATTCATCAGCTTTGAAATTTATTTGTGAGAAATTCTTTGCCATCTATATCTCTGTAGTAGATGTATCTGTACATATATAATAGATACATAGATCAGTGTCATCCAGAAAATCAAAAATGTATAAGAGAAACTTGCATTAAAACTTTGTGAATACTAGGAAGGATGTCTAAGGTTTTGTTACACTTTTAGCAAATATCATTTTGAGAGACTATGACTCTAAAGCAATTATGCCCATATGACAAGTCTTAGGAGAGGAAGAGTTCTAATGATATGATAGCAGGTGAACTTTGTAATTTATGGTTTCTACTAGGACTCAATCATGCGGGATTATTAGAATTTTATTATATAGAAATGGTTTTAAAAGTACATGCTAGGGTTAACTTTATAATAAGAAAAGTAAAATGCTTATGGAAATCAAACAAGCAAATTGATATCAAACTGTCTGGTGAAAGTACCTTTAACCATAGTATGTTCAGTTTGCACTTGAGCAAATCCACAGGGCTGTTCTAACACTGAGCAAGGCAGTTTGAAGGTTGCTTCAAGACTGCTATTGACTCTGCATAAACTAAAGAAATCAACATGTGGATTTATTTTTTATTTCAAATTAGTTACAGTGAAAGATCTCAATTTTCAAAGTCATTCTAAAAGCCTACTCGCTGAAGTGAGTTTCTGCAAAATAATGTGAGGTCAGAAAGAAAAATATATTAAGATTCTCTTAGGGGCGCCTGGGTGGCTCAGTGGGTTAGAGCCTCTGCCTTCGGCTCAGGTCATGATCTCAGGGTCCTGGGATTGAGCCCCGCATCGGGCTCTCTGCTCTGTGAGGAGCCTGCTTCCCTCTCTCTCTGCCTGCCTCTCTGCCTACTTGTGATCTCTCTCTGTCAAATAAATAAATAAAATCTTTAAAAAAAAAAAAGATTCTCTTAGATGAAATTAATTCACATAACTACTTTTGGATTATATGAGCAAATAGAAATAAAGAATGACCTGTTTTAAATGGAAAACAGGGGAGCTAACCTGGATATCCTACATAAGTCCATGTAATAGTTTGTATTTATCTTCTAAGCTTCCTTATCTACTGTGGACATTGCATCAAATTTTGCATAAAACATTTTTTTCTAAAAGAGATCAATGTCTAAGAAATAATCTCTTATTCATATTTTAAAAACTTGCTTGCAATCAAACTAATTATGCCTATGCTGTTATGGTATCGTGGGATCATACTGAGTAGTGGTTAGTGCACAGAATCAGAAGCAGACAGCCTCGTTTGATATGCAGTTTCCCCTAGTATTCTAGGAGAACTTGACCAATACCTGCCACCTTTCATCCCTCAGTATTCTATGTAATAAAGTGTAGGAAGATAACAGTATCTCCCTACTATGTAAGGTTGCTGTGAAGATAAATTTTTTTAGGTTCTTAAAAAAAAAAAAAGCTTTATTGAGACGTAATTCATATACAGTACAATTCAACCATTTAAAGTACACCATTCACGGTTTTTAGTCTGTCTGCAAGACTGGGCCACCATGAAGATAAAACTTCTTAAAAATGTGTGTATAACAGCACTGGCATATAGTAGGGGTATAAGATTTAGCAAAGACTTATACTAAATATCATATAGGATAAAGATCTATATGTCATATGGTATGTAATATATATATATATTGCGTAATTATATAATATGTAACACATGATCCAAAAATATATAAAACATGCATTTAACTTATATACGCCACATATATTTAATCTATATAAATTTATATCACAGTGGGGAAAATTGAAGTATAAAATAAAGTAAAAAATAAAAACAGATTTATAAGACATTTTTCAGCACAACAGAGTTTAATACTGAATTGAAACAACACAAAATACGTGTTTATAATATATAATATGGCACTGAAAACATCTATTTTTACAACTTTGATATCCTCAATTAAGTGTATGGAAGTTAATACTCAGAAATTTGTTATGATTATAACGTCAACATTTTGTGGTTGCATGTAGTTAATTAATAACTTACAAATTTAATTGTTTCAATAAAATAATAAAAGACAATTTATAAGCAGTTCCTGATATATATTTATCCTATGTATAAACTATATAGGATCACCCTAAGATCTATTATGTCTATGTTATTCCCCTTTTAGGCCATTGCTTTGTGCTCCCTAAGGTGGAGCTTGAAAAGGCATAGAACTTCTTAGAAAATGTGCACTCAGGGAGTGCAAGGTGACCCACTTTCAAAAAGAAATCACCTTTAGAGTAACAGTGGCTTGATAGACTCCCAACTATGGTTATCTCAAAATTTTTAGCTTCCCTCCACCCCCAAAATTCGCCATTACAGTATATACTGATTAATTTCATTTAACGTTGTTAAACTGTCAATTTTTTATGGATTACAGATCCATTTGGCTTTATCAAATTGTCTATTTAGAAGAAAAATAAAAATGTATGTCTCAAAGTTTCGGCCTTAGCAAATATGGACTATACCTTTAGTATGTGCTGATTCTATAGGATTAATTTTTACCAAATACCTAATGAAATTTCCTGAAAGACTTAAAGTATTGCTCAGTGAAAATGAAATTTAAGATACTTTGTGGCAGAAACTATGTCAAAAATCACTTACTCCTTTCCAATTTAAAGTTATTGTAGGAGGATATAGATATCTGGAGAGAAAGGATCTAAGAGTGAAAAAGGAAGAAAGAGAAATAACATATTGCTTAATATACTAATTTTAGTGTATTAAACAATATATTATAAGTAGTTTTTCCAGAACCCTCTATGACATTTACTTATATACCATTGTTTCCATAAAGAAAATGCATTTTTTGTTTTATACGACCAGAATACAAACACAGTTACAAAAGCAATCTGTGCACGGGTTAGAGGAAACTTATGTGTAAAATTTGCAGTATTTGGTTTCCCATCGGTAAAAGTCTAAAACTCCATAGATTATTTAAAGCTTTTCTTTCATCTTTGCCAACTAGAAGTTTAGAAGAGTAGTTTTCAGCAGCAATGCGGTGGTTTTTTTTTTCAGTTATTTCAATGTTGTTTTGGTTTACTTCTGCTTATCTACACAGTAGTCAAGAAAATAAATCTGAAAACAAAGCATCAAAATGAAATTTTGAGGCATTCTCATGCCAAAAATCAGCTTTACAATCAGATAAGAGGGCATTTTTTGACACTGAACTTCTCTGGCCTTGTGCAGAATTGGATTCAGTATGACTCATAAGTTCCTCAGTAAGGAATTTCCCACTTGGGAAAGAAAAAGAAGTGCCTCAAACATAAGATCTAGACTGGACTTCCCTTTGGGGACATCATTATCATTCAGGATGTTTATCTTCCACCAAAACACAACTCTGTAGGGCAGCTTTTTGTCTACTTTTCAATAAAATATTAAATTCACCTCAAACAACAGAAAGAAAAATGTCTAATAACCAAAAGGATGAACTCATTCATTAATTTACTCACTCATTTATTCAACCATGCAATGCACATTTATTGCATTCTCCACTGCATTATATATTAGGGATGTAAAGGAAAAATAGAGGTATATTCTATTCTCAAAGAGTTCACAATTGTGGGTGGAACAAAAATGAGAAGAAAAACTTAATAAAATGTGGTGTAGAATATGAAATTATAACATTTAAGTTAAAGAACAGAGCGTATGACTAATCCTGTTGCATTATCAAGCAGAGTTTTATTGAACATAGGATCATTGATGAACTGAATATGAACCATTAGGTAATAAAATATTTATCTTAGCTCTGCCCCATTTAATCAACCTATGAAACTACATTAATTTTAATATCGATATTTAATATAAATATAATATAAATATAACATTTATATTTATAATATTTATATATTATACAAATACAATAAAATATAAATAAAATATAAATATAATATAAATATAATATTTATATGATATTAAATATTATATTGTTAAATAAAACATGTTCATTTTCAAGATTAGGGACATTTCAATGTGATTTACATTCTCTGAAAAATCTAATGTTCTTAATCGATAGGGAGATTTTATTAAAAAATCTAGTAAAGGGACGCCTGGGTGGCTCAGTTGGTTAAGCAGCTGCCTTCGGCTCAGGTCATGATCCCAGCGTCCTGGGATCGAGTCCCACATCGGGCTCCTTGCTCTGCGGGGAGCCTGCTTCTCCCTCTGCCTCTGCCTGCCATTCTGTCTGCCTGTGCTTGCTCTCTCTCCCTCTCTCTCTCTGACAAATAATTAAATAAAATCTTTAAAAAAAAAAAAAAATCTAGTAAAAAAAATATAGAGAAGTGGACATTTACCTGATAAAGAAATAAAAATTGGTTATTTTCTTTGAACCCACATGTAATCTGAAACAGCTAAATATGAGAGAAAAAATAAGGTTAAAGGAGGAAGAGGGAGAAGTAGAGTCCCAGCTATGCAGGCAGCCCAGTGCAGGGCTGGATCCCCAGCTCCCCAGGATCATTACCCAACCTAAAGACAGATACTTAACTGACTGAACCACCCCGGTGCCCCAAAAACAACAGTTACTTTGTAAATGTCAGAAGAGTTCCAGTTCCTATATTGAACAGCAAATGGAGATTCTTTAATGTGTGGGCATAGAGTTAAGCAGAGACATTTAACTATATAATCCCTCAAAATGTCCCATTTATGGAAATAAAACTGGTTTCAGTACACACATTTGATTAAACATGGGGCATGCCATACATGTTATTCTTTGTTTTATCTATTAAATAAATTAGCCAAGTAGAGTACCCACTCCCCCTGCTTGTGTTACTTTCTTGCTGTCTCTCTTTCAAACAAATAAATAAAATCTTTAAAAAATAAAAATAAAAAAATAAGTTTGCTGATTCCTATCAAAATTTTTTTTAAATTTCTTTTCAGTGTAACAATATTCATTGTTTTTGCACCACACGCGGTGCTCCATGCAATCTGTGCCCTCTCTAATATCCACCACCTGGTTCCCCCAACCTCCCACACCCCGCCACTTCAAAACCCTCAGATTGTTTTTCAGAGTCCATAGTCTCTCATATCAAATTTTTATAATTAACACATTATCAAGAAAATAAATGTAATGTTCAAAGTGCCAGACACATGGGTGTGCTTCCTGGTTGGTGGACTTCTATTAAAATTCAGAATATGGTAAAACATAGAGAAAATAATAAATTGAAAAGTGAATATTTAAACATAAAGATACTTTATTGCAAAGATTTATTTGAAATAATTTTAAATATTTGTATTCATACAATAAAAATATTCATTGTGAAGAATGGTGACATTTCAACATGATTTATATTCTCTGAAAAACATAATTTACTTAGTGGATAAGGGTACAATTTTATCAAAAATCTAGTAAAAAAGTAAAAGAGTATAAATAAATGTTTACCTGTAGAAGAAACAGGGCTTGTTATTTTCTTTGAACCCACCTATAATGATAGATGTCTTATTATTCTGAGAACCTGAATAATTCTTTTTTTTTTTAAGATTTTATTTATTTATTTGACAGACAGAGATCACAAGTAGGCAGAGAGGCAGGCAGAGAAAGGAGGCTGAGCAGAGAGCCTGATGTGGGGCACTATCCCAGAATCCTGGGATCATGACCTGAACTGAAGGCAGAGGCTTTAACCCCTGGGCCACCCAGGCGCCTCCCTGAATAATTCTTAATTCCCTATTTCTTTGCTAATTCTCACCAAGTAATGGTGATGTCAATTACAGTACTTGGTCTGCTGTGCCATCTTGCAGGTAGAAATAAAGGTCACCAGTCACTGCAGAGTTATGCTTTGCTGTACAGAAGTTTTCGCTGTTTCTTAAGTTTATTATTTACCCAGGAGTCGTACCCATGATCTGTGTTTTGTTGCAAAAAAGTTTTCCCTGTTTGTGAAGATTATTCTTTACCCAGGAGTCACACTCTTGGAAGAAGATCAAGTACTAGCACATTCTGCCAAAAAATGATAAGAGTTAATGCACTAGCAGATACACCCCAAGAGGAATTCTGGATTGAGATCAACCATGAGCAAATAGCTATTACTATTAATCAGCCTAAAGAGTACACTGTCAGAGAGGAAGAAAATACGCTAGAGAGAGAAGTAATACGGAGATAGATTGAATACTGGTGTCTTGGGCAAAAATTATTTTGATTTCTATGAAAAAATAGATTTCAGGAAACTTCTCTCTATTTCTAAAAATATCCATTTATTGGTAGTGGTGAGAATTGTACTATAAAAACTAGACAGTGGTTCATAGTACTACTCCCATAATTTCAATGTTTAAAAAAATATATATATAACAGATTTGACTTCTCAGTAAGCTTAGTGAGGTCAGGGAGTCTGCCTTAACTCATTAATATATCTTTATGGCTTTAAGCTATGCTTGTCACAGAATGAATGAATAAAACTATCAGAGAAATAGATTTCAATGTAGATTTATTTAACTGTAGATTTCAAATGTAGATTTATTTCAAGTAAATGGGAATTTACACTACTGTTTTGATTGATTCTATCTGAATACTTTCCCTTTTATCGTGTATAGATTTCTTTATGACATAAAATTATGCAAAAACAAAACAAAACAAAACAAAACCCAAGGAGATATTGAATCAAGTAAAGCAAACACAAAAGCTTTCTTTAAGTGTTTTCAGACTTGTAAAAATATTTTCTTCCTCTGCTTCACAAGGTTTATTTAATTATATGTAATTTCCTGAAGTAATAACAACAAATATCTAATAATACTCTTAGGTAGATTTGTTAGATTTTTAAAATTAAATTATTATATTTTCTCTTCATCTTATTCTGTAAATATTCTGTAAATAAACATACCAAATTTTGCATTTGATTTTAAGATACCTTTATTATTTATTTATCTGTGGAGTAGTAGGTTAGATATTTGTTAAAATATTTAAATTTGCCCAAATTAAGACTCCAATTCTGTAAAATGAGGATTAAATTATTAAAACATACCACCACAGTTTTGTGATAATTTAATAAGACATAAATGATCATGACAAGCATATTGTTCCTTTGCTTTACTTTGCCAAGACTGTCAATCATATGTTGTACTATAAGCTATCTGTGGGCAGTAATTGTGGTTTGAGTGTGCTTTGATAAAGTGCACTTTTGAATATACCTTTGAGTACTGAGGAATCTAAAATTGAATTAATACGAAATTGACCACTAACCATGTGGGGGAATGTTTACTGACTGTATTTTGAGAAGCATTGTACTTTTGAGTGGAACAGAATTTTCTTCACTACTAAAAGTAAACTATTTCTGCTAAAGTCCTATAAAAATACATGCATCAATTTTCAGAATAACCCTTTAAATAAATACTAGAAAAAATATATTCCAACGGTGGCAGTACAGAAATGCCCTAGTTCTGTGATTTGCTCCAAATGGTCCTTGTGGTACCAACATTTGGTGAGGGAAATGGGATGAAGAGAAGCATATTAGTATCTTAATATAAATGACTTTAGAGCCTTATGTCAGCATTATTCAGTTTGCTGTAAATGTCACAGACAGATTGAACTATAAATAAAAGAAAAACTAAACATTCCTCAGACACTTATATTTGATCTTTACATTTTCTTTCTTTTCTTTTTTTTAAAGATTTTATTTATTTATTTGACAGACAGAGATCACAAGTAGGCTGAGAGGCAGGCAGAGAGAGAGAGGTGGAAGCAGGCTGCCCACTGAGCAGAGAGCCCAATGCGGGGCTCGATCCCAGGACTCTGGGATCATGACCTGAGCTGAAGGCGGAGGCTTTAACCCACTGAGCCACCCAGGCGCCCCATGATCTTTACATTTTCCTTATCCATTGTTCTTTCAACTTCAACTGTAGGTGCTTTTCCCTTTTGCCTAATAAAATCTTCCCATTTTTGCTGCAGTGACTCTTCCAGGACTATTTACCACTCAAGACACCCTATTACATAAACTCATTTTATTTTCCCTATGTTTTTTACTTAGCAGTTGTCACAGCTGTAAATTTACTCTGTGAGTATGTGTGATATAGGTATGATGTGCATGTATGTCTGTGTCTGAGTCTTTGATGGGAATATATTTTCATTTTGAGTCACCATTGTATCTCATTGTAATGTTTGGTATAGCATCTGGCATAAAGTAGAACCTCAGTTATTTTGAATTTTATCTCATCTATATATAAAATATTACAGAAAAGTACTATCATTGCTATTAAATAGTAGCCCTTTTAAATCTATCAATATTTTTCTTTTTTGTTTTCATATATATAATTTTATTTTTTTTTTAAGATTTTATTTATTTATTTGAGAGAGAGACAGTGAGAGAGAGCATGAGCGAGGAGAAGGTCAGAGGGAGAAGCAGACTCCCCATGGAGCTGGGAGCCCGATGCGGGACTCGATCTCGGGACTCCGGGATCATGACCTGAGCCGAAGGCAGTTGTCTAACCAACTGAGCCACCCAGGCGTCCTTCATATATATAATTTTAAAACCTGATTCATACTTTAATAGTCCTTTTATTTTTTTATTTTTTATTTTAATTTTATTTTTTCCCATTGTCATTTTCTTCTTTTGGTATGTGTTGACTGTTTTTGACTCATCACTTCTCAAGACCTGGCCCCCACTTTCCGTCACTGCCTAGGGAGCATCTGGATCCAGTCATGCTTCAAAAGCCCTTTGTTCAGGTTTTCTCTGGGTCTCCTCCTCAATGATCCTTGCCCTCTCAGTTTCATGCTTCCGTAATTCAAGCAAACCCCTGTAACCAACTCCTCTCTCAGAATGGTTTTAAGAAGTTACCCATGTTAATCCATGGAGCCTTACATCACATTCCTGGCGCAGGTAAGACATTTGCCCTCCCCTGAGAATTTTTGCTTTGTGAAACTCAGTAGGTTCCTCTAGAGAGTCACATACTAGATTTGTCCTACCTTTTGCAGTATTTTTCTCATCAATTCTTTGGGTCCTAATCTCTTTTTTTTAATCCTCTCTCCCTCTTTTTTCACTATGGAAATGGTTACATAGCATCAATGCATGCATTAACTGTCATTTATTTAACTAATCTCATATGTCAAACTTTTAGCTGATTACATAGCCTCACCTACTTAGCTGATTTTTAAAATGCATTTGTAATTGCTTTCTGGGATTAAATTCTTAGTTTCTCCTCCAAGCCTTGGTGACTGAGCTCTAAATTCTCTATAAGGGTAAATGAACACACAACATCAGGAAATGAGAATTTATGCTTAGTCCCATGAACTGCATAACTGGATGAACCAGATGCAGAAGAAGGGATTGGGGTAGACAGACAAGAAAGAGAGAGAGAGAGAGAGAGAGAGAGAGAAATAACACTGCTAAAGTAAAAGGACGTTGATTTGTCCTGTTGGGATTTATAGAAATACTGAAGAGGGATGTGGAGTTGGAAGGAAGGAAGAGTGGAAGGAACAAAAGGGAGAGAATTCTGTCAAGGTAAGAGAGAACAAAATACAGAGGATAATGTAGCCAAATTAACTTTCTACTCTAATTGTTTTAGAAAGGAAGGGAGTACAAATGTAGGAACTGGAACTTTAAAGACTTATATTAGCAAATGATAAATGCCTAAAAGAAGTGACCCTATCAGTATTGCTCTGGATTCTTCACTTACTCTGGCCATCATGTCATTTTAAAATCATCTACATGATGATTTTGATTTTCAACCTCAAATTGACCCTTTACTCTTTCCAGCTGCAGGTGTTTTGGAGTTTCATTAATGATAAGATACATGCTTCTTGGATGCTAATACTCACCTTGAGTGTAATAGTCTACAGAAACTATCTTAGCTTAAAAATACATCTGGAAATGTAAAATATCTTGTTAGGGTTAAATAATAAAGTATTATAAAGGAGTCTTCCATCAGTCTTTCAAAATGCATTCATGTATTTGTTTGAAAAAAATATACAAAGGAGCCACTTTTCAAAGCAGTTAATATCTTTTCTAAAGCCCTAGAGATTGGAAAGCAAATGCAAGAAAATGGAAAAAAGAATGGAAAGCATCTGGAAATGTATCTTTACAACTTTAATCCTAAAATGTTCTAGGAGTTTTGAGCTCCTGCTATTAAATTATGGAATTCCTGGAAGGTCACATCAGTTATTCTAATGCACAAAGTCCAAAGTTTATCATGAGCTTTATGAATGACAAGAAAATCTTGGCTATAACTTTCATAAATCCAATTAAAAGATGGATGATAATTTTATGATTAAAATTATAATCTCTGATAGGTAATACAATGACTCTAGTTATATCCATAAGGTTTCAAAAGGAATGATGGTGCTGAATTGGCATTTCCTAAGGTTTAAAAAACAATAACAAAATGATGAAATCCTTGTGGTGACCTTATAGTGTGACTTGTCAATATTCAGGCTGAATTCTGCCCTATGTTTAATGTGGTAATATACAAGCTATTTAGTCAGCATACTAGTTCATGTCGTAATGGCCTTCTGAGTATAGTAGGCATCTTGTCCCTAAGCCTATTTCATAAATCTTGTGATTAAGCCTCCCCTAGGAATGGTTGATGAGTCATGCTGCATGGTGTACAGTTGGGCCAAGAATGGCACATTTAGAGTTCCATTGTGTTCACTGCTGATAGTTTTTGTTCGCTCTTGATGTGACCTTAATGATTACAAAATAGAATCCAGTTATCAAAGTGAAATAAGGAATTTTCTAAATATGAAAAAAATACAGTGGGACTTTTGAGAGAAATGAGGGAACTGATAAAATCAGACCTGAGCTGAAGGCAGAGGCTTTAACCCACTGAGCCACCCAGGTGCCCCTCTATTGTTGTTTCATTAACATTTAACTCACAGCCTGCAGCACTATAACTCATGCCTGAACTATGCTTATCTGACATGTATTTTCCCCATTAAGCACACCACAGTCTTCTCACATTTAGGAACACTGGTAGCACTTCAGGATTATGCTTGTGGAGCATTTTTGAAAAACAAAATTCCCCCAAATAGCAAAAAAAAAAAAAAAATTTAAAATTGTACTAAATAGATTGTAAAAAGGATACCCATTTACATTATTAGAGCTAACACAAGAAGGCAGAACATTGCTTTGCTCCTTGGCTGGAAAGTGCACTTTGAGGGACAAATATTTTCTCACCTGACCTGCATCATGTACAAGGTGAGAGCATTATGAACCTTGATTCTATGGTTACAAGTAAATTATAGTGAGTAATCAAATTCTCAAATATTAAATCTGTGAAGAGTAAGGATCGACTGTACATCTCTAATGAGTTAGAAAAATATTTTTTTCACAAGTGACATAAGATGAATTGTGTACTTCAGAAAAATATTTAGGACTACAGTCTCTTCTAGGACCTGATGGATGATAGTATGTCTGAAATATTGATCTAGCATTATTTCCAAGTCCTGGAAAGATGAAAATGCCTATTTTTCCTATCCATTCTCTCTTTCTCTCTCTCTCTTTCTTTTTCATAAAATGTCATAGTCATAATTACTAGGTGTTTGGGACATTTGCATTTCTTTCTTAGGGAATTATCATTTTAGTACCCAAAACCTTTTTCTATTATTTTTTCCTATGATATTCAAGTACACTTTATATTTTAATGACATTAATCTTATATCTCTTAATAATTTACCTTGTTTTCCAATTTAGTTATTTGTTGTTTAAATTGGATTTGTTTGTACACACCAGACCAAAACAATTATGTGGCTTTAGCAGCCTCAGGCCAGTGGAAGGAAGTAGTTTAGCATTTTAGCAAGTATAGGACATCTTTCTTCATCTGGCTCTGTTCTCTTTTATAACTAATTAAAAAAAAAGATTTTATTTATTTATTTGACAGAGAGAGAGAGACAGTGAGAGAGGGAATACAAGCAGGGGGAGTGGAAGAGGGAGAAGCAGTTTTGCTGCTGAACAGGGAGGGAGCCCAGTGTGGGGCTCGATCCCAGCCAGGACACTGGGATCATGACCTGAGCCTAAGGCAGATGCTTAAGGACTGAGCCACCCAGGTGCCCCTATAACTCTAATTTTTGAAGAACACTTTTGTTGTTGTTGCTGTTGTTGTTAAAATCTAACTCATATAGTCCCTTGTTTCTCTCTACTGTTGAATTTGCAAGTATGTAGTGCTAATTAACCTTAATATTATGACTTCTGGATTGGCAAATGTGTACTTCCCTGGAAAATGGCTTCAGAGGCCTTGTAGAAACTAGTTTAGGTCATCCTTTGCTTATACTAACTCCTTAAGTCTGTTTTCAAGCTTTCGTTTTTTTTTCTTCCAATAAAATTTAATTAAATTAAAAAGTCAGCAAATACATGATATCTCTTTGTATGTAGGATTATGATTGTATATTTTATGCTTATGATTATGATAGTTTGTAGATCATACTCTCTCTCTCTTTTTTTTTTACTATTGGTTGCTGTTTGTGGTTTATTCATTTCCAGTAGTGGATGAGAAACAAAGATAAAGACCAAAAAATGGCAAAAATAAATAAGAAATAAAGGAAAATATTCATATTCCAGGATCATAAAATATATGAAAGAATTAGAGCAGGCATCTAGAAGATAATTGTTAATCAGTGAACTTTGCACCAAAACATAAGAACAACTTTGATAACCCCATGAGTTAGAGAGATCACGAACTCACTTAAGTTACATGAAGCCATGTCAGACACTAATTGCTTTGTGCATTGCTTGGATTAAGCCAAAAATAAGTACAAACAGGAATACCATTGTTTGAGGAATGATCCGTGAGCCTGGTTTCAGGGACTTTTTCGAAATTGAAAGGGGGAAATTCTAGATATTGGAAGTTCACAGCCATGGCAAATCAGGACTAATGGAAAAGTCATTAATGTGCTTGGAGAAAGAGAAATCTTCATGAGTTTTCCACTGGAGTACTGGTCAGTGTGATTTCTAGGCCAGCAGCATTGCCATTATCTGGAAACTTTTTGGAAATAACAAATTGTTGGATCCACTCCATGCCTACTGAAACTGGTTTGAATGGAATAAGACTGAACCATCTGTGTTTTTAATAAAGGTTCCTGCATATTTCTTATGCACTCTAAGTCTTCTGAGAACCACTGAGTTAGAGGAAAGAACGGCATAGGGAAAGAATAAGGTCAGTGAGTACATGTGTATGTACTACCCTGTATATAAAAATACCATGTAAGTAATATAGTGATTGGATCCTATCAAATGTAATAACATCTACATGTAACAGACAGTCTGAAATCTGGAGTCCAAAAGGTTGCCAAGAATTCAGTTTTTGTTCTCATAGCCAAGATATAATGATGCTGGATACTGATTATGGAAAAGTGAAGATAAGCTTTAATATGTTTCCTCAAGGTAGGGACTCTAGAGTATTGATTAAGCTTGTGGGCAGTGAAATCATACCACCTGGTTGAATTCCCAACTCCCACTTACTAACTGTATGAAAACAGAAAGATTACTTAATATAATATTGCTTTTCTTGTGTTACTGATTTATAAAATGAAAAATCAATGATACTCATAGGTTTAATATGAGAATTAAACAAATGAATACTTTTAAAATATCTAAAAAGCTTATAAAAAGTACAGTTGTCTTTTAAGCAACGCAGGTTTGAACTATGTGGATCCATTCATAAGTAGATTTTTAAATAAATTAGATACTATAAACGTATGTTCCATTATGATTTCCTTCACGTTTTCTCTAGTTTTATTATAAGAATTCAATATATAATACATATATATTAACTGTTTATGTTATTGGTAAGGCTTCCAGTCAACAATAGGCTATTAGTAGTTCAAATGGGGGGAGTCAAATGGTACATGCAGAATTTCAACTGCATGGGGGAATTGGTGTCTCTAAACCCATTGTTGTTTAGGGTCAGTGTAGTGAAATTTTAATATTATGTCTTATTTTTATGGATTCATTACTAGAATTAATAGTGTATGTGTTCCTGGATACAATTACACAGAGTCCTTGTCCTATTTTTCTGTATTTGCTGAAATACCTAGGAATTCAAATTAATTTCCATAGGAACCTTTAGAGTGATACCTAATAAACCTTGGCATTTTATTTGGGACAGGTATTTCCTACAATCCTATAATCCACATTTTCCTTTTGTCTGAAAGGCATTTTTTTCCATATTCCACCTGTCATTGGCGCAGTCTCATAATTTAGAAGCACAGAACTTTATCTTAGCCAGACAGATGTGCTTTGCTAGTCTTCCCAAGTGTAACAATGTGCCCGACACTCCATTTTCCTGACAATTGGGTGAAATCCCTTTATGTTTTTGTCTGTAGGTTCTGTGCATCAGAGAGAGCTCTTTTACCCATTCTTTGAAGTGGGACATCCCTGTCAGTCACTGCAGCCTATTGCATTTTTCTAAGACTTGCACATTGATCCTTAATCTATGTCCCATGAAAGGCTGCTATTTCTTACTATTTCATTTGACTTGCTAAGTTTATGGTTCCAGTTAAAGGATTCTGGGTCACAGTTATAGCAGTTGCGCACTGTCATCCAAAAGATCACAAATTTCATGCATCTGTCTACTCGGCCTTATCCACATCTCATCAATTATAGCAGTCCTATAAGTGTCTCACAGATTTTGACATTTATGTTTTCATTGGCAATAATCTTAAAGAGCCTATCCTTATATTTGACGCATGAAGATACTTAAAAGTTACAGTCTGTGATGCTAGCATTGGGAGACTTTGAATGCCCAAATCTCTTAGCTTCTTGAATGATCCCATGTGCTTTATAGATGCTTTCAAGGTACCTTGAAATAGTTGAGCTGGAATTAGGTGAATCCTGTAGTTAAGCTATCCTGTGGACATCAATGGGAGAGGAAATTGAAGGTCTTTCAGATTAAAAGTTCAAATTGTGATGATTGCACCTTTTAGCCTCCAAACTGGCTTTTACCTTGATCTCCCTAAGCCTGTTCAGTTCATCATATTGAAAAGATTATGACATTTTCTAAATCACCTGGGGGCAGTATTCCATTTCAATTCAATGACTAAGTCATTCCCTGGGCCTGCAGTACTATCCTGCTGCGTTTAGTTCTTTAATGTGGAAGTAATTCTTATGTTTATAAAGTTTTGTGGCTTTTTAAATCCCACAAGGAAATCACACACTTTAATGTGAGATAAGCTGAAAGAAATTATTCACTGTACGTCAACTAGTCTAAAAGGAAAAGCTTATCAAAGGTAGGGAAATGCTAGTCACAGCTACTTTAAACATCAGTAAGGGGACATCACAGGAAAAAAAAAATCACAGAAAATAGCCTTTTGATGTTGGGAATTTTGAACTGGGATGCCAAATCTGAATCTTCATTTTTACCAATGACATTTTCATAATTTCAAAAGTAATATGTATTCTCTGGAAAATATTAAAAATAAGAGAATGAAATTGCCTTCACTTTAGTATGACCATAGCTTCTCTACATCTTTTTCAGTCAGATTCTATGCGTATATATATTAGTATAAATAAGATAACTTCTCTGATTTTAGCATTACAAGTCATTTACCTTATAAATCCATGCCATTATTTTTTGAAATGATTTTTTAATATTTCTATGGATTAATCATATCGAATTGCCATATTTTTGTTGTCTTTTTTATTATAAGTTAATTATAAAGTTATGAACGTCCTTGTTAGTAAATCTTGGGTTATGTCTTTGATTATTGCCTTAGGCTAAATGCCTAGCAATGAAACTGATGGTTAATGAAATTAACATCTAAATATATTTCCTCCAGAAATGTACTTATTTTTACCTCAACTTTGGCAATAGTGTGTCTTATGAATTAAAAAATAAATAAACTTTCAGCCTAAAAAAATAAAAACGACCTTATTCCAAATTTTATTTACCACTTCACTGGAGGAAAAAAATACCCTGTCTTTTCTTTTTTTCTCTTTATTATTTTGTTTTTTTTTTTTAATTTTTGGATTTGTGTGTTACTTATCTTTAACATTTCTATTTCATTCATGTGAATGATGAAAAGTAGAATTCTTCTAGTCTTTATCCAATATATAGTTTTAACTAATATCCGATACATAGTTTTAAAAAATGGAATATTTACCTCTTATAGATATTTTATATCTGAAACAGAACTTCTGGCAAAATATGACAAACATTCTCTACCATTTCTCTGTTAATTTGTCAGAAGTTTAAAGAGACTTTTAAACCCTCTCTGCTCACATTGAATTTTATATCTGTTAGAAAACTTTAAGGGGTCGAAAGACCAATAGCAAAGAAGAAACTCACTTTACTCTGTTTAGATTAATTCTAGGTGAAGGGCAGGAGACCTTTCTGTTACTGCTTATCATGTAATAACAGACAGTAGTTAAGCAAAGTATCATCTTGACCTGTTCTTTCTTACTAATATTTGTATGACATGCTGATCATTTTTGTTTCTTTCTTTCTTTCTTTCTTTCTTTTGCCACCCCCTATAATAAATATCTGTAAATGTTTCATTTTCTGGTCTTTGTCTCACCCTAGTATGCAGACCAAAACATAAATTTGTAGAAGTCAAATCTTGGAGCAGCCATCTTCAATTATTAATACTCAAAAAAATGTCATCTAAATTCCTCTGAAGTATTGAATCTCTATCTACTTCTTTTTAGTTTGCAATTCTTAGTTGATTAATTTCATGGAAATTTCACCATCTCAATGAATATAATCCTCTAATCAGTCATTCTTAGTGACTGTAAAATAGGTTACAGTTTACATGTTCTCTTGTTTTTTTATTATTTTTATTAACAATTATTCACTTGATTAACTTTTTTCTATTATAAAAAGGCTACAGTAGATGTAAGTATTCTCACACATGCAAATGTAGGTACTCATGATTGTATCAATATGGGATTGATTTTATGATACAATTCTTACATTATAATAGATGTTATCAAATTGACTTCTGAAATTGTATAATGATTCACATTCATAATATCATATGTAAACACAAACATTTTATTCAGATCCCTTGTAGAAATAAATGTAGTCTGTTACATGTTTGCCAATGTGATAGGTAGAAAATGACATACCACTTTGACTTTAATTTGCATTTCTCTCATTATCACTGTTATTAGACATTTTCACTGATGGTAGTTTATTCATTTCTAATTCTATTATGGGATCTGTGTTTTCATATATCTTTTGCCTATTTTCCAAGGGATACATTTGAGTTTTTTCTCTATGACTTGAAAATGTATGCTTTAATTAGTGCAAGGACTAGAAAATGGCCAATTAAAATTATCATTAGATATAGAAAAGTGTTTAATAAACATAATAGAAAATATTTAATGATGTCTAGAATAAACTTCTGAAGTTTTCTCTTAATTAAGGGAAAAACACAAAAGTGATTGAAATGGGAGAATAGTTTTAGATATGAAAAATTATTCTTACTTACGAATAACAGAAGCTTAACACAAGACAAATATTTAAAAAGAGAAAGAGTTAAAGGTATTTCCTGAGTAAAATTACACAAAAGCAAATCAGAAAGAAATTTATTTGAAGGACAAGGAAATATGCTAGAACATTCATGTAGAAAAGTGAAATGTATAATATGAGAAAATGTACCTAATCTTTGCAGTTCTAAATAGATAAAAATTAATTATTAGAAATTACATAAGATACTTAGCTTTAAGAAGAAGTAGAGTTTTGAGACTTCCATGTGGTATGTGACCCAACAGAAAAGTACTTAGTAACTATAGAACATTTATGATACACAACTCAAGGAACTATGTTTAGCTCTGAAGTCATTACTATAGCCTTAAGAGAACTTAGGAATCATTGTATGGAGATGTGTTCAGTCTTTTGGAGGGCATTCAAATGATAACCTTAAATAAGAAATATGAAATTAGCTACACAAATTATGAATGTGAAAAAAGTTAGTCTATTGTGGGATAAATTGCTGAAAACTTAAGAGAATTGACATGTAGTTTCTTTCCAGAAATTTGTATGAAAAATAGCACATCAGAATAAACTAAACAAATTCATTAGTTTTTTTACCCCACTAATAACTTCCAACATTGAAGCAGTATACTATAAATCAACAAAACAGTGTCACCAACTGACCTAAGCCCATTTTTTCATGTGCAGTAAGAGTGTATCTCTGCCATATTTCTAATCAGTTCCTAGCTTTTGAACACCTAAATTTTGCCAGTGAAACATATTTCTCACACTTTGTATACTAATTAAGCAAGCCACTGATTTCACCAATGATGACTAATATCTATAACATCATTAGGCTTAGATAAGACTTCATTAAGACTGCTGATGATGATCCATGAAAAAGATTAGTCTGATAGTAATTCTGTCTAAATTGTAACATACAAATAAATAAGAACCATCCTTGAAGTTTGTATAACTGGTTAGATAAATTTAATGCCTCTAAAATGTAAACAAAATTAACACAATGCACACATACACATCAACATACCATGTTGGGGAAAAATATAAACACATTATTGTGGGGTTTAATGTCAGGAAGACAGGTTAGAAATTGATTCTGTCTCGGTCATTTTGCTTAATAACTATGAGCTTCAGGACTATCATGTATTAAATGAATATAATATAGACCACATACAATAGTTTTATTAATATTACATAATAAGAGAATGAGCATGGTGCCTGGCTTCTCACAAACTGCAGCTGTTCTGCAGTTATATGTTATATACGGATAGTTTTCCTGGGAAGATAATTCTAAAATTTACATGTGAAAAATAGCTTAATAATTATGCACATAGCTCCTGAGATATGATTCCAAATATATATATATATATATATGATTTAAGATTTTGTTCCAAAGTACATGTGAAATATTCTAGAGCCCATACAATCTCCCAAAATGCATTTAATAATAAGAGATCATTCTTAAAAGTTTAGATGCAAAATCAGAGTAAATATTCATATAGTGGGATATTTATATAACTCCACCTAAATAGAAAAAAATCTTAAAACTAGACTGAGATAGTGATTTTTTTCTCTCTATACTTGTATGTATTTCTTAAGGTTTTGTAAGGCACATATATATTATTGCCATGAGAACATAAGATAAACAAATAGTTATGTTTATACCACAACTGTCTTGTTTTACTATAAAACACTGATGAAAGAAATTGAGGACAATACAAAGAAATGGAAAGATATTCTATGGTCATGGATTGGAGGTGCAAATATTGTTAAAATGTCTATATTGCCCAAAATAATCTACACATTTAATGTAATCCCTACCAAAATACCAATAGCATTTTTAACAGAACTAGAACCAACAATCCTAAAATTTGCATAGAACCACAAAAGACTCTGAATAGCTAAAACTACCTTGAAGAAGAATAGCCAACCTGGAGGCATCATAATTTCAGACTTCAAGTTACACTACAAAGCTGTCATGATCAAAACAGTATGGTACTGGCACAAAAACAGGCAGAGAAATAGAGCAGAATAGAAGACCCAGAAATGAACTACAACCATACGGTCTATTAATCTTCAACAAGTAGGAAAGAATATCCAATGGGAGGAGCACCTGGGTGGCTCAGTGGATTAAGCCTCTGCCTTCAGCTCAGGTCATGATCCCAGGGTCCTGGGATTGAGCCCCGCATTGGGCTTTCTGCTCGACAGGGAGCCTGCTTCCCCCCCCCACCCCTTTGCTTGCCTCTCTGCCTACTTGTGATCTCTCTCTGTCAAATAAATAAAATCTTTAAAAATATATATATATCCAATGAGGGGAAAATGGTCTCTTCAACAAATGGTGTTGGGAAAATCAGACAGGAACATGAAAAAGAATGAAACTGGACCACTTGCTTACACCATACACAAAAATAAATTTAAAGTGAGTTAAAGACCTAAATGTGAGATATGAAACCATAAAAATCCTATAGGAGAATACAGGTGTAACCTCTTTGCCATCAGCCATAGCAACTTCTTTCTAGATATGTCTCCTGAGGAAAAGGAAATAAAAGCAAAAATAAACTGTTGGGACATCATCAAGATAAAAAGCTTCTGCACAGCAGAGGAAACAATCAACAAAACTAAAAGTCAACCTTTGGAATAAGAGAAGATATTTGCAAATCACATATCTGATAAAGGGTTAATATAAAAAATATATGTAAAAAAAACTTATAAAATTCAACATCCCCTCCAAAAAAAAATCCAGTAAAACATGGGCATAACAGATGAATAGACATTTTTCCAAAGAGACTTAAATGGATAGCTAGCAGATGCATAAAAAGATGCTCAACATCACTGATCATCAGGGAAATACAAATCAAAGCTACAGGGAGATGTTGACCTTTCATAATAGCTAAAATCAACAACACAAGAAAAAACAGGTGTTGGCAAGGATGTGGAAAAAGGGGAACCCTCTTACACTACTGGTGGGAATGTAAAGCGATGCAGCCACTCTGGAAAATAGTATGGAGTTTCCTCAAAAAATTAACAATAGTACCAACCTATAATCTAGCAATTGCACGACTAGGTATTTACTGAAATACTTATTCAATGGATTCAAATGGATACATGCACCTCGATGTTTATAATAGCTTTATAATAGCCAAATTATGGGAACTGCTCACGTGCCCACCAGTCGATGAATGGATAAAGAAATGGTGTTTAAGTCCAGTGGAATATAACAGCCATAAAGAATGAAATCTTGCCATTTGAAAAGACATGGTTGGAGTTAGAGAGTATTATGCTGAGGTAAACAAGTCAGAGAAAGACCAATACTATATGATCTCACTCATATGTGGACTTTAAGAAACAAAACAAATGAGCAAAGGGAAGAGGGGGAAAGAAAAGAAAAGAACAACAGACCAAGAAATAGACTCTAGGTATAAAGAACTAACGGATGGTTAACAGAGGGGAGGTGTGTGGGTGGTGGATGGTTTAAATAGGTGATGGGGATTAATAAGTACACTTGTCATGAGCACTGGGTATTGTACAGAAGTGTTGAATCTCTATATTGTACACCTGAAACTAATTTTACATTGTAACTAACTAAAATGTAACTAAAACTGTAACTGTAACTGCAAAGTGTAACTAAATTGTAACTAAAGTGTAAACTAACTTTACACTTTTACAAGAATTTAAATAAAAACAATAAAATAAAAGTCAGCCTGCAGTCTTCTTCCCCAGGACAGGTATTCTGAGCCAGATAAAAAGAAAAGTCTGTTTTATTATTTTGCTGTGTCCTCTAATGAGTTTGGGAATAGGCATTAGAGGAATATATGGAAAAAGCAGGCATGATTACAACATAAAAGAGAATTTAGGACTACCAAGGTCAATCTGGAAGGGGTGCATTAAAAAGGGTAGTAGGTGGACAAAAACAGAAATGGAACTTCGCAGATGTCAGGAGACCACAATGTCTCCTACAGCTCCCTTTTCTTACTGTATAAATCTTCAGAAATCTTTGCTGAAACTTCTAAATTTCTTCGATTAAGAATGGCATCTGTTAGCCAATCAGGGGATGAATTTCAAACACTTGGCCCACTTATTGAAAAAGCATAGTCAACCAAGGAGGAAGAGAAAGATAAAGGAATGTCATCCTCTAGTTACTTGACAAAATCTAAGGGAGAGTAACATTAGAATTCTTATTTATTTATTTATTTATTTATTTATTTATTTATTTGCCACAGCAAGGGGCACAACCAGGGGTAGAGGCAAAAGAAGAGGGAGAAGCAGGTTCACCACTAAGCAGGGATTCCAACTTGGGACTTGATCCCAGTACTTGAAACCTGACCTTTATTTTATGTCATACATGAAGATAATCTCAAAATGGATGAATGAGGCAGACACTCAGCTAAGTGACTCACCCAGGCACCCCTAGAATTCTTTTTATTTTCTATAAATTCAATTAGCCAACATAGATGTAGAGTTCAGTAATTCTTCAGTCGCATAAAACACCCATTGTTCATCACATCAGGTGCTTTCCTTAATGCCCATCACCCAGTTACCCCATCCTCCACCCACCTCCCATCAGTTTGTTTCCTATACTTAAGAGTCTATAATGAACATTGGAGTACAGATGGCCCTTCTTTTCACTACATCTGTATCTTTGGAGTAAATACCCAGTAGTGCAATTGCAGGGTCATAGGGTAGCTCTATTTTTCATTTGAGGAATCTCCACCCTGTTTTCTGAAGTGACTATACCAACTTGCATTCCCACCAACAGTGTAAGAGCGTTCCACTTTCCCCACATCATCTCCAACACTTGTTTCCTGTCCTGTTAATTTTGGCCATTCTAACTGCTGTAAGGTGGTATTTCAATATGGTTTTGATTTGAATCTCCCTGATGGCTAATGGTGATGAACATTTTTTCATGTGTCTGTTAGCCATTTGTATGTCTTCTTTGGAGAAGTGTCTGTTCACGTCTTCTGCCCATTTTTTGACGTGATTATCTGTGTTGTGTGTGTTGAATTTGAGGTGTTCTTTATAGATCTTGGATATCAGCCCTTCATCTGCATTGTCATTTGTGAATATCTCCTCCCATTCTGTGGGTTGCCTTCTTGTTTTGTTGACTGTTTCCTTTGCTGTGCAGAAGCTTTTGATCTTGATGAAGTCTCAAAAGTTCATTTTTGCTTTTGTTTCCTTTGCCTTTGGGGACATGTCTTGAAAGAAATTGCTGTGGCTGATGTCAAAGAGGTTATTACCTATGTTCTCCTCTAGGATTTTGATAGCTTCCTGCCTCACATTGAGGTCTTTCATCCAATTTGAGATTATCTTCATGTATGACATAAAATAAAGGTCAAGTTTCATTCTTCTATACATAGCTGTTTAATTTTCCCAGCACCTTCGCCAAACTGTGGAAACAGCCAAGATGCCCTTCAATGGATGAATGGATAAAGAAGATATGGTCCATATATACAATGGAATATTTTGCAGCCATCAGAAAGGATGAATACCCAACTTTTGTATCAACTTGGATGGGACCAAAGGAGATTAAGCTGAGTGAAATAAGTCAAGCAGAGAAAGTCAATTATCATATGGTTTCACTTACTTGTGGAGCATAATGAATAACATGGATGACATTAGGAGAAGTAAAGGAAAAGTGAATTTGGGGAAATTGGAGAAGGGAGATGAACCATGAGAGACTGTATACTCTGAGAAACAAATTGAAGGTTTTGGAGGGGAGGGGAGTGGGTTGATGGGTGAGCCTGGTGGTTGGTATTAAAGAGGGCACGTATTGCATGGAGCACTGGGTGTGGTGCATAAACAATGAATCTTGGAACACTGGAAAAAAAATAGATTCTGTCATGGTTTTTCTTCCTCTCTGATGACATCCCATTCAGTTTTGCCTCCCTTCCCCTATGATTCTCTGCACTGTTTTTTATATTCCACATATGAGTGAAATCATATGATATTTGTCTTTCTCTGATTGGCTTCCTTCACTCAGCATAATACCTTCCAGTTCCATCCATGTTGACTTAAGTAGTAAGTATTCATCCTTTCTGATGGCTGAGTAATATTTCATTGTATATCTACCACATCTTTTTTATCCATGCATCTGTAGACGGACATTTCAACTCTTTCTGCAGTTTGGCTATGGACATTTCTGCTATAAATATTGGGCTTCAGGTGCCCGTTTGGATCAATACATTTGTATCTTTGGGGTAAATACCTAAAAATGCAATTGCTCAGTCATAGGGCAGCTCTATTTTTAACTTCTTAAGGACCCTCCATACTGTTTGCCAGAGTGGTTATACAGCTTGCATTCCCACCAACAGTGTAGGACATTTCCCCTTTGTCCACTTCTTCTCCAACATTTGTTCTTTCCTGATTTGTTAATTGTAGTCATTTTGACTGTTGTGAGGCGGTACTTATTGTGGTTTTGATTTGTATTTCCCTGATGCAAAGGGTTGTGGAGCATTTTTTCATGTGTCTGTTGGCCATTTTTATGTCTTCTTTGGAGAGATGTCTGTTCATGTCTTCTATTTCTTGACTGGAGTACTTGTTTTTGGGTCTTGAGTTTGTTAAGTTCTTTATAGATTTAGGTATTAGCCCTTTATCTGATATGTCATTTGCAAATATCTTCTCCCATCCCATAGGTTGCCTTTTAGTTTTCTTGACTGTTTGGTTGCTGTGCAAAGGCTTTTTATCTTGATGGTGTCCCAATAGTTCATTTTTGCTTTTGTTTCCCTTGCCTTTGGAGACACATCTAGCAACAGGTTGCTGCTGCTGAGGTTGAAGAGGTTGCTGCCTTTGTTCTCCTCTCGAGTTTTGATGGAGTCTTGTCTCACATTTAGGTTTTTCATCCATTTTGAGTTTATCTTTGTGTATGGTGTAAGAAAATGATCCAGTGTCATTCTTCTATATGTGGCTGTCCAATTTTTCCAGCACCATTTGTTAAAGAGATTGTCTTTTTTCCAGTAGATATTCTTTTCTTCTTTGCTGAAGATTAGGTGACCATAGAGTTGAGAGAGGCTATTTCTGGGTTCTCTATTCTGTTCTATTGACCCATGTGTCTATTTTTGTGCCCATGCCATGTTGTCTTGATGATCACAGCTTTGTAAGATAGCTTAAAGTCTGGCATTGTGATCCACAGCTTTGGTTTTCTTTTTCAACCTTTTTCTTTTCTTTCTTTCTTTCTTTTTTTTTTTTTTTTTTTTTGGGCTATTCAGGGTCTTTCTGGTTCCATACAAATTTTAGGATTATTTTTCCTAGCTCTATGAAAAATGTAAGTGGTTTTTTTTTTAAGGATTTTATCTATTTATTTGACAGAGAGAGAGACACAGCGAGAGAGGGAATATAAACAGGGGAAGTGACAGAGGGAGAAGCAGGCTTCCCATGGAGCAGGGAGCCTGATGTGGGGCTCGATCCCAGGACCCTGGGATCATGACCTGAGCCTAAGGCAGACGTTTAATGACTGAGCCAACCAGGTGCCCCTCAGGGTATATTGATAGGGTTTGCACTGAATGTGTAGATTGCTCTGGGTAACACATTTTAACAATATTTATTCTTCCAATGTAGAATTCTACTGGACTTGGAAAAGTAGGGAATGAAGCTCCCCCAAAGGACAGAGGGGCACTGAATGATATCTAGATTACAATATGAAAAATAAGACATTTTATTATTTTTTAAAGTAGAGCATGGGGTATAGTTATACCACTAATACTATTGCTTTTGATATTTTTAAAACTATTTAAACAGGTTAATTTTTAATTCAAAAAATCATCTGTGTCTAGTTATCTTACTGATGATTGATATTTTTCATATAGGTCATATTTTTCTGCTTCTTTAAGTGCCTATTAATTTTGGTTAGTTTCCAAATGTTATTTACTTTAGTGGCTTTGAGATACTTTTGCAATACCTTAAATATGTGGTTTTTACTAGAATGCAGTTAAATTAATTGTGACAGTGTGATACTTTCAGACTGGCTTGCTCTATCTAGCTATCTATCTATCTATCCATCATCTATCTATCTGGCAACAACAGAGCAGAATTTAGGAATAATTTTTCATAAATGGAGATAAATACCTTTTTGAATATTCTATTCTATATTTCATATATTATGAGATTTTTCCACAATTGCTAGTTAGAACACACACTATTTCTAGAGCACTGGGGTTTCTCTTTATCCTTTTCTGGTGGTTCTTCCAGCACTTGTAGTTTCCTCACATGTTGAGGCTGATCAGTTCTCATTGAAGATTTCAATGGTTCCTTTTATATAAATTTATAGAATTGTCTATCTGCACCTCTCCCCATCTGTGCAGTGCTCTTCTTTCCAGTCATCTGTCCTAAAGATTGTAGCTACTTAGCCATTCTTCTTCCTTTCTTCTTTACTCCATCTTCCTTCTTTTTTTTTTCTTCCTTCGTCTCTCTTCTTCAATTCATGAAGGCTGCAGAATCCATCTATGTTTGCCCTCCCTGCCCTGTCCTCCACAAATTCTCTCCAGATAGCAAGTTGAGGCAATTGTAGAACTCAACTTGTTTACTGCCCTTTTCTCAAGTATTACTCTTTGTGCTTTCTGCAGTTCAGTGTGTTAAATGTCAGTATTCTACCTTGACTAGTAGTAGAAATTTCATGACTTCCAGTTCAATGACCCTTGAACTCTTTAGCCCATAAAGAGTAAGCTATCACATATAGTAAGTAGTACAGTCAGAATCCAAACTTGCCAATAATGAAATATTTGGGTCATGGACATAATGGCATTTCATCAAATATTGGTAATTTCCTCATTGTCTAATAAATAATAGAATAAATATACAATTACTGAAAATTTCTTAATTAATAAATATTTTTCTACACATACTACTTTTGACAGGGTTTCTTTAGATATTTACAGAATTCTAGGTTATTGTATGGAATGCTAAGAATACTGATGGGTTATATGCATAATGCTAGGCATAAAGAAAATACAAAGTCATAATGCAGACTATATAAAAAATAGACATAACATTAGATTTGAATGAGTTGTCCCAAAACTTTATACCAGTAGAAAAAGCTTCATTAGGCTAATTAAAATTAAAGTTTCAGGAGCAGCTGGGTAACTCAGTCAGTTAAGCAGCTGTCTTCAGCTTAGGTCATGATTCCAGGATCCTGGGATTGAACCCCACGTCAGGCTCCCTGCTTGCTAGGGAGCCTGCTTCTCCCTCTTCTGCTTACTGCTCCCCCTGCTTGTGTTCTCTCTCTCTCTGTGTCAAATAAATAAATAAAACCTTAAAAAATAAAAGAAAGCTTCATTAAACTAATTAAAATATCAACTGGCAAGGCTGTCGTGTGGTAAAATTGTTCTTATATGTGCCTGTTTTATATAAATCATTATTTTTGTAATTTGAAATGTTAGATATTTTTTGGAATATTTTATATTTAATTCTATTAAAATATATTTTAAATACATAATAAATATAATAAATATGTTATATATTTAATAAATATAATAAATATATTATATATATTATCTATTTAATATATATTAAGGGTGCCTGGGTGGCTTAGCTGGTTAAGTATCTGTCTTTGGCTCAGGTCATGATCTCAGGGTCCTGGAATCGAGTCCTACATCAGGCTCCCTGCTCAGCGGGAAGTGTGCTCCTCCCTCTACCCCTCCCCACTGCTTATGATTTCTCTCTCTCTCTCACACACACACACACACACACACACATACTCTGTCTCTCAAATAAATAAATAAATCTTTTAAAAATAAATATGAATATAAATATATAAATATAAAATATATTCACTTTAAACATTGTTTAATATCGATAATTGATTCCTCTTATTGTATTCTCTATTACATATAATATGGCCTTTGAAATGAACATGCTTACTCAAGAACCAGAAATTTGGTGTTTGGAATGGTTGAGAGAGTTAAAAAAATATATCTTTCAAAACAAATTATGGTATGTGAACAATAAAAAAAACAAAATTTAATTCAAAATCGAATTTGACAAACAATATGGAGTTACTCCCATTAATCCAATTTTGTTATTTTTACTCTGTAACATCTAGGTTGTTAAGAAATTTATAGCATTTTTAAAAACATTTATAAGATATGTAAAAGGATTTATAAGGTATTAAAATGTTTAAAATATTATTTTGGGCTACTCAGAGTTTTTCTAAGATGTTACTGCCCTTTATAGATTTAATAATTAGCTCATAATTATTTCTTAATGTATTTCTACTATATTCTCTTGACTTTAAGAGTGATTGACACTCTGAGCCTAAAGTCATAGATAAAATGGGGGAACACTTCAGCATCATTTAGGTGAAATTATTGTCATAATAAATAATGAGAATTAAAAAAAAGAAAATTTTATCAGTGTATGCTTTTGGACATAGAATGAAGTCTACAAAAATTTTATAAGTTAAACTCTGTGTTTACAGATCATTTAGAATTTTCAGTTCTGGAAATCAAGAAGGTACAAAAATGACTAGAAGTAAATTTCAAGCAATAGAAATACTAAAATTATTTTTCTTAGTTTTATTTTTAAATACAGAGCATATATTTTTTATTCTTCATAATGGGATTCCATATTGACCTGAAGTATCGTTTTGAGTTTGAAGAGATGATTCTTATCTTTATGTTTGAATATTTCTATTATGATAGATTGTAAATATCTGAAAGTAGGTTAAATTTTCAGTGATGCATTTGTCCTTAATTTTTCTAATTAGTCACAGCTAATTATGAAATATTTTTATAGATTAAAAGATCAAATGATGGGCACCTGGGTGGCTCAGTGGGTTAAGCCTCTGCCTTCGGCTCAGGTCATTATCTCAGGGTCATGGGATCGAGCCCCACATCGGGCTTGCTGCTCGGCGGTGAGCCTGCTTCCCCCTCTCTCTGCCTACTTGTGATCTCTCTCTCTCTCTCTCTGTCAAATAAATTAAAAAAAAAATCAAATGATTTTACACTTACAATTTTTATAAAGAGTTGCCATGAAATAAATATCATCCTGCCATGAATTACTTACTTACTGTTAAATGTTGGGAAAGGTTGTCAAATAGTCTTGGTATTTTTTCCTCAATTTCATGTCCTGCAACATACACTTGTTTTTTCCCTTTAGAATGTGAGATCTAAGTTCATGATGAGAAAAATTTAATTTAAATATCTTACTAGGTCTCAGTAATACATTATTAGAGCATGCTCTGATTTAATCAAATACTAGTTTTTTGTTTTGTTTTGTTTTCCATTTTAGAATTTGCTTATGATTTAGAGTTCAATTAAGATCCACTAGACTAAAATCACAGTAAAATTTCTGTTACTTATACAAACAGGACATTTAGTAAAACAAATACTAATATGTTTCATACACTGTTTAAACTTTTCATACTACCCTGTTTATGGCTTTTCAGTGGTGGTCTTAAAAAATAAATGTTCTTTGACCAGGTGACATTAATTTTTTATGATCTTTCATTTGCCAGTGCTTTGAACTTCTTATGTTCACTGATTAATTAGGATATGCAATAAATTTAAATCATTTTCTCTAACCATATCAGGGTAAGAAGATAACAAAGGTGATAACGATGCCAATGAGAATTCTTAAATCTCCAAGGACAGTTGGAAATCTTCCTACTCTCATCCACTTTGCACACTGTTGCTCAAATATTTTTTTTTTTCCAAAATGGTCCTTATCTTTAAAAATCATCTACTTCTTACCGATGTATATATTCCTACTTCTACATTCCATGCTTTCTGATGTTCAACAATCCTTTATTGTCCAAACTCAATGACCTACCACTCTTAGAAAATCAGTCCATTTTTCTGCATTTTAATCTCAGCGTTTCACTTAATGTTCTTTCCGTTTTGTATAACAGGCTTCTTTCAAAATAAGCTCACATCTTAGAGAAAAACTTTCAGGTGTAACTCATTTCAGTCAAGTCATTTATTTGACTAATTCAGACACTTTCACACTCAATCTCTTTATATCAATGTTTTCTTCATATTTTTCTTCCCTTCAGAACATTTGTTACATATTTTAAAAAATCATTTTAACCTTACTCAATTTTGTTGCACAAGACAGATTAAAAAAAAAATCAATTGAATAAGGAAATAGGGGAAAGAGAAAGGAAAGAAACAACTGATAAATATAAACATTAATATTCTTATGCAATTCACTAATTTCACTAATGTAAAATGTGAAAATATAGAATTAGTGAAACATGCATATTTGTTTTACTAATATAAGTTTTAAGTATCCTGTAGTGCTTTCTCTCTAGGGATAGATAAAGGTAACTTGAGTAAAAGGACAAAAATAATTTTGCCAGTTTTTAAAGTCCTTCTGAAGTGACTTTCCAGTAAGTTTTTTTCTTGTTGTCTTAGAATAAATGTAAACTTTCTTATATGCTGGCAAATGATAACTGGTTGTATATGCCATAATTGTAGTAATTAACAGCAAAGGTTAATGGATTACAAATAAATCTTGCTTTCAAATACTGGTTCTGTGATCCAGGGTAAGTTATTTCTTCTATGAATACCTCTGCTTCCTTACTTCTAAAATTGAGTATTATCTATCTCATGGTCTTACTGTCAGAAGATTATACGTGAAAAATATATGTGAAGTGTTTGCTTTATATTTGACACCCAGAAGATAACCTCTATATATTAGCTAGTACTAGTATTTTTTTTTGAAGGAAGCTGTGTCTATTGGAGTACTTTGGAAACTTATTTCTCTACAAGAGAGGCGGCTTTACTTCCTCCAGGGAAACCATAGGGAGGAGATATAGTTAGAAAGTTGTTTAAATCCATTACTCTCTTTGACTCTTTCAGTCAGGGCTGAAGAATGTGGGGAGAAATTAAACACCAACAAGAAAGTGAGAAGTGGCATTCTTAGGTGGGGGAAAGCCTGAGTTTATACTAATCTGAAGGTGATACTATCTTTGTCCCCTTTTTCTCTCTAACTCCCTAAGTTTCTGAACTCAGACACTTTGTAGACCATAATCTCTGGATTATATTTCCTTTTATGTGGAAAATGTTAGAATAATATTTTGTGTTTAAAAATGTAATTAATTGAGGGGTGCCTGGGTAGCTCAGTGGGTTAAGCCTCTGCTTTTGGCTCAGGTCATGATCTCAGGGTCTTGGAATTGAGCCCTGCATCAAGCTCTCTATTCAGCAGGGAGCCTGCTCCCCCCGCCCCCGCCCCTCTCTCCATGCCTCTCTGCCTACTTGTGATCTCAATCTTTCTCTGTGTAATAAATAAAATCTTTTAAAAAATGTAGTTAATTGAATTTTGCTCAATCTACTGCATGTCCATGGTGGCATAAGTAAACTATTTGTTGATGAGGTAAAAAGTGCTTGGGACAAATAAAATAACTGAAGAGTAATGACAGAAACAGAAGATTCTTGAAATAATTTGAAGAAGTAAAGAAATAAAATATTTTTAGGAAAATATCTATCTAAAGTAGATAGAAATCCACCCAAAATTCATTTAATCACCAGTAAAATATCCATGATAAGTGATTCCAGGAAAGTGTAGAGTACAATTTTAAATTTAATGGCACACATGTGTAAAGTGAAAATAGAGAGTCATAGGATTAAAAACACACATTAGAAAAAACATTATTTGAGAACAATGATTTCATGTTTGGGTACTTCTACTCTGAGCCCAAATAGTATACCAACAATTACTACTTTTATTACAGCTTTAAATAAGTAAGCATCTTGATAAAATACAATAAAAATGTTAAAAGTTTATAATTTTCAATTTATTACACATTTACTAAATTTTATGTTCCATGAAGTTGAGAATTTGTTTTTATAATGCTATATCCTTAGCACTTAACAAAATGTGAATACATAGTTGATAGTCAAATATTTGTTGAATGAATGAATAACTACTTCAATATAGGTTAAAAAATCATTTAATAGCCATGCTGACTCTAAGATAGAATGACATCTAAAATTAAATTAAATTAAATTAATTTAAATTGATTGTGTGCTTTTACTTCCAAGACAACTGATAATACAACCATTTCTGTCATGGTTACTCAATGTGATACATAATGGCATCCATCTATCTATAGAAACTATCGAATTAATTTGGGATCTGCAAGATACAGGCAAATAAGATTTAATCTTCATATACCTATGGGGCTTTGAGAAAAAATATGTTATATATGTGTGTATGTGTATATATATACAGATTGCTGTGTTGCTTATTTATTTTAATTGAAAATCCATTTTGTCCAAAAATAGTATTCTTAAGTTAAATGCCATTTTTTCTTGGGTAATTATTAAAGATATTGTAATGATATGAAAAAGCATTTTTTTTTAGTCTAGGTGCTTGTTAGTTGTGAATAGATGAAATTATAAGATTACATTGAATTCTTTTTCAACATTGACATTTCAGTGTGACTATTATGAGAAAACAAAAATGAAAATTATAGTCTCTTAAAAAAGTCTTGATGAGGTACTATATTGAAAATCTATTTAAAATCACAATGCAAAGAAAGTTTTAAAAGGTCTTTAACATTAATGAATTAGTTTTCATTTACATCCTTTAAATCTAATTTTATAAAAACATATGCTCATTGATTATTTAAAAGCTGGCTTGGGCATAAACATTGTAAATCATTTTTATTAAAATTCTGGTATTGAGCTCTGTGAAGCACTTCACACAACAAAACACGGGTTAATATGCTCTGAATTTTTAATTTCATTTCAGAAATACTTTTCTCTCTAAGAGTTTATCACTTGTGAGTTTTTAAAGATATTCTAGACGTTGTTAATTTCTTGGATATCAACATTCCCACTGAGGAAGGAAAATGTATGATGTCAGTATTGGCACTTTATTGAGCCAAATAACTCTCAGTTAAAATTTTGTTCTAAAACTATCTGTCACCATTTTCAGAATAAAACACAAACAATATGTATACTTTCACACCATATTTACTATATTTTCTAAAGTGTCATAACAATTCATTATTTTTATTGCTATTTTAATACTGTTCATTCTTTCTGTTTCTTAGCAGTCTTACTCTTAAAAAGTTTTGAAAAATACTATTTCTGGAAAGTGCATGAACTATCTATCAATAGGAAAATATATATCCAAGATAAGAATAATTCTAAAAAAAATAATAATTCTGAAGAAAAATAAAAAAATATATTGGCAATTTATTGGTTGTAATTGAGCCCTTTGTCTCATTAACATGCTGAACTATTGCTTTACCTTCCAGTGTTAACTTGATCCTAATGATGAAAAAGCTGGTAGATTATTACTCATAGTGACTTTAATCAGTTTTTTTTTTCCTAATTGTAACTAGGAACTTCATTGAGTTTTATAACTTTTAATATAAAATTCCCCAAATGACTTAAATTCTTACTTGTACTTTGCCACAATTCTTGTCCTTCCAATTCAAGTTTGCCCTCAAATGTCTCTGTGTCTTTTGTGGTATTTTATTTTAAATGCAAACAAAAGCAAGAGGGAAAAAGTATAATTAGAATGTGTGCTGCCCATAGGATAGAGAACTTGAAATAGTTAAATAGTAATGCCCATAAGCCACTGCTATGCTAATACTACCAACAAGAAGTACTGAAAGTGTTAAACGTGAAGTGCCATGGAATTACTTATTATATTTTCATCTTTCTCTCCAAGTAAAAATAATATCTTATAGAAGCCAAAATTAATTTAAAATGTCTTTCCCAAGGCCACAGAGTCTAGAGCAGCACTGTCCAGTAGAAATAGAATTCAAGCATATGCTAAGTTCTCTAGTAGCCACATTTAAAGAAAAAGAAGAAAGGTAAAAGGTAAATTAATTTTAATAATATATTTTATTTAACCTAATTCATTGAACATGCTGTCATTTCAACATGTAATCAATACAACAATTATAGACAAGATATTTTACATTTTTATACTAAGTTTTAGAAATAAAGTTGTCTTTTATCCTTAGAACACATCCTAATTTGAAACAGCTACATATCAAGTGCTTGATAACCACATTTGGCAAATGGTTGCATTAAGTCAAGAATTGTGAAGGGCCTGAAATGGTACACTACTTGCAAGCTAAATAGCTAACAACTGTGTGTGTGTGTGTGTTTGTGTGTATGTGTATTTAGTGGCAAGTAAAATACCCAGAGCAGCAGATCCTCAGGAAGAGTATAGTACAATTTTAAATTGAATTGTGAGATTAGTCCATGTAAGTTTATAAAATATGCATATATTTTATATTATATGCATTTATAAAATATGCATGTAAACTTATATGGACATATCTCACATATATGAGGCAGGGGAGGGAGAGAGAAAGAATGCTCTGACAGAAAACACAGCTTTATGGATCAGACTAAAACACAGCTATCACTGGGCACCTGGATGGCTCAGTCAGTTAAGGGCCTGACTCTTGGTTTCTGCTGAGGTCATGATCTCAGGGTCATGAGATTGAGCCCTGTGTCGGGCTTGGCAGTCAGCAAAGAGTCTGCTGGAGATTCTCTTGCTCTCCCATTCCTTCCCCTCTCTTCCCCTGGCCTTCTCTTGCTTGCTCTTTCTCTCATTCTCTCTCTCTCTGTAATAAATAAATAAATGAAATCTTAAAAAAAATAAAACAGTTATTATTTACAGTTTGTGTAAGCTCCCAATTTTCTACAGGATTATATGAATGAAGACATCACCTCCATGTATAGGGAGATTGATTTTCAAGAAAGTAAGCTCAGAATTGTGACAACTGAAATTCATATAAGATGATTATCATATTTGCAAGCTGTTTCCTCTGAGTGGGGTGATAAAAATGAAAAAGACAAGATACAGAGACTTTTACTTTGGAATTAAATATATATCATATTACAAATGATGTATATTTAACAATATAAATATAAATATAGATAGATAGATATCTCCAGGGAGTGAAAAGGAAAATCTACAGTTTTACTACCATGGAATTTCAAATAGCTGTAGGGATAGAAGTCTCTGTATAACTCTAGAGTGATGCACTATCCCTAATTTCAGTATATAATTGCCACTCAATTAGGGTGCCAATGCCTTTTGCTCAGAAAGCCCAAACTATGCAGAAACTTTAACATACTCATGGAGAAATGTCTCTCAGTACTATTATATTGGACAGGACATGTCTAAAATACAGTTGATAAAAATAATATTGTTATGGACTGAATGTTTAAAATTCATATGTTGAGATCTTAACTGTCAGTGTGATAGTATTTGGAGATGGGTCTTCGAAAGTGATTGGGACATGGAGTTGGAGCACTCATGAATGGGATTAGTGACCTGTTAAAGAGAACCCAGAACATTCTCTCACTCTTTTTACTATATGAAGACATAAGGGCTCTCACCCTGATCTCAGACTCCTAGCCTCCAGATCTTTGAAAAATAAATTTCTGTTGTCTATAAGGCAACCAGTCTATGGTATTTTGTTACAGCAGCTAAAAAGACTAAGATGGACATAATCATGATACTGTGTAAAGTCAGATACATATAATATATACAAAAGTTATTTTCAGACAGTAGAAAAGGAAAACTACATAAAGAATCTTCTTAAAGTTCAGTTTGGACATTTGAAGATACGAAGACCAAGAGCTATCTGAAAATAAGAGTAATAGATTTGATACAAGAATGCAATATCCTGACACCGAATTTCTGGCTACAGGAACATATTGAAGCACTGGAAGAAAAATCTTGGATAAAAAGAACATGCTCTGGGCGCCTGGGTGGCTCAGTCGGTTAAGCCTCTGCCTTCGGCCCAGGTCATGATCTCAGGGTCCTGGGATTGAGCCCCGCATCGGGCTCTCTGCTCAGTGGGGAGTCTGCTTCCCTGTCTCTCTCTGCCTGCCTCTCTGCCTACCTGTGACCTCTCTCTCTCTCAAATAAATAAATAAAATCTTTAAAAAAATTAAATAAAAAATTAAAAATAAAAATTTTAAAAAAAGAACAGGCCCAAACAACAAATAGTATTTTATTTTCTGCATTGCAATGGTATGAGTTACTAGTTACTCAAGAGAAAGAAGAATTGGACATAGAAACACCATTATATAATATAGTTGGATATGTAATCTTACATTTGTATGCAACACATCAAATAATTTTTCCATATTTTTCTCTCACACTTGCCTATTTTTCTTTAAATCCAGTTCTCATTTTGGGGTTATATAGCCGTGAAAGGCAGACTAATATATTCTTGTGCCTTCAATTAGATAGACCTTAAGTATTTGCACATTTGTTTCTTTTCTTTTTTTTTTCTTTCTTTTTTTTTTTTTTTTTTTTGAGGATGCTGAGTACACGATGGAGTGAAAAAGAGAAGAATAACTATCATTGGAGATAATCAGCCTCTCAGATATTGCTATGAATTCAGCAAATAAAAAGTCCTATATCCATTATGATTAAAAGTAGTTTGATATAAATTTAAAATTTTTAGATATCTACCACATATAATTACTGAAAAATCCCTTATTAACACAAACACACAAACACATATTATGTATACTCTCTCAGATATGACTTCTGATAACATACTCTTCTCCATCTCATATCAATATATAGCATTTCTGTGATTTTTTAAATAACTTTAAATGATACCTTAATCCTGTGTAGCCTTTTAAAGTTAATGTAAATATTTCCACATAAACAAATACAGAGTTATGATGTTATGATTTTTATTTAAAATACTTTTAGGATTTAGGGGATAAGATACACTATAAAAATTTTAAAGTTAATCATTACAATTTGGAGATCAGGAAGCTTGTATAGCTTAAATTATTATTAGCAATTCTGGCTAAATAAAAAGTTTCAGTGTTTGTTTATAGCAGATTAGAAGTAGGTGATAAACCTCACATGAAAGGTGTGATCACTGGGATCACCAAAGAGTTGATGATCACTAGAACAACGAATCTTGACTCTAGGAGAATATGATAACAAAGGCAATAGCAGCAACTCTTGAAAATGAGAGTCAGAAATAGCAGCACCACAGAAACTATGCATGCAAAATTCATATAGGAAAATTACAGCCTGGAGATGTATATTCAAGGATATCCGTCCTTAGAAATGGAAATACTGTTGGGAGAGTTTATGTTGATGAAGGATAATTGAAAGAAAGGCAGGCAGGGACAAGGTGTCCCACCCTAAGACGAAATCACCCTTAAAAGGATTTTACACTACCCTGGAAGGAGCCCTCCACCTTTTTCCACATGATAGATACATGACAAAAACCTGACAGAGTGACAGGAGCACTGAGGGTTTATCAGATTAAAACAGCCCAACAAGCCCATTAAAACCTCTAGATTTAAAAGCTCTGGTGGCAGCCATCTCAGGTCCTCTCCCTCTTTGGGAGCTTTGTATTCCATCATTCAATAAACTATTGCTCAGTAAATCTTGCTTTGCTGCCCATTACTCTGTCTGATCCACATCTTCATTCGTTAGAGCAACATGACCAAGAACCAGAGGCATCAAAGGAAAATAAATCCTGTTAACAGTGTGAATATACAGACAGACATATTTGCATGTAGTTCTGATACTTCAGTTAAATATTGAATATTGTTGGGCTAAAAATGGGTACTGATCATCAAAGAAGGAAAAATAATAGGAAGATAAAAATGAAGCAAAATCCTAAAAATTCGTACAAAATGAAGAAGTGAAGCATGGGGAGATATGTATGACTCCAGCAGAGAAAACTGCAAAGTGTTACTGATGGAAAGAAGGAGGACATGAATAAGAATCAGAAGAATTAATCAACATGTCTATTCTCTCCCAAATTTAGCTACAGATTTAATGTAATTTATTCAAAATTTCACTGTTTTTCTTTTTTTGTAAACATTTTATGCTCCTTCTTTTTTTTTCTATTCTTTTTTAAAATTTTTTATTGTGTTATGTTAGTCACCATAAAACACATCATTGGTTTTTGATGCAGTGTTCCAAGATTCATTGTTGATGTACACTGCCCAGTGCTCCATGCAATACGTGCCCTCCATAATACCCACCACCAGGCTCACCCATTCCACCCAAACCCCTCCCCTCTAAAACCCTGTTTGTTTCTCAGAGTCCACAGTCTCTCATGGTTCGTCTTCCCCTCTGATTTCCCCCAATTCACTTTTCCTTTCCTTCTCCTAATGTCCTCTATGTTATTCCTTATGTTCCTTCTAAAACATATATAAAATCACAAAGCACCTTAAAGAGGATGCTTTCTGTTTTTGTAAATGAACAAAATTGGGAGATGCACCCTACCTGATTTCACGTTTTACAAAAAGCTATAATAAATAAGACACTGTGGTACTGACATAAGTATAAAAAAATAAATATATAGAAGAGAATGGAGAGTCCAAAAAGTGCCTTAAAACAAGTGGCATACAGATATAGGTATAGAGGTAGATATACAGTCCTTTTTTTAACCAATATGCCAGATCATATAATTAGAAAAGAAGAGTCTTTTCAAAAATTATACTAGATAGGTTTACATAAAAAATATTGGCTCCTGCCTCACACTAAATTACTTGCCATCATGACCATAAATAAAAATGTAAATCCAAATTTTGTACAAGAAATATAGGAGATTATTGTTGTTATCATGATAAGACAAAGAGCTCTTAGCACACAAAATGCACTAGTAATGCAAAATTTTGAATTAGATTAATCAAAATAAAGTATATCCATTTTACAAAATGACCCCAGTATAAAAAGGAGGAGACAAGTCATCAATAAAAACAATTCACAAAATACATATTTGACAGAAGAAATATCCAAAATGTAAAAAAAAAAAAAAAATCATAGAAATCAACAAAAAGTATCAACTATTCATTGGATTTCTACTGAATGTGGCCAGATGCAAATGAAATACTCTGTCTTCTATGATTTCTTCAGGTGAAGAAATTCAGTTGATAATTTACCAAATAGATGTTGGACATCTAAAGAATTATAATAATAGTTATAACAATAAGCAAACGTATATTTAGGACATATATTTGACATACAAAATTGCAAGCATATTAATTGTGTTATTTCATTTAATTTTAAAAGTAACCATGATGTTGGTTATAACATCCTACTCATTTTATAAATGATGAAACAGACACAGTACCTTTCTTCAAATCAGATCTATTATGTATGAGGAAATCAATTTGAAAAGGAGTAAGCTATGTTATCCTGTGATTCCTAATTATTTAGAGATTTTTAAATAAAGATCAATTTAGTTTTGTTTATTCAAAAATTATCTGAACATCTACTCTTTTTCAGACACTAGGATAGCGAATTCAGTAGTGGCAAAATAGGAATGGGAGGTGAATGATAAATAATATGTGATTTCTACTTATAGGTCTTTTTTTTTTTTTAAGATCAGTTATTTATTTGACAGAGAGAGAGAAAGCAAGAGAGAGAGAGAACATGAGCAGGGGGAGGAGCAGAGGGAGAGGGAGAATCAGACTCCCACTGAGTGTGGAGCTGGCTGGGTTCATGACCTGAGCTGAAGGTAGATGCTTAATCCACTGAGGCAACCAGGCATCCTTCTACTTTAAGTTTTTATTCACTACTGTTTTTAAACAATTATAGTCTATACTTAGAACTCCTTCAGAGTACATTACCATGAAGTTTCCTTATTAATGATAAAGATATTATGATTTGTAAATGATAGCACCCTAGGTCCACAAAGCACTATCTGAGTTTTTTATAAATAACTGCTTCAAGTGGCAGCTGCTGAGCAGAAATTTGGTTCTACTGAGCTTTATTGTGTTTAATTAGGAAAGATTATGGAGGATGTTTTATATTCCTTTTTGGCCTTAGGGTACGATGAGCATTAGCTGACATAACAGATATTGCAAAGGATTTTCACATTGTGATACATTTTGCAAAGCTTTGCATGAAGAATCATATTAATAAAAATAAAAGCTATTGAGTATATAATTCCCCATGTACCACTTCAAAAATTTATACCAATGGGTTCATTTTTTATTTGGCAGATTACTGGGTTGGTCACATATTTAGTTTTTAGCAGGCATGCTTTGGAAATAATAAATAATAAGCTTTCCCCAAATAGAATAGCAACAAGGGGAGCTAGACAATGTGGTTTTCTAAATTTAAATTTTTCTTATAACTTAGAAGTGAAGAAAAGAAAAATTTGTTTCCAAAAGGAAACATATTAAGGGAAAAGCATTTTTTCAATAGATTCCCAATGTGAACTAAGACAAAAATATACATATGCTCTATTCAAAAATCATATTGTTCAATACATGATTGTTAAATACATTGGAAATTTATAATATTGATAAACAACACTGGACATACTAATAAAATGAATACATGCCATTCAGATATGCTATTGCATTTTATATGATATGCTTTTTAAAGCAATACTAATAATAATACTTATAGTAAATTTCAGAAAATATTTTTCCAGTTGTCCAGATTCTGTCAAATTCAGCCAATCAAGAATCAATTAAGTAAGTGAACATAAGTGAAGTAGTATGTGACTGATAAATAGATATCACAGTGGCAAAACTTTTCATATTTTATGTAAGTGGGGCTCAGCATAGGCTCTTAGCTTTCTGTGTACATAGAATGAAAAGCACATGAAAAACACACTAAGAATAAAGAATATAAATATCAACAAGTGGGAAACTAGCCTCAAAAAATGTTAAAAATAAAGAAAAATAGATAAACTTGAAGTGGTATTAAAGAAATTCTAAGTAGAAAAAACTTATGTTTAACGTGGGTGGGAGCCCTAAATTCTACTCTATACAGTTGTATGCATGCATGCTTACAAATGCCAGTGAAAATGTGATTCTGAGATGTGTTGAAGGAAAAATGGATGATATTTACATTTCTTAACTGCTAATATGAGATGGAATTCAATATATGTATTTCCTACATAATTTTAAGTTCATGTATGTCTAAGACAGAATTGCATGGAGACAGGAATTTCTGGTCAGGATTTATATTTAGATATGGAAAAGTTTGACTCCATAACAAATAGATAGCAACTCTCATTTAATATGTATAATATCCATTCAAGAATCACTCTTTAAGTATATCATTTAATGTTTAATGGATTTGCTAAGTTTATCTAATCATATAATCTGCACTACCCAATACAGAAGAGCTGCATCATGATAAAACATCCCCTCATGCCTTTTGCAGTAACCTCCCTAAGCCCTAACCCAAAACAACGGATCTGTGTTCAACCACGCTATTGTTGCCTTTTCTAAAATTTCCTCTAAGTGCAATCATACAGTATATAATTTTCTGTGTTCAACTTCTGTCACGGGCCGGTGCGACAACACGAGCAGGGTAGAGAGTGTAAGAGAATGGAGAAAGAATAAGACTTGTAAAGAAATGAGGACAGGAAGGACACAGTGGATGATGTCCAAGCAGTGCCAATTTTATTCAAGGCTGTGAGGCATTATATAGCTAACAGAAACGATTATAAGGAAGGATCTATTTTCTGTTGATTGCTCATACACATGTAACATTCACATGAAACCCCTCAACCTTTTACAAAGCCCATTTCCCAAGCGCTGGTGGTGGATCTTCTGACGCAAGTAACTTTTGTCTACTTAGCTAATCTTTAACTAGCAATTCATGAGCTTATAATGGTGCAATTTATAATCCGTGCAAGTACAGGGTAATCTTGTAACAGTTAAATGTACAACCCAGTTTTGCCTCTTAATACATGCAGGCAGTCACATCAGCGAGTCTTAGGGTCCATAGCTCAGGCTCTTTCTCAAGCTCAACTCAACTGATATTCAGGAGGCACGAGTCAGGGCCTGGTTTGAGCCCTCGCCTCTAGCTGGGTCCGTGGCTGCCTACAAACTTCATTCTTTCTTCAATGTTGTTTCATGTGTTAATGTTCCTTTTTTTACCCCCAAATCACTTAGTAGTACTCCATAGTAGTGATAGCCCACAATTTAGTTACCAATTGGTGGATATCTGGGTTGTTTCTAGTTTTTGGCTAATATTATTACTAAGAATATTTGTGTACAAACTTAATGACGTACATTGTTTTTATTTCTCTGGCAATTCAAAGAAATGGAAGGTAGATGCCTTACAGTAGATAAACACTTAACTTTATCAATTACTGTGATAACTGTATTCTAAAAGTTGCTAAATGTGATTCCAGTCAGAAAAATAAAACAGCTCCATATCTTGTTCATAATTGTGTGTGTCAATTGTTTTTTAATTTAGCTATTCAGTGAGTATGTAGAATTACTTTATTATGGCTTTAATTTACATTTCCATGGTGAGTAGTGATATTGACCTCTTTTCATGTGCTTATTAGTTATTTGTATATCTGCTTTTATAAACTTACTATTTATTTTATCAGTTTTTTTTTAATATGGGGTTTGTTTTCTTAATGTGTATAAATGTTTATAATATATTCTGGATGCAATTATCTTGCAAATTTAACTTTGTAAATATGAGTTCTCTGTCACTTGCATAGTCTCTTTTTTTTGGATTTTGAGTAGAAAATATATTTTTTTTAATTTTTATTTTTTATAAACATATAATATATTTTTATCCCCAGGGATAAATTCACAGGTCTGTGAATCGCCAGGTTTACACACTTCACAGCACTCAATATAGCACATACCCTCTCCAATGTCCATAACCTCACCCCCCTTCTCCCAACCCCACTCCCCCCAACAACCCTCAGTTTGTTTTGTGAGATTAAGAGTAGAAAATTTTTACTGTTGATTACATTAATTTCATATTTTTAAAATTTTGGTGTCTATACCTGAAAAATGTTTTCCAGATCCAATGTCACAAAGATTTCTGCTTCCTTTTAGAACCTTAGTAAACTTAGGTATATGATATTTTCTGTGATTTTTCTGTGGAAGATTCATTGGCCTTATAAATGTAGGTTTAGTCCTAAACTAGGTACTTTGTTCCATTTATATCTGTTTACCTTTGTACTAGATAAACCATGCTGCCTTTATTAGTGTAACTTTATAGTAAGTCTTGAAGATAAGTAGTATAAGTCAATCTTATTCATTTTTGAAACTGTTTTGACTATTCTAGATTCTTTACATTGAACATACATTTAAAGAGAAGCTTGCTGACTTTTTCAAAAACACTGGCTAAGATTTAGTTGAGTCTATAGACCATTTTGTGGAGAACTGCCCTCTTAATAATACTGAGTCTTCCAATCCTTTAAATCCATTGATATGCTGTGGCTCTTTAGATCTTGGGTTTCTCATAGAAATGCTTTATAGTTTTTAGTTGAGTTTTTGAATTAAAAAAAAAAACTACTTATTTTGATTCTACTCTATATTTTATTTCAGTGCCTAATTGCTTACTAATAGCATGTAGAAATATAAATTAGTTTTATGTATTAAATATATATTTCAATCTTATGACTTTGTTAAATTTACTTAGTTCTGGTAGCTTTTTTGTATATTATTTAGAGTTTTCTGCATAAATGGTCATATGACCAGCAAATAAACTTATTTTTTTTTTTTTAAGATTTATTTTTAATTTGAGAGAGAGAGAAAAAGAAAGACACCATGCATGTGGTGGGGAGGGGAGAGGAAGAGGAAGAGCGAAAATCCCAAGCGGACTCCCTTCTGAGTGCAGAACATGACACAAGGCTCTATTGCACAACTTCAAGATCATGATCTGAGCCATTTATATAAAATCATAGTCTTGATTTTATATAAAATATATGTAAAATGATTTTATATAAAATCAAGAGTTGGATGCTTAACCAACTAAGCCAACCAGGTGCCTCAATAAAAAGTTTTATATCATCCTTTTCACTTATATGTCTTATTTATTTATTTATTGAATGCTTTATTCAACTGCTAGTACTTTAAGTGCAATTTTAGTTATAGTAAAAACAGATATCTTGGCTCCTCTTTATCTTGAGGAAATGATAATATTTCACTGGAATATTTTGTTATATATAGCTTTTCCATTTTTTTACTAATTATTATATAATTGTTTATATTTACATATTTATAATACTTATTTATTTTTATAATATAATGTAAATTTATGTTTATAACATATTTGAATAATGTATATTTTATAGTTATATATAATATATATCTTGAATAACTATAATAGTTTATAAATTATACTTACATATAATTATTATAATAATAATTTGAAGTTCTATTATTAACTATTGACATTATCTTATTAACATACACATTTATAATTATTATGTCTTTCTGATGACCTTTGTATTAAAATGTATTATAATAAAGGTTTCTCTTTATGTTGGGAAATACTTTTTTAAAAATATTTTATTTATGGGGCTGCCTGGGTGGCTCAGTGGGTTAAGCCTCTGCCTTCAGCTCAGGTCATGATCTCAGGGTCCTGGGATCGAGTCCCACATCAGGCTCTCTGCTAGGCAGGGAGCCTGCTTCCTCCTCTCTCTCTCTACTTGTGATCTCTCTCTCTGTCAAATAAATAAATAAAAAACATATTTTATTTATTTGAGAGAGAGAGCAAGAGAGAGAGAACAAGTATGGTGAGGGGCATAGGAAGAGGGAAAAGCAGACTCCCCACTGAGCAGGGAGCTCTGTGTGGGGCTTGATTTGGGGATCCTGGGATCATGACATGAGCTGAAGACAGGCAGTAAACAGACTGAGCCACCCAGGGATCCTTGGGAAACTTTTTTTCTTTAGACATAGTTTCATGGATTAATAAAGTTACTCCAGCCTTCTTACATTTAAAACTTAAATATTTTTCCATCAGTTTTTTTCCTCTCTGTGACTTACATTTGAAATAAGTCTTGCAGATAAGAAAGAGTTAAAGTTTATTATTTTTATTGACTTATTGATATTTATTGATTCTGATAATCTCTGTATTTTAATCAGATTGCTTAATCCGATAATGTTTAGTGCAATTATGGCCACACTTGAGTTTGAATATCATTTTTTGTTTGTTTGTTTTCTACTTGTCTTATTTTTTTTATTTGTTGTTGCTTCTTAATGTTTCTTCCTCTTCCTTTCATCTTAATTATTGAAATACTTTTAGAATTCTATTTTAATTCTTCCTATTGTCTTTTTGCTGTATGTCTTTAAAATGATAGTGAACGCTGTCATGATTACAGTATCCCTCCTTAACTTCACATACAAGTTTGTTATTAATATTGTACCACTTTATATAAAATAATTTGCAGACTAATAAGTTACCTCCCACCAAACTATAATTGTTATATAGATTGAATCTAAACTTGTAAATACTAAATAAGTAAATAATACTAAAACTTTCGTTTTAAAGATTATTTTGTTTTTAAAGAATTTAAGAAGATAAAAGCAGAGACAATAAATGGTCTTTTGCATTTACTTCAATATTTATTATTTCTGATGCACTTTATTGTTTTCTGAGGGTCAGCATTTCCAGCTAGTATGGTTTCTCTCCAGCCTGAAAATTTCATGTAGTGGTATATAGAGAGTAAAGCTACTGGGGACAAATTCATTTAGGTTTAATTTATTTGAAACTGTCTTTATCTCTCCTTTATTTTGAAGGATGTTTATACAAGAATTCTGGGAAAATATTTTTTTTGTTATTACTTAAAAGTATTGGTGGGGTGCCTGGGTGGCTCAGTGAGTTAAGCCTCTGTCTTCAGCTCAGGTTGTGATCTCGGGGTCCTGGGATCGAGCCCCGCATCGGGCTCTCTGCTGAGTGGGGAGTCTGCTTCCCCCTCTCTCTCTCTGCCTGCCTCTCTGCCTACTTGTGATCTCTCTCTTTCTGTCAAATAAATAAATAAAATCTATAAAAAAAACGTATTGGTACACTCATGTCTTCAGTCTATGATTTCTGATAAGAATTGAACATTTATCAAAATAAACACACACACAACATAAGTGACATACTCATGCTCATGTGTGTGTCATTTATGTCATTTTTCTATAGCTGTTTTTATGACTTGTTCTTTAGCTTACACCAGGTTTGCTATGATACCCCTTTGTGTGGGTGTCTTTCTATTCTTTTTTTGTTGTTGTTGAGTATCTTGTATCTTTTTGCTTTAATCACATTTGGAAAACTTTCAACCACTGTTTTTATTCTTTCTAAATTCCCCTAGGATTCTCATTACATGTATATTTGACTATTTGTTATCATTTAACATGTACCTTGAGGCTTTATTTTTTCATTTTTTTTCTATGTATTCTTCACATTGAATAATTTTTGTTCTATCTTCTATTTACTCATTTTTCAGAAATCTTTATCCAGATATTAAGTCCATTTACTGAGTTTTTAAATTTGAGATAATTATTTTCTTTTTCTAGAATTCCCATTGAATTACTTTTTCTGTCATTTCTAATTTGTTTTCTTTGTAATTATTTTGCTTGAACTCCCATAGATTTTCTTGAATTAATTGAGGGTATTTATTTATTTATTATATTTATTTATATTGCTTTGCTTCATTGATTTATGATTGTTATAACAACCACTTTAAGATTTGTGTCTAGTAGTTTCAATATGTGTTTTCTTTGGGTTTTCAGACATGGTTGATTATCTTTTCTCTTAGTTTTTATATATCAGGTATTTTGAACTATAGTCTAAACCTTGTGGTATAACTTGTGGATATTGTGGATCTGTTAGTATTGTCTGATAAGTGCTGTTACTTTTGTTCAGTTGAACAATAATCTTTCTTGGACTTAAAGTGCAAATTCTTGTTATTGCATCATGGTGCCTGTATTAATCCATAATTTTTTCTTTCCAAGAGAATCTGTAATTCTATTTCACATACATTGTGGTTGAAAGGTCATTACTTAGGTATTCATGCTTAGCCCTTTTCATTCTGGGATTTCCATCTGCTACAGATTTATTCACATTTTTGATTCTCACAGTAAGGAGATTGAAGATTTTTTGCTTTTTTTGTTTTGCTGGTATCCTTGTGCCTCTGCTGTGAGTGTAATTTTCCTGCCCTCAACTTTAAGCTAAAAGCTGCATAATGCAGAAAGTTATACTGTGTATTTCTTCCTTAGCTCCTCCACATACATACTTCCCACCAGAGCCATATTTTGTTATTTATCTAATTTATTTGGATAGAGAGTTGTTTGATGTGGGAAAGTCTTCTGATAGGTTTTTATTATGATTAGAAAAGAAAAGAAAACTTCATTAAAAATATAATTTCTAATCAATGAAAGTAAAAATTAAATTAAAAAATATTTTAAAATAATCAGTTCTACATTTTTATTTTTTAAAGAGCCAGTTTTTGATGAAAAATCTTCCTTTCCATATATTTTCTTGTACTGAATGGCCGTAGTTATTTTCATGTAATTTGGTTATCTTCAATTATCAGATCATCTTTGGTCTGTTTCTATTGGCTTTGGGTTATTTGCCCAATATTTGTCCACTGCATAATCTCTATATCTAGCTTTCAAACCTGATATATTGTTTTCCTTGCTTTCCCTACTCCTTTTTTGTTTTGTTTTGTTTTGTTTTATTTATTTATTTATTTGTCAGAGAGATAGAGAGTGCACAAGCAGGCAGAGAGGCAGGCAGAGGCAGAGAGAGAAGCAGGCTCCCTGTTGAACAAGGAGCCCAATGTGGGACTCCATCCCAGGACCCTGAGATCATGACCTGAGCCGAAGGCAGAGGCTTAACCCACTGAGCCACCCAGGCGCCCCTTTCTTTGCTTTTTAATTTTTGAGGATTCTATTGATACATTCTCTACCTCAGAAAATTTTTAACCGACTGAGACACCCAAAAGTCCCATCCTTCCCTACTTCTAATTCAACTGCTAAGCCTGTGCCACTCATTTATATTTAGTCACTATTATACCTCATTTTAAAAATAAATTTCTTATATTAGTAAATTATTACTTTTTGCAATAGTAAACAGCCTCATAGTCTCAGTGACTTACATAACTGAGGTTTGTTTCTCACTAATGGCACTTTCTGATATGTACAGTGTAGCTTTCACAGAGAGTTCTTCTTTAGGTGATTAATAACTAAAAGATTTACATTTTTAACATGTTGTGATGCACCATCCTCTAAAGCTGTATTGTCTACTACAGTAGCTTCTAGCATCCTACAACTGTTAATTAAAATTTAAAAAATTTAAAATTTAGTTTTCTATTTCTACAGTTTCATTGTTAGTGTATAAGAAAGCAACTGATTTTGGTGCATTGAGTTTGTATCCTGCCATAGTGCTGAATTGCTGTTTGAGTTCTAGTAATTTGGGGGTGGAGTCTTCGGGTTTTCCACATAAAGTGTCATGTCATCTTCAAAGAGAGAGAGTTTGATTCCTTCTTTGCCAATTTGAATACCTTTTATTTCTTTTTTGTTGTCTGATTGCTGTTGATAGGACTTTTAGTACTATGCTGAACAATAGTGGTGAGAGTAGGCATTCTTGCTGAGTTCCTGATCTCAGTGGGAAGGCCCTCAGCTTTTCCCCATTGACAGTGATACCTGCTGTGGGTTTTTCATAGATGGATTTTATGAAGTTGAGGAATGTTCCCTCTATCCCTATACTTTGAAGGGTTTTAATCAGGAAAGGATGCTATATTTTTTCAAATTTTTTTCTACATCAAGTGAGAGAAACATCTGGTTCTTCTCTCTTCTTTTATTAATTTGTTCTATCACATTGATTGATTTGGAATAAAAGATGTAAAGGATCTATACCAGAAGAACTACAGAATACTCATGAAAGAAATTGAAGGAGACAACAAAGGATGGAAAAATATTCCATGTTCATGGATCAGAAGAATAAACATTCTTAAAATGTCTATGCTGCCAGAGCAATCTATACTTTCAACACCATCTCTATCAAAATACCAGTAGTGTTTTTCAAAGTGCTGGAACAAACAATCCTAAAATTTGTATGAAACCAGAAAAGACCCCAAATCACCAAGGAAATGTTGAAAAAGAAAAACAAAGCTGGTGGCATCACATTGCCTGATTTCAGGCTTTATTACAAAGCTATGGTAATCAAGACAGCATGGTACTGGTACAAAAACAGACACATAGACCAGTGGAACAGAGGAGAGAACCCAGATATGGTCCTTCAACTCTATGGTCAAATAATCTTCAACAAACCAGGAAAAAATATCCAGTGGAGAAAAGATAGTCTCTTCAATAAATAGTGTTGGAAAAATTGGACATCTATATACAGAAGACTGAAACTCGACCATTCTCTAACACCATAATCAAAGATAAACTCAAAATGGATGACAGACCTCAATGTGAGACAACAATCCTTCAAAATCCTAAGGTAGAACATAGGTAGTAACCTCTTTGACATTAGCCACAGCAAATTCTTTGAAGATATGTCTCCAAAGCCAAAGGAAACAAAAGCAAAAATGAACTTTTGAGATTTCATCAAGATAAAAAGCTTCTGCACAGCAAAGGAAACAGTCAACAAAACAAAGGCAACCCACGAAATGGGAGAAGATATTCACAAATGACACTACAGACAAGGGGCTGCTACCCAAGATATATAAAGAACTCCTCAAACTCAACACACACAAAACAGATAATCACATAAAAAAATTGACAGAAGACATGAACAGACACTTCTTCAAAGAAGACATTCAGATGGCTAACAGACACATGAAAAAATGTTCATCATTGTTAGCAATCAGGAAGATTCAAATTAAAACCACATTGAGATACCACCTTACAACAGTTCAAATGGCCAAAATTAACCAGACAGAAAACAGCATGTGTTGGAGAGGATGGGAGAAAGGGGAACCCTCTTACACTGTTGGTGGGAATGCAAGTTGGTGCCGTCACTTTGGGAAACAGTGTGCAGATTCCTCAAAAAAAGTAAAAATAGAGTTACTCTATGACCCAGAAATTACACTAGTAGGTATTTGCCCCCCAAATACAGATGTAGTGAAAAGAAGGGCCATAGGTACTCCAATGTTCATGTCCACAAAAGCCAAACTGTGGAAAGAGCCAAGATGCCCTTCAACAGACAAATGAATAAAGAAAATGTGGTCATATATACAATGGAATATTACTCAGCCATAAGAAAGGATGAGTACCCAACTTTTGCATCAACATGGATGGGACTGCAGGAGATTATGCTGAATGAAATAAGTCAATCAGATAAAGTTAATTATCATATGGTTTCACTTACTTGTGGACCATAAGGAGTAACATGGAGGACATTAGAAGGAAGGGAAAAGTGAAAGGGGGGAAATTGGAGGGGGAGACAAACTGTGGACTCTGTGGACTCTAAGGAGCTGTGGACTCTGAGAAACAAACTGAACTCCAAAAAACAAACAGGGTTTTTGAGGGGAAGTGGGTGGATTGGTGAGCCTGGTGGTGGGTATTAAGGGAGGCACATATTGCATGGAGCACTGGGTATTATACATAAATAATGAATCTTGGAACACTGCATCAAAAGTTAATGAGGCACAGTATAGTGACTAACATAACATAAAAAAAAAAAAAAAGTTTTCTGTCCTCAGTGTTTTTACCTGCATTTCAAGTGCCACACCATGTGTGGCTTGTGGTGAATGTATTGAACAGTGCAGCTACAGAATTCTTCTTTCATTGCAATAAATTCTCTGATTAAGAGCTTCTTTAAAATCTTTTAAAATTTCTCACTGGATTCCTTCCCTCTTGCCAGCCAGCAAGTAAAGGGAGTCATTAATATCTAGTAGGATTTTGTATGGCCCGATCTAGAGGTGAAGTTCTTTGTTTTATTTCACATTCCATTGAGTGGGTATCAGTCCAATAGACCTTCTCATCTGCACAGGAAACTGAGAAATCTACTTTTTCTACTTATTTCCTATTTATTTAGAGAAAGCAAAACTGGTGAACAGCTAGTCTCTTCCCCATACTTACACATTCTTCTTCTTCTTCTCTTTCTTTCTTTCTTTTTTTTTTTTTGTAAAGATAGAAAAACAAAAATTAGAACATTTAGGAAGTTATGTATATCATAGTCCAGGAGAGGGAGAAGGAAAAGGAAAGTTTTAAGTTTCTGGTTTGCACACATGGTTATATAAACGTGAAATGTACTAAGATGAAGAACATAGTTTTATGAGCATGTGTGCAGATCTAAAGTATCATTTGGGCATACATTGGATACATATGCAAGGTGATATTTAATAAGCAACTCAATATGTAGATATAAAGCTCAGAAGATAAATACAACTTGAAGACACACATTTGAGAGTTATTAAAAGTTAGTAGGTATGAATTCATCTGGAATTTATGGGACTACTAAGAGCTAAATTATAGATAGGGTAAGATAGAATGCTCAGAATGGAACCTTAAGGAGCAATAGTAGTTAAGGGTTAAGTTTAGGATGAAGAAAAGTGCAAGGCAAATTGAGGTGTCTGAGAGCAAAGAAAAAAACCCAGAAGTGTATAGTACCCTAGAAGGAAAAACAGGGTGTTTTGGGAATCTTCACTGTACAAATAATGCTGAGCTCTAAAGAGCAGTGATTTAAAAGTATCTCCTATTTCTGGGAAAAAAATTAAATGATATGAAAATAATAACATCCAAATAAAAATTGTCAGAGCACCAATGGATGCCTTTATTTTCTTCTATCAATAACTATAAATCAGTTGCCCTAATATTACAGTTTGTCTTTTTAAGACTGGATGGATTTTACTAGTGAATGTCTTTTGGCTTACTTTAGGTCATTTCAAATCTCATAACCCAATTGTAGTTGTAGGAAATATTTGATATACATAATGGAAATTATATATCATTTCACATTTATGGTTTTTTGGAAAAAGAAAAATTATCCTGTTGAAAGAACTTGCCATGATGTAAAACAAATAAGGTATCAAGAATAATATAGGTTCTTGTCCTTTTTTAAACATAATACAAAGTGATAAATTAGTATCAAGGACCATTTCAATAAAACTTCACTTACAGAGTAGATGGGAAAAATCAAATCAGTTATTACAAAGCAGAAAACATTTCCCAGTGGCAGTTTATTCTGAAGACTGTGAAAGGAGAAAGTTTATTTGAGGCCATATGCTCTCCTTATTCTCACTGCTTCATAAACTGAAAAAATTAAAAACACTCATTTTAGAACTATGCAGTACAAAACACTGTTTTGAAGGGTCTACAGATGAATGCCAAGAGGTTATCCTACAGTGAAAATAACTGGATGCCCCAGAGGTTGGCTTTTTTTTCCCTTATTTTGAGCTTCTGTTTACTTATATCTAGCTTTTCTATCTCCTAAAATCCTCTTATAAAGTAAAAGTATCAGCATGGTGACTTTAAGAAAAAAAATAAGGTTGAGAAAGAAAGCTGTGCAAACTGAATAGAAAACTCATTGTGATTAAAATGTGTGTGTGTGTTTTTTCTTTTAGTCTTCATTTGAACTGAATTATTGGAAGAATAGTAATTTTTTTAAAGAAAGAAAATAAGTTACTAGGGACATATAATAATACTACATATTATAGAACACATATAACAACTTGCACTGCATTCTAATTTATTAAAATGTGATATATTCTCATGTGATTCCAGGTAATTAAAACATTATGCCATTAAAATATACATAGCATCAAGAATCAAGTAATCTTTACTATTATAATCTCATTGGTAGGATATATTTTAGTTTCCAGTATGGGTTTACATGATTCTTGTATTACAGAACAAGAAAGAGAGCCATTCAAATTCCATTATCATGCCAGAAGTTGACAACACTTTTTTTTTTTTTTCTGCAAGTGTTTCAGACTCTTTTTTAAAATGCTTTTGATGATTAAAGGCTTTCACTAGGGGCTCTATTACCTGTGTGTGCAACAAATTTCTACAATATAGGAAACAATCAAGATAGAGACTGCACAGGGTCCTTTTCTTTGGATGTCATCTTCAAAATATAATTTTCATTTCTTTTTTTCTTACAGTGTGACTTGAAAATTTTATAGAGTAAGAACATTTTGTAGAGTGATATAAACTAGTGCAATGCTATATGGGAAAACGTTTAAAGAAAGTGAACACATTTATCTCTGTATTGCTTGGACATTGCAAAGTTCCTTGTTGACATGAAGCACATAATTACCATTAGTTAAATGAAGGGATAAATCTATAACATTTATACTGGTTTATTCATGGCATAATGGCCCTAGAATCCAGCTACTTGATGATGAATTCTTGGGTCTATCACTTATTATAACCATGAGCGAGGTTTTTTTGTTTTTGTTTTTGTTTTTTCTTTTTTTGTTGGGGGGGCTTTGCTTTGTTTTTTACCTGTGGCTCAATATTTTCCTTAGTGAAGTGGAGAAAATTATGGTTGTACCTGCCTCAAGTTTAGATGTTAGACTATGAATAAAATACTTTGAACAGTGTCATTTGTATTGTCAGCCAAGTACATGTTAGCATTTTCTCCCTTTAATTTTAAATTACACAATTTTTAAACTATCAAAATATTTTAGGTAGAATAAAAAAGCACTTTTACTGTATAAATAATTACTGTACAAATTTGAAAAGTAATCAAATTGTCAAAAAGCAAATGCTCTGAACAAAATCTAACATGTTTTCCAAGTTTAGAATGCTTTTACATATACAGAATACATTCTAATAAAGTTTTCTTTAAAAAAGCAAATAATCACTTGAATAATCAGTCACTTCATTCATACTGTAAAATAAAAATTATAGTGATTCTTATTAACATCAGAATTTAGTTAAGGTTGTCCATTATCACCTTCAAATGTTGCAGAATACCTGTCTAATAAAATTCAGTATGACAGAATAGTAGACTAAAATTTCAAAATTAGCTAGAAAAGTCTTTTATTGATTGTAAGTGATATAAATTTAAACTAAATCTTAAATATAAATTTTAAAAAATCCTACAGCTATAATTGCTGATATAGTCACTCTGATTAGAAAGTAAGGAAGATATTGAATCAAATATTTAAAATAATTTTTTTCTATTTCTTAAAAAAGGATCAGGAAATATAAAAGATTTAATAAATAAACTAGTTACACAAAATAACTAGTATGAAAATCATGAGAAATATTTAGAAATCCTTACAAAAACTTACAAACGTTACTAAGGAACCCCAAGTGATTTGTATATACAGATAGTCTGTGTAACTAAATGGAAAGAGTTAACATGAGAATAATTTGTAATAATGGTAACAGATAGTACTTATTGATTTCAGACTGTGGTAGAAATTAAACTCCTTGACTTAGAGCAATTAATACATGTATTACTCTAAGCAGTCCTATGAGGCAGATGTTAATGTGATCCCTAATTTAAATAAGGAAATGGAGTTACAGAATGAGTTGAACTAATTCTTTCCTACATCTGGAAAGGGATGGAGATTTAAGCATAGCCAGACCTATATAACCATTGCACTCTGTCATGTAAATTTATCTAAAATTTCATGTAATTTTAATCAAACTAACAGGAAGTTTTATAAAACTGAGCTATGCAATTTTAATGTTCATCTAGAATAATTGACATACCATATGTAACTTCAAATTTCATTATTGGCATATTAGCATGAAAAGAAAAGAAACCATACCTTAAAGAATAGAAATCATGTTCTAAGAATTAAGGAAAGTTCAAATGAGACAATAGGATATATATGTCAAGGAATATTTGGGAAAAAAGTCCTTATTACATATCTTGGACTAATAATAAATAAAAATATTAAAAATGTAAATTATAAAATGCATGAAAAATAAAGAAATTATATGCAATATTTAATATATTGGGATGGGAAAGATGGCCCTAAGTATAACAAGAAATGCAGGAAACATAAAAAAAATCATAAACCTACATCATTAATCAATTTTAAAAGAAAAATAAGTAAAGAAATAGAGAAAACCCAAAGCATCCATATATGTAATGCACATAAAAACTCTGGCAATTTGATATAAGAAATATTAAAGTATTGGATCTTTTAGAAGTAAAAATACATTGAAAATACATTTTAAATATAGATATTTTCCATTAAAGTAAAATATTCAAATATGTAAAATTTCATAAAAAATAAAAATATCAAACTTAAAAATAAGGTCTTTTGGCTAATTATTATAGAAGTTAAAAGAGATGTTACCTTTGTGGTAACATTACTTCATTCTCACATGTGAACGTGGTATAAGCTCTTCATACTCTAGTTGATGAAATATTTCAATAACTATAACATTATACATGACTCTGGCCAGCATCTAGAATTAGTGATCTAGTATTTTTTCCGAAGGATAAAATCACACATGATTTTTGAAAATTATTTAGATTCGTAGTCTCTTTTATCAAAATATCAAAAAAAAATATTACTGGCTCTTAAAATCTAGGGAGAACTTTGTTGCTTGTGGGAGTCAGAAGGAGAGTAGGAACTACCATTAAGTCAAATTCAGTAGAAAGCCTAGAATCTTATATGTATAATTTTATAATAAAATTATATTTATAATATATATTATATGTTATATAATATATATTATAATAAAATTATATATATATTATATATTATATAATATATATATTATAATAAAATTATATTTAACAGATATTTCACCAAAACAGACTTCTCAAACTTGTGAAAAAATGTGTTTACAATAACTTACTGAAACTAGGCAAAAATCAAAATTCCCTACAACATTATCATTAAGAAATAAGAAAATATCTTGTTTTTTATTTTTTTAACTAGAAAAAATGTATAAGTTGTAAATATTTACAGAATTCCAGTATATTATGATAAAATGTAAAGTCTACTGCTCCCTAAAATTAAAGTTATATTTTGAATCTTGCTTCAGAACCTTCTTCACATTTGCAATTATGTAGTCTATAGCACTATAGAATAAGTATTTGGTTACACAAGAATTTTCATATTGGACTGGTAATTTTCATTTTTCAAAACAAGTGGACAAGGATATAAAAAAAAAAGTTCAAAAAAAAAGTTCAATGTCATTTACAAAAAAATGTAAAAAAAATTTAACATCCCTTGGCGGGGGGGAAAGTTTTGGCATGATTTTAAATAAGGAAACAGGAAAAAAAAATTGTGTCTAAGATGAAGAAATGTACATATTAAATAGTATATATTCAGTATCTTTCTCAGAGATTCTTTTCTGGTTGTGTGTGTTAGAGTAATCAAACAGACATACCTGCCTCCATTAATCCTGGAGCTTCCAACTCGCTGAGGTAGCAAGACATTAGAACGTTTTAACAAATAATTCAAATTTAAATTTTGGTAAGTACTGCAAGAGAAAAATATTTCAGAAAAGTATATTTAAGATTACTCAGTTAAATGCTCTCAACCTGTGATGAATTTGACCCCTAGAGACATTTGGCAGTATTTGGAGACATTATTGTTTGCCATTACTGGAAAATGGAATTCTACTGGCCTCTAGTGGGTAGAAGCCAAGGATAATGTTAAATACTTGAGAATGTATCAATAGTTCTCCACAAAGAATTATCTCATTCAAAATAGAAATATTGAGAAGCACTTCCAGAATGGAGTAATAACCTCTTAAAAATTGCTTATTTATAAAAGCGACTATAAAAGCACTGACAAACATTGTCAAAATAAAATAATTTCATCTATAGAAATTAACCAAGTAACTCTGCTGTTTAAAAATACAATAATTAAATTTTAAAAATCACTATAGGTGTTCAATAACATATTGGAAGTGGTAGGAAAAACAATTAACAAACTATAAAATAGGTAAATTGATATTATTCATATGAGAAACAGAAATAAGTGATTAAAATTGAATAGAGCCTCAGAGACTTATGAGACACCATCAAGCATAAAAATATGCATATAGAGTCCACAGAGAAAAGAAGAAAGAAAAAGGGACAGAAAGAATAGTTGGAAAAAAAATGGCTGAAACTTTCCAATTCATGAAAAACATTCTGCACTTTCAAGAAGCTTAATGAATTCGAAGTAGGATAAATTTAAGGAAATTCACAACTAGATATATCATATCATAGTCATTCAGTAGAAAGAACAGAACAAAGAATCCTGAAAGCAGTAAGAGGAAAGTGAAACATAATGTAGAAACAGACCTCAATAAGATTAACAGCTGACTGCTCATCTGAAACCATGGAGAACAAAGAAAGTGAGATGATATATGTATTCATAGTGTGGAAAGAAAACAACTGCCAACCAGTAATATTGGTAAATATTTAGTATACTACCTTCAAAAGCAAAGGAGAAAGTAAGACAATGCAAGATTTTAAAAAAGTGGAAGAACTCATTACTAGCAGACTTGCCTTAAAGAGATACAAAGGGAAATCTTTAGGAGGAAATGAAAAGACTCTAGACAAGTCAAACACACTAAAAAATAAGATTGCCAGTAAAAATAACTACATATATAAATATAATGACCACATAAATGCATCTATTTTGTAAATAATTTCTTCTCTTGTTTTAAAAGAAACTGAAAAATAAAAGCAATAATTATAAAACTGCATTAATGAGTTCAGAACATACACATATGCAACATAGAAATATATTAGCATGAATAAAGGGGTTATAATAGAGTCATATTGGAGCAAAGTATTTGAATATTATTAGAAACTATGTTGGTATTATATGAAATATTTTTTTAAAACATTATTTGAGAGACAGAATCAGAGCTCATGTGCACGCACATACATGATCAGGGGAGGGGCAGAGAGAGAGGGAAAGAGAGAACCTCAAGCAAATTCCCCACTGAGCATGGAGCCCAATGCAGGGCTCAATCCCACAATGCTGAGATCACTACCTGAGCCAAAATTAAGAGTTGGAAGTTTAACCTTCAGATGCCTCCTGAAGTAAGTTGTTTTAAGTTAAGATGTTAATTGTAACCCACAGGGAAGCTAAGAAAATACTCAAAAATGTGTTTTAAAATAAAAAACAAACACTTAAAATATATAATAGAAAATATTTATTGTTCACAATATAAAGCACTAATGCAGAAACAGAAACAAAAAAGACATAAAACATAGAAAAATAACACAATGACAGGTATGAATCATATCTTAGTACTTACATGAAATAAACATGTATTCAAAATTATAATCAAAAGGGAGAGACTAGCAGAGTGAATGAAAAAAAAAATATTATCCAATGTCATGTTGTCTAAAAGAGACCTTAGGTTCATATTCACAAGTAGGTTGAGAATAAAAGGACAGAAAAATATATACCAAGCAAATAGTAACCTAAGAACAACTAAAGAGTCTATACAAATATTAGACAAAGAGATAATTTGAGGAAAAATTGTTATTAGGGACAAAGACATTTTATAATACTAATGTCAATCCATGGCCTGGGTGGCTCAGATAATGAAACAGCAGACAGCAGACTCTTTTTTTTTTTTTTTTAAGATTTTATTTATTTTTTTGAGAGAAAGAGAGCAAGAAAGAGAGAGAGAGAGAGAGAGCATGAGAGGGAGGAGAGTCAGAAGGAGAGGCAGACTCCCTGCTGATCGGGGAGTCTGATGTAGGACTTGATCCTGGGAGTCCAGGATCATGACTGGAGACGAAGTCAGTCGCTAACCAACTGAGCCACCCAGGTGCCTAAGGAACAAACACTAATGTCAGATCAGGTCATGATCTCACGGTGGTGAGATTAAGCCATGGATTGGGTTCTGTGCTCAGCAGGGTGTCTGCTTGAGTTTCCCTCTCCCTCTCTCTCTGCTCCTCCTACTCAGGTCATGCACACACTCTCTCTCAAATAAGTAAATAAAATAGTTTAAAAAATAGCATTGATCCAACATAGAGCCTTAAGAATTATGAACATATACCTAATATCAGATCCCCAAATTATATAAAGACCAAATATAAAAAGAAAGGTAAAATGGTTGATTTGAAAATAATAGTTGGAGATTTCAAAACTCTACTCTTCAATAATAGGTGGAACAAATAGGCAGAAGTTTATCAAAGAAACAGAATACCTGAATAACACCATAATCCACTTGGATTTAATAGCTATCTATATAACACTTTATTCAAATGCAGCAGAGGGACACCTAGGTGGCTCAGTCAGTTAAACCACTTCCTTTGGCTCAGGTCATGATCCCAGGGTTCTAGGATTGAGTCCCACATTAGGCTGCTTGCTCAGAGGGAAGTCTGCTTCTCTCTCTGCCTCTGCCTGCCACTCTGCCTGCTTATAATCTCTCTCTCTCTCTGACAAATAAATAAATTTTTAAAAATCTTTAAAAAAAAAGAATTATATCTAATGCAGCAGAATTCATTTTTCTTAAGTGTACGTGGAACATTGCTCAAGATATACCAAATATAAGACCATGAACAAGCCTGGATAATTTTAAATATATTGTAATTATACAAAATATTCTCTCCAAGAGTGAAAGAATGAGATTAGAAATCAATAGCAAATATATAACTTAGGAAATGCACAAATATGTGGAAATTGAACAACGCATTCCTGAGTTATCAATGGGTCAAATAAAACATCATAAGGACAATTAGAAAATAATGTGAGGCAAACAAAAGCAAAAATGCAACCTATCAAAACTAGTATAATGATGATGAAGCAGTACTCACAGGGAAATTTATAGCTGTAAATGCCTATGTTAAACAAAACAAGGAAGAAGGAAGATCTCAAATCAATAACATAAATTTAAACTATAAGCAAGTAGAAAAAGAGGAGCAACCCACCTCAAGGCTAGCAGAAGGAAGGAAATAATAAATACAAGCATATCTCAGAGATATTGTTCCAGATGATCACGGTGAAGTAATTATTGCAATAAAGTGAGTCAAATAATTTTTTTGGTTTCTCAATGTATATAAAAGTTATTTTATGCTATACCACAGTTTATTAATTATACAACATAATTATGTCTAAAATGTACATTAATACCTCAATTAAAAATACTTTATTGCTGGGGTGCCTGGGTGGCTCAGTGGGTTAAGCCGCTGCCTTTGGCTCAGGTCATGATCTCAGGGTCCTGGGATCGAGTCCCGCATCGGGCTCTCTGCTCAGCCAAGAGCCTGCTTCTCTCTCTCTCTCTCTCTCTCTCTGTCTGCCTCTCTGCCTACTTGTGATCTCTGTCAAATAAATAAATAAAATATTTAAAAAATACTTTATTGCTAAAAAAATGCTAACCATCATCTGAGGTTTCAGTGTATCATAATTTTTTATTTATTTATTTATTTTTTTTGCTGATGGTGAGACTTGGCTCAATGTTGATGGCTGCTGACTCATCAAGGAAGTGGTTGCTGAAAGTTGGAGTGGCCATGGAAATTTCTTTAAATAAGGCAACAAACTTTGCCACATGAGTTGGCTCTTACTTTCATGGAAAATGTCTCTATAGCATATTTGGTAACATTTTATCCGCAGTAGAACTTTTTTGGAATTTGGAGTCAGTCCTCTCAAACGCTGCTTTATCAACTAAGTTTATGTAATATTCTAAATTTTCTTGTCTTTTTAACAGTCTTCTCAGCATCTTCACCAGGAGTAGAAACACTCTTAAAAAAACACTTACCATGTTCATCTATAAGAAGCAACTCCCAAACCATTGAAGTTTTATTGCACTATTGCAACAATTAAGTCATATCTTTAAGCACCACTTTTAATTCTAGTTCTGTTGCCATTTCCACTACATCTGCAGTGAATTCCTCCATTAAAGTCCTGAATTTCAGTTTTAAAAAAATGTAGTGAAGCACAATAAAATGAAATGCAATAAAGTGAAGAATGCCTACATTAAAGTAAACGAAATAAAGAGTAGAAAAGAAATAGAGATTCATTCTTCTACACATAGCAGTCCAATTTTCCCAGCACCATTTATTGAAGAGACTGTCTTTTATCCACTGTATAGTTTTTCCTGCTTTGATAAAGATTATTTGACAGTAGAGTGAGGGTCCATATCTGGGATCTCTACTCTGTTCCACAGGTCTATGTGTCTGTTTTTGTGCCAGTATCATGCTGTCTTGGAGATCACAGCTTTGTAGTAAAGCTTGAAATCAGGCAACATGATGACCCCAGTTTTGTTTTTCTTTTTTCAGGCATTGAAAGTACAGATTGCTCTAGGCAGTATAGACATTTTTAACAAGGTTTATTCTTCCAAACGATGAGCATGGAATGCTCTTCCACCTTTTTGTATCTTCTTCAATTTCTTTCATAAGTGTTCTGTAGTTCCTCCTTCTTTCAAGATATGTCTCCAAAGGCAAAGGAAACAAAAGCGAAACTGAACTTTTGGGACTTCGTCAAGATCAAAATTTTCTGCACAGCAAAGAAAACAGACAACAACAAAAAAAAGCAAACCAGGGAATGGGAGAAGATATTTGCAACTGACACTACAGTCAAAGGGATGGTATCCAAGATCTGTAAAGAACTCCTCAAACTCAACACACACAAAACAAATAATCATGTCAAAAAATGGGCAGAAGACATGAACAGACACTTCTCCAATGAAGACATACAAATGGCTAACAGACACATGAAAAAATGTTCATTATCACTAGCCATCAGGGAGATTCAAATCAAAACCACATTGAGATACCACCTATGCCAGTTAAAATGGCCAAAATTAACAAGACACTAAACAACATGTGTTGGAGAGGATGTGGAGAAAGGGAACTCTCTTACACTGTTAGTGGGAATGCAAATTGGTGCAGCCACTTTGGAAAACAGTGTGGTGATTCCTTAAGAAATTAAAAACAGAGCTACCCTGTGACCCTGCAATTGCACTACTGGGCATTTACCCAAAGATACAGTTAAAAGAAGGGCCATCTGTACCCCAATGTTCGTAGCAGCAATGGCCACAGTCATCCAAGGTGTGGAAAGAACCAAGATACCCTTCAATGGACAAAGTGGATGAATGGATAAAGAAGATATGATCCATATATACAATGGAGTAATATGCCTCCATCAGAAAGGATGGATACCCAACTTTTATATCGACATGAATGGGACTGGAAGAGATTACACTGAGTGAAATAAGTTAAGCAGAGAGAGTTTCATTTACTTGTGGAGCATAAGGAATAACATGGAGGACATTGGGAGATGGAGAGGAGACATGAGATGGGGGAAATCAGAGGGGAGACAAACCATGAGAGACTGTGGACTCTGAGAAACAAACTGAGGGTTTTGGAGGGGAGGAGAGTGGGGGGATGGGTGAGCCTGGTGGTGGGTATTATGGAGGGCACATATTGCATGGAGCACTGGGTGTGGTGCAAAACAAAGAAGAAATAGTTTGGTTCTTTCAATGGTTGGAAATCGTGCCAAAAGGGCTAACACTGACAATGGACTACCAGGGGAGAAGCACAGGGGAGATCTTTGTGTGGTTTGCTTCAAAGGAGATAGCAGAAAATGCTCTGGGGAAGTAAGGAAAGAATAGGACACAGGTATATTGAGCTCTTCAGAAGTAGCAGTAGTGAAATCGAAGGATTGTATGATCCACCAAGAATATTCCTGGGCCAGCGACTGGGACAATATGGGACAATATGGGAGGAAGAAGGGGTTATTATGGAGCTGGACGTAGAAGTTATGGAGGTTTTGATGACTATGCTGGCTATAATAATTATGGCTATGGAAATGATGGCTTTGATGACAGAATGAGAGATGGAAGAGCTATGGGAGGACATGGCTATGGTGGAGCTGGTGATGCACGTGCAGGTCATGGTGGCCATTTTGTACATATGAGAGGATTACCTTTTTGTGTAACTGAAAATGACATTGCTAATTTCTTCTCACCACTGAATCCAATATGAGTGCATATTGATATTGGAACTGATAGTAGAGCAACAGGAGAGACAGATGCAAAATTTGTGACACATGTAGATGCTGTAGCAGCCATGTCTAAAGATAAGAATAACATGCAACATCTCTACATGAATTCTACCTCATGAATTCTACTCCTTGAGGTGGTTCTGGAATGGGAGTTTCTGGAATGAGAGGCTACAGCAAAGACCGAATGGATAATCAGGGAGGTTATGGATCTTTTGGAAGAATGGGAATGGATAACAATTATAGTGGAGAATACAGTACTCCTGATGGCTTGGGTGGTTATGGCCATGGTGGTGGAGGCAGTGGTAGTTACTATGGACAAGGGGGCATGAGTGGAGTTGGGTGGCGTAGCATGTATTAAAGCATAACCATGAACATTAAAGTCCTGACAATAGTGTCTGGTCTACTAGACTTTTTGTTTGTTTGTTTTAAGATTTTATTTATTTAGGGAGCTCCTGGGTGGCTCAGTGGGTTAAAGCCTCTGCCTTCGGCTCAGGTCATGATCCCAGGTTCTGGGATCGAGCCCCACATCAGGCTCTCTGCTCAGCAGGGAGCCTGCTTCCTCGTCTCTCTCGCCGGCCTCTCTGCCTATTTGCGATCTCTATCTGTCAAATAAATTAAAAAAAAAAAGATTTTATTTATTTATTTGACAGAGAGAGATCACAAGTAGGCAGAGAGGCAGGCAGAGAGGGAGGAGGAAGCAGGCTCCCCTCTGGGCAGAGAGCCTGATGCGGGGCTGAATCCCAGGACCCTGGAATCATGACCTAAGCCAAAGGCAGAGGCTTTAACCCACTGAGCCACTCAGGTGCCCCGCTACTAGACTTTCTTAAAGATTTAATTTCTTTTGTATTTAAGAACTTTATAATGACTGAAGGAATGTGTTTTCAAAATGTTATTTGATAAAACAATAGATTGTGATGGAAAAATCTGTTTTCTATAGGTTTTTATTTTGTTGTTGTTGCATACTTTGACTTAAAAATACATTTTTATTTTAAAGAAAAAAGAAAAGAAATAGAGAAAATCAACCAAACTGAAGTTTGTTCTTTGATGTGACCAAAAAGTTGAGACCTTTCATTAGACTCACCATGAAAAAGAGAAACACAACTCAAATTACTTAAATTTGGATTGAAAGAGTGGTATCACTACTTTATGTGAATTAAAAAGCAAAAAAAGACTGAGGTAATACTATGAACAGTTATAGCCCTCAAAAGTAAATAACATAGATGAAATTAACACATTCTTTAAAAAAGCACACCACCAGAACAGACCCAAGAAGAAATATGAAGTTTGAGAAGAGTTATAACAAGAAAGGAGAATTGAATTGTAGACCAAAACTTTCCAAGAAAAGCTATCTCTGATGACTTCATTTGTAAATTCTGCCAAACAGAATCAACAGCTACTTCATATACTAGTTCAAAAACACAAAAGGATACACTTCCTAATACATCTATGAGACCAATATTACTAAGAAAAGTGAGCAAATTTCAGGTAAATATCCCTATGAGTATAGATTCAAAAACTTTCAGCAAAATTTTAGAAAACCAGCAACATGAAAAGGATTAAGTTTCATGACCAGTAGGATTTTTGCCAGCAATACAAAAATAGGGAATAGATTAATGTCATAAAATCAATTTGTGGAATATACCATATTAATGGAATAAATGATAACACATGATTATTTTTATGCAAAAGAATGCACTTGACAAAAATATAATACCTTTCATAATAAAAATTAGAATTAAAGCAAACTTTGTCAGTAAGATAGAGATCATCTATGAAAAGCCCTTAGCTAACATACCTAATGGTGAAAGATTGAGAGTTTTCCTTCTAATACCAGGAATACGACAACATCTACTGCCACAACTTCTAACCAAGATTGTATTGGAAGTTCTAGACTGGAAAATAGAGCAAAGCAAATAAAGAGAAAGCATCCAGATTCCAAAGAATGAAATAAAAACTATACTTTCAGATGATATGACTTCATACATAGAGAAATCCTAAAGAACCTACAAGAGACTATGAGAGCTAATAAAGTTCAGTATGATTGCAGGATAAAATACCAATATACAAAAATCACTTGTATTTTTTTTTTGCACTGGAAATGAACATTCAAAATTGTAGTTATTTCAATCATTCCATTTATAGTAGCATCAAATAATAAAATACTTGGAATAAATGTAACAAAAGAAATGCAAGATGTTTATGCTGAAAACTAGAACATGCTGAAAGAAATTAATATAAATGGAAAGAAGTCCCATGTTCATGGACTAGAAGACTTAATAGAGTGAGGATGACAATAATCCCCATGTTGATCTACAAATACAGAAGACTATTGCTAAGCCATCAAAAAGAATGAAATCTTGGAGAACCTGGGTGGCTCAGTGGGTTAAGCCTCTGCCTTCAGCTGAGGTCATGATCTCAGGGTCCTGGGATCAAACCCCGCATTGGGCTCTCTGTTCAGCAGGGAGCCTGCTTCCCCCTCCCCCTCTGCCTGCCTCTCTGCCTACTTGTGATCTCTCTCTCTGTCAAATAAGTAAATAAAATCTTTAAAAAAATGAAATCTTGCCATTTGCAATGATGTGGATGGAACTAGGGGGTAAGTGTTATACATCAGTCAAAAAAAAAAAAACCACCATATTATTTCAGTCATATGTGGAATTTAAGAAATAAAACATGAACATAGGGAATGGGAAGGAAAAGTAAAATAATACAAAAACAGACAAGGGGGCAAACCATAAGAGACTCTTAACTATAGGGAACATACTGAGGGTTGCTGGAGGGGAGGTGGGTGGGGGGATGGGATAACTACATGATGACATTAAGGAGGGCACTTGAAGTAATGAGCACTGGGTGTTGTATGCAACTGAATCGCTGAATTCGATCTCTGAAACATATAATACAGTATATATTAATTAAATTGACTTTAAATAAAACATTTTAAAAAATAAGTAGGGTGTCTATGAAGATAATAGATTTAATCTGGATAAAGCTTTTTAGAAAATAGTACGGGACAATCAAATGGAGATGTTCCATAGGAAACTAGCTATAGGTTCACCTGAATAAAGGAAAGGGAGAAGAGCACATTGCTAGTAACTTGTAGATTCTTATAACGTCATTTCCGACTCTGTATCTAGTCTCACCACTATTAATTTAATCAGGTTGGGCCTTTATTTCTCTTCTCCATCATATAGATAAAAATAATACCTAAGTTAAACAGTTGAGTATTATATGTAAAATAGCTTAAAGGACTGTGACAATAAAGTAGGACCAACTGCTAACTCTTGTTTGTGGAGTTTCTAGAACTTAAAAAGGATATGAGAAGGGGAAGTGTATTTTGTTGTCATCACTATTCAATTAGTAGAGATTTTAGGAGTGCATAGAATTACATAAGAAGAAAATGTGTAAGGAGAACCAAGGTGAAACCTGAGGAAATTTATTATGGTTTTAATTTGTTTTCAGTTAATTTTGGTTTTAATCTGATTAATGGTATAAATTGGGGCTTCATTTAGACTTTAGCAGTATTAGATTAAAATTATATTTGTTTCTCTATTTGGCCAAATAAAAGATGTAATTTGACAGTAAAGGCAATTTTATAGTTGTTATTCTAGAAGGGTGGTTATGACATGGGAAAAAGTTCTGATTTTAATATCCAAAAGTAGGTACTGAATTTGAAAAAAAAATGCTTTGGAAGATTTTTGATAGATGAGATATGGCTGACTAAGGAAAAGATGAAATCAAAGATGACTATCCAATAGCCTGGTGAGCTAGGAGTATAATGATGATATTGACAGTGATAGGAACACAGAAAAGACAGAGAAAATAATGAGCTTGGCTATAGATATGTAAAGTTTTAAGTGGCAGCAGGATATTCAAGTAGAGGTGTCTTGCAGACAGCCAAAAATGAGGGCTTGGAGGGCATATAGAGATTAACTTTCTTTTTGCAGATTTGTATGTGTTACTTTCATCTTTACATTTTATTTCCCTTGGAGATTTGGCCATGTGATTTCTTTCCTATTACTTTCTATTACTTCATATCATACATATCTAGATATATTTTAAGTTGCCTTATTTTTAGTAAAATACCATTATTTTCTCACATGTCTTTCAAAACACTAAGAGGCTTTTTATTCATTTTTCCTGTTTATTTTAAAACACTTAGGATACTGTTAATATTTAGCAAAAGTTTTTAGGTCTACAGACATGCGCGCACATGCACGCACACACACACACACACACACACACACACACACACACATATCTACTTCAGCAGAGTTTCCATGTTTTCAGTTATTTGTCAAGAACTTTCCCATATGTTCTCATATATTTTTGACATTGTTTCTTTGGCTATATTGATTTGTGTAAGTGTTTGAATTTATGGTATTATTTCAAAAGTTCTAGAGGGTTAAGGAGGCCACTGTCAAGCACAGGATGATGACTAACATCCTTCAAGAATGTCATCAATTTAAATCAAGTTCATAATTTTCTACAGTTCCAAAACCTCTATAGTTCACAATAATTTAAGGTGACCTCTACACAAAAGTGTGGACACAGAATCCAAAATTACATTTTATAAGAATAGAATAGGGGCGCCTGGATTGCTCAGTGGGTTGGGCCACTGCCTTCAGCTCAGGTCATGATCCCAGGGTCCTGGGATCGAGCCCCACATCGGGCTCTCTGCTCAGTGGGGAGCCTGCTTCCCCCTCCCCCTCTGCCTGCCTCTCTGCCTACTTGTGATCTCTCTTTGTCAAATAAATAAAATCTTTTTTTTTTTTTTTTAAAGAATAGAATAGAAACTTGAGGCACTGAACATGCAAGTAGAGATTGTATCAAAATAGAAATGAATATTGGGGAAATTGGCTGCATTAAAAGGAAACTTCAATAATTGCTTAGTGTATCATTATTTATAAGCCTTAGCAAGGTTTTCAGGGCAGAGATAATCAGCCTTTCTGTTCATCCATTCACATCAAAAGGAAGAGAATTAATCTGGTGCATCATTTTACAGGGCTTTGGACCATATTTATTAGCTGGCTTTTTCCTTTCCTTTAAGTTATCCAAAGGATATATAAATCTTTTCATTCTAAGAAAACTATTATGTCCAAGTTAAATCATAATTTTCTATTAAAAAATATGATCTTTAGTTCATTAGATCTCCAGTTCTTTAATATTATATATCATGAAGACATGTAATATTTATACCAGAAGTTTGTTTTTGTTTTTGTTTTTAAATATCCACAGCTTTCTTCAGGAGCAACCACTAGATGTTAAACAATGTATGCCAAGAACCTACCACAAACCAAGAAAAACTGATAGCTGAAACAATTTGCTAAGGGTTTCTTACTTTGGTGTGAAATGCAGGTAATGATTTCTATCTTGAAGAGTGTTTGCCTATTTATGTCATGGGGGGGAAAAAGCTGCATTTAATACCAGCTAAATCTCATCATGATCCCAGGTTTTCAAACTGGAGGACCTGGTTTCAAATAATGCAAGTAAGTTTTTCATGGCAGATTTCACATATACTTCTGTTTGTTCTCTACTGCAGTAATGATACTGTTACTCAGCAATGTTTTGATAGTTTTATATTCTGATCATATACCTTTCTCCCTTGCAAAGACAACATAGTGTTTTCTTTGTCACTGGTTGATGTACTTGTATTAAGCAAAGCAGACACCACCTTTCATATAAGATAAAATTTTTGAGGTGAAGAATTGCCCAGGATCCTTCTGTGTCCTCAGTCACCACCTGACTGTAATATCATCTTGAACCTGGATATCATTGGGACTTCAGACATTTTAAGGACTCATGAACATTTTAAATAGAAATAAACTCTGATCTCAAAAACAAGCTTAAAAATATTCCAGGTAAAGACATTCAACAATATAGTGATAGAATAGTGGTGGAGGTTGCACAGATGTTTCCATTCACTAAAACAAATAAAACTATACCTGTCAGATCTGTACATTTCATGCTATGTAAATTCTACTTCAATAACAATAATAAAAATATTTTAAAATTTTTGTATGGCTTACATGCCCCATCAATGGAATTTTCAGCATGATATTTTGTTTTTTTAGATTCATTTTCTCTTAGCTCTTTTAAAATAAATTTTGCATTAGATATTTGTCATTGAAAAGGCTAGCCTGATAAATGCTATTTCTTATGTGATATGAAAATGATTACACCAAGAAGTACATTGTAACATATTTAAAAAGACCAACAATAAGCCTTGCCAAAACATAATGTTTATGGAATTAAAAAAAAATACTACTAACATCTCATGATTATTTATTAAGTATACTCTGTAAGGAAGATATTCAGATGATTTTGTTCTACTTGAATTATTTACCTAGCTGATGTAAAATGCCTTTGAATATGGTTGCAAATAAGAACTCAGACAATTTTCAGAAAGCACAAATATAGGAGCTTACCATGTTCAATAATTTTAGTTGTAGTACCAGTTATAAACAAAATATACTTTCTATGTAATATAAAGATCTAATAAAAGGATAAAAGGCTAAGAAAAATAGTTTGGTTTAGAAATTTAAAAATATATTTGTTTAACATATTTATTATCATTTGCTATATGATAGGCACTACTTAAAACATTAAGGACATGGTAATTTAAAAAAGTTTAAAAATTATTCTCACCATCATGAAATAGAAATATGTTAATAATGTAGACTATGAAGAAAAGAAAAGGTAGTGGATTAAGGGGGGATACAGGAGTGATGGAAAGTGATGCTCTAAAGAGAATGGTTGGGAAAGGAGATAATATTGGAACAGAGGTCTGAATAAGGAGAGAAAAATATAGTAAATATTTGGCAAAGATGGTTTCCACCAGAGGGAATGCAAGACAGTAGACTGAGACCATCTTCTCTGAATAGTTTAAATTCCAAATTCTGTCAAAGTATTATATGACCAAAACAAAAAACAAAAAACCCTTTGGTATTGATATATTTCTTGATACATTACATTTTAAAATAAAATCCATGTAGCAAATTGACTGTAACTACTAATATATCTAGAGTCTTATTATTTTTTCTCACTTTCACTTTTGTCATCACTGGTTATGCAGACATCATCTAGCATCTACATTAGTGCAATAGCCAACTGACTAGTATCCCTTTGTCCCCTATTTTCAACACAGGGGCTGTGGTATTCCATTTAGAAATGAGGTCAAACCGTAATAATTCCTGCATTCAAAATCATTCAGTTTCTCTCCATTGCTCCCAGTAAAAGGCAAAGTTCTGGCAGTGGTCTTCAATGATCCATGTGGTCTGGCCCACTACTCTTCCCTCTAATCCAATAGTGCCTTTCCAACTCTTTAAGGAATAAAAACACCAGGCTTGTTCCTAATTTAGAGACTTTACACTGGCTTTTTATTGTGCTTGGAATATTTCCCTCTGAGATATCTATTGGATATTTATTTATTTATTTATAGTCTTGACCCAAATTTTACCTTTTTCTATACCCAACCAAGCATTCTCATCCCTCTTACTTAGCTCCATTTTATCCCCAAACATTTGTTATTGTCTAACTACTACACAATTTATATGTTTTATTTTTTTATGTGTCTCCCTATTTAGAATTTAATATTCATAACTTTTTGGTTTATTAACTAAGGTGTTCCAAGTGTCCTGAAGAGTGACTAGCATAGAACTAGTCCTTAATACATATATTTTGATTGCATAAAATAGCAGAGTAAAAGAAACTTAATGTTTTATTCATACATAATGAGAAGCAGAGATTATATATAGTGAGTTCTTCATTATTTATATCAGTGTAGTATCAGCAATATCCTTATTTATGTTAATTCAATACTATACATTGTTTTTTCTGACTTAGAATCTGTTTGGATAAAAAGTGAGGATAGTCAAAAATTAATCAACATAGGAAATAATTCTTTAAATATCTTTCAAAATTGAAAGTAACTATATCCTATAGCTGCTATGTTTTTAGGTCTGATTCAGTTGACTTGGTTGGTATTATATCATATGTAGCTGTGTTTCCCAACACTGAAGCCCACACCTCTGATGCTGAGGTACCAGGGAGTATGACAGGAAACTGTGCTTTAGGATACACTCCACACATACATGATAAATGCTACATGTGAAGGATATCTTCAGGTATGATGAACCATCTGGGGACCCCTGTAGAACACAATGTCACAAATGACTAACTGTTATAAGATAACATGGAATTTTTCAGAGAAATTGTAACAGTATATGTGACAGAAACAGAGTTTGGGTAAAAGAGATAAATTACTTCATAGCCTTTCAGCATTCAGCTAATAGACACCAGTAGGAACTCCAAGCAGAGACTGTGTCTCTTTACTAATAGGTCCCTTTGTGACCATACAGGGCACATACACTGGGAAGTGTAGAATAGGGAGCTAACTTAGTTCCTCTGTCCACATACCCTGCAGAGCTTTCTGTCCACAATTTTCAAAACTATCTTATACTTCTGGATATTGCTTTCCCTCACGGAGAAAAGTATATCAGAACATAAAAAGTTACTCTAGTTATTTGAAATAACTTTTTTAGGAAAGAGTAAGCCAACAATTTAATAGAAGAGTGTAGATGATCACAACACTTGTGGAAAATGTATATTTCATCTAGTATCTATAATGCTAAACAAGAAGGTTTTAAAAATGTATGATGTTCTTTGAGTTACAGGTAAAAAAGCAAATAACAAAGCATAAATAATAAAATGGATCCAACAGAGTTCATGTAAATATTTGTCTAACATTGTACAATCATTGTCCGGACCCAAAGCGATATTCACAGGTCCAGAGGGCAACTGACTGTCAAACTTAAGTATTTCCTATTTCAATACCTTCTGTGGCTTTCAAGGTGGATGTGTTGATGTATCTCGAACCTGAAGTGTCAATCTCTACACATATAATATATCAAGATCTCTAAAAAAATAGTTTTATTTCAGTTTAAAAATCAAAAAGTAGATGACACCTGAAGAAAGGACATTTTAAAGATACCCTGAACATAAAATCTCTGTTATAGTACTACTTGTCTTTTTAGAGCTACCCAGAATTACACTCTGAATGCAGAGCATAGTTTTGTTTTTCACTTTTTGTGGCAAAACCAATGGTTTTCTATTGAATATCTATGACTATATTCTTACACAGAACAAAGCTACTTTTGTTTGCTACTTCCCAACTAGTTTAAAAAATGTATACATTGGCATCTAAAAATTGAGATTAAATATGAAATGATCACAGGAGAAAAATAGATTGTCTAATAGTAGCCAGACAAAAGTAGTTGTCTTAAAAATATAGTTTCACCAGCTATTCTATAAATGTTTCTTCCATTATTGTTTTTTGCTTTAATCTTAGAGTTAATGTGTTTAGAATTTTTCCTATAATGTATGTTTCATAGTCATTATAATAACAATGCCTTTTTCCAGATTTTTCATGCTTATTTAGCTCATTAACAATTCAGAGGTGGACCTGTAATCTTTCCTCTTATTTATCCTCAGCACCTTCTAATATATTAGGGCACACATTTTTATACCTTACAAGGTATCTATAACAATATAAGCAACAAATAAATGGATACACTATTAATACATGGTTCAGAATAAATTAGCATACCCATTATGAAACAATTCCAATTGTTTCATATTATTCACATACATATATGTACTATGTGCCTATTAATGTCAGGTGCTAAGAAGCTGACTATTTGCATACTATCCTCTAGGTCTCTGTAATCTGGAACAGGAAGATAAATTAATAAAATATATTATAATGGCATAAAAATCTGTGCCACTATATAATGTGTGACTTAAGGAATATGAAGTCATTTATATTTATCTGTGAAAACTAGGAAAGACTTTACAGCTGAGTCTTGAAAGTGTGAAAGTATGACATATTGAACACATCACAGGCAGATGGAGAAACGTGAGCAAAGGAAATAAAAATGTATAATGGAGGTTTTGGGGAAATCTGACTTTCAAGAGTTCTATTTCAGCATCACAGGACTTGGGAAGGATGAAAATAAAGCCACATGCAGAGGAAAATTCAACTCTGGTGTGCTAGACATTAAGATAGAAGCTGTATAATTAATAATTCATTTAATCACAGGGAATTGAAAGTAAAACATTATGATACTATGGGAAAAATGGTAAAAAATAGGTTCCGAATATGGAATTCTCACCAGGAGTATTGGTCAACAAGAGGTAAGGTCATCTAACAGGAGAGAAAAAAAAAAATGGAAAAAGGAAGAATGAAAAATCATCTTTCACTGTTTTATGTAGGTACAGTGGGAATTCTGGGACTTTAACCAAAGAATGACTTTTGGATGTGAGGGCAGTCTATGACATCTGTCATTCCATTGATCTCCAGGATTGATTCAGTTGATCTGGCTGGCTAAGCTGGTGTCCACTTTCCCTCACTGCTCCATGTGTGTTCCTGATGAAGTTGTATGCTGTATTGAAGAAAACAGCTTTCTCCTATTGAGGAAACTCAGTCTTTGGTCAAGGGTATTTGAGTAGCTGCACCTCTTGTTAGAACCTCTATACAATCCTTGTAATCCATTTGTAGGAGAATGCAGTCAAGCTTCCAAACTCCAGATATAATCAAATGTGGTGTTATTTGTGGCAGTCTGCCTTTCTTAAAAACAAAACAAAACAAAAGCCAAAACCCAAAAAAACAAAACACACACACACACACACACGAGATTGCTCTGAAGAAAGACATAGAACTTGGGGTGCCTGGGTGGCTCAGTGGGTTAAAACCTTTGCTTTCTGCTAGGGTCATGGTCCCGGGGTTCTGGGGTCCTGGCCTCTGGGGATCGAGCCCCACATCAGGCTCTCTGCTCAGCAAGGAGTCTGTCTCCCCGTCTCTCTCTCTGCCTGCCTCTCTGACTACTTGTGATCTCTTTCAAATACATAAATAAAATCTTAAAAAAAAAAAAAAAGAAAAAAGAAAGACATAAAACAAAGATATTATTTGGTCTGGAGATAATTTTTAGACATGTCAATTCACTTTTTCTTTTCCATGAAAATGATGAATTCCAAGGAGATTTCTAGAAATTTACAAGGTCCCACAGGTAATTAATGAGAAAAAAATAAATTCTAAACTTTCTAAAATTGTACATGGTTGTATTTCTTAGAAAAAAACAAAAATGTTGCATCATATGTTATATGTAATCGCATTTTAAAACATTTTAGAGAAATTTTAGGTTTGCAATGAAAAGTGAAAGGGAGATACAGATACTTCCTCTATACCCCGTGCATAGCCTCCTTTTTTTCAACATCATTCACCTGAATAGTACATTTTTTACATTTACACATCATAATAACCACAAGTCCATAGTTGACCTTAGAATTCACACTTGCTGCCCATTCTCTGGGTTTGGACAAATGGTGTATGCTCATTATTATAATATTATATAGAGTAATTTCACTGCCCTAAAAATTCTCTGTACTCTGCCTGTTTATCTTCTTCCCAACCCCAAATCTCTACTCATCTTTTATTGTGTCCATAATTTTGTCTTTTCTAGAAGGTCATAGTTGGAATAATCTAGTATGTATCCTTTTCAGATTGGCTTATTGCATTTAGTAAATTGTATTTATGATTTCTCATATTTTTTTCATTATTTGATAGTTCATTTTTAAAACATCCATGCACAGGCTTCTATATGGACATAAATTTTCAGCTTCTTTGGGTAAATACCAAGAAGCATGACTGTTGGATTATATGCTAAGAGGATGCTTAGCTTTGGAAGAAATTTCTGAATTGTTTTCCAAAGTCGCCATCTCATTTTGTTTTTTCACTAGCAATGAATGAGAGTTCTAGTTGTTCCAGATTCTTACCAGGATTTGGTGTTGTCACTGTTCTGGATATTGTCCATTGTGATTTGACTATATTGGTATCTCATTGTGCACTAATTTGCATTTTTCTGATTATATATGATGTGGAACATCTTGTCATATGTTTATTTGTCATCTGTACATCTTTTTCGTTAAGTGTTAAGAAGGTCTTTGGCCCATTCCTTAATCAGGTTTTTTGTTTTCTTATTGATGAGTTTGAAGAGTTCTTTGTATATTGTGTACAGGTCTTTATCAATTTTTTTTTCCCCCAAAATTTTCTCCTGGACTGTGGTTTGTCTTCAAATTAACTTAATATTGCCTTTGGCATAGCAGAAGTTTTTAATTTAAAGGAAGTCTGGCTTATCAGTTATCTGTATAATGGATTGTGTATTTGGTGTTTTTCCTTTTTAAGAAGACATTACCATACCCAAGGTTTTTAGGTTTCCTCCTGTGTTATCTTCTAAGAGTTTATAGTTTTGTATTTTATGCTTAGGTCTCATATATTTTGAGTTAATATTTGTGAAGGATGTAAGGTGTTCATATAGATTTTCTTTTTTGCATGTGGATTACCAGCACCATTTGTTGAAAAGACTATCTTTAGTCCTTTGTATTGTCTTTATTCCTTTATCAAAGATCAGTTGCTTATTATATTTATGGAGTTCTCTGGTTTGTTCCACTGATCTGTCTATTATTTTATCAAAACCACACTGTCTTGATTACTGTAGCTTTATGGTAAGTCAACATTACATGAGATAGCATCAATCCTCCAACTTTGTTTTTCTCTTTCAATATTGTGTTGACTATTGCAATTCTTTTGCCTCTTTATATGAACTTTAGAATCAGACAACATCTATAGAATAACTTGCTAGGGTTTTGGTTGGGATTACACTGAATCTACAGATCAAGTTAGGAAGAATTGATATCTTGACTATAATCTTACTTTGATGATGTGTGGGTTATTGTGATCCCCAAAGTTATTCTGACTGTGATGAAACCTCTTGCTTCAATTCATGTATTTAGCTAACAAGTTTTAAATGTATACTATACTATGCGATCAGTGATGGATACAGGCAGTGTAATATAAACAGACAGATATGATTCCTATTATTCTGGAGTTTTATTTATTGGAGGGAAGATAGCTATTGTACAAGTGGTTAAAAGATTGATAATTCTAGAAAAGAAAGAAAAAAGAAAATGTGACATTGCATATAGTCAAACTCCCATATCCTCAGGTTTGCTTCTGGATCCTTCAGGGCAGTTTGACCATTGTTCTTTGATATGTGCTGATGGGGCACTTGATTGATTGATTGATTGATTATTTATTTATTTATTGGAGAATTGCCTATTCAAATCTTTTGCTCATTTTTAGTTATTTTTCTTTCTATTATTGACTTGTAAATATTCTTCATATAACCTGGATACTAGACCCCTTTCAGATATATGATTTGTAAAAACTTTCCCATTTCATGGTTTGTCTTTTTCCTTTCCTGACAATGCTCTTTGATGCACAAAAGTTTTCAATTTTGATGAATTTCAATTTATCTATTTTTCTTGGGTTTCTTGTGCTTTAGTATCATATCAAAGAAATAACTGTATAATTGCATAACCATGTTTACAAACTCAAACTCCTAAATTTTCTTCTAATTATTTTTTTAATTTTAGATCTTGTATAGGAATATAATAATTTTTAGTTAATTTTTTTATATGATGTGATATAAGGATCACAGTTCATTCTTTTGAGTGTGGATATCTTATTGTCCTAGCACAACTCTTGGAAAGATAACTCTTTTCCCCATTGGATTATCTTTGTACCATTGTTGAAAATCCATTGCCAATATATGTAAGAGTTTACTTCTGTATTTCAGTTTTACTTCAATAGTCTATAATTTTACCCTTGTTCTAGTATCACATTGCATTAAATCTGTAAAGCAGTTTGGGGATTATCTTCCATTAACCAATATGAATTTGCCAATCATGAATGTGGTATGTCTTTTCATTTCTTTAGGTGTTCTTCAGTTTCTTTCAATGATGTTTTGTAGTTTTATGCTTATAAGTGAATGTATAATTTGACTCATTTATTCCTGATTATTTTGTTATTTTTGATGCTATAGTAAAATAATTATTAATTATAATTTTAATTGTTCATTGGTAGTGTAGAAATACAACTGGTTTTAGTATACTGATGTTATAGTCTGGGAAATACTGTGATTGTTTAGTATTTTCTATTTTTCAGAATGGATAACTTCAATTGAGCTATCTTCATGTTTACTGATTTTTTTCTTTTCTTTTCTGCCTGCTGAGATTTTCAGTTGACCTCCTCTAGTGAATTTTTCTTTGTAGTTATTGGAATTTTCAACTTTGGAATTTCTATCTGCTTCTTTCTTTTTTACTCTTTTCCTTGATAGTTGTTTGTTGAAACTCTATCCCCATGCTTTCTTTTACTTTAGTAGACTTTTATTTTTTTTTAATTTAAGTATAATTAACATATAGTGTGATATTAGTTCCAAGTATACAATATAATGATTCAATAAACCTATATGTTACTGAGGGTTCACCAAGATAAGTGTACTCTTAATCCCTTTTACCTATTTCACCCATCCTCCTCACCTTCCCTCTGGGAACCACCACTTTGGTCCTTATATTTAAGAGTATTTTTGTCTCTCTTTTTTATTTATTCAGTAGATACTGTTTTTGTTAGTTTCTGAAGATATTTAAAATAACTGATTTACGTTTTTTTTTATTTGTTTGTTTGTTTTTTTAATTAACTGCTCAGGGACAGTTTCTATGGAATAGATTTTTCTCTATTTGGGCCATATTTTGTTGTTTTTACATGTCTCATAGTTTTTGGTAGAAAAATAAGCACTTTAAATACTAGAAGATAATTACTTTTGACATAATCTCCACAAGGTTTTTTTTTTTTTTTTTTTTTCTTTTTTTTTTAATTGCTTTTTATTATAGGTTTGTCTTTTCTTTCTTTCTTTGTTAGGTCTAGGAACTCTTCTATAATGACTCTATTAAGTCTGTATTCTTTATTATATGTGTTTACTGAAGCCTCTGTTTAGTTAATTTAGTGGTTTTAGTTAATTTAGTGTTTGGCTAATGATTGAGCAAAAAGTTTCTTAACTTCCTGGAACCAATGATTTCTGCAAATTTTGTGGACAAATTTTTATGAATGTAAGTTGTGATAGGGGCCAGGAGTAAACTGGTCAAGAAAGAATGCTTGAGATGTTTTTGGTGGAAAAATATGAAAGTAAATTTACTTATTAAAGTAAGGCAACGGTACGGTTGGGCAGAGGAATTGTGTCCTGATTGTGAGGAGTGACTGTTTATATACTTTTAAATTGGAGGGATAGAGTTAAAGGAAATCTCTAAAAGGATTTTTGTATGTTAAAGAAAATTTTTATAGGATTCTGGAGGCCTGGCTATTGTCAAGCTAAGGTTGTTTTTTGTCTCTAGGAAAGCATTAACATTAGGCATAGTTGTGAATTTCTTGAGGAATGTCCTACTATGCCTGTCTCAGGTATTTATCAATGGGCTGAAAGTTGTAAGAAAATTTAATCTTATCTCCACTTCTTTTGCCATTGTTCTCGTCATCATAGGTTATCTCTTCAATATTCATCCTGACAATCCTGCCTTAGATTTGACTTCTTACTCAGGAGTCTTCTAAAGGTTAGCTAAAGAGTAGAGATTAGGGCCTTCTCAGATTTTCCTAAATCCATGTACAGTCCTGGATAGGCAAAAAGATTTCTGTGTGCATGTGTCCTTCTTGATTCCCAGAAATACATAGAATTTTATGAGGTCATTGTGAATACTTCATTATCCTGATTTTCTGTTAAAGTTTTTTGGTTAGTCAATTGTTTGTTCCAACTCTTATTCGCAGTCTTAAGCTTAAAAGTTGACTGTAATTGTTTTTAAGAAAAATGCCCCTGGGGAAAAAGTTTTTCCGCACAGAGTGAGCTCTAAGTCATATTCAATGCAAAGAGCCTTGCAAGTGGGAAACAAACAGATGGGGAAAATAATAACCTTACTGTGGGTGCCTGGGTGGCTCAGTAGGTTGAGCATCTACGTTAGGCTCAGGTCATGATCCCAGGGTCCTGAGATTGAGCCCCACATCACATTCCTTGCTGTTAGGGAGCGTGCTTCTCTCTCTCCTTCTGCCTGCAGCTCTGCCCGATTGTGCTCTTTCTCTTTCTCTCATTCTCTCTTTCTCTCTGTCAAATAGCTAAATAAAATCTTAGGGAAAAAAAAAAGACAGTTCTCTTGGAGTGAACTTAGAAGGAGCTCCAGCCCTATACTTCTTCCTCCAATCTCCTTAAGATTGCCTGTTTTCACCAAGAATGAACTGGTATTTTTCAGCTCATGCAAGCCTTTGGTTAACTTCCAGAGTTCTGAAAAAGTTGATTATGACAATTCCTGCTAGTTTTCTTATTGCTTTTATGGAGGAGATAATTTAATCATTTAATGCACAATTTTGAAGAATAATCTATATTTTCCTAATTAGTACAACTACAAAGACTATAGCATTCTATGATATTGGTTTCTATAAAATGTAGTACTATTAGGTAAATTATAATATAATTTACTGTTCTGGACATTCAATCATGGTTAAATTTTCCAGAATATATATAATGTGTACATATACAGTCTTTGTTTCTGTGGCAGGTTTCATGCCAGTTCAAATCATCAGTTAATCTGTTCCTTCATTCATGCAGGCATGTATTCATCTATCAACTATGAAATATGGTGTATATATCAAATATATATTTCTTATATATTCAAATATATGTTACTCAAATATATATCTCAAATATATACATAATTCATAGATATTCAAATACATGTTACATATATATGTATATATGTATATGTATTTATACATATATATATATATGAGTAAAATTACAAGGATCCAGAAAAGTAGTCACACAATTGAACACCTGAGTGTCACATGCAATTGTGGAAGAAAGTATAGGATATATGTGAATTGCATGGTATATGAAACATTACCTTGAATAATCTTGAATAAAAACTATAATTTGTACAATGATTTTTTAAAAAGGTCAAATTAATATATTTCTATATGACTCATTTTCTTATTACCTATTAATTTAGGAATAAGTTTTTTTCCCAGGTTTTTTTTTTTTTTTTTACATTGAGATACAACTGACATATAACATATTGGTTCAGGTGTAAAACATAATGATTCAATATGTGTATATGTTGTGAAATAATCTTAGATGCTGCTAAACAATACTGCAAAACTCCCAGGTAAAGTGGCTCATTTAAAAGAATCGCCCATACTAAAATGTATACATATTAATCATTTTTTTAAGATTTATTTATTTTACAGACTCTGTGTGAAAGTGGGGAAAGGGGCACTGAAAGAGGGAGAGGGAGAAAGAGGAGAGGGAGAGAGAGAGAGAATCTGTAGCAGACTCCCCACTGAGAATGGAGCTCCATGCAGGGCTCCAGGGCTTGACGTCACAACCCTGAGATCATGACCTGAGCCAAAATCAGGAGTTGCTTAACTGACTGAACCACCCAGGTGCCCCATGTTAATCATTTCTTAAATACTTGTATATTTGTACAAATATAATTATACATGAATCAGGTGGCAATTTTTAAATGAAAAACAAGAACCTTTCAGTTCCTTTCCCCTACAATACTTTTCTTAGGTATAAGCATGGTTCAGCTTCTTATCTCATTCAGATTTTTCCACTTCCTTATCTGAGAGAGATTTCCTCAACAGCCCATTGAAAAATAGTACTTCTCTTACCCATTTTTCTTCATAATGCTTCTCTTTTACTAAAATATTTTATATTTTCCTATCTCATTGTCAGTTTTGTTTACTACTGCATTCTTCTCATCTAGAATAGATGCAGTATAAACTCAATAAATCTTTGTTGAATTTTGTGTTTCTGTGAAGACTAAGCCTCATTTCTTTTTTTTTTTCTATTTATCTATGATGCACCTATTATACTGTTCTGTGAAGCACATCATATTTCTCCTCTTTTGATGAATATTGCCATCTTTTCCCTTGGTTTGATGAGTAGAAAAGTAAAGTACTTTTTCCCAAGCACTGTGTTATCAAAATTTTTAAACTGCAAGTAATATCTCCTTTCTTAAATTATAAAATATTCTTAGCCTTTCTATTGAGTCCTAGATGCAAATTATAACAGAGATGCCTTCAGTCTTCCTTGTGATGAGCACTGGGAGTTATATGCAACTAGAGAATCATTGAACACTACACCACAAACTAATAATGTACTATACAAGGGCTAACTGAAAAAAAAAAAAAAATAATAAAAGCTTATTTCAAATTCTTAGATACTAACATTGTTTTTGAATGGATGCATTTGTTATTTGACCAACTAGCTAATATAATATATTAACTATAACATATAACTTCTTCTTAGGTTGTAGTATGTTTGGACTAGTGTTCAATAGTATATGGATCCATGGTAATACCAAATGGAAGCTCATTGTTATAAAATCCTGAGGGCACAGGTGATCCTATAGCAAAGTTTTGCCACTCCAGGTTTTCATATTATCTCTTCTACCACTATCATATTTTTAAAATTATTTTTATAGTTTTTTGTGGTGACAGTTTAATGAGAGCCAGCTTTTGTTTCAAACTGTGGAACTAGACACATGGCCTTAGGCAACATTTTAATGATTTCAGCTTAAAATGAAGTTTCTGCTCATGATATTCATTATACCTTTTAAAAGTAACCAACACTTTCTTAATGCCATTATTTAATCACCTACTTCATATACTTCTGCTTACTTCTAATTACTGCAACGATTCACTGAGATTGAGGTCTACATTTTAATATATGGGCTGGCAAATTAATAAAAGATCTGGAATGATATTTACCCTGACTAGAAAACACTACTAAGGATATAAAAAGGAATCGTTTGGTCAGAATATCTTTCATTGTGTCTGCTAGCTTGTTGCTAGAATGCAGGATTTACTGGAGTCAGACACCCACTGGCAAATCTTCCTATCACTGTTGCACCAAAAAATAACATCCAGCCTTTTAGAAAATTAGATTTGTCAACTTTATTGAGTTGTGTGGCCGAATACACAGTAGATGAGGATGAAAGATTACAACTTAAGCCCTTAAATCCCTTTTTAGTTATTGGAGACTATGATGTGTTTGTCTTCTGAGAATGTGCACTGGATATGCTATTGTTTGGTTATTCATAAATGGCTAATGAGATATAATATTAACAATTTCAACTTTTCCTGTTAACATGCATCAGAATATTTTATTATTTATTTGTGTAGAATTGGGATCATTATTACTACAGAAGGGAACTCAAATTCATATTTTTTTATTTTATTTATTTATTTTTATTTTTTTAAAGATTTCATTTATTTGAGAGAGACAAAGAGAATAAGAGAGAGAGAGAGAGAGCATGAAAGGAGAGAGGTCAGTGAGAGAAGCAGATTCCCTGGCTAGCAGAGAGCCCAATGTTGGACTTGATCCCGGGACTCCAGGTTTATGACTTGAGCCAAAACCAGTCACTTAACCAACTGAGCCATGCAGGTGCCCTCAAACTCATATTTAAAAAAAAAAAAAAAATCAATGAAGTCGAAGATAGAAAATATACCATATGACATAAAATGTGTGATTCACTCTATGAACAGAGGAAAAATTTGAAGCTGTCTTCAACTCCATCATAAGAATGTATAATTTTAAAGAAAGAAGTGATGTGAAGATCATATAGTTTATTTTGTATGTTTATATATTTGGATAATATATCACAAGTCTGTTAAATGACTTCATATAAGTCCATTAGTTAAAGGATATCTACCAAAATAAGCAGGGCATGGCTCCTATTTCTGTGAACTTCTGCAGGCATGTTAAATTCTTTGTATTTTACTTTGAAAATAGTCATGACTATTGTATTGTTTTACTCAATAATTGGGATTTTCATATTCAATTAAAAAGTGTTATAGCTGTATGCCTGCATGTAAAGGTGAATGTATAGTTACCACTGGTGAATATATGTGTATGTTTATGAACATATGTGACACCATGGAGAGAGCTCTCAGGAAATAGAATGTTCTACTAAACCTAAATTATTATTAAATATAGCTTAGCCAGTACCTTTGTAAAATTTGACTTTATGTACTTTGAACTCAGGGTTTATTGAATAATGTATTTTTACTCTTATTTCAATGGCTAAATTTAAATACATGTTTTTTGTTACTCAAGTCTCTCTTTTAAATAAGTTTTAAATAATCTAAAATTTTTGGTTCAAGCCACTAATAATACAAATTTATTGGTTCAAGCCAGTATAACACGAATATCACACTGGAACACTAAATATATGCATGAATATAAAAGGTTAGTTGCTTAATCATTTTATTATTTTTATTTTTGTTCTGGTATAATTAATGTACAGTGTTATATTCGTTGCAGATATACAATATAGTGATTCAACAATTCTACACTTTACTAAGTTCTCATCAATATAAATGTACTCTTAATCCCCTTCAACTGTATAACTCATCCCTCCCACCCACCTCCCCTCTAGTAATCATCAGTTTGTTCTCTATATTTGAGTCTACTTTTTGATTATTGTTTTTATAATGTCTGATTTAATGTTATCCACAGAATACCTTCATATCTATCATTTCCCTATGACCATATTCAATGAGCTTATAAAAGGATAAGCCTAATGGATAGAATTTCTTTAATAAAAATACATTTTAACCAATCTAATATATGAATGATATGCATATATAAATTATATGCATCTCAGTTCATGAATTTAAGAATACCAGAAAAGTCTAATTTCTTTAGTTTGACATATATACATAGTTTGTATGTCAAGTATGCTCCTAAACTCGCATTCTCTTTTAAGAGTATGAAACTAAGTAACAGGCATTATCAAATCTAGGTTCAACACCTCAGATACACATTGCAGGTACGGAGTGAACCACTGTTACTAGATTTTTCTCCATGTCAGTTTTTATTGAGATGCTCATGACTTATTTAACAAGGTGTCTTCTGATCTAGTCACTCTATTGCTTTTATCCAATAACTGAGAATAAGTACCTCTGATAATTGGAGTTTTAGTCTTGAGTCTAGCCTTTCCTGCTGCATCACAGGCAACTTTTATGATATTTTGTCACATTTCAACCATGATTCTCCCAAGGAACAGTAAAGAAGCATGTTCAATATCTTAATCTGGGCTAGCATGGCAAAATTCCATTAACTGTGTAGCTTGAACAACAGAAATTTTTTTCTCACAGTTCTGGAGACTGGAAGTCCAATTTCAAGGTGTTAGCATTGTTTTGTCTGGTGAAAGTTTTCTTCATTGCTTATAGATGGCTACCTTCTTGCTGTGTGTTCCCATGGCAATGAGAGAAATAGTAAGCTCTCAGGTGCTTCTTATAAGGGCATTAAACTCGTCCTAAGAGCCCACCCTCATGACCTAATCTAACATCACACTGAGGGATAGGGCTTCAACATAAGAATTTTAAGGGAACAGTCTGTCCACAGCACTCAGCTCCAGGTTATTTACATACTTACATACACATGACCTCCAGGTTCTTCATTCATATATATATATAGATAGATAGATAGAGAGAGAGAGAGAGAGAATGCACATTCAAACTCAATTTCCCTAGTATCAGTCTGAAAAATATTAGAATGGGGAAGTGTGGAATATCTTGCCACAATATGTCAAGGGGACTCTTATTTTCATTTTGAGTTTTATTAAACAATAAGTAACTTAGGCTTAGGAAAGAGGTGATGTATCATTAAATGCTTTATTTCCACAATCAAAATTATTTTTTTACATCTTATAAGAAGAACATGCCAGTTTTCAAATTGTTCCTAGTGCCATAATTTTTAGTCAGTTAATTAAAGTGAATCAAGACACTTCAAGAAAACTAACCCACTTTCACTTCCAACCAAACATCATATTTGTTGAACAGAGAACAAACTTACATCAATAAACCACTTTAAATAAATTGGATCTGAATAATGCAACAACAAAAAATTCCCTTTTTTTACTTGTCTTGACTTCTTAAATGGAAATACTTGAAAATATAGGAAGAACTTCAAACACATTTTAAATTTTTTAAATTAAATCTAAAATGGAGGAATTAGTCTAAACATTAAAGATTCTTTTCATGTAAAAATTTTTAAAATGGGCTCCCATGGTTTACATGAATCTGTGGTTAGGTTTAGGTTCTAATTCTATGGACTCAATTGTCTTCCGTTGTGAAGAAAGAAAAAATTTCCTCTTGAAAAAAAGAATTTATTTCATTGATTTCTAATTTGTCTGCCACCTCTTGAATTTCAAGGGTAGCTATGAGAATAATGAAAACAGTAAGGTATCATCTTGTGACTGATGAATCAATTGACACAAGACTGGAACTATGCACCTGGTGATAGCAAGATGTTTTAATGTTTGCTGGAGAGAAACAAAAGTTCAAAATGGGTTTTACATTCATGCTCCGAGTATTCTTAGAAAGGTAAAATAGTATGATGTACTCTAATAATATAACTGTGTTGTTAATCAGTCTTATTTAGCATTTTTCTAGTATAAGTCATAAAGCATATAGTTTAAGATTATACTATGCAGAAGTACTGACAAAAGGTGTAAATATTATTAATTCCCATGCAACACTGAGCCCAAATCTTCAGTACTAGCTAATATCATAAAAAACTAGATTTTTCACCATTATCACACTAGCATCGTAAATCATGGATTCACAACTAGTGACTTACACTACCTAATTCCCTCTAATTACTATCTTCATGATTTAGACTTCAAAAAAAAATAGGAAATAGTTGTTTTGCTACTTCCCCCTTTTCCAGGTAACTTTACAATTCCAAGAGGAGCCCACCAAGGCATTTTTTTCTTGTACACAGTACTTCCTTCTCCAAGTCACTAGCACAATATTCTTACTCACTTTGATGATCTGAGCTGATTATGAAAATAATATGTATTTATACTAACTTATGATCACTTAAAAGTCTAGGATAATTGAATGTTACCTTAGTATGAAGCTTCCAAGATAGTTGCCATTTGGAAGAGGATACACTATAGAACACGTTTCTAAAAGTGCAATGTCCAGCAGCTTGACTCTGCAGTAGCAATAGTTTCAAGAAAGAAAGAAGTATAGCAATAGTTTCAGGAAGGAACTCTTTCACACCAGTTTGACAGCCATCTTTTTTCATGGCTTGTCCTGATAGATTCCCCCCACTTCCATTCCTTTGGTTCATTCTGAACTGCTTTTCACATTTCCTCAGCAATCAGTTCACCTCTCAAGTTTTCTCCTGCTTTCCAGTCCTTTTGGGAATTGACAAGGAAATCCTTCATTTGCCTATCAATAAATTTACTCTTCCTGCATCTGTTATTGATTCCTTCTTCTCAATTGTTAAAAGGAAGGAAAGTTTCCTTTCCTGTCAATTGCCAGCTTGTCCACAAATGCTTCTCCCACTTCACATGCTCAAGGTTTTCTCTTTTTCAGTTATTTTCTCATTTTTATTGTAAGTTTTTCATTTTTTTTTCTCTTTAAAGATTTTATTTATTTATTTGACAGAGAGAGAGAGAGAGATCACAAGTAGGCACAGAGAGAGGAAGGGAAGTAGGCTCCCTGCCTAGCAGAGAGCCCAATGTGGGGCTTGATCCCAGGACCCTGGGATCATGACCCAAGCCGAAGGCAGAGGCTTTAACCCACTAAGCCACCCAGGTGCCCCTGTAAGTTTTTCATTTCTGCAATATTTTTTATCGGTGGCCTAGAATTATAATTCCTATATTTTCAAAAAGAAACAAAATAAAATGAAAACCCTTTAATCCCACATTCTTCTACAACTGTTCCATTTCATTCATTACTTTTATTTTATTCCCTTAAACTTCTCTTCTACACACTGTTTCTATTTCCTATGTCATCCTTCTATATTGTAGATGTCACAAACTTGGTGATGCTTTCATCACTCCATCAAGACTGTCTTCCCATGGAATCCGGTCACCACCATTTGACTGTACAAACTGACTTAAATTTACATATCTCAGCAGCCCTTAACTGAATTAATCACTCCTTCAAGAAATTGCTCTTCTCTTGTATGGCTTGCTACCACTCTTTATAGGGCTTTTAGCCACATTCCAAACTTCCATAGATTTGGACTCTTCTCTCTCCAAAAAGTGGTGTCATTCAGGGCTCGACCCCACCCTTCCTTTCTTCTTTCCTCTCTTTAGGGTGTTTAGGGAATAATTCTCAAATAGTGACCTTTATTTGAGATGACTATATCTATTCTGAATATATATGTATATATTCAGCTACTTACTTCACTATTTACTTATGTAGATCATAGTTATCTCAAGTTTAATGAATACAAACTTTTTGGTACCTCCACTATTGATTCCGTTTTTTCACTTATAGTGTCATTAGCATCCAACCAGTAAAAACATTTGCCAATCATCCAATTAAGAAAAATATAACTTCCTTAGCTAATCTCTACCATCTCACATTTTAAAACCCCACAATTAGTCATTTTAAATGCTTGTGCCAATTTAACTCTGCATTGCTCCTGTCCTTTGCTAGAGATCCTACTCTATTAGGAAAATACAGTGTCCATATCTGTTTAGTTCACCTCTGTCTCCCCAACCAAACAGAATAGTTGGGGTATCTCTGAGCCAGGCCCTAGTCTAATCTGAATGCATTAAAGAGAAAATTTTAAATCACCAGGAAGTTGAATTTTTCAAAGGATTTCAAAAGCTTTGCCTGGAATCCCATTTTACTTTTTGTCTATCAAAATTTTACTTTTAAGACATACTTCTATCACACAGTTTGGTGCCTGATTTTGAATTCCAATTTTACTCTCTGTGTATGTGATCTTTAACAAGCTACACAACATCTTTGTGCCTCAGAGAGACAGTTTCTTATAAAAAAAAAAAATTACCTCCAACTATTGCTATTAGGATTACTTATGGAAGAACTCAGAAAAATCCCTGGTGCATAATAACCACTCAGTAAATTTTATATTAGTTATCTTCTTCCTCCTCCTTCTCCTCATCATTTTCATTTTTGATACTAGCATAATACACTTTACTATTATACTACTTAACATCCTTAAAGAGTGGGCATATCTTATTTTTAATATGATGTATTAGTTCATCTATTGTTGCTGTAACAATTTATAGCAAACTTGGTGACTTAACATAAATTTTATATTACAAATTTCATTTCAAATTTCTATAAGCCAGAAGTCCAACATGAGTCACTGAGCTAAAATCAAGGTGTTAGTAGAGCTACATTTTTTACTGGGGCCTCCATGGGAGAATCTGTTTCCTTCCCTTTTCCAGCTTATGGAGGTTGCTCACATTTACTGGCCCGTGGCCCCCTTTTCTTTCTTCAAAGCCAGAAATGCTGCATATTTCTTTCCCTTTTGTAGTCATTTTTCCTTTCTGAATATTCCAAGATAATCTTTCCATTTCAAGTTCCTTAACTTTTATTACATTTGCAAAGTCCCTTTGGTTCTGAAAATGGAGACACTGATATCTTGAGAAGTCATTCTAGCAACTACAGTATTTGTTTTCTAATATACTCACTGCCATATTGAGTTTTAAATATCATATAGAGTCATATGAATGAAGAAAATTGCTAGTAGAGTTTCCTTATATTTTTGCCACAAATCTTTTTATTCTTACAGTATTATAATAAAAAATGCTCTTGAATTTATTCATACTCTTTGTAGTAGATTTGCCATGTATTTTTTTTTTAAGGTATATATCTATTGAAGGGAGGTGTGTTGTCTATTGAAGGGAGGTGTGTTGGTTCAAAACACCATGCATTATCGAGAATGGGTAAAAATAATTACCTTTAAATATGAAATTGTCAACAACATGCATATTTAATCAAAGACATTTACAAACTCTGAGTGGAATTTCAAATTTAACCTCCATGACAAGTGTTTTCCAGTAGGAAGCCACGTGGAAGCCATTATATTAAAAACTAGGAAAGTCATAGCACTTCAAAATGTTGTCACACTATGTGGGATACATTTTCTTTACAGACATTAGGGTTTGGAAAGTCATATGTTATGATGAGTTCCATTATTCCACTTTTTGCTTGCTGTTAGGATTACTTACTTGTGATTACTACTAAGAAAGTGATTGATTTTTAAAGGAAGAGTGTACCTATGTTAATGAAGACAAGAAAAGGATGAGAATAGATTAATACAATAAAATAGACAAAGCTATGTATACATAGTAGGGACTTGTGAAAAGATAAGAATAAAATTTGGTAGATTTTGCAACTAATAGCAAAAGTGATAATGATAGCCTTTTGCATGTTTTTCTATAGTCTTCTTAAACTTTTTAAAGTATTCACATGAAAAATAAGTAGTATCTAGAGACTGAAAGAGAGTTCTTTTCTAAGTATTGGAAATGTATTGCTTTTTGTGGAAGCATTTATTATTCTTTAATTTTATTAAAATTTAAATGTTTCTGACATGTTGAACCTAGGTTGACATTTTTTGCTCTTTTTAAAAAGAAATATAAAATTAATACATGAATGAAATTTCACTGTAAAATATGATTCATTCAATACAAAATTGTATAGAATAAAAATTTAAAGCTTTTTATGACACAGGACTGTCACATCTCTAACTTCTGTACAGAAATAAATGCAGCTAACATTTGTATAGATTTATGGACACACACACATGTATTACACAGATATTTCATTTTAATGGAGATTGAATCATACTATACTTTTATATTTCATTTAGCTTTTCTTCTCAGTATAGCTACTTTATGGATTTTTCCTCTCAGATCGTGTTTTATTTTTTCTTTTTATTTCCACTTTATTTTATTTTATTTCTTTTTAGTGTTCCAAAATTCATTGTTTATGCACCACACCCAGTGCTCCATGCAATACATGCCCTCCATAATATGCATGACCAGGTTCACCCATCTCCCCACCCTCTTCCCCTCCAAAACCCTCAGGTTGTTTCTCAGAGTCCACAGTCTTGCATGGCTTGTCTCCCCCTCTGATTTCCCCCATCTCTCTTCTCTCCATCTCCCAAAGTTCTCCATGTTATTCCTTATGCTCATGATACTTGACTCTCCCTGCTTAAGTTATCTAACTCAACATAATCTCTTCCGGTCCCATCCATGTTGATGTAAAAGTTGGGTATTCCTCCTTTCTGATGGAGGCATAATACTCCATTGCATATATGGACCATATCTTCTTTATCCATTCATCCATCGAAAGGCATCTTGGTTCTTTCCACAGTTTGGCTACCGTGGCCATTGCTGCTATGAACACTGGGATACAGATGGCTCTTCTTTTCACTACATCTGTATCTTTGAGGTAAATACCCAGTAGTGCAATTGCAGGGTCATAGGATACCTCTATTTTTAATTTCTTAAAGAATCTCCATACCTTGTTTTCCAAAGTGGCTGCACCAACTTGCATTCTCACCAACAGTGTAAAAGGGTTCCCCTTTCTCTACATCCCCTCCAACACTTGTTGTTTCCTGTCTTGTTAATTTTCACCATCCTAACTGGTGTAAAGTGGTATCTCAATGTGGTTTTGATTTGAATCTCCCTGATTGTTAATTATGATGAACATTTTTTCATGTGTCTGTTAGCCATTTGTATGTCTTCTTTGGAAAAGTGTCTGTTCATGTCTTCTGCCCATTTTTTGACATGGTTATCTGTTTTATGTGTGTTGAGTTTGAGGATTTCTTACTCATGAATCAGAAGAATAAACATTGTTAAAATGTCTATACTGCCTAGGGCGCCTGGGTGGCTCACTGGATTAAGCCGCTGCCTTCAGCTCAGGTCATGATCTCAGGGTCCTGGAATTGAGTCCCATATCAGGTTCTCTGCTCAGTGGGGAGCCTGCTTCCCTCTCTCTCTCTGCCTGCCTCTCTGCCTACTTGTGATCTCTCTCTGTCAAATAAATAAATAAAATCTTAAAAGAAAATGTCTATACTGCCTAGAGCAATCTATACTTTCAGTGCCATCTTGATCAAAATTCCACTGGCATTTTTCAAAGAGCTGGAACAAACAATCCCAAAATTGTATGGAACCAGAAGAGACCCCGAATTGCTAAGGAAATTTTGAAAAAGAAAAACAAAACTGGGGGCATCACTTTGCCTAATTTCAAGCTTTACTACAAAGCTGTGATCATCAAGACAGCATGTTACTGGCACAAAAACAGACACATAGACCAGTGGAACAGAGTAGAGAGCCCAGATATGGACCCTCAACTCTATGGTCAAATAATCTTTGACAAAGCAGGAAAAAATATACCTTAGAAAAAAGACAGTCTCTTCAATAAATGGCGCTCGGAAAATTGGACAGCTATATGTAGAAGAATGAAATGCAACCATTCTCTTACACCATACACAAAGATAAACTCAAAATGGATAAAAGACCTCAATGTGAGGCAGGAATCTATCAAAATCCTAGAGGAGAAAATAGACAGTAACCTCTTTGACATGGGCCATGCAACTTCTTTCAAGATATGTCTCCAAAGGAGACATCTTCTTCCATCCAAAGGAAACAAAGGCGAAAATGAACTTTTGGGACTTCATCAAGATCAAAAGCTTCTGCACAGCAAAGGAAACAAGTCAATAAAACAAAGAGGCAACCCATGAAATGGGAGAAGATATTCGCAAATGATGCTACAGACAAAGGGATGATATCCAAGATCTATTTTTTTTCTTTTAATGACTGACCTGGTATTCATAGGATATACAAAACACGAGTTATTTTCTCACTTCTCTTTTGAGGAATGTTTATGTTGTTTCCAACTGATTACTACTTCACTTTATATTTTGATAATCACATTTGCATACGTATGTTAAAGAATAGATGTGGCTTTTCTTTGAGGATAGATTTCTAGGTGAGGGGTTCTGTCAAATATGATTTTTTGAGTGCTACAGTGATATTCAATTTCCATATTGAATAACATTCTACCATAGTTCTTCAATAACTACTATTCCTTTTTAGTATCACATATAACTTTAGTACTAACTTTACCTCTATTTAAAGATTACTAAATCTTTATATTACAAGAAATGAATATATCATACAACTCAATATTATGATGGCATGCTTTCACTTAAACTTGAAGCACTCACCTGTTATCTTCCCTTATTGTCTTCATTTATGTATTTAAAAATTATTTTTTTACTGTCTCCTATGTGCCAGTCTGGGGATAAAGATGTGAATAAAACAGGTAAAAAATCCTGTTCTCATAGAGTTTATATCCTAGATGGAAAGAGAGAATATATTTAAGAAAAAGAATAGGTAAAATAACCTGTAATATGTCATATGGTAATAAGAACTACAGAGGAAAATAAAACCAGAAAAGGAATATATGGAGTCTGGGTGTGTGAGAGGAGACTATGTTGCAATTTTAAATTTAGAAGTAAGGAAAGCTCTAATTTAGTAGGTGACATTTAAGAAAAAACTGAAGAAGTCATGCGCATTTGTGTGAAAAATCTTTGCAGGCTAAGGACCTGAAGCCTGAGGGTGCCTGATGTGTTTAAAGATCATCAGGATTGGTGGTGTGACAGGAAAGTGTGTCCAAATTTGTTCGTTCATTAAAGGAAACCAGGAGGGAAAAGCTGGAGGGATTTAAAGCTGACCTCTAGTTGTTTTAGACTGACTGAGTGAAAAAAGTGGAAGACAAAAGTAGGGATTGGTGATCACTATGTATTTTTCTAAACCTTACTTTTGAGGTGTTTTTTAGAACTAGAAATGTTAAGGATGCTATAGGATACTCAAGTTATGAGTTCAGAGAAGTGTTGCCAGGAGATACACATTTGTGAAAAAGATGATGTTTAAATCAGTGAAACTGGATGAGTACATGCTGATAAAGAAGAGTGTTAAGGATTGGACTCTGGAGCTTTCCAGCATTTACTATTTGGGGAGCTGAATATGAATAACCAAGGATATCTCTGAGGAAGAGCAATGAAGTAGAAAGAAAAATCAGGAGAGTGCTTGAAGCCAAGCATTTGTAGGAGAAATAGTGTTCAATTTAGTGCATATAAAAGATCAAGTATGATGAGAGAGAATTGAAGACTGGATTGAAGACATGCACACCACAGCAGATTTTGAGATTGAGTTGGGGTGTCAAATTCTTATTTGGATAAAAGTAATAACTGCACGCTTCTGTGCCAATTGGAATCATCCACTACAGAGGAAAAATATATTCATCTTAGAGAAAGAGGAGATAATTATAAATAAATGGCTTTGAGTAGGGATCTAGTACTTTGTTACTCAAAGCATGGTCCACGGACAGGCAGCTTTGGCACCACCCAAGAGGTGGATAGAAATGTAGACTCTGTGGCACTGCTCAGACATACTGAATCATACTCTTTATTCTAAAACCCCAGATGGTTCACAGGCATTGTAACAGCCATTAAAGTTAGTTTTCTGATAAGAGTGTGGCAGGGAGTTGGGGGGGTGTGTGTCTGATACATCATATCCTGCCAAATCAGATTGGTGAATTTTTTGATAGTATTTAAATCATGGTATTTAAAAAATAAATTATTCTAACATCGGCCCAAAATTTATTTTGTTCAGAAAACTTAAGAGGAAAGGAAGAAAAAGGTGAACTATTATGAAGTCTTTGGTAATGTTTGTCTTATAGATTTAACACACCTGGTTCTCTGTTCTGGGAGCATTCTTTTGTTCCATTGCATTTACTCAGAGATGAGTCCCTCGTACATCCTCTAGACAAGATTTCTTTCAGTAACCCTAAGATTTGTTGACACACAGCATTTTGCCTTAGTTACACTAATCAAAAGTAGTGTGGCAAGGTTTGGGCACTGAATGATTATGGTGCTACTCTGGTATGTATGAGAAGTTTAACATTCCTTCAGACTGGTTGTAATCATATAACTTTATTTAGTATATAAGGGAGGAAAAATTTATTTGCTAAAAAATTACACTGACATGGATTTACTTACTAAAATACTTCTATATGATAAAACAAAGTTAAGAGTATGAAAAAAATGGCAAAATATTTGTCCCTTTTTTATATCTCTTATTCTTTTTTCAGTAATTTTTCTTTCATCTGTCATTTTTTTCTAAATTTGGTAAGTTTCTACAGGGTGCATAAGGAGTATAAATTGAAATGATTAAATTAATAATCTTTCCAATTAACAACAATAAGTGATTTGTTCCATTACATTTGTTTGTTCCATTGTTTCTCAAATTTAAAATAATATTCAATTTATGTTAAGGGAAACATTAAAAAGACTTTGAAAGTTCATCTTTGAATTTTAATTACATATAGTCATGATTATAGAGAAAGTTTGCCAATATAACTAGGTGGATGGAATATGATAATTTTTAAAAACCATCATTATCAAAATGAACAACATATACCTGTTAGAATAGTTGAAGAAAAAATTGCACTATCAATAATTGATGAAAATTTAAAGCAACTGTAACTTTCACAATCACTAATAAGAATGCAAAATGATGTAGCCAATTATAAAATTAAATATTCACTTACAACTCAGCAATCCTAATACATGTTGTACATCCAAGAGAAACAATGACATTTATTCTCACAAAGACCCCTATGTGAATATTTATAACAGCTATATTTTATAATCATCAAACATATAATCACCAATATCTATCAACCAATGAATACATAAAAAATTATGATACATTTATATGATATAATAAGAGATAATAATTATCTCTGGAGGTAATATGAAAGTATCTCAAAAGCTTTGTGAAAGAGTCAGACCAAATGATCTACAAACAAAAATGACTTTTTTTTTTAACTTTAAGTAATCTTTACACTCATTGTGGGGCTCATTACAACCCCAAGATCAAGAGTCATATGCTCTACCAACTAAGCCAGCCAGGCACCCCAGAATGATTTTGTTTATGTATTCTGAATGATTCCATGTATAAAGGCAAAATCAAAAGCATAGGAATCATCAGGTAACTGAGAAGTGCCAGAGGGGCAGTTCTGAAAGAGTAGGTGGGAATGAAGAAACAGCATTTGTGTTCCTAGGCAGGTACATTGCAGGAAGGGATGCCCATGAATTGAACCTCAGGAAATGGATTGCTTTCAAACTATTCAAACCTGCACTCTCTTGGAAAGTCTTTTTGGATCAGGTGTATGATATCACACAATTGAAGAGTGCTTAACCTTAAAACAACAAAAAGCTTTTTTTTTTAATTTTTATTTTTTTATTTAACAGACAGAGATCACAAGTAGGCAGAGAGGCAGGCAGAGAGAGAGGGGAAAGCAGGCTCCCTGCCCAGCAGAGAGCCTGATATGGGGCTCGATCTCAGGACCTGGGATCATGACCCAAGCCAAAGGCAGAGGCTCAACCCACTGAGCCACCCAGGCGCCCCAACAAAAAGCTTTTAAATTTCTAGAAAGACTCTGGAGGGTGACACTTTCTCCCTGGGAAATCAACACCTGAACTGATGTGCTGCTTCTCTCACTCCCCATGTCATCTGTCCCATTTTCATGTCAGTCACAATCAGATTCTTGGTGTTTTCCAAGGCCCAAGCCTGATCCTCCCTGTGCCCAGAGATGCTTCTAATATGGACAAGACTCTGGTCCTTGCTTATCTCAGTCCCTGCTCAAATATCCTCACACCTTCCCTTGATCCACCTTAAACAGCATAACAGCATATCCCACCCACATTCATTCGTTCATTCACTCAACAAACTTATTTGTGGCAGGCACTGTTCTAGGAACTGAAAATACATTAGTGAACAAAGAGACAAATATTTCCATCCTTGTATTGCTTAAGGTCTTGTGTGATGGAAATAAAAATGTGAAATATAAAACAAAAGCATAAAAGTTTATGAATCACATTAGTAGTTCTAGGGATGAGGGATGGAGATGATGGACTTGACAACAAAAATGAGCAAGATAATTTTTGGAGGTGATAAAGCATTTTAACAATTATAATAATTGTGCAATACAATTAACAATTATAATAATTGTGGTACATATTTGTGTGTATGTTTATACATATTAAATATGTATAGGTATGCATATATTACATACATTTAAGCTGAAAAGAACTCTACAGTTAAATGGGATCTATTTTACACTACACAAATTATTCCTCACTAAGTCTGACTTTTTAAAAGGACAAATTCAATTATAAATTCTTACAGATTACTTGCTGCATTATTTCTTTTTTGTTTGCTTGTTTGTTTGTTTTAATTTTTATGTTTTAATTTTTTGTTTTGTTTAATTTTATGTTTTGTTTTAATTTTTATGTGATATGCTAATCATCATACAATATATCATTGTTTTTTTTTCATTTAATTTTTTCAGTGTTCCAAGATTCATTGTTTATGCAACACACCAGTGCTCTATGCAATTTGTGCCCTCCTTAATACCCACCACCAGGCTCACCTAACCCCTCACCTCTCCCCTCTAAAACCCTCAGTTTGTTTCTCAGAGTCTACAGTGTCTCATGTTTCATCACCCTCTGATTTCTCTCAATTCACTTATCCTTCCCTTCTAACGCTCTTCATGTTATTCCTTATGCTCCACAACTTAATGAAACCATATGATAATTGACTCTTTCTGCTGGACTTATTTCACTCAAAACTATTTTACTTTGAAAATTTTGATGACTTTAGGCTTTAATCTAATGTGTCTATATATTCCCACTGCAAGATCTTCAAAAGAGATATTTGGCTAGAAAGTTTTTACTCTTTTCCTATACAAATTCTTTACCCCAAAATCTGATTCTCATAATATTCCTGGAATTTGGCTTTGTCAGCAAAAATAAGACAAATTATATTTTACCATTTTAGTCCAGTGATGTTTTATGGAATCTTGTATTTCTTCATGTAACTTCTTTTTTTTTTTTTAATTTTTTTATTTATTTGACAGACAGAGATCACAAGTAGGCAGAGAGGCAGACAGAGAGAGAGGGGGAAGCAGGATCCCCGCTGAGCAGAGAGCCCGATGTGGGGCTCGATCCCAGGACTCTGGGATCATGACCTGAGCTGAAGGCAGAGGCTTTAACCCACTGAGCCACCCAGGTGCCCCTCTTCATGTAACTTCTTGTGGGGTTTGCTTGGCTTCTTCATCAGTTCTAATAATAATTTAAAATTGTAATATAGACATTATAAATGTTTAGCTAAATGCATAGGAAGCCTTTTCAGCATTTAATAAATGTTAACAGTTGTCCTTATTACTATTGTATTTTAACAATTAATTGTTCAATCAATCATTTACACGATCTAACATGTATAAAGCTAATATATAATATATATTATAATGTATATTATATATATAAAGCTAATACAAGCTAAAAAAACTAAGCTTTGTGAGAGGAAGCACCATAGTTTATTCATGACTGTTGTATGTTCAGAATCTAGCATGGTACTATGCAGAAAGATATTAATAAATATTTCTTAAATAAATAACTACACATAACTATGGCATAAAAAAGAATAAAATAATAATCATGTTAAAAGAAACCTAAATGGGATAATAGAAAATAGACCAGGCCTTGAATTTATTTTATATTTATGTCTTTAAAAAAAAAAAAAACTAGAAAGGAATGTACAATAAAACTGCTAAATGTAAGTATGCATTATAAAAAGACATTTTAAAAATTACTACTTGGTAATCCACATTATTATCAACCATGAGACATTTATACTTTTCCTAAATGAAAATTCTGCATTCATTTTATGGATTGAAATAATACTTGGACCAATAATTCAAGTAATCATTTTATTAACACTGAGGGTCTCCAGGACAAGAGGGTTCATTTTTTCAAATGGGATTTTTTTAAACTTTATTTTATTTTTTTCAGTGTTCCAAGATTCATTGTTTATGTGCCACCCCCATTGTTCCATGCAATATGTGCCCTCCTTAATACCCACCACCAGGCTCACCTATCCTCCCAACCCCACCCCTCCAAACTGTCAATTTCTTTCTTAGAGTCCACAGTCTCTCATGGTTCATCTCCCCCTCTGATTTCCCCCAACTCCCTTTTCCTCTCCTTCTCCCAATATCCATCATCCCTGTTGATACAAAAGTTAGGTATTCATCCTTTCTGATGAAGGCATAACATTCCATTCTATATCTGGACCATATTTTCATTATCCATTTGTCCATTGAAGGGTATCTTGGCCCTTTTCACAGTTTGGCAATTATGGCCATTGCTGCTATGAACACTGGGGTACAGAAGGCCCTTCTTTTCAATATGTCTGTATCTTTGAGGTAAATACCCAGTAGTGCAATTGAAGGGTCATAGGGTGCTCTAATTTCTTAAAGAATCTTCACACTGTTTTCCAAAGTGGATGCACCAACTTGCATTCCCACCAACAGTGTAAGAGGACTCCCCTTTCCCATATCCTAACACTTGTTATTTCCTGTCTTGTTGATTTTTGCCATTCTAAGTGATGTAAGGTGGTATCTCAATGCAGTTTTGATTTGAATATCCCTGATGGCTAATGATGATGAATACTTTTTCATGTGTTTGTTAGCCATTTGTATGTCTTCTTTGGAGAAGTGTCTGTTCATGTCTCAGTCCATTTTTTTTATATGATTATCTGTTTTTGAATGTTGAGTTTGAGGATTTCTTTATAGATCTTGGATATCAGCTCTCAATTGATGCACAAAAAGCATTTGACAAGATACAGCATCAGTTCCTGATTAAAACACTTCAAAGTGGGGGAGCAGTCAAGATGGCGGAGAAGTAGCAGGCTAAGACTACTTCAGGTAGCAGGAGATCAGCTAGATAGCTTATCTAAAGATTGCAAACACCTACAAATCCAACAGGAGATGGAAGAGAAGAAGAACAGCAATTCTAGAAACAGAAAATCAACCACTTTCTGAAAGGTAGGACTGGCAGAGAAGTGAATCCAAAGCAATGGGAAGATAGACTGCAGGGGGAGGGGCTGGCTCCTGGCAAGCAGCGGAGCAACGGAGCACAAAATCAGGACTTTTAAAAGTCTGTACCGCTGAGGGACATCACTCCAGAGGCTAAACCGAGGTGAAGCCCACATGGGGTCAGCGTGGCCTCAGGCCCTGCAGGGTCATAGAAGGATCGGGGTTGTCTGAGTGTCACAGAACTTGAAGGTATTAGAACGGGGAAGCTGGCTACAGAGACAGAAACAAGAAGTGAGCTCTCAGCTCAGGGTTACCTTGAACCAGTCACATGCTGGGTGAGCTTGGAGCACGGCCAGAGGCCAGGGAGATGGGAGTAATTGGGCGCTATTCTCTGAGGGTACACTGAGGAGTGGGGCCCCGAGCTCTCAGCTCCTCCCGGCAGGAGACTGGGAGGCTGCCATTTTCATTCTCGTCCTCTGGAACTCTACAGAAAGCATTCAGGGAACAAAAGCTCCTGAAAGCAAATCTGAACTGATTACTCAGCCTGGCCCCTGGTAAGGGCAGAGCAATTCTGCCTGGGGCAAAGACACTTGAGAATCACTACAATAGGCCCCTCCCCCAGAGAAGAACAAGAAATCCAGCCAGGACCAAGTTCACCTACCAAGGAGCACAGTTTCAATACCAAGGAGAGCAGTGGAATTCCAGAGGAGGAGAAAGCAAAGCACGGAACTCATAGCTTTATCCCTATGATTCTAGTCTTGCAGTTAATTTAATTTTTTTTTCTTTTTCAATTTTTTTTCTTCTTCTGCTAAATTTTTTTTAAGTTTTACCCTTTTCTTTTTTAATGTCTTTTAACTAGTTTATCTAATATATATATATATTTTTTTCTTTTTTATATTTTTTCTTTATTCGTTTTCTTTTTTTTAATTGTTTTTTTCTTCTTTCTGAACCTCTTTTTATCCCCTTTCTCCTCCCCACGATTTGGGATTTCTTCTGATTTGGTTAAAGCATATTTTCCGGGGGTCTTTGCCAACTTTTTAGTATTTTACTTGCTCCTTCATATACTCTTATCTGGACAAAATGACAAGGCAGAAAAATTCACCACAT
>NW_019154105.1:40292876-40326924 GCF_002288905.1 Enhydra lutris kenyoni
GGGGATAAAAATATATTATATGTTTATAAAAAATAAAATTAAAAAAAAAAAAAGTCACTAAGCCATGTAGGGACATCCATGAAAACATTATGGGCTGTATAAGCCTTTGTTTGTGTGTGTGTGTGTGTGTGTGTGTGTGTGTCTGTGTGTGTGTGTGTGTGTGTGTGAAATTACTTATTTGTCCACTAAACACAGTATTTACATCATAAAATTATAATTGTAAAAAATAAACATAACCAAGTGTTAAAAAAGCAGTATCAAAGGGTGTATAATATGAAAACTGGTGCATTCACTGCAGAAAACAGTATGGTGGTTCCTCAAAAAGTTAAAAATAGAACTACCTCAAGATCCAGCAATCGCACCACTGTGCATTTACCTAAAGAATACAAAAACACTAATTCAAAAGGATACATGCACCCCTCTGTTTATGGCAGCATTAGTTATAATAACCAAATTATGGAAGCAGCCCAAGTGTCTGTGGACCAATGAATGGATAAAGAAGATGTGGCCTATATAACATAATAGAATATTACTAGGCCATAAAGAGAATGAAATCTTACCATTTGCAACAACGTGGATGGGGCCAAAGAGTACAATGCTAAAGAAAAAAATTAGTCAGAGAAAGAAAAATACCATATGATTTCACTCGTATGTGGAATTTAAGAAACAAAACAAATGAACAAAGGGGAAAAAAGAGAGAGAGAGTTGTCATAATGAGCACCAGATACTGTATGGAATTGTCAAATCACTATATTGTGCATCTGAAACTAATAAAACACTATATGTTAAAAAAATAAAATGATCTACCATCAAAAAGCATATATAACTTAATTATCTCCCTCATACTTTCTAAATTAAATTTCTTTACCTGAACCACAGAGCTTAGACTGTAATCTGAGTAATTATTTTCCCATTTCTTTCTACAATAGTATGTAACTAGTATCACTATAGACTAAAAAGTGAGGGGTTAATTCATTGTACACATGGATATGTTAGGACACTAGTGATGAATTCTTTTACAGAGAACTCCACTTTAAAAAATATTGTTGTTTATATATCCCTCCAGCTCCCTTCTTGAATAAACTGTTTTCACTTAAGGGCATAAGCGTCCACAGGCTGTGATGTATATATAAGGACACAAGTGTGTGAGAATGTATACATACATATGAGTACATACATGTATGTATGTGTATGCATGCATGGCTGTACAGCTTTTTAAAAATACAGGTATGCACTATATATATCTCACTACTCTAAATCTCCAACATTCAAATTCTGTATACTGGGTTTTATTTCTTATCAGGTGACTTAAACAATGACTAAATAGCTATCATTTCATTGCAAAAATGTACCATTAGTTATTTGAGTGTCCCCTGACTTACAAGCATTTGTTTCCAATCTTTTACTATTATACATAGCACTGCAATGAATATCTGTATCACAATTTCTTGCATACATGTATATCTGTAAGATAAATTACTATAAATAGAAATTTTGATAAAAAAATTCATACTGTCACATTATTCCCTTTTGATCCAGTTTATGCTCTGGACATCAATGGCTGAATGTTTATTTTTGCCTTGAGTTTATTGTATGCCTTTGTGTATTTCATATGACATTATACCTAGATATTTTATACTTTTTGCAATAGTAAACAGAATTTTTTTCCTTACACTTTGCAACTGGCAGCTCTTTAAAAAGAGTAAGCTATAAAAAAGCTCTTGCTTTGATAGATTTACCTACCCCTCATATTGTTTAGGGTTTTTAGTATATTATCTTGGAATAGTATTTTAATATATTTTCTTGTAACTTTCAGGTAAGTTATAGCACCTAGAAATGATTAAATGATTAAATTTCTTCTTCTTTTTAAGTTGTTGTGGTTCACAACTTTCTCTTGTCTAATTTTATTAGCTAGCCAAAAACATTTTGAGTAACATTGCTGTTATTATATATATCGTGATCTTAATACTGACTTTAATGTTTATACTAGACATTTTGCTTATGACATATTATGATTAAGGTTTCTAGTTATTTCCTAATTATCTCAAATGCTGAGTAACTTTCTTTTCTCATATTTTCTGTCTGGGGCATAAGAAAATAATAAAGATGCCTTAATTCTTCTTCTTCTTCTTCTTCTTCTTCTTCTTCTTCTTCTTCTTCTTTTATTTTTTAATTTGGTGCATAAAATTCATGCCCTGCATATGTATTAGAACTGAAAAGAGGTATTGGAGATTTAAGGTAGATAGTTATACACATTTCCTTTCATGCAGTTTCTACTAATTGTTAAATAAGAACAAGGAACCAACTTTCAATTAATGATGTAAAGAAGAAGACTTTAAGTTAGAGTGGGGATGAGGGGATGCATCTCAAGACCATCTCACATTGCACTTCAGGCCCCCACTAATTACATGGACTAATAAGACTGGCCACTCTCTAACTGATGCTTCCCTGGGGAATACTGAGGAATGGTAGGATAGAAGGGTAGGTTAAGGAGAGAAGTAAGTCACCAGGAGATCAATTTCCTATCTTTTCTTGATACCCAAAACTAGGCAGAGGCAGTAATAAACCTTGCCTTTTATTTTTTGCAGATGAATAATATATCATATATGCCCACTGGGAGAGGATTTCATAAATACGGGACACACATCATGAGCAGAGAGAGATTAAAAGACTTGAAGACCTGCAGTGCCTCAACTCTGAGATATGGAATGAGATAGAAAAGAAGTATAGCTAGCAGGTGTAGTTCACATCACATTAAATCATGCCACAAGGCAATAACAGGTAGCTTCGTATGAAGTTATTGAAAGATGAATAAGGGAGTGCTATCACTGGATAGTCATCTTTGAACAATGAAAATATTTTGGATTGAAAATAGGACACCAACCTAAGGAAATGACATCTTTAGTCAAAAACCCAGAGACGAGAGTCATAGATGGCTATGGAACTCACAAGAAACTAAGGAGGGGAGGAAATTACAGGTATTCTGCTTGCCCTCCCCCCACCAATCATAACAATATTGAATGGTTTGGGGTAGGGGGGCTGTCCATTAAAGGATATTGGTCAGAGTTGAGATACAAACATGTTTGGGTTGGGGAGCTACCACAGCGATTTTATTGAAAACAATAAACAGTCTCCTCTTTTCCCTACAGAGGTTTAAAGAAAAAAAGAAAGAGGGGCGCCTGGGTGGCTCAGTGGGTTAAAGCCTCTGCCTTCGGCTCAGGTCATGATCCCAGGGTCCTGGGATCGAGCCCTGCATCGGGCTCTCTGCTCAGCGGGAAGCCTGCCTCCTCCTCCTCCTCTCTCTCTCTCTGCCTGCTTGTGATCTCTGTCAAATAAATAAATAAAATCTTTAAAAAAAAAAAGAAAAAAAGAAAGAAAATATATACTTAAAAACAGATGATGCCTAGAATTTTAGGATCTTAATTTTAGGAAAGCCTTAATAATTAATTTAATTCATCTATCTAACTTATCTCTAAATTCTACTTAATGTCAATATATACAAAATACTGTTGGTTAAAGGACACCAATGATCTCTTCTAACCAAATTATTTTTAGTCAATCATGGTGCCTTCCATTCCCAGGATTAATACCATGATGCCTTTCCTTCAAACTTCTCAACTTTTTTATTGGCTGAGATATTATAAAATCTAGGAAGACTAAAACATTAATAAGTTAGGAGTAATTAGTTCAGCTAATAATTTGTCTATACTAACATAACTTTTTTGAGGTAAATACATATTTTTTATTTTAATGTCTTAGAGACTGCACACTGAAATAAAATCTCTAAATAAAATTGTAATTATATTTCATTACAGAAAAGCAATTTTTCAAAAACATACTATTTTAAATTTTCCAACATGCATTTTATGTGATTGATGTTGTCTTATACCACTGTGTCAAGAACTGTTGACAATATTGCTTTCAGGGGCACCTGGGTGGCTCAGTGTGAAAGCCTCTGAATTCAGCTCAGGTCATGATCTCAGGGTCCTGGGATTGAGCCCCACGTTGGGCTTTCTGCTCAGCAGGGAGTCTGCTTCCTCCCTCTCTCTCTGTCTGCCTCTCTGCCTACTTGTGATCTCTGTCTGTCAAATAAATAAATTAATTAAAATCTTTTAAAAAAATATTGCTTTCAAAACATTTTTTCCTAAAATATGTGGAAATCAGAGTGAATCTAATAAACGAGATTAATTAAAATACAGTTGTATTTGATAGGTAGTCACAAGTCCAATCTTTAAGGTATTCATCCTATATCTCTATTTCTGCAGCACAATTGGCGGAGAGGTTGTTCTATAATATAGTATAGATTCTGTTTAATGTTGCATAACCAGTTAGAAGTATTCTCTGCAGCTGACTTTGAACAAATGACCTTCTTCATGGGTGCTAACTTAAATTAGTACAAACCATTGCTAACTGATCAAATTAAATTTTTAACAGTACTTTTTAAAAATAGTGGTTAGTGACTAGTCAGCTAGTTTCAGTCTCTCCTTTAGATTTGTCTTGCTCTATCCAAAAACTTAATTCATTTATGGACAGAAAATAATAAATCTAGTATCAGATTCCACAGACTCTGAGGAAATATATAGGATGTATACTTCCTATTTGTATTTCAGGAAGTACACAGACCATATGTCCACTACTTAAAGGAATAGATATCTAAAACTGGGGTAATTGATTACATGTATCTCATTCTCATAGCACAGTTTTATTTCTAATATATTCTAATGACTACCATTCTAAAATAATGCTTGTCTCTTATTTAAATCCCTGAACCCATCTAGCCATTTCAACCATTTATTCTTTTGACAATAAATTTTTTGTGAATCAAATTTATTCATACAATAGTAAGCAGCTGAAATAAAGTTGCCTTTTTCAACTTAAAATTTAAAAATTTTTGTGAGTCTAATTTTATAGTTATTGTCATACTTAAAAATATTTCATTAACTGAAAATGTTACATGAAACGAAAAAGTTGAGTATAAATTTTTCATAAATATAGTTAACATTTACAGTTTAGAAAATGTTTTATCTTTTTTGTTTATAGTCTCATAGGATTTAGGAACCAAGAGGGACCCTAGAAATCTTCGCAGATGAGCCTGCTAATTCACAGATGAGGAAACTCACAGCTGCTTAATGACAACTTATCCAGGTCTTGGTTCAGTGCTGTTTCTATCATAGTGTATTTGCCCACATTTTAACACTTTTATCTGACCTCAAAGAAAACATTCATTCCTGACATTAGTGTTTCTCAAATCCCAGAACACAAAGGACTAAACTTTTTAGAGTTTTTTGTGAGATTTGACGTTAAGAATTCTTAGCTTTGAAATTATCAAGAATTTTTTTAAAATGCTATAAGCATATTATATATCACTTGGTTAATTGTAGCCAAATGTAGGCAAGTGATTTCCGCGCTTCTATTCAGAGTTGTGTTTAGTATCATTCAGATGCCAATTATTACTGATTTAATGCCTTTCATTGCATGAAATAATTTTAAAAATCAGAAATTTTGGATTCTGTAGCTCACTGCAGTTGAATATTGATTTTATGGAATGTTTTCCTGAGTTACTAGAACTGGTAAAGGCTGTGTGAAAATTATGTTTTTACATTATAAATCATGATGCAGTCATGCAAAATTTAGGAAAATATTCTTGAGAATAATATATGCATTTTTGTTCATCACTATAGTTCTGAGATAGGTCTCAGCACTTGAATTGATATGTACATTCCATAACCCATTGTTGACATTTAATTAATATGAACAGCTATTTAAATTTATAAACAGTATCATTTTGAAAAACTGTTCCTCATCATGGTATCAGAAAAATGCAAATTAAAGAAACAATTGACTATCAAATACACCTATGAAAATGGACAATATCTGAAATATTAACAACATCAAATGCTGGGGATGATGTGGAGCAACAGAAAGACTCTTACACTGCTTGTGGGACTGCGAAATGGGATAGCCACTTTGGAAGACAATTAGGTAGATTTTGACAAAACTAAACAAACTTCTAACATGTAATCTAGGAATCATTCTCCTTGGACCTTACCCAGTGGAAACGAAAACTAATGCCCATACAAAAAACTGCACATGGATATTTATATTTGATAACTTGAGATAGTTGTTAATATTTTGCCCTGAGTAATTTTTTCAATATTGTATGACTCTGGATTTGCAAAATAAGCTTAAGAAATCTTACATGAGGAACTAATACTCTTGCCCAAACTAAATAAATAAATAGACTATCCAGAGAAATTATGAAAAAAATTAAAATGAGAAAGAAGATTACTGAGCTTTCTGTCTGGTTAGTCAGTCAGGTTATCATTGTCTTTCATTGTCTTCAAGCTTTTTTTTTTTTTTTTTAATTATTTGACACAGAGAGAGATCACAAGCAGGTAGAGAGGCAGGCAGAGAGAGAGGAGGAAGCAGGCTCCCTGCTGAGCAGAAAGCCTGACATGGGACTCGATCCCAGGACCCTGAGATCATGACCTGTGCCAAAGGCAGAGGCCTTAACCCACTGAGCCACCCAGGCGCCCCATCTTTAAGCTTTTTATACCTTTTATACTTTTTATACCTAATAACATATAACTGCTAGGAGTACAAATGACCCTTCTCCATAAATATGAAAATAAGTTGTCTTGTAAAAGAACAACAAATCCTCTCCACTAACAAAACTTCCTTTTTTCCTCCCAAAAGGAATTTTGTATCAGCTTCCAAATTTATTTAAATATTATTGAGCAATTGGTACTCTGAATCCTCCTGTGGACAAACCACCGCCTCTGTTATTATTTGAGGATTTAAAGAAATCTTTGACATATGTTTTATTTTATATTGATACAAGAGTCATGACTTTATCTGTTAAAAAAGATTGACCTTTAACACCTCTTTTTTGGCTGGCATTGTGTTCATGAGATTCGTTCATATTATTACACATAGATGTAGATCAAGTTAGAACTACTTCATTGTCAATAATTTAGTAACTTTTTCTATTTTAATGAGAGTTAACACTCTTTATTTTGTTATGTATTCAGCTGATAACTTTTATTTCTTAACATGCAAAGTTTTATCTGGTATAGCAGGTAAATTATTATAATCTGATATACCTATCCATATAAAAGTGTCAAAATAATCAGTTGCTTTCGCAAATAATTTGAGAAATATTTTAATATATTGGTGTATAGAAAGAGAATTAAAATTAATATGAATTCGCAATATTCATATCTTTTCAATATCAAAAATTAATTATTTTTTCCTAGCAGATTCATGACCTCCATTATTTCATTTCTCTTCTTACTTACACTTACTTTTTCATGAGATTCTCCTTAAGAGAAAAATCATGGTAGAATAGCAAAGAAAATAAAATTAAGGGGCACCTGGGTGGCTCATTCAGGTTAAACATCTGCCTTCAGCTCAGGTCTTGATCTCATGGTCTTGGGATAGAACCTCACATCAGGCTTTCTGTTCAGTAGTAAGTCTTCTTCTCCCTCTTCCTCTACCTCTGTGCTCTCTCTTACTCTTGCTCTCAAACAAATAAATAAAATCTTTAAAAAATAAATAAATAAAATGAAATTTTTTAAAGAAAGGAAAGAAAAGGAAGGCCTGGGTGACTCAATCATTAAGTGTCTGCCTTTGGCTCAGGTCATGGTCTCAGGGTTCTGGGAATGAGCCCCACATTGGGCTCTCTGCTCTGCAGGGTCCTGCTTCTCCCTCTCCCACTCTCCATGCTGCTGTTCTCTCTCTTGCTGTGTCTCTGTCAAATAAATAAATAAAATCTTAAGAAAAAAAAAAGAAAGAAAATTACGCTTTCAATCCAAATTACTCTAGCTCTAAACAGATGGGTCCTCCAAACAAGGAACAACTTTTTTTTTTTTTTACTTATACTTTTATTTTTATCCTTTTTATTTTTTTATTGTGTTATATTAATCATCATAAATTGCACAATTTTTTTTGATGCAGTGTTCCAACAACTTTTTCAATATATTTCATCCTTTGCCTACTGGTCCACTGATAAAATCGTCCTCTGAGAGCTTTTGATTAAGGAACTTGAGTTTCTTGTTTCCTTTCTTTTTCATTCATGATTTTGTTTCAGTCATTACATAGCCACTATGTTTCATTACATTGACTTTCAAAATAATTTGGAAATCTCTGCTGGCTTTCTGTCTCCTGGTAATATTCTTTCAATTGGTTGTTTTCTATAAGACAAGTTTTGTTTCTTTAACTTTCTTTTTCTGTTGCAAAATCTTCACCAAGGCATATGTTCTATAGCCAAAATTCCTGATATCAAGGGAAAAGGAGAAGCAAATAAGAGCCTTATTTCTGTGCAGGCAAACATTTTATTCTGTATCACAATCAGCTGCAAAAAGCCTGAAAAAATCAGTAATTTCCTTGATCAATTAATTCATAAGTAACTAAAGAAAATGTTGCTGCTATAAAAACAATGAAAATGTGATACATTAAAAGGCAAAACTAAAAGATCATTGGTTGCCAGTGTTCAGGTAGAAGGAGAAGGGTGAAATAGATAAAATTCAAGGTGTGTTTAGGGGAATGAAATCAATCTGTGTGATACTATGTTGGTGGATAAATGACATTATGTATTTTTCTAGACCTATAAAACTATACAACACAAAGAAGGAATGCTAATGTAAACAAGGGAATTCACTTAATAGTAATGTATCAATATTGGTTGATCAACGCCACACTAATGCAAGATATTAATAGTTGGGGGAATTGGACAAGGGAGGGAGTTTACGAAAATTTTGTACTTTCTATAAACCTGAAACTGCTTTTAAAAAATGTATTTTATATGATGCACTGTCTCAATTTTTAAAATTTATTAAAATTTTAATAAAATAATGCTTATTTTCCTTTTGAGTAAAGCAAATTGGCAAGCACAGTGGTCTGCCATCCTCTAGTACTTTTCCATGCACTCAGCAGAACACTTAAAATCCTCTTGCACTTTATTTTAGTAAAAGTCAAACTAAAATAATAGTCTCTCTCCTTTATTGCAATAGTCTTGCATAAAACCTTCCTTGATTATTTAACTTCAGTGCAAATTATACTTTAACAATGATAAGAACTTTGGTTTTTATTAAATGAGATAGGAATACATTTAAAAATTTGGGGCAGATGAGTAACATAATATGCTTTGTGTTTAACAGAATTAGACTCTAGTCCATCTGATGAACATATGGAAGGGAGGTAAAGTCATGTATAGTTAGAAGACCTGGTAAGTTAATAATAATAATAAAACCTAGTGATGGCAGTAATCAGGTCAAGGAAGGTGACAAAGAAACAAAGAAAGTGAATGATTAGATATGGATATATTATAAAATTACAACAGAAACTATTTATTACTGTATTATGGCAGAAGAGGAGAGAGCAAGAAAACAGAGAGAGAGAGACCCAACAGTCAAGAGTAACTCCAAGGTGTTTGTTCTGAGTTTCATTTACTAAAATGAGAAGATCACAGGAGGAACACATTCGGGAAACATAGAGTCTATTTTATCATATAGGAAATTTAGATGCTTCTAGGATAATGAATAGCTATTTGAACGTTATGATTTGAGTTCAATAAAGAGGTAAGGATTGGGAATATAAATATACCAAGTATTGGAATATGGAAGGAATTTTTAAAAGGAGATTCAGTGAAATCACCACAGAAGAAGCATAGGTATAAAAAAATTTTTAAAGATGTTCAAGGATTAACCCTCAGAGTATTTCAACAGAGAATTAACGAAGAGCCAGCAAAGTGTTCTGAGCCCAAAGACATAAGTGGAAAGAAAAGAAATTTATGTTCTGGAAAGTGTTTCAAGTATGAGAGTGTAATCAACTTAACCAAAGACTTATTAGAGGTTAAATGAAAATAGGACTGAAAAATTGGTCTTTCAATATAGCAATTTGGAGGTCACTGGTAACCTTGATATGAGCAGTTATCATGAAATTCTGGTGACAAAAGAGTGAAAGGAGTGGGTTTAAGAAAAAATATAGGGAGATGAATTATAGAGAACAGATATAGAAAATTCCTTTAGTGAAGATTATATTAAATAGAAGGAAAGAAAAGGTTCAAAAACTGACATGAAAATTGGGTTAAAAAAGTCTTATTTATGTTGGGAGAATAACATCTGGTCTTTATGCTGCTGGAAGTGGTTCTTTAGAGAGGAGATTAATATTATAAGAACAAGACCATGAAATTTTTGGAGAAATGTTCCTATGTTATCACACAGTTTAGTAAGAATGAAGTGTAGTATAGTCTCTTTGCTAGAAGGACAAACAATCCATTTTGACATGTAAAGCATAGAGGATATGGGTAAATGGGTAGTGCAGAAAAGTAGCAGGAGCTTTGGGATTTTTTTCCTTGTAATTTCTTTTATTTAATATTGCTATAGTTGATATACAATGTTATATTAGTTTCAGGTACATTGTATATTGCTCACCATGATAAGTGTAGTCACCATCTTTTACAATACAATGTTATTACAGTATTATTGACTATATTTCCTGTGCTGTATTTTGCATCTCTGTGACTTATTTATTTTATAACTGGAAGTTTGTGCAAAACAGGTGAAGAGGATTAAGGGTACACACTTCCAGTGATTGCTTTTCTTCTTCCAGCATCATATTTTGAGAGAGACAATAAGAACTGATGTGTAGGTTAGAGAAAAAGAGAGCAATGAAAGGCTAATTTAAAAGAAAGACGAAGAGGGAAAGTACTAGGGAAATACTGAAGAATTGCCTACCTCAAAATAAGAGGAAGTGTTAGAACTTGAGGTAAGTGATTATAATTTTAATTTGGGAACAGTTACAGTGGGTAGATTTTTGTTCTAACCATATTGCTCTGCATGAATGCAGATATGTGGGTAGAGATTTGAATTATCCAGAGTTGTGATTTAGCCACATTAGTAAAACAAAGCAAAAACTGGGGAAGAAATTAGATGGCATATAATGATTGAACATGGAATTAAATGTGTAAGCCAAGAAAGGAAACTGCAAACAGGAAAATGGATATTAGTGGGATCAATCCTTTGCAAATCTTAATAAGATTGAAAGTTGTTTAATGAAGAAAATGGAAATGAGAGGTGGTAGCTATAGAGTGAGGTATGTGAAATTGACAATATAGTAGTTGAAGCTATTGATGATGTTAAAACCTGGCATTTGACTTTGGGTGTGAGTGTCTAAGATGGGGTTGGAGACCTGACAGTTAGAAGAGATAAGGTCAAGGAAATGAGAAGCCACTGAAATGAGAGGTTAATTTGGGTGGGCATTGAAGTTACCAAGGTTTGTAACAGTAGTTGCGTTGGAGAGTTTCAGTATAGCAGGAGCTGAAGTCTTAAATCATGAGGGAGAATGAGTGAAGTGTCTGCAGATGATTAGGATGTGGTTGTAGAGTCTGATTTCACAGCTGAATGACTTTTTTTGTGGTGGAATGAGAAAGAACAATAGAACAATTGAAACATGCTGAAGTACAAGGAAGAAAAGTAGCCCACCTCAAGTTTCAATAAATCAAGAAGTATGGAGAAAACAAAACACTGACACTTTTTTATTGAAACAGCTCAAAGAAGAACCAAGTGTTAGCAAATACAGTGAAAAGATTGTTCAAGGAAGTGGTAAAGAACATCACAAAATTTGTTGGTGACTATGACTTAAAGATTGTTTACTGCAAGCATTTTGGTAGTTGATGAAGGATGGGAGACAGAAACAAGATATTTGATGTGCAGAGTCCTGCGGGAATTGGAATCCCAATCGACTGACCTAACAGAATTGAGGTTCTTATGATGACTGACAGAGACAGGTTTAAAAGTCATAATGAAATTATACCTCATGTTCCCAAGTCAGAAGTGAGGAATAAATAATATTGAAGGGGAGAGAGAAGTAGTTGGTCTAGCCAGAAGCACTCAGTCCTGCATGACTCTTGGTGATAGGTACTAAATCTGGAAAATGAAGATCTTATTCCAGTAGTGCAGGCTCCCTTTTGGTGATGGAGGCATTGAAATCTGTTGTGTCTGAGAATGGAGACATCTCATTTTCTGTCAACTGAGGCCTACAACCAGCTAATTTAACTTTGAATTGAAAGACTTTCTCTTGCCTCCTGTCAATATGTACAGTATTCATCTGAGCTCTTTTCTAGGATCCCAGATGGTATTTTCTGCAACATGCTATTGAACAAAAATATACATGTGGTAAGAGCTAAGTAAGATGTTATATCATAGCAAATAAAATGTAAATATTCTTTTTTGCTTTATTTATTTATTGAATTTTTAAAAAAATATTATTGAGTTATAATTGATGTATAACATCATGCTTCAATAATAAGTAATTAATTCTTAATATATTTATTTAATCCAAATATTTATTGAGTGCCCATGCAATATGCAGTGGCTAAATGTTGGGGGGACTATGACAAACAAGATCATTGGCATATCTTCCCTCAAGAAAAACTTGAAAATGATAGAATATATTAGAGATTCCTAACCTAGTTTGGAAGATTAGGAAAACTCCATATTCTGTATTTTATTCTATAATCTTAACATGCTTGTGTGGACTCTAAGAAACAGAATATTTTAAAATAAATTCCTACTACAGCTTTCAGATACCCAAAGGTTCTTACTAAGTTACTCAAAAGAAGTGGTTCTACTGGATAGTTTTAGAAATTATAAATAATTTGGAAAGGGGACCAAGATGGCAGAGAAGTAGGAGACCTTGTTTCAACCAGTTCTCTGAAGTGAAGTAAATATCTACCAGAACACTATGAACACCCATGAAATCAGCTGGAGATGTAAGATTATACACTTCTGGATCTCTATAGAGGCAGGAGATCATCAATGGAGAGGTAAAACAGAGTGGGAGTGTTTGGACTGATATCTGAGGATAAAAAGAAGGGGGAGGGAACCACCAGAAGTGACCCACTGGAAAATAATACCCCAATTTGAAAGTGCCCTGTGCTTGGGGACCAGCATTAACTTGGAACCTGGTTAAAAGCAAAAACAAAACCAAACACAAACAAACAAACAAAAAACCCAACAACAACAAAAACAACAAAGGCCCTTAAGGGGGAATCAGGTGGCCACGGGCATGGCTCTAAGCCCACGGTCCCAGGATGGGCACTGCCAGCACACTCCTGCATCTGAGATAGCCCAGCGGGTGCTTCAGTTCATGGTCCCTGAGCCCACTACTTTCCACTGCTTGCACCACTGCTCAGACTGGGTGCACCCCTGCTCATGCCTGAAAGCCAGGGTGCAGCTTCCTCCAGGGGTCCCTGGACCCACAGCCTTCCACGACCTAGGCTGCTGCCTCTGCTGGGTGTAAATATATTCAGTGTGGGCCTGGACTCCATATAGAAGTCCCAGCAAAGACTGCCACCAGAATCTGGCTCCCCAGACCAATATCCCTTGCAGTTTTAGTGGCATGGGGGTACAGAGACAAGTGGGGGCCTCAGGCAACTGCTGAGATAGAGGTTGGAGGTGCATATCACCTGTGGGAGGTTGCAGTGTTCAGCCGAGTTTGCAGAGGGGGAGTTTGTGTGTTCTGGACCATCCAAAGGGGAGCAGACTGAGGCTCTCTCTGGAGCAGAGGAGGGGTCAGTTCACTTGGCTCTAACCCTCTGAAAAGCTGCAGAAAGCAGCCAAAGAACAAAAACCTGAAAAACCAGTTTCCACAGAGCCCAGGCCCTTAATAGGGGGGCAGGGCGACTCAGCCCAAACAAGACTGAAGACAAGCCAAAAGAACAAGAGGACAACCATCACAGGGTCTCCATAAAACTGTAAAATCCCAACATCAGGGTAAAACAACATATTAAAGCCCCGGTACTGCCCCAAAACCTGTATATTTCATAGATAAAACATTTTTTTTGTTCTGTTTTATTTTTAAATTCATTCTCACAATTCTTTTTTTTTTTAAAGATTTATTTATTTGACAGACACAGATCACAAGTAGGCAGAGAGTCAAGCAGAGAGAGAAGGGGAAGCAGGCTCCCTGCTGAGCAGAGAGCCCGATGCGGGGCTCGATCCCAGGACCCTGGGATCATGACCTGAGCCGAAGGCAGAGGCTTTAACCCACTGAGCTACCCAGGTGCCCTATCATTCTCACAATTCTTATTTTATTTTTTAAACCTACTTACAATTACTAGATGCTTAATACAACATAATACATAATAACTTTTTACCTTGAACTTTTTTCATACATATATCTGTTTTTCTTTTTATTTTTTCTTTTCCTTCTCTTTTATATATACATATAAATTAGATTCAAGGTAATCCTTTTTCCCTATTCAATACTACCACTATATATAAACTAGTTTTAATTTTCCTGTATCTCTGGATACTCTTACTTATCTCTGGATAATCTCCTTACTCTTCTGTCAGTGTTTCTGTCTATTTGTCTTTGTTTTCGTACTATATAAATCTTATTCTTGGGGTTCATTTTGGCTGGGTTTGTCTTTCTAACATCAGGATTATTGGGATGCGTGAGGGTGTAGAGAAAGAGAGAAGACTAGAAGATATAACTGAACAAATTCTGGGTGAAAATTTCCCCAATTTGGGGAATGGAACAAGTGTTCATATCCTAGAGGCAAAAAGAACACCCCCCAAGATCAACAAGTCTAGAAAGACCTTCAGACACCTAATTGTGAAATTCACAAATCATAATTTCAGACAAGAGGTCATAAAGAGACTTAGGAGGAAGAGATTCCTTATGTACAGAGGAAGGACCATCAGAATAACATCAGACATATCCACAGAAACCTGCCAAGCCAGATTCAAGGCACTAAATGAAAAGAACATGCAGCCAAGAATAGTTTATCCAGTAAGGCTGACATTCAAAATGGATGGAGAGATAAAGAGCTTCTAAGACCTGCAAGGTTTAAAAGAGCATGTGGCACCAAGCCAGCACTACAAGAAATTTTAAGGGGGGTTTTATAAAAGAAGAAAGAACCCAAGGGTGACATAGAACAGAAATTTAAAGAGACGATCTATAGAAACAAGGACTTCACAGGTAACATGATGTCAATAAAAACATATATTTCAATAATTGCAACATGAATGGCCTAAATGCTCCCATAAAATGGCACAATGTTGCAGACTGGATTAATGATAGAACCCGTCCATATGCTGTCTACGAGACACCCATTTGGAACCTAAAGATACATCCAGACTGAAAGTAAAGGGATGAAGAACCATCTTTCATGCCAATAGCCCTCAAAAGAAAGCTGGGGTAGTGATTCTCATGTCAGATAGATTAGATTTTAACCTAAAGACTGCAGTCAGAGATAACCACTGATCTCTACAATGATAACTACATCATTCTTAAAGGGTCTATCCACCAAAAAGATCTAACAATTGTAAATATTTATGCTCCCAATATGGGAGCAGCCAACTGCATAAGCCAAATGTTAATCAAAATAAAAAGTCATATTGATATGAGTACATTTGTACAACTGTAGGACATCTTAAAACACCACTCTCAGTAATAGACCATCTAAGCAGAAAATCAATAAAGAAACAAGAGCTTTGAAAGACACATTGGACCAGATAGACCATAAAGATATATACAGAACATTCCACCTTAAAACAACAGAATACTCATTCTTCTTGAGAACACATGGAACATTCTCCAGAATAGACCACATACTGGGTCACAAATCAGGGCTCAACTGATACCAAAAGATTGAGATTATTCTCTGCATATTCTGAGACCACAATGCTTTGAAACTGGAACTCAACCACAAGAAAGAGTCTGGAAGGAATTCAAACACTTGGAAGCTAAAGACCACCCTGCTTAGGTATGTTTGGATCAACCAGGAAATCAAAGAAGAACCTAAACAATTCATGGAAACCAATGAGAATGAAGACACATCAGTCCAAAGCCTGTGGGATACAGCAAAGGTGGTCCTAAGGGGGAAATACATAACCATCCATGCCCCACTCAAAAAAAAAAAAAAAAAGAAAAAGAAAAATCCGGAATAGACCAGCTCACTTTATACCTTAAATAACTGGAGAATCAACAAATCAATCAACAAATCAACCCCACACTCAAGAAGGGAAATAATGAAGATTAGAGCAGAGATCAATGAGATAGAAACTAAAGATACAGTAGAACACGTCAATGAAACTGGAAGCTGATTTTTTTAAAGAATCAATAATATTAATAAACCACTGGCTAAACTAATCCAAAAGAAAAGAGAGAGGACCCAGATTAATAAAATTATGAATGAAAGGGGAGAGATCACAGCTAACACCAAGGAAATAGAAACAATCATCAGAAATTATTATCAACAGTTATATGATAATAAGTTAAGGAACCTAGATGAAATGGATGCATTCCTGGAAACCTATAAACTTCAAGATTGAAACAGGAAGAAATTGACAACCTGAATAGACCAATATCTACTAATGAAGTTGAAGCAGTGATCAAAAACCTCCCAAAAAAGAAGAGCCCAGGACCTGACAGATTCCCTGGGGAATTCTACCAGATATTCAAAGAAGAAATAATACCTATTCTCCTGAAGCTGTTTAAAAAAATAGAAACAGGGGCACCTGGGTGGCTCAGTGGGTTAAAGCCTCTGCCTTCAGCTCAGGTCATGGTCTCAGGGTCCTGAGATCGAGCCCCATGTCAGGCTTTCTGCTCAGCAGGGAGCCTGCTTCCTCTTCTCTCCCTGCCTGCCTCTCTGACTGCTTGTAATCTCTATCAAATAAATAAAAAAATCTTAAAAAAAAAAAGAAAGAAAGAAGCAGAAGGCAAACTTCCAGACTCTTTCTATGATGCCAGCATTACCCTGATCATCAAACCATGAAAAGACCCCATCAAAAAGGAGAATTTCAGACCAATATCCCTGAATGAATATGGATTAATATGGATGATGAATATGGATGCCAAGATTATCAACAAGATCTTAGCTAAGAGGATCTAACAGGACATTAAAAAGATTATTCAGGGGCACCTAGGTGGCTCAGTGGGTTAAGCCTCTGCCTTCGGCTTGGCTCATGATCTCAGAGTCCTGGGACCTAGCCCTGCATTGGGCTTTCTGCTCAGCAGGGAGCCTGCTTCCCCCCCTCTCTCTGCCTACTTGTGATTTCTCTCTCTCTCTCTCTGTCAAATAAATAAATAAAATCTTAAAAAAATATTATCCACCATGACCAGGTGGGATTTATCACTGGGATTCAAGGGTTGTTCAACATTCACATATCAATCAATGTGATAGAACAATTCAATTAATTCAGAAAAAGCATTTGACCAGATACAACATTGTTCCTGATTAAAACTCTTCAGAGGGGGCGCCTGGGTGGCTCAGTGGGTTAAGCCGCTGCCTTCAGCTCAGGTCATGATCTCAGGGTCCTGGGATCGAGCCCTGCATCGGGCTCTCTGCTTGACAGGGAGCCTGCTTCCCTCTCTCTCTGTCTCTGCCTGCCTCTCTGTCTACTTATGATCTCTCTCTGTCAAATAAATAAATAAAATCTTTAAAAAATAAATAAATAAATAAAACTCTTCAGAGTATAAGGATAGAGGGAACATTCCTCAACTTCATACAATCTATGAAAAACCCAGAGTGAATATCATCCTCAATGGGTAAAAGCTGACAGCCTTCCTTTTGTGGTCAGGAACATGACAAAGATGCCCACTCTCACCACTATTGTTCAACACTGAACTAGAAGTCCTAGCAACAGCAATCAGACAACAAAAATAAATAAAAGGTATTTAAATTAACAAAGAAGAAGTCAAACTCTCTCTCTTTGCAGATGACATGATACTTTATATGGAAAACTCAGAAGACTCCACCCCAAAACTATTAGGACTCATACAGCAATTCACTAATGTGGTGGGATACAAAATCAATGTACAGAAATCAGTTGCTTACTTATATACTGAAAATAAAAATATAGTAAGGGAAATTAGAGAATTGGTTCTACTTACGAGAGCACCAAGAATCATAAGATACCTTGGAATAAACTTAACCAAAGAGGTAAAGGATCTGTACTCAAGGAACTACAGAACACTCATGAAAGAAATTGAAGAAGACACAAAAAATGGAAAAGAATTCTATGCTCAAGGATTGGAAGAACAAACATTGTTGAAAAGTCTACACTGCCCAGAGCAATCTTTATATTCAAAGACATCTTGATCAAAATTTTACTGACATTTTTCAAAGTGCTGGAACAAATAATCATCAAATTTCTATGCAGCCAAAAGAGACCCCAAATTGCTAAAGATATGTTAAAAAAGAAAAACAAAGCTAGGGGCATCATGCTGCCTGATTTCAAGCTTTCCAGCAAAGCTGTGATCACCAAGACAACATGGTATTAACACAAAAACAAACACATAGTCCAATGGAACAGATGAGAGTGCAGATACAGACCCATATCTGTATGGTCAAATAATCTTTGACAAAGTAGGAAAAAAAATATACAGTGAAAAAAAGCCAGTCTCTTCAATAAAAGGTGCTGGGAAAATTGGACAACTATGTATAGAAGAATGAAACTCGACCATTCTCTTACACCATACACAAAGATAAACTCACAATGGATAAAAGACCTCAACGTGAGACAGAAATCTACCAAAATCCTAGAGGGAAACGTTGGCAGTAACCACTTAGACATTGGCCACAGCAACTTCATTCAAAACATGTCTCCAAAGGCAAAGGAAACAAAAGTGAAAATGAATTTTTGGGACTTCATCGAGATCAAAAGCTTCTGCATAGCAAAGGAAACAGTCAACAAAAGAAAGAGGAAACCCATAGAATGGGAGAAGATATTCACAAATGACAATGCAGATGAAGGACTGATATCCAATATCTATAAAGAACTCCTCAAACTCAACACACAAAAAATAGATAATCACGTCAAAAAATGGGCAGAAGACATGAACAGATACTTCTCCAAAGAAGACATACAAATGGCTAACAGACGCATGAAAAAATGTTCATCAGCATTAGCTATCAGGGAATTTCAAATCAAAACCACATTGAGATACCACCTTACACCAGTTAGAATGGCCAAAATTGACAAGACAGAAAACAAGTGTTGGAGAAGATGTGGAGGAAGGGGAGCGCTCTTACACTGTTGGTGGGAATGCAAGTTGGTGCAGCCACTTTGGAAAACAGTGTGAAGATTACTTAAGAAATGAAAAATAGAGCTATTCTGTCACCCTACAATTGAACTACTGGGTATTTACCCCAAAGATACAGATGTAGTGAAAAGAAGGGCCATCTGTACCCCAGTGTTCAGAGCAGCAATGGCCACAATTGTCAAACTGTGGAAAGAGCCAAGATGCCCTTCAATGGACAAATGGATAATTAAAATATGGTCCATATATACAATAGGATATTACGCCTCCATCAGAAAGGATGAATATGCAACTTTTTAATCAACATGGATGGGACTGGAGGAGATTATGCTGAGTGGAACAAGTCAAGCAGAGAAAGTCAATTATCATATGGTTTCACTTACTTGTGGAGGATAAGGAATAACACGGATGACATTACAAGAAGGAAAGGAAAAGTGAGTTGGGGGAAATTGGAGGGGAAGATGAACCATGAGAGACTGTGGACTCTGATAAACAAACTGAGGGTTTAGAAGGGTGGGGGGTGGGGGTTTGGGTGAGTCTGGTGGTGGGTAATAAGGAGAACACATATTACATGGAGCACTGAGTGTGTGTATAAACAATGAATCTTGGAATGCTGAAAAAATAAAATTAAACTTAAAAAGAAATTATAAATAATTTGCAGTAATGCTTTCATCAGTTCATTCAATAAATATTGCCTAAATATAATGGATAGAATAAAACGAAAACAAAGCTGTGTCTGAGGTTGCCTGAGGGATGCAGTCAGTTAAGCATCCAGCTCAGTTTCTGCTCAGATCATGATCTCAGGGTCTTGAGATGGAGCCACTAAAGTTGGGTTCTCCTCTCAGCATGGAGTCTGCCCAACATTCTTTCTCTCCTTCTGCTCTTCCGCCCTGTGTTTTCTTCTCTCAAATAAATAAATAAATAAATAAATAAATAAATCTATATTTAAAAAAAAAAAGTGTTTTTGTCCTCACAATACACAGTTTAGTGGAGGAGAAAATTGTAGTAACAAATAAACCTAATACTGAATGATGAGTACAGATTATACAACTATAAGATAGATTAAAGCCCCAGAATTACTTACTTACTTTGACATGAAGATGAGAGTAACTAGAGAGGATTGGCTCAAGAAGATAAGGTCTCATTTATTCTTAACATGTTGGTTAGTAGGAGCAAACCCTCCCTCAGAAAAACATGTACAAAATAAATAGCATCAAGTCTTCTTTCTTTCTGTATAATAAGATGCCACTTTTGTTCATGTGCCATATCTCCCAAATATAGTCTTAATCCATAGTTTCCACTGCCTACCTCAGACCTTTTGCAGTAGCCCTGATTATCCTGCAGGTAATCCCCATTCTTCTTATACTTGATTGGTTCAGAAATTATATTACCCGATTCTACCATACATAATTGCATATGTACAGGTGGTTATCTGGAGTCAACTTTCTGGATTCTAAAGGAAAATCACAGAAAATTATGGTACCTTCTATATTTAGAAATATTGCTGTGTGCGAATATGAACTTGAATGGCTATTAGGCTAGAAATGAAACCAATAGCAAAAATGGCAGAGCTGAGAAATGAAAATTGCCTAGATATTGATGACACATGGTACAAATGAATCAACCAGCTCTAACATTTGCCTTACTTTGGGGCTTCCTGTCATTGGCAATAATAAATACTTTTGTTATGTAAGCCAGGTTGGATAGAGAGCAAAGACATATTGCTCAGTTGTGTATTTCATGTAATTCCAGCAGATAAAACTTAGTTATAGGGTTAATATAAGGTTTATATACTTTCTTATGCACGGTGCTCAAGGAACCCAAACTTACATAGTAATGGTGATTTGCTGAAGGATGCAACTAAAATGTCAAAGAGTCAAAGGTTTTTGACTTAAGGAAGAAAAACTGCAATTAGGAAGGTTATTTAGAAGCTAATACAGTAGTTTAGGCAAATAAAAATATAAATCAGAAATAGGGGAATGAAAATTTCCTACATAAGGACATGAAAGAGTAGAGTATCATGAAAGTTTTTAAGGACTTAGAAATAGCAAAACCTGATTGATAGTAATTCTGAGTAATAAAAGAGCAAATAAAGTCAGAAATTATTTCTGTTTCTTTCTTGGGCTGGGAAACAGGTAGCATTCCAACCTAGTGAAATAGAAACAATAGAGATTTGATTAGTTTGAAACCCTGATTGATGGGCTAAAACTATTTTTATAATGCCTTCTAAAATATGAATTTATAAAATTGAAAAAATATTTTCTCAACTAAATTTTAATTTAATAGTTATATTTAATAGTCCTTGGATAAAATTTGAATTTTACTTGCATATCAATTATTATTAGTGATTATTTATACCTTATAATTATATCCATTTTACATGTTACAGCAGCCTTTACAAACCTCAAGTTTAAATACATAAACAAGTTTAAATATAAAAATGTAATATTACTACTGATTTTACATTTATTATTTTTGAATTATGATAATTTCTCACATATTTTAAGGAAAAGTGTGTTTTGACATTTGTTCACAATATCAGCATTAGAATATTTTGTAATTTCTATGGGTTTTGAAATTTTTAATAACTTAGGATGTTCATTGGTCGGGATATACTTCAGTGACTTGAAATCAATGTCCATTTGTCACCCTTTTTGTTTGACCTTCCTACTTCCTTTCATACCATTGTTTGATTATGTATCACTTATGACTCTGCTCTAGGCTAGATTTCCTAACCTGACTTTATTAGGTTATTTATTAGATAACCTAACCCTGACTTTATTTTTTTAATTGAGGTATAATGGACAAATTATGCTAATCTCAGATATACGACATAATGGTTTGATATTTGTATATACTAAAAGATGATCACCACAATAAGTCTAGTTAACATTAATCACCATGTATACAAATTTTTCTGAAGGGGGGATAACTTTTAGGATTTACTGTCTAAGTGAGTTTCAAATATGCAACATGTAATAGAGTATTATTAAACTCTGTTACCATGCTATACATTATATCTCCAGGACTTATTAATTTCATAACTGGAAGTTTGTTATGTTTGACTTCCTTTATTTCTTTCACCCACTCCCAAACCCCACCTCTGATAACCATCAATCTGTTCTCTGTATCTAAGAGCTTATTGTTGTTGTTTGTTTGTTTTTATTTTTTTGTTAGATTCTACTTGTGAGATAATATAGTATTTGTTTGTCTCAGTCTGACTTATTTCAGACTGAGTCTACCAATGTTGTCACAATAGCTACACAATTCCTTTTTTATGGCTGAATAATATTTCATAGTATATACATGTATATACACATTTTCTTTATCCATTCATCCATTTATTGATAAAGATGTTTCCATATCTTGGTTATTATAAATAATGCTACAATGAACATGGAATGCATGCATCTTTTCAAGTTAGTGTTTTTGTTTTCTTTGAATCAATACCTGGAAATTGAAATGCTAGATCATATGGTAGTTCTATTTTTAATTTTTTGATGATTCTCTATCCTGTTTTCCCTAGTGGCTTAACCAAATTATATTTTCACCAACAGTGCAGAATTTTCTCTTCACATGCTCACCAACACATGCTATTTCTTGTCTTTTTGATAATAATCATTCTAATGGGTATGAGATAATACCATGTTGTGGTTTTGATTGGCATTTTCCTGATGATTAGTGATGTTGAGTGTTGTTTCATACACCTGTTGGCTATCTGCATGCTTTTTTGGAAGACTATCTATTTAAATTTTCTGTCCATTTTTTTTTCATTTTGCTCATTTTTCAGTTTTTGTTTTGTTTTCTATTGCATTGCATGAGTTATTTCTCTATTTTTAATATTAATCCTTTATAATATATATGTTTTGCAAATATTTTCTGCTGCTAAGCAGCTTCCCTTCTCATTTTGTTGATGGTTTTCTTTGCTATAGAGAAATGTTTTAATTTGATGTAGTTCCACTTGCTTATTTTTATATTTGTTGTTTTTGCTTTTGGAATGAATTTTTTTTTTTAAAGTCATCATTAAGACCAATGTCAGGATGCTTACTGCCTTAATGTTTTCTCCTAGGAGTTTTATGGTTTCAGGTCTTACATTCAAGTCTTAAATCCATTGTGAGTTAAATTTTATGCGATGTAAGATAGTCGTCCAGTTCCATTCTTTTGACTATGGCTCTCCAGTTTTTCTAGCACCATCTATTGAATAGATTCTTTTTCTCTCATTTTGTATTCTTGGCTCCTTTGTCATAACTTAATTGACCGTATATGTATGGACGTTTTTCTGGCTCTCTATTTTGTTCTTTGGTCTATGAGTCTATTTTTATGCCAGTACCATGCTATTTTGATTACTATAGATCTGCACGTGATGCCTCCAGCTTTGTTCTTCTCAAGATTGTTGAAGTTCTCTGGGGTCTTTTGAGGTTCAATACAAATTTTAGCATTATTTGTTCTAGTTCTGTGAAAAATACCACTGGAATTTTGATAGAAATTGCACTGAATGTATAGATTGCTTTGGGTTGAATGAGTATTTTAACAAAATCAGTTTTTCCAATCCATGAGTATGGAATATCTATATACTTATTTCTTCAGTTTCTTTCCTTAATACCTTGTAATTTTCAATATATAGGTCTTTTACCTCCTTTGTTAAATTTATTCCCAGATATTTTTTTGTTTGTTTGGGTTGTTTGTTTATTTGTTTTTTTGGTGTACTGAGAAATAGATTATATTCCTAATTTCTCTTTTTGATAATTATTTATTAGTGTATAAAAATGCAACAGATTTTTGTGTATTGATTTTGGATCCTACAACTTAACAGCATTGATTTACTAGTTCTAACAGTTTTTCTGTTTGTTTTATTTTGTTTTTTGGGTTTTGGATTTTTTTTTTTTGGTGGAGTCTTTAGGATTTTCTATATATTGTATCATGTCATCTGCAAATAGTGGCAGTTTTACTTTCCTTCCAAATTTGGATGCTTTTATTTTTCTTGCCTAACTGGCCTGGGTAGGATTTCCAATACTATATTAAATAAAAGCAGTGAGAGTGGACATCTTTGTCTTGTTCCTGATCTTAGAGGAAAAGCTTTCAGCTTTCTACCATTGAGTTTAATGTTAGCTGTGGGCTTCTCATATATGGCTTATATACTGAAAGTATATTCTTTTTATTATTATTATTATTATTATTTTAAGATTTTATTTATTTATTTGACAGAGAGAGAGAGATCACAAGTAGGCAGAGAGGTAATCAGAGAGAGGGGGAAGCAGGCTCCCTGCTGAGCAGAGAGCCCGATGTGGGGCTCAATCCCAGGACCCTGGGATTTGACCTGACCTGAGCTGAAGGCAGAGGCTTAACTCACTGAGCCACCCGGGCGCCCCAAGTATATTCTTTTTATACCCACTTTTTTGAAAGTTTTATCATAAGTGGGTATGAAATGCCGAATGGTAATTTTTGTACCTATTGAGATGATCATATGATTTTTATCCTTTGTTTTATTAATGTGGCACATCATACTGATTGATATGTAGATATAGAACCATCCTTGAAGCCCTGAAATAAATCCCACTTGATCATGGTATATAACCCTTTTAATGTATTGTTGAATTTGGTTTGTTAATTTTTTTTTTTTTAATTATTTATTTATTTGACAGACAAAGATCACGAGTAGGCAGAGAGGCAGGCAGAGAGAGGAGGAAGCATGCTCCCTGCCAAGCAGAGAGCCTGATGCGGGGCTTGATCCCAGGACCCTGGGACCATGACCTGAACTGAAGGCAGAGGCTTTAACCCACTGAGCCACCCAGGTGCCCCTGGTTTGTTAATATTTTATTGAGGATTTTTGCGTCATATTTATCAGGATAATGGTTTGTAATTTTCTATTTTTGAGATGTCTTGGTCTGATTTTGGTATCAGAGTAATGTTGGATTCATAAAATGAGTTTGGAAGAATTCCTTCCTCTTTAAATTTTTGGAAGAGTCTGAGAAATATAGGTGTTAAGTCTTTAAATATTTGGTAGAATTCACCACTGAAGCCATCTGGTCTTGGTCATTTGTTTGCTGGGAAGTTTTTCATTATTGATTCAATCTCCTTGTCCTAGTAATCATTTTGTTCAGATTTTCTATTTCATCATGATTCAGTCTTGGCAGGTTGTTATTTTATTTATTGTTATATTATTATTTATTTATTGTTTATTATTTATATATGATCATATTATATTATTTATTAATTGTCATATTTTTATTAAATATTTTATTTATTTATTTGAGAGCGAGAAGCATAAAAGTGGGTTGAGGGTTAGAGGGAGCAGTAGGCTCCTTGTTGAGCAGGGAACCTGATGCAGGACTCGAACCTGGGATTCTGGGATCATGACCTCAGCCGTAGGCACATGCTTAATCAACTGAGCCACGCAGGCACCCTGTTTCTAGGATTTATTCATTTCTCCAGGTTGCCAGTGGATGTGTTATTAGTTGATGTAAGTGGAGCATTAAAGTCCCCTATGATTATTATATTACTTTCTATTTATCCCTTTTGGTCTATTAATATTTACTTTATAGTAAGTGCTCACATGTTGGGTACATAAGTATTTACAAATATTATATCTTCTTGTCGGATTAATCCCTTTATCATTATGTAATGCTCTTCTTTGTCTTTTTTTATAGTTTTTTTTTAAGTCTGTTTTATCTAATATAAGTATAGGTCCCCAGCTTTCTTTTGGTTTCCATTTGGGTGGGGTATCCTTACCATGCCTTCACTTTTAGTCAGTTTATGTCCTTCCATCTTCAACAAGTCTCTTGTAGGCAACATATAGTTATTATTATTATTATTATTAATTACTGTTATTTAGCCACTCTCTATCTTTTGATTGGAGTATTTAGTCCATCTACATTAAAAATTATTTTTTTTATAATTTTTTTAAAGATTTTATTTATTTATTTGACAGAGAGAGATCACAAGTAGACAGAGAGGCAGGCAGAGAGAGAGAGGAAAGCAGGCTCCCTGCTGAGCAGAGAGCCCGATGCGGGACTCGATCCCAGGACCCTGAGATCATGACCTGAGCCGAAGGCAGCGGCTTAACCCACTGAGCCACCCAGGCGCCCTAAAAATTATTATTGATAGGTATGTACTTAATGACATTTTGCTGTTTTCTGGGTGTTTTGTAGTTCCTCTGTTTCTTTTTTCTTTTTCTGCCATTTTTTTTTCTTATAGTTTGATGACTTTCTTTAGTGGAATGCTCAGATTCCTTTCTTATTGTCTTTTGTGTATCTACTATCAGTTTTGGCTTTGTGGTTACCACGGGGCTTACATATACAGGCATACTTCAGAGGTACAGAGGGATCAATTGCAGATCTCTGTAGTAAAGATAATATCACAATAAAACAAATCAAATGAATATTTTTGCTTCCCAATACATATAAAAGTTATATTTACACTACCCTGTAGTCTGTTAAATATGCAATAACATTATGTCTAAAAGAAGTGTACATATCCTAATTTAAAAATACTTTATTGCTAAAAAATGCTAACCATCATCTGAGCTTTTAGTGAGTCATGACCTTTTTGCTGGTAGAGGTTCTTGATTCTGTGTTGATAGCTGCTGACTGGTCAGACTAGTGGAATGGCTGTGGCAATTTCTTGAGTTAACAACAAAGTTTGCTGCATCAATTGACTCTTCCTTTCACAAATGATTTTATTGCAGCATGCAATATAGTTTGGTAACATTTTACCCACCGTAGAATTTTATTTCAAAATTGGAGTCGATCTTCTCAATCTTTGCCACTGCTTTATTAATTATGTTCAGTATCCTAAATGCTTTGTTGTTATTTCAACAGTTTTCACAGCATGTTCACCAGGAGTAAATTGCATCACAAGAAACCACTTTCTTTGCTCATCTTTAAGAAACACAACTCCTCATCCATTCGAGTTTTAGCATGAGCTTGCAGCAATTCAATCACATCTCCAGGCTTTCCTTCTAGTTCTAGTTCTCTTGCTATTTTCACCAAATCTGCAATTACTTCCTCCAATGAAGTCTTAAGCTCCTCAAAGTCATCCATGAGGGTTGGAATTAACTTCTTCCAATTTCCTATTAGTGTTGGCATTTGCCTTCTTCTCATGAATGAGGAACGTTCTTAATGGCATCTAGAATATTTTCTTTTCAGAAGGTTTTCAACTTTGGTCAGATCCATCAGAGAAATACTTATATATAGCAGCTAACATTTACAAAATGTATTTTTTTAAATAATAAGACTTGTAAGTCAAAATTATTCCTTGATCCATGGGCTAAAGAATGGATTTTGTGTTATCAGATAGGAAAATAAGATTAATTTTATTATAAATCTCTACCAGAACTCTGGGGAGATCAGGTGCATTGTCAATGAACAGTAATATTTTTAAAGGAATTTCTTTTCTGAGCTGTGTGTCTCAATAGTGAGCTTAAAATATTCAATAAGCCATATTGTACAATGTGCTGTCATCCAGGCTTTGTTTTATTTATACAGCACAAAGAGAGCAGATTTAGCATATTCTTAAGGGCTCTAGGATTTTCAGAATAGTAACTGAGCATCAGATTTAACTTAAAGTCACCAGCTGCATTAGCTCCTAACAAGAAATTCAGCCTGTCCTTTGTTGAAGTCAAACATTTACTTTTTCTCTTTAACTATGAGTCCTAGGTGGTAACTTCTTCCCAAAGAAGGATATTTCATCTACATTGAAAATCTGTTGTTTAGGGTAGCTACCTTCATGGATTATCCTAGTTAGACCTAGATAACTTGGGGAAGCTTTTATATTAGCACTTGCTGCTCCACTGTGCCCTTTAATGTTTTGAAGATGGCTTCTTTCCTTAAATTTGATGGGCCACATTCTGCTAGCTTCAAACTGTTCTTCAACTTCCTCATGAGTTAAAGCCTTGTTTTGGATCAGGTTTTGATTTAAGAGAATATTGTGGCTCATTTGATCTTCTATCCGGACTGCTAAAACTTTCTCCATATAAGCAGCAAGACTTTTCTGTTTATTACCTAGTTTTTGACTCTTTTTTTTTTTCACTTGATCCCTTACAGTTCATTGTAGGGCTACTCATTGGTTTAATTTCAATATTGTTGTATCTCAGGGAATAGGGATGCCTAAGAAGAGGGAGAGAGATAGGGATGTCCCATCGGAAGAGCAGTAGAGCACACAAATTTATTAATTAAGTTTGTCAGGCCAAATGGGTGTGGCTTATGACACCCCAAAACAATTAAAATAGTGACATCAAAAATCGCTGATCTAAGATCACCATAGCAAACATAATAATAATAAAAAAGTACTGTGAGAATTACCAAAATATGACACAAGACACAAAATGAACAAATGCTATTGGTAAAAGAGGTCCTGGATGCAAGGTTGCAAAAAAGTTTCAGTTTATAAAAATCAGAGTATTTATGAAGAATAGTAAAGCAAAGTTCAATAAAATAAAGTATGCTTGTATTTTTTTTATTTGACTATGGTTGACACATATTGTTACATTAATTTCAGGTGTACAGTATAGTGATAAGTATGTACATTAGGCTATACTCATTCACAAGTATAGCTATTGTCTGTCCCCATATAACCCTATTTTAATATCATTGACTATATTCTTAATGCTGTGTCTTTTATTCCCAGGACTATTCATTCCATAACTGGAAGCTTGTACCTCCCATGTCTTTAAACCCATTTTGCCCATCCTCCCATCCTCTTCTCTGGCATCCTTCAGTTTGTTCAGTGTATTCCTAGGTCTGTTTCTGCTTTTTGTTTGTTTGTTCATTTGTTTTTCTTAGATTCCACAAGAGTGAAATCATCATTGCACACATACACACATATTCCTTATCCATTCATCTATCAATTGACACTTAAGTTACTTCCATATCTTGGCTACTGTAAATAATTCTGCAATTGACATAGGGATACACACACACACACACATACACATATACATGTTTTGAATTAGTGTTTTCATTTTCTTTGGGTAAATACCCAGAAGTGAAATTATTGGATCACATGGCATTCCTAGTTTTCATTTTTTAAGGATCCTCCATACTGTTTTCCACAGTGGCAATACCAACTTACATTCCTACCAACAATGTATTGGAATTCCTTTTTTTTTTTTTAAATCAATTTCCTGATAAGCTTAGGGGTCTTCTGTACTCAAGATTTCTGAGATACATTGAGTACTCATCTCCCCGGCCATGCCTTTATGATTTCTCTTCCCTCTATAAGAGTTGAGAGAAGGGTAACAGCAAGAAAGATGAAATTCATGCTGCTTGATGATGTGAGGAATAGAATTCTTTCACTTAGCTCAGAAAAGAATCTTGTTCATTCAAGTTGAAGCAAAACCATTGCTCCTTTATGAATTCTTCTAATACATGCTTGAAGTTAATTACTTAATTTGGTGTCTTGAGCACATTTGCAGGATATTCTCAGGCCATGAAGGTTCCAGCTGATTATGATTTTTTTTTTTTTTACTTTAACTAAATTTTCTTTTGCTAAAAATCCCAAGCGTAGATGCCAGGTTTGTAAAGATATATTTCTGTGAAACTTTGGGTATAGTTTCCCTAATAATTCTTCTTTATTTTATTATTTATTTATTTATTTATTTATTATTTTCTTTTTAAATATTGAGCTTGGTAATATGATATTTTGACTTCATGGTGGGAGTATATATCCCACTCCTTGACTTTGGACTTGGCTGTATTAACTTGGTTTGAATAGTGGGAGGTTAATTGTCATATGCTTACTTGCTGCGGTTTGACCTCTTACAAATCTATCATCACATAAAAGTAACATTAGTGGGTTGGCTGCTGCCACTTTAGGCTGGGACATAGAATGAGCACATATGATATAACTGAAGCCCAACCAAGGATAAGGAGCTGAACCCAGATGGAGCTTCACCTTGAGCTAAACAGCTCAGCCAAATCCAGCATAGCTTAGTCAACCCCCTAGCAGACCTACATATGGCCTAATAATAATAAATAAACACTGATGTGTTTATTATTTAGAAATAGCTGGCTGATAAGAATACATCCAGGAAGAGAGAACAAGAATGATTTGAAATCTTACTAAATTTTTTAGTTGCATCTCGAAGATATGTTCTTTCCTACTAATAGAACTCAAATTATTTCAGGTATACACCCCTAGATGGTTTATGAATTTCTAAGATAGTTCAGTTTAGTTGTTCATAATTACTAGACATTTTTCACTTTATGCATTTGTTTTGCTTTGCTTTGCTTTTGCACAAAGACAAGCAATTAATATTTACAAGATGTTAAGGACTATATTTCTATTTTTGCAATCTTGAAGATGTGAAAGCCAGTCTCAGACCAAATTCTTTCACTACTCATAGAAGATGTATTAATAATCAGTCATGTCAGTATACTGATTATTTAATTTGTTGTGTAACTTCATTCAATCCCAACTCCTGAAATTAGTTGCTTTAAACCAGTGGTATATTGATAAGCCAGCTAAACAAATAAATATTTATTAAAAACAAAAATTGATATATAGCATTTGCTGATTTCCATGATGCAAATATTCTTATCCTGGCCAATTTTAAGCAACCAATATTACATGTTTGAATGTGGCACTGGGAAGTGATTGGCACTTGCAAGTGCAAGTACATACTAGCCAAAACACATCACTCTTTAAACTCCCCTTTCACAAAGGTTTTCTCAGGGCAACATGACACTACTTTAGAGGCTAAGTTCAGTTAATTTTGTAAAAGGCACCAGGTATCCACTGTCCTATATCCTGTCTCTGAACATAAAAATGTTCCCAGAGAAACCTTGGGTACCCTTCTGAATGGTTCAAAGTGAAGGATTTACTATAAATTCTTACACCCTATCAATGCAAATGCAGCAAGTGTTTCTACAAAATTTTAGCTGATCCACACCCTTTAAATAATTCACTAGTTTAGCCAATTAAATGCCATTCCTAATATTGATTTTGCTAATTAACAACCTATCAATTTATAGCATAAAACTATTTTGAACTTTTATTTCATTAATTAGCACATCTCTGGGCCTTAGTGACAAATATTGATGAATTATGGGATATTAACCTCAGATTTAACAATTATTTCACATTACAGTGTCTGACAAACCCCTGGATGTAAGTAGAAAAAAACATAAATATAACAACAAATATAATTTGCATACTACCTAACAGTGACTGCCTGTGAATGTGGAATAAATTGGAACAGCTTAAGTCAAACACAGCCATTTCTGTTAACAATGTTAATTCTTGGAATCATAGTTTTACCAGTTTGGCTCAATGAGGAAAAGTTTTTTGTAGGATAACTGAAAAGAATGTCCTTGCTCTTCAAAAGAATGATTTGGAAGTTAGAAGTCCCATTTTTTCAGTTTTATGTTACACTTCCAGATGGGATGCTAGGAATTACAAAAGCTAGTATTGTGTCTATGATGGGAGCTAAATTACAGGGCGAAACCAAACGTGCTGTGGACCAAACAACGGAAACATGGAAAGAACCTGTGTACTTAAGATGCCATTGGTACAAAATTAGAAGCCCCACTGGCTTTCCTAATTCATATTTTCATTTATGTGAGATAATAAATTTATACAATTTTAAGGCTATATTTACTCTCTTTTTGGTAACCTGGCTAGAAGGCAGTCTACCTGATATCAACTTGCGTCTGTATCTACAAGGTCTGATTTGCATATTTCCTAAGAACTCAAAATAAAACCATCAATTTAGGGAAGGAAACTTCTAAATAATTCTTAATACAGAATAGTTAGATATAAGAAGTATAATGATCTCTACTATCTCAATAAAAGTTTATTTTGATGATATGAATATATTCCAGAGTCTAAGATGGCATATATAAATAATCACATATACAAATATGAGCTAGATATTGAGAAATTAAACAACAACAACAAAGTAAAGGTATATAATAGCGTATCTTTTGGTATTATCCTTGACAATATGAGTGAAATAATTCATTTTCTCTGCTATATTTAAAGATTATTCTATGACCTAAGACTAATATCATTAGATGTCTGGGATATATTTTTTTATAGTTATGAAAAGTAATTTGTTTTATTTGTATTTGTTTTAACACATTTTTCCTAATTAATAGATCAAAATATGTTTGCAAATATTAAATATCTCCAATTGCACTGATTTTGTTTTTAGAAGTAAAATACAAATATTTTTCTATTATAGTTCACTCCTGGAGATGTTATGAAAGATTAAAACACAGATTTAAAAAATAATATTTTTAGTTTTGCTGCAATATGTCAAATATATTTTTGAAACTGTTTATTTTAGCATTAGTTCATTCTGATATCTTTTGGTAAAACTCTTCCTTATGATAAAGAATGGATAATAACATTCTTAAAAACTCTAAGTTTTGAACCAAGGATGGTTAACAGGAATGAAGGGCGGGGGGAATCATTTCACAGATAGAGATCTCCAATAACATTTGAGCATATAAAGCTTAACCAGATTTTCTTCCCAGGAAAGAGATATAAATGTTTCAAATAGATAAGATGAGATGATGTGGCTGCAACTTCACAACTGGAATAAAGACTGATACACACTATAAACATTCCTAGTCCTGGATCTTCCTGCATCCAAGCCCATTTTAAGAGGGTTATAAGGAGACCTCAAGAATACATTTTCTTCTTGTCTGGGGAGGCTGATCTCACAGAGTGTCCCCAAACAATTCCTTATCTCTGTATGCATATGTACCATTTCTCATATAAGAGGTGGAGGTTATTTCCTCTGCCCTGAAACTGGGCAGAACTTGTGACTGACATTAACAATGGAATATGTCACAGGTAACATTAAGGGACTTTCACACCCAGACTTAAAAGGACTGCCAGTTTTAACCTTATGTCTTTTAGAATTAAGCCAGCACTCTGTGAGAAGTTCTAGCCACATACAGAGACTAAGTGGTTGAGAACAGAAGTATTTCATTTGACAGTCCTGTCTTATTCACCCATCTTCTGCACCAACTGCCATTCATCTGAATGAACCATTTTGTGTGTTCCAGACAAGTCAGCCCATTAGTTGACTACAACCCATGACATCCTGAGAAATTATAATTTTTTTTCCTATTTAATCCACTAATTTATGCAATTTTTTTACAATAGATAATTAGGAATCTTATAAAGATTAATCAATTTCAACTGAAAATTATCAGTTTCTAAAATATGAATCGACCTCTCTTTTACATTTGTACTATCTGACTGAAAACATTTGTAAAGTTAAATGGAAGGAATAAGGTGGGTATTTACAAGATACCATGTAAGGAACTTGGCAATAGAGAGATGAGTGACAAAGATATTTCTCTCACTATATTGTATGGTTAAGGAAAGTCCAATATTGTGAACACAGAATACTGATGTATATATTAAATTTGTATCTTGTAGAGGATGTTAAGGATGCTAAGAAAGGGAAATCTGAAGGAATTTTTTAAAAAAATGATGAATGATACAAAATAAATAGAGTTAAAGTTGGGGAAAAAATCCCAAAATGTGTTTGAGGAAACCCTCCATTATTCAATTTAGGGCATTATTTTCAATTAAGATATAGTTAGCTGAAAGCTTACAGAGGTAAATATGGATCCAATCTTCAATGGAATATTAAACTCAACTAATTTTGAGTCTTTGTACATGTATTATATAGTCATTTAAGTATTTCAGGTAGGGAGTTGTCATATTTGAGTCTTATAAAAATTGTGTAAAAGTAAAAAAAAAATGTTAAAATGAGGTACAACACTTTCTTTTGTGTTCTTGAGAGAATATCTGAGTCTGGAATTACTTTTCTGACATAAACACTTAAAATAATAAGCAATATATGAAAAAAACAATGTACAGTTACTAGGTAATGGCCAATAAAGAACAGTAATCTTTAAAATAAGGAGGTAAACTCTGCTATTGTCCAGACTTTCTGTATGAAGGCAGTTTTCAGCATGTGATGCAGGAAAGAACATGGTATGCAAAAAAAAAAAAAAAAAAAAAAAAAAAAAAAAAAAGG
>NW_019154105.1:40327024-40332316 GCF_002288905.1 Enhydra lutris kenyoni
AAAAAAAAAAAAAAAAAAAAAAAAAAAAAAAAAAAGAACATGGTATGCTCCCTGAATTAAGAAGACAGGGACCTGAGTTCAAGGAGCCTAAAGGTACAGTTCCAGAGAGAAGGAAACTACATAGAGAAAGTGTTCCAGAAATTTTAATATGGTCACCTCTTGAGCAGATACTAACCTGCGCATGCATAGGCTGAATGTCTTTGAAACCAATAAAGAATATCCAAGAAAAATATTAGAAGTCTAGAAGACAAATAATTCTCAGAAGTCAGAAATGACTGGGAATTGTTCAAATTCCATTTAGACAGAGAGTAGAAAACTTGCTACATATATAACACATTCTTATAAGTTATAAAAAATTATTTTAACAGTCCTTGAAAAAACAACAAAATTTGTCACACAACAGAAAATTACATTTTTTATCAAAAAACAACAGCAAATGAAGCAGCAGCACAATATGACCCATAACCAGTAAAAAATAAAATAAAATAAAATAAAACCCTCTGGATAGAATCAATCCCAGAAATGACAGATAATGGAATAGGTAGATAAAACTATGCTTGTAAATATAATTTTTATCATGTAAAGAAATCTTTAAAAGATAGTTGTCTGATTCAAGCAAAATATTATCAGGGCTTTGTGAAGTTCAAATATATGTTATAGGAAAATAAATCAATATACCTCAAAAGATGATGAGAGAAATGGAAGGATACTGTTGTAAAGCTTCAATATATAAGAAAAAAAATAAATGAAAAATAAATCTGCAAGCATTGGAAATTTCAATATCTTTCTCTTAGTAATTGGTGTGAGAAGTAGACTTAAGAAAAACAGCAAAACTATAGAACATTTGAATACTGTCAAACAAGGGAACCACATTCCCATTTGTAAAACACACTGCCCAACAACAAAAGAATGTCTATTCTATTCAAGTTCATAGGGACATTGATTGTGATTACCACATCCTGAAATGAATTTTATCAAGTTATACAGTTTGAATTTATACAAAATATATTATCTGATCATAGCTAAATTTAATTAGACATCAATAACAGAAGAGTATTATTATAAAAACTTCAAATATTTGAAATTTAATAATATAATTAAACTTGTCCATAAGAAAAAAAAAATCACAAAATGAATTTTAAAATATTCTGCACCAAATGAAAATGAAACATAATATGTCAAAATTTGTTGGGGGAGATTAAATCTATACTTAGAAATTTATGGTTTTGAATGCTTATATAAAAATAGAAATGTTTAATGGCATTCAAAAACACACACAAAAAACTAAAAATGAGTGGGAAAAAAGAAATAACAAAGGGACAAAAAACAAGTTTTAAAAAAAATATGTATGTGTTTATACAACCATACCCACCCATCCTCTTGGCTCTTTTCACAAACTATTGTACTCCTCTTCCCTTCACCCATTATCTGTTTATCAATGTACACAAATAAATGCCTGTGAGCAGAGAGCTAACCGTTAAATAGATACATTCAGGCTTTGAACTCCATTTTAGACGCTATATTATATTATGCCTTTAACTGGTTTGAATTCATGGGAGGACATTTACCTGCAAGTAGTATTAGTAATATCAGTAGTAATAAAAATTGGAACAATTCAGGAAAAAAAAAAAAAGTAAATTTTTCAAGAGACCTGTAACACTTTTCTAAAATGCTAATAAATTATGATTAACAGGGGTACCTGGGTGGCTCAGTAGGTTAAAGCCTCTGCTTTCAGCTCAGGTCATGATCTCAGGGACCTGGGATGGAACCCCGCATCAAGCTTTCTGCTCAGCAGGGAGCCTGCTTCCCCCTATCTCTCTGCCTCTCTGCCTTCTTGTGATCTCTGTCTGTCAAATAAATAAATAAAATCCTTTAAAAAAGTTATGATTAGCAGAGAGCTCTTAAATTCACACCTACTATGTCTTTCATTTTGGTAATAAATTTCTCAGGTAAAAAATGATAAACTGTTATGGAAGGGTGAAAACACTTTCTATAGACATTTTTGATAAGTGTTTGAAAAATAATGACTGGGTTGGTTCATTTCTGCTTCTTGCTACAGTAAATCCCCACTTGTACACTCAGAAATATGAAACCAATTCAAGACAAAATGTATAAATAACTTACCTATTAATTTACTGAGGTGTGTCTCTGAAGGAAAGATACTCATTTTTGTTAACGAGTATTGTTTCTTTGGCAAAAATATAAATAATTATACATATGGATTTTAAAATGCAACAATGTTTTGTTCTATTTATGCTAAGTAACCAAATAATGATAATAAATATAAAAAAAAATTCATTATTTGCAAATTTTTAATTTTCTTAGATTAGTATGGATAATTGATCTCGTAATTTTTGTTGTTGCTGTGGGAGGACTAAATGTTTATTCTTATATGAAGCAAGTTTATACATATGTCTTTGTAGTAGTAACTTTCAAAAGATGCATAAAAGTAACCACTGGACTCCCATTCTGCTATCTGAAGACTTCTATGGCATTTTTCAGTATCTATAACCATGGTTATTAATGTACAAAATTAAATGTGGAACTGTAAAAGTCATATTCAGTTTATCTAGTTCCTCCAGAAATATTTAAAACATGCAAATAAAAATAAACAGTTATTTTTAATATAACACACACTGAGATAAAAAAAAGGTGACCAAATCTAAAAGTAGTAATTGTTTTTCCATAAATAAGTCCATCATGCCAGGCCAAATGAGTGGTATCAACTCCTATTTTTCAAGAGGACAGAATTTACCCTATTCTTTTCAGGAAGAATTTGTCATTTATAATTGAATTGAAATGGTTACTGATGAGAAGAGAGAGTTGCCACGGAAATTCAAAATGTGAATTTATTTATTCATTTATTTTTTGAGATTTATTTATTTTAGAGAGAGAGAATCGTGCAACTCTGCATAAGCTTGGGGAAGGAGCTGAGGGAGAGGTAAAGAAGCAAATACCCTGCTGAATAGGGAGACCCATGCAGGGTCCATACCAGGACTCTGAGATCATGACCTGAGAAGAAATCAAGGGTCAAATGCTGAACCAACTGAGCCACCAAGGAGCCCCCAAAGTGTGAATTTAAATCTAGCAAAGATAATTTGTTTTAGTGAAGGAATGAAAAAAAATTAAGGGAAGCTTGCCTGATAATTGGTGAGATACCCTAGATAGGCAAGTAAATCTTATATGTCACTGGGGAATATAACCAACTGTTTTGTTCTTGATATATGTATTCAGAATAGAAATTGCAACATTCTATTTGCATTAAAAAATGTTAATGGCAACAATCATACCTAAACCAGGTTTTTATTCAAGGAATTATATTCAAAGGAATGTTCTGGCTCTAAATGGAGTTAGTCAATTTTCTAAACCCATCTATACCAGGTTCAAGTAACTTTATATAGTTATCAGCAATGTAGGAGAAAGGACACCTCACATCTTATATTCACCGTTGTTTCCTGAATAATGCCTTATACATAGTAGATACTAGGTATTTGTTAAATGAATAAATCCTCCTAAGACAATAATAAAAAATTGAAATCTTGTTACTGTAATGCAAGAACTTTACAATATATTATTTTAAGTGATTTTTGAAAAGTAATGACATACTAAAAAACCAAACCAAACAAACTATTTGTTTTTAATAGTTAATACTCAGTTACACAAATCACTTTACAATACTTTAACTAACTCTACCCTGGAGTTAGTTAAAGTATAAAATCATTTATATCTTAATTTTACTGAACACATTTTATCACTTAAATATCAAATCCTATGTGAGTCTTACTAATGGATAATGAAGGCATATAGAGCAGTTACACAGGGCCAAAAAAAGTGAGGCAAGAGCAAGGAGTTTGCAAAATATTTGAGAGAGGATGATACACATGAAAAAAATTGCTATAAAATAATTTTATAATTTTAAAAAGAAAAAAATAAAATTTTATAATCTTAAAAAAGAAAATCATTCTTTGGTAATAAAGTTGGCATTTTTCAAGATAAAATAAAATAAATTATACAGAATGCACCACAAATACTAAACTGTAAATGGGTAGGCGAGGAGCATTTAAACAACAAAAGAACAAAAAAGCAAGATTTCTGCAATGGTGTGTTTGGCTTTGTTTCTTTTGTTTTGTAATCTAATTCCTTGAATCTCTTCCACTAAAAATAGAAAGAAGGAAGGAAAAAAAAAAAACAAAACTAGGGAAAATGTCAACAAAACTAGTAAAAAGTGATGTAGGAAAGAACATTAGGGTTCAGGCCAATGGTCAAGAAAGAATTCTTGAGATGTGTTTGATGAAAAAATGTGATTTTTTTTTTTAAAAGCATGGGGACAGAACCCCAGGGCAGAAAACCTACAAGGGGGTCATGAGAAGTGGCCTATTATACACTTTCAAGATGGGAGGGAATTAGGGATATTGCAAATCTTTGAGGAATTTTGGAAGCAAGATCTCCAGGACCTTGAGGGGGCTAGCTATTGTTGGGAGTAGGTCATTTATTACCCTCTAATAAAATTTAGTCATGAGACCCTTCAGATATATATTGATGGGCCATGTGCTTCGGGAATGATTGCCTTAGGTATCTTCAGGGGTTTAGAGACAAAGGAAGTTTCCAAAGGAATTTTTATACATTAAGTAGACATACAGGATCCTGCAGGGTAGGGAAAGGATCAAGCTAGGATTGTCCTTTGCCCTTAGCAAAGTATTAACCACTGAGTCCCTAGAGGAAGTCACCATGCCTATTTCAAGGACTTGTCAATGAGCTGTAGGTAGTGAAGAAATTCAATAATTTTTTTTCTGCCTTTGTTTCCCACATCAAAAAGCATATTGCTATGAATTATAAAACAGAAATAGAATCCACCAAATTATTGTAAGCATGAAGATTTGACGAATAAAAGCAAATGTGTCAAAGAAAAAGATAAGGCAAGGAATTTTTCATTTCCTTGAGAACTGGAGAATCCAGAAAAAGAGCCAATAGACACTACCCTCAAATGAAGGGATCTTCAACAGAAAGTTTAATGACCTGGTTTGAGAAGAATAGTCAAAAGTAGATATAGGCTCTACAATTTCCAATTTACTGCTGACAGCAAGATCACCAGAAATTCAGTCAGTTTGGAGATAGTTTTGATCTTATAAATTTATCACCTGAAATTTTCTTCCATGATACATCCCTTCAACAGTGTGATACTTGTGGTCTAACTGAATAGGAAATTTAGGGACAGGAGAAAGGAAGAAAGGAAGAAAAAAAAAGAAAGAAAGAAAGAAAGAAAGAAAGAAAGAAAGAAAGAAAGAAAGAAAG
>NW_019154105.1:40332326-40496427 GCF_002288905.1 Enhydra lutris kenyoni
TAAGTTCTGGACAAAAGTTGAGAAAGGAAAGATAAGAGGCATATTTCATAAAGAAGCAAGTCCAAATATTTTAATACTTGTAATAAGAACAGAAGAGGGAACCCTAGAGCTTTGTAGCTTGATAAACATCCTGGCTCAAAATTCCTATCCCTGTAATACAGGGAACACCTCCTAAGAACATAGAAAATATACCTCACTTATATATAAGATAGAGAAAATGATTGAAGTAAAATCTTACATAAGTATAAATGGAAAAAGGACAATAAGCAGAATAATTTTTTTTTTACATACAACAAAATCCAAGAAAAGATATATACCCAAAACAGGTAAGAACTGTAAACTAGTATTTTAAAGTGATTTTAAAGAATTAAAAAAAAATAAAAATAATTGAATTTAAAAACAATATAAAAATAATTGAAATTATTAAAAGCAAACATGTGATTATTGGACCAAAGGAACATATGAAAAGGGAGCAGACAGAAGTCAAAATGTGGAAGTGAGGGGAAAAAAAAAAATCAGTCAAAAATGTAGATTAAATTATGAGGAATACAGAGCAAGAATTACAGAGAATGTCTATCAAAAATGGAGGATTAAAAAGTGGAAAAATCACATTTTTTTAATCAAAATGATTTTAGAGAAATTAGTAAGTATAAAAAATAAGCAAAGAGAGGGCAATACGTACATGACAAATAAGCCAAAGCTAGAGAACAAAAGTTCAATGACATCGTCCTATATTTTTTTTTAATTAACATATAATGTATTATTTGTTTCAGAGGTACAGGTATGTGATTCTTTAGTCTTTCACAATTCACAGCACTCAGCATAGCACATACCCTCCCCAATGTCCATTGCCCAGCCACCCCATCCTTCCCACTCCCCACTCCAGCAAACCTCAGTTTGTTTCCTGAGATTAAGAGGCTCTTAAGGTTTGTCTCCCTCTCTGATTTCATCTTGTTTCATTTTTCCCTCCCTTCCCCTATGATCCTCTGTCTCGTTTCTCAAATTCTTCAAATCAGTGAGATCGTATGATAATTGTCCCTTCCTGATTGATTTATTTTACTTAGCATAATACCTTCTAGTTCCATCCATCCTCTTGTATTTTAAACGAATTTGGCCTTTTAGAATAACTACTTTGTTACTCAAACTTAATAAATGTGGATAATTGACTTAACATGATATTGTATCTGAAAATCCTATTATATGTGTGCAGGGCACTATAGCATCAAAGAGGCATTTAGGTTCACTGTATTTGTAAATGCCATTTATTTGTATTCATAAGAGTCATTTAAGTACTTAGAAGATTAAATCTGATATTGAATTCTAAAGAATAAACCAAATATGTTGAATATGTAAATTTTTTTTAAAAGTTTCTGAATCTGTAGAGAAGAACAAAATTACTCAAAGTTTGTTAAAATTAGTCTACTAAGATTTGCAATCTGAATTTAAAAGCCTAAGGTGGAGGTCAAGTTTTGAGACTGAAGCTTTCATAAATTTTATGCTAATTCCTTAAATTTCTGAATAGACTTTTCTATATATTCAAAGGCAACCCCTGAGGACAACGAAAAGCTTGCATCAATATGAAGGTTTAATTCTTGGGATATAATTACACCCCAGAAATTATAGTTGTGGCTTGTCTGGGAGACTATCCTGGAAGATGTTCACTCATCTTTGTCATTAAAATAAGTAAAAGAGTGTTGTGCATTGTAGAAAGGTTTTTTTTCCCCCTTTTGTTATAATTTCCTGTAGTCAGTTGTCTTTTGAAAAATGTCTACTGTTTAGCAGAATGTCCACAGCTGTAATGTTTATTTTGCACTGTAGAGATAGTACAGTACTGAGAGAGGAAGCAAAGTTCAGATCATTTAGGCCAAAGGCGGTTAGCCTGCACTATTAGCACTTCAACGGATCATTCTAAAGAAATTAGCATCAATTTGAATGGTGTCTACAGAGCCCTCTTCTCTGGGAGCTACTGCTCCATTTTCCTTTTTTTTTTTTTTTTTTTTTTGAAGTACTTACTTGAAAGAGATAACTATTTTATTCAAAACCTGTTCTGATTGGAGGAGCCAGTAAAAAATTTCACAGCACCATACCTGTGAGGGAAGAGTGATAACTTACTTATCAAAGGGTGTGTTTAATTTTTTTTTTTACACATCTAATAGGCACTAGTATTTTGATATGCAGATGTGTATATTTTCCTTAATCCAGGGAGCACAGTGTTGATTAGAAAAAATTTATTTCAAATCTAAAGATCAACCAGAAACAATTCAGAATGTTAGATCTTGAAAAAAATTCAGATTATTGAGGCTCACTCATTTTAGTGTCTCATTTAGCATTAGAATAGGTTAACAAATTTTCCAGTTTTATACCTAATACCCTGTTAGTCCCGAAAAGGTATCTTAGCTTCCAGTCCAATGTTTATTTTTATTTAACAGCTACAGAGCCAAGATAAATTCATTTCCCTGAATTTACACAAATTAGATGACAAATAGTATGTAAAGTACCCTATTGGCTTTACTCTCAGGCACTCGGAGTATGTCTGTAGAAACTGTGCACTGTAAGTGTGTCCATTTCTTCCTCCTGTTTAACTAGATAAGTGTCCACTAAGTTTACAAGTAATTTGTGGGATTTTCTGGCCTACTATCTTGTTTCACACAGCCTTGTCCTCATTTATTCTGATATATAGAACTTAAAATTGTACTCGACTGATATGTGCACTTGGGAGATGGGAATACTGAGCATAGCATAGAGAAAACTGGGCATGCCCAGTTCAAGAAAATGTGATCCTTGTGCTGTCTTCCTTACCTCCAGGGGAAAATCCCCCACTTTTTCCACATCTCTTCCTCCAGACAGAAATAATAAATTAAGCAACCTGACCCAGGGCCGCTGATATTCAACTGATTTCACCTTCATTTTTTTTTTTTAAGATTTTATTTATTTATTTGGCAGAGAGAGATCACATGTAGGCAGACAGGCAGGCAGAGAGAGGGAGGAGGAAGGGAAGCAGGCTCCCTGCCAAGCAGAGAGCCCGATGTGGGACTCAATTCCAGGACCCTGAGATCATGACCTGAGCCTAAGGCAGAGGCTTAGCCCACTGAGTCACCCAGGCACCCTTGATTTCACCTTCTAACAGTTCCTATATTTGGCTCAAAGATTTGATTCACTGAAATTAAAGCACAATTGTAATTCAAACCGGATTGGCTATACAATTTTCAAAATACTAGACAAGCGTTGAGAGCTTTGTTCTTTGCATAAAAGGACCACTGTCTCCATTCTCCATCCTATAAAGCAATTCGTTTAGGACTTTGTTCCAAGTAACTTTCCTTGAATTGTGGCCTCAAATTGATACATGGATGTCCACCAAGAAAAGCTATTCTTCTAAAATGTAGTGGGTGAAAGGTCACAGGATCTTGGTTGAAGAGAAGACTGCATATGTAAGGTTATAGTTTGTTTCTTGCAGTTTTTATCAATGCTGTATTGTTCAAGTATGTTGTTTTACTCGGTTTATAAGCCAATCTCATGGAGTGGATATATAATTTTCAATTTTGATAGGTCAGTAATTTGGAGGATTTAAAGACCAGGAATTCCTTGGAAGGACACTAGAGTCTTTTCCATTAGCCAGAAGCTGTTAAGGGAATCCTACTGAGCTTTCTCAACTTAGCAGTTCTGTATTTCGCAATGTGAAATACAAGTGGAAAAATAAAATTAAGGCTAAGAGGCAGACCAGAAGAGTAGGGAGTTTTTTGGTTGTTTTGTTTTGTTTTGTTTTGTTTTAATTTAAGAAGTCTTCATTTTTTTAGGGCAAATTTTGACTTCTTGCATTTAATAAATTGACATTTTAGTGTTTTGGCTTTATCTCACTTAACTGCTCCTTTGGAATACACATTCTGTTTTTGAAGATCTCTACTTCGCAGACCCTTCTAATTTCTCAACGTCCATCCATTCTCCCTCTTTTTAATCCACAAATAAATGAAAGATTCAGAAGCCTAATTTTACAAGGCCTGCTCTCTCCATAAATTCTGAAATAAATCAAAGAAAATAATTTCATCCAGTGAGTTCATAGTTAGAGAAATGGTAAGTATATCAATAATCACTTGTTCCTTTAGTTCTCAAGTATATAACTGCATCCATATATTCTTTAACATCATGATTACAACATTGTTAAATTTTAGTCCTTCTGTATAATGTTAAAAAATAGATTCTTAGTGTAAAAACACTTTGGCCTATTTCTTTTCAATTCATGTTACATTGTATTCTACATTTTATTAAACCTCTGTAAGTTGAATGTTCAATGGAAAGACCTGTACAATAGCTATATTATATTCCATTGTATGCATTTAATATTAACTATTACTTTAAACTTGAGAGTTTCATTATTTCCAACATTTTATTAATGCAAATAGTGATGATTCACACATATACTGAAAGTATTTTACATTTTTAATGACTTTCTTATGATTGATTCCTAGAAATGAAATGACTCTGTCAAGGTCCTTTTTTGATATATTTTAAGAGAAGTTTTGAAATTTACCCATCAATTTCCAACATATATGGGAGTGCCTGTCACCCCTTTATTAGCAGAGTTCTTAATTTTATTATAGTCTGATTTATCAATATTTACTGTATTTTGCTTTACCCCCCCTTGTTTAAGAAGTTATTACCTACTTCAAATTCAAGAAGATATTTTATTTCTTTCTAGAAACGTTGCACATTTATGACTGTAACCCCCCCTGGAACACAATTTTTGTGTGTGTGATACAGAGGAAGTGATTAAGTTCCACGTATTCCATATGGATATCCAATTGATTCAGGATCACTTATTGAAAGCATCATATTGCTCCAAAGTACCACTCTATTATAAATCAATAGACCATATATACGTGTCTCTTTCTTCATTTTGTATTTACCTGTTTGTTTTACTTTGTACCCAAATTCTACTTTATTAATCATTGTACCTTTATTATGACCCTTTGTATTTTCATATAGCTTTTAGAACACTTTCTCTAATTTCTATTAAATAGACAATACATCTGTACACCAATTAGAACGTATTCAAAACTCTAAGTTAATTTAGGAAGAATTGATATTTGATTTGAGGAATTAACCATATCTATCAATCAACTGATAATCATAAATCAGAAGACAGAACATAAAAGTCGAGCTCCTTTGGTTCAAACAGTGCTAGGAGTGGGTTAAGAACCCAAGAGAGTCTTTAATCTCTAATTCCTGAAGATACTCCTTTGAACAACTAGGACTAGATACGTAAAGCTAGTAATTCTCTTAAAATTCTGATGAACTCATCTTGATAAAACGATTGCTTTATTTTAAAATATTCAGCAAAAAATCCACTTTCTCTTAATTTGTTTTTGTGATTTCTTCTTGGAATAATATTCCTTAAGAGAAAAACAATTACATTTCAAATACATTTTTCAGGTGAAAACCAAGATCTTTGAATTAGTCAAGTAATACAGGTATCACCGTGGATTCACAGAAACTTGTTTATGCTGACACTTTTTTGAACAACTGTTTGTTGAACCTATAATATTGGGTATACACAAGACACTATAATGAAAGAGATACTTTGTGTGGCTGAAGAAAGAAAAGGATGCCTCTAACTGTGACAACATTCCTAATTAGGTGTTGAAAAGTTGTAATTACTTGTCAAGAGTTATTCATTTTTTAAAATAGTTTCTTCAAAATCAGTCATTTTTTAGCTATCTAGAAAATAGACAATATCACTATCATTTCCTCAGGAACTTTTCTAAGACTGAAAATTACAATCCAACAGAGCTTTTAAAATTTCCAACAACAAAGTAACAGAAATATTTTCAACAGTATTTCAGCTGAGAGCTGGATGATAGGTAGATATATATCTGAATATTTTTTTCAATATCATGAAATTATAAAATAAATACACTCTTTAGGTAATAGATGAGATGGAAGGCAAAAGAAAATCAGTATCAGTGTAACAGGGTATGGAAGTTATAATCATGTGAAGCATTGCTTAGTATTCCCAGATAGCACCATGGACTTTTTATAAAAATATGGATGCAAAGTGAAAAATCAATAGTTTTAATAGATTTCAAATAAAATTGAATGTATCAAAACAGCTTGCATTCAGGTGTTTAATGTTTACAGAAAAAGAATCATATAAAATGAATAAAGAATGTAGATGAAACACAAATATGGATGTCATTGAGCAGTACTAACACTGTTCATATTGAGTTTTGTTTCAGACTATAAAATGTGACATTAGTCATTGTGGAGACATTAGTCATTGTAGGTTAATCTCCAATTATTTTCACTTACTGGTTTTTATGCCTTTCTGTATTTCCTTCCCATTGAGTGCAAATAGGGTCTGCTCTTGCTTCTAACTAACAAAATATCCCAAAGGCAGTGCTATATTGCTATCATGATTAAGTTACATTATATGGCCAAGAGCTAGAGATTCACCTTGCAGGCTTAATGAAGTAAGTGGCTACTTTGGAGATGGCCATATATCAACAAACTGTAGGGAGCCTTTACGGATTTTAGGTGGCTTCTTTGATCTGATTATAGTCTCCACCTACAGCCTGAAAAAATGCTGAGTCCACAGCCATAAGAAAATCAGTTCTGCCAACAATTTGAATGAGCTTAGCAGCAGATTATACCCCAGTTACCCAGCCATGCCTTCAAATGAGATCATATCCTGACCAATACTTTGAGTGCAGACTTGTGAGATTGAGCAGATGACCCAGTTGTACCCAGACTTCTGATCGTTCAGAAACTATTAATATATTGGGGAAATTTTCTTTAAAGAAAAAAAAAAAAGTCATGGCTTAAATTTACTGAAATTTATATAGTAATATGCTATGATCTGAATGTTTATGTCCTCCCCCTACCCCCAAAATTCATACGCTGAAATCCTAACTCCCAAGGTGATAAGAGTGGGAGTTAGGGCCTTTTGGAGGTGAATAGGTAATGAGTTTGGGACCCTAGAATACAACCTTGCCCCTCCTGTCCCTTCTAAGGCAGAAATACATCTGTCTAGGCAGTGTGCTCTCACCAGACACCAAATCTGTTGGCACCTTAATCTTGGACTTCTCAGTCCTCAGAACTATGAAAAATAAATTTGTTTTTTATAAGCCACCCGTTTTATATATTTTTTGTTATAGTTGCCTAATCAGACTAAGAGCATCACTTATTTATAGTGATAAAAGAATATAAAGCTTTTAAGTACAAAAACAATGAAAATCAGTTTGGAGTGAGGAAGAAACAGAGCAGGTTTATCTTTAACATCTGTCTAGGAGGGTAGAAAAAGATAAAACCAGAAGCAAATTTAAAAAGAAACCTTGTTTCTTTCCAGGTCATATAGTAACTGTGACATGCCATACGAACCCACTTTTTGAGTGATAGTTTCTTTGTTACCACTGATGCCCCAGAACCACTCGGCCTTTTTTTTTTTTTTAATTCATTACTATAGCTGCCCAGTTGCTATGCTATGCTACCCTTACCTTATGAGATAACCTTGCCTTTGGTGATTACCCTCTACTCCTACCTTAGAAAGAGAATTCAGTCTGTTTCCCTCAGACTCTTCCTGTTATCCATTAGCACAAACCCCGACCTCGCAAAAAGACAACTCTTGTAAAGCAGTGTTACTCAGTTTCTGTGAAGCACCTTTCTTCATTGTATCATATCAAAAAGTCTGATGCTGTCACATAGAGCCTTTTGCCTAGTGTTCTTGGCTGATTACACTTTAATAATACAACCATGACATCTCTTAAGAGCAAAGAACTTTTTGTTGTTGTTATAAGACTAAAGAGCTAAACAGAGCAAGTTGAAATGAAAATACATTTCTAGAAAATTAAATGAAACAACATATAAAATAGAATAACATTTTAAAACATAATAGTAACTAATAATCATAGAACATAGTAATTAATTTATATTTATATTTTAAATATAATTTTGGTTATTATAATTATTTTATTTTGGTTAGGATTAGATGGCTGCCAAAGTGTTCTTTAATTTTCAATAGATATTTTTTGTGTGTTTTAATTATCTAATTGCAAACATGTTAAACTTTATCTCCTTTTGTATATTCAATGAAAACTAATTTTTTTCAGACTGTGTTCATATTGATCAGAAAAATATAATAATAAAGCCTGAGGAAATTCTATAGACTAAAATACTTGAGGAATTTTTACATAGCATGATCATAAATCTCTAATTTTCCTGACTTTTTTTTTCTTTTTAACAATAGCATCTACAGTAACCAACAATAGAGTGGAATTTAAATGTTCTGTTTATCCTATATTGTTTTAACAATGTGACACATTTAAAACTGTGACTCAGAGTAGCAATGCACTGTAATGCTATTTTTTGGTAGAATACTTAAATATTGTTTGTGAAAATCACATTGAAAAATGATATCTGATATCTGAAAGTAGAAATGCTACAAATTTAAGCACTCATTATTAGCATCTTAACTTTTGCTCTTCTTCTTTGCTTTCTATGCCCCAAATACCAAGCACTTAGTTGGTAATTAGTACGTTTACAAGAAAATTGCTTCTTTGCTTCAGGTCAGTGATCAGCAATCATTAAAGTAGCTAAATCACTATAAAAAAAATAACCTGGAAAATAGAAGGACATGGTAACTCAATCCACTTTTTAGGATGTTAATTAAAATAGGCAAAAGGTAATATATCCTCTAATCAGTATACATGATTCCATTTTTGTGATATTGAATACCTTTAGCTTAATTTAACTTTATTTATTATTCTTAATGGTTTGCAACCAGATCTAATTAAACAAATGATAGAGGAATGAGTTTTTCTTTGGCCTACTTTAACAAGGAAAGTATCAAAGAACTAATAATTAAAAATGCATGGCATTCACTAGGTGATCTAGATAGAAGGTTAGCACTCTAGGTAGATACAAGAAAAATATTAAAGGTATATAGCTTGTAGAGTAAAAGGTATCTTGTGGTCATCAAATTGCTCTACTTAGAGTTTATTCTGAAGAAAGAATTGAAAAGAATACTCGGACTGTATTGAAGGTATTTTGTTTATTTTTCTGTCCATTCATTTGTTCTTTCAAAAATTATTATTTTTTTTAAAGATTTTATTTATTTATTTGACAGACAGATCACAAGTAGGCAGAGAAGCAGGCAGAGAGAGAGAGAGGAGGAAGCAGACTCCCCATGGAGCTGGGAGCCCGATGCGGGGCTCGATCCCAGGACCCTGAGATCATGACCTGAGCCAAAGGCAGAGGCTTTAACCCACTGAGCCACCCAGGCGCCCCTCAAAAATTATTTTTTGTCAGAAATGTGTCACTCCTTGAGATGTAATAGTAAGAAAAAAATAATTAGCCCTTACCCTGTGAGAAAAAACAATTAATTAAAAATCACACAAATGCGTAGTTATAAACTTGTAAATGTGCCATGGAGGAAAGAACATGGAACCATATATTATAATATGCATTTTATAACATGGAGTAAATATCCTTATATTTATAGGCATGGATTAAAACTTTGAGATACAGAATGCCAACCAAAATTATGTGGCGCTTTTAATAAGTTGTGATTAAATAATTTTTACACACCTGGCAATCTGTCTTTGAAAATATACACTATACTCTAAAGATTCAAAAATACTGTAAAGTATGGCCACTAAGAAACAATATTTCAAATTAAATCAAAATATTTTAAAAGAATAAAAGATGAAAAAAGATGGGAAAAGGTAATATTAGAATAGTTCTTCAAGTCTCTTGTTTTTGTTAGGTTTCCATTATAAGTAGAGAATAGAGCCTCTGCATACCCATATAGTCAACTCGAATACTTCTTTTTACTTTTTTTTTTTTTTACTTAGTAATGATCTGTGTAGGAATTGCTAGAATAAGAAATAATAAGCGCTAATTGATATCTGCATTGAATTTACAATCTGATACCTCTGTGTATACTTCCTTAAGCTTATGCAAGAGGTGAGCATTTTGAACAGAAGTTCTAACATCTGAGGTTTAATAATAATCTATGATTTTATGTTTATATCTTTGGTTATAAACATCTATGTTGCAGTAAACCAGCTCTTCAGAAAAAAGTTATTTATAAAACCCTAATATAGCTTTTGTCAATTTCTGTGTTAGCAATACTCCAATAATGACCAATTTTAATCTACCATATATAGTCATGATTCTTGAAGTTGGGAAAGATATGGAGAGTTGTCCCTCTCAAACCAGTTTAAGCTGGGTCCAGCACAACATTGGTTTCATCTTTTATGGTATATCTTAACTTAGCAAATCTATGTGCCCAATTTATTGCTAAACATATTGCAAAAAGCACAGTATTTGGAAAACTTTTTAAATAATGTAGAAAGGTAATATTCAGTATAAGACTACAATATAGCTCTTTTTTTCTTTTGATTCCTCATCACACAATATGCAAACATTTTTTATAAAAAGTATGTGATTATTTTTACCTGTAAAAATAACACTGAAAAACAGTAATCACATTAAATTACAGAGTTTTGGCAGAATACCTCAGTCTCTTGGCTTTCTTCCCATGGAGAATAATATTGAGCTACATGTTAATTCTTCTCGGCATCCATTCTCTTGATTTTAGCTTTGAAAATACTGTCTGGTGGTGTTAAGTTAAAATGTCACTACTCCATGTATCTCTTTCCTGCTTTCATGGAAATTATTTCTGGTGATAATGGCAAAAATAAGCAAAAGAACCAAAATGAATAAGAAAGAAATATGACCCATACCATAACATATTTTTTACATGACACTATAATTCAGAGATAAAGAATATCAGAGGTGAGGCAGCAGGGAAACAGTCTCCTGAAGGTAGCAAGGTATCATCGGTGTTTAGCAGGACACACTGGGAGAGGGTTTAAAAGAATTAGAAATCATTGTCAGCATCCCTCTGAGGCTAGTAACAAATCAGAGAGAAAGGAAAATATAGCATCTCTCTTTATAAAACAAAGGGAATGGCATATTAAGTAGAATCTACATGCAAAGGAAAATAGTAAAACATCATTGGAAATTGAAAATCCTATTTTGAGAGATCGAAAAGATGAGTTATGGAGAATTCTTATTAAGTGATGCTATATCTAAGCTAGTAAAAAAAAATCATAGTTCATAGAACAATTACTTTGTTCAGAGTTTAAGTAGGGCAGTGCATCAGAAGTTGGTGGGAGGGGGAGTCTTCTGAAACATAAAGAAAAAGCACAGGTTATATTTTAAAATACATACATAAGGATTTCTGGAGGTTGTTGAAGAATAAATAAATAAAATGAAGCCTGTTCCTATAATGTTCTGGCATGTCTCTCTCATCTCTCTAATCTCTCTTCTTTCTCAAACTAATTCTTATCTTTGAGCTATAAACACCGTGCATATGCATTTTGCTCTGACTAGCTTGGAGAAATCTTAATCTTTTCTGTCTCTTTTTCTCCCCTACTACCTAAACTAAGACTTTCTGTTCTAGGAATTTTTATATCCTTAATTCCTAACTCATCAGTTATATGAGCCACTGATCAGTTTGGCTGTTTGATGTGTGACTTAGAATTGCTACTTCTATAGAGTTCACTCAGGGGAGGAAAAAAAAAAAGACTTAGTAGGAAGAAAGAAGAGCTTTTCCCCTGAGAGCAATCATATCTGATTAGAATGGAAAGGAGATACAGGTGGATTTGAAGAAGACCAGAGCCAAGCAGGTGAAAATTCACTTGCAGAAATATCCTTATATTATCAGAGATCTAGTTGGTATTAAGTACACTTTTCCATACTTTAATTTTTTTTTATTTTGGAATTCAAAATATATATTTTGCAACAACATATCTGAGCCCTTTTTAATTCTCCCTTCTTTTCATAACACCGTTAATATCAGGATCCCCATTAACTTTAGATCTTCAGGGCATATTGCAGAGCATGTCACCAGGAAAACTAAAAGACAGCTTACCTGAAAGAAATTGTCTACATCTGTCAAGGATTGGGAAGTGTTTTAGATTTTACCTTATTTGCAAACCAACAGTTAATATACAAATGTTCATAGATGCTCGTAGAAGACATGAGTCTCCTAAGTCAGAGAAAAAGACAATTTATTAATCATAGCAATGGCAGTAGCTATTGTATCATCATTTCCCATTGGTCTTCTGACCACTGATTTCTATGGAATCATGCAAAGAGGGCCAGAGGATACCTGTACAAATTGTGAGTTTCATTATAAGAGAAAGACCCTAAGATTACGGAACCCAGATCATTCATAAAATGGTATAAGCATGCCTGCCCTTTGCTCTGGAGGGATCTCAGCACCAAGTCTGCTCGCTATACAAAACTTCTTGAAAAAATAGTCTGGAACAAATTTAAATGAGTGCCTCAGCTCCAAGATGTGCAGAAACATGAAAAGCCCATGGAGGGCTGTCTTCCATCACAAAGGTTGCGAAGTATATAGAAGGAAAATAATACTTAAAGTCCATTTTGGTGATGCAAAAAGAAAGTTTCTTTGCTGTTAAATTTGCCTTCGTGGGGCATCTGGGTGGCTCAGTCGGTTAAGCCTCTGCATTTGGTTCAGGTCATGATCTCAGAATCCTGGGATGGAGCCCTGCCTTGGGCTCCTTGCTCAGCAGGGAGTCTGTTTCCTGTCCCTCCACATTTCCTCCTCACTCATTCTCTCTCCTTCTCCGTCTCCTTCTCTGCCTCAAATAAATACATAAAATCTTAAAAAAAAAAAAAAATCACCTTGGTAACTTTGCAAGAGTTTACTTAATGACCTTCAACAAATTACTTATTTTTTAAAAATGACAATGCCAGAAACTTTATAATAATATGGCTTTCTTCACAATTTATTAATGCAATTTAACACACACACACACAGAGCATGAAAAATAAAGAATGAGAAAGTAGCACTGTAGTAAGAATTATGTCGTCTAAAATGAGAGTTAACAGGTAACATCTGGTATGAATTTCCTATTAAAGAGTTTGTATGCAGACTAGAAGCTGGAAGTCAGTCAGTAAGTACAAGTAAGGCCTTGGTAAACTGGAGAGAGGGCTCATTATTAAATATTTTTTATTTAAAGACATCTTAATTTCAATGATCACCTCTCAGGGAAGAAAGCTAGGTTGTTACTGTTTTGAAACAATAGGCCCACAAATTGGAAGTGAAGGTCTCTTTCAAGATAATGGCTTATACTCTGGAGAGAGTAAGAAAAATAGGGAAACCCCAGAAGGCAACTTGTTTATAGAATATTGATAATTTTAATATAAGCTCAAATTTTTGATTCATTTGGAGTGTCAAAAATCATTTTGAAATATTTTATTGTATTTTATTTACTTGAAGAAGAGTGACGAGAAGGAATTTTGGCTCTGCTGAGGTCAGATCAATCAAAGTCCAACATGCCAAGGTGGCCTTAGCACCAATTAGAATAAAATTGAGTGAACATTAAAGGATTGAGAAATGTTATTAAATCAATACTAGGAATTTCATCTCCTAAGTTCAAACTCAAATATCCAGGGTTTTTGTTTTCATCTTTAAATAAAGACTGTGTTTTCTCTGAAGAAGTGAGCAACAATGATGTATACATAACAATAAAACAAAATTTTGCTAAAGCATTCTGTTTATCATGTCTAAATAACTAAGTAGACATTTCTCTACCTTTACCTAGTGTCAAGCTAGAGTCAATGACATTAACTTGATTTTCCAGGCTGTTCAGAACATTATGAAGTAATATAAGAAGCCTGGTTTAAGGTTATTTTTATAGTTGTTAATTAATGCAACCGATTACACTCAATTTACATTGGGAACATTTTAGTTATTTGTTTCGCCTTCAAAAAACTAAAGGATTGTTTAGTCTCAATTACAAAGAGCAAGCATTTAGCATCTACTTAAATCTTTAAGAAATATAAAGAAACGAAGTGACTTTATATTACTTTTCTACTTTATTACCTGTTTTGTTATGAGGCACTAAGAAATGTTTATTTGGGTTGTATTTAATATCTAGCCACATGGCTTGTGTTCCAAAACTAGGCAGATTTCCATTCCCTTCCTATTTCTCCTAAATGGAAATCTCCTGGAGAAGACCTTGAGAACCTGAATTTTTAACAAATACCCTTGATGAATTTGGTAATTTTAAAAACAAATTGGGAAACTTTGACTCAAAGCTACTGAGTTTGTGGCTCCATTGACATATATGAAATGTAAAGAAGCATTGGGACTCAAATCCAAATAATGTAAGCACTAAAATCCTTGTGTTCTTAATCATAGCATCTTGTATTTAGTAAGCTCTGCCTTGTGGTAGGTGGGTTGCTAAATACTTTAAATCCATTATCATGGTTACCATTCACACCCACCCTCCAAGGCAGAGCAATGTTAACACATCCATCTTATTGATTGTGAAATGAGCTAAGTGAAGGTAAGTAATTTGTCTAAGTTGAAGTGGAGTAATGAATATTTGAAACCAATTCTTCTAGTTCTGAAGCCTGGACCCTTAACTTCCTGTCCTTATTAATTATTTGCATCTGTACATATTGAACAAAAATATCACCCACCTTTGCTTCTTTGTCCAAATTTAACCAGAGAATGTAATTGTAAGGACCTGCTCCTTAATCAGCCTCCTATCCCTGCCTTACTCAAAATCCCAAATGATAGGTACACAAAGAAACATAAAACAATGGCCTATCCCAAAGAATTATGCTCTCATCTAATGTGCATCCGTACTGAAAGAAGTTCGCATGTTAATATCATCTTTATTTTTATTCTTTAGTGAAGAAGAAAGATAACCCAGTCTGTTAGTGTTAAGTTCCTTATTGGAGAATTCCAAATTTATTTTCCATGTTTCACCTGTAACTTAATATAATTACAACATACAAACGTATGCTTTCTTTGCATACAGCTCTGCTAATATTTTCCTGTGTTTTAATGGTGCTTCAACTTCTAACTACTGGCAGACTCTACAAAAGGTAGCATTAAATGAGTCATTCTTATCAATGGGAGTTTTGAATGTGGCTCGAGGGCTGTTGGTACACAGCAGAGAGTGACTAAATATGGTAAAAATCAGCAAATGTTGCACAGATGCTCATAGCTGACTTCTTGGTTTCCAACTTATTAAATGGTCTTTTTGCAAACCTATAGATCGTTATTCATGCAGATTCTCTTTCGAGGGTGCTTCAATGGAGGCTGCCTGTTCTGAGTTAATGAGAAAAGTCCTAATTAAGCTAGCCATATGTTCAATTGCATTTATAAATGGAAAAATAGCCCTTTTTTTGCTGCTGATACTACCATTGTTGCCATCTCCTGCTGCTATGGGTGTCACTGAAGTACTTACTGTTTCAACAGTCTCCTCTCTACACCAGCATGTGCATTCCAGGCCTGCACTCTGTTTCCTGAGATATTCTTGGCACGCACAGCCGAATGCCTGCAATGCTTGCTTATGAAAATATCTTTCTGGAGATCTATGTCTGTATTGAATGCAACTATGTTTTCAATTTTGCCCTAGGGATATAGATCTAGCGATGCTGCCAAAACATATTCTTCCTTTTCAAGCATTTAATCTATTCTGGAGCACACTGAGAGCTCAGGAGTCAGGATTGCCCTACATAGCCCTTGTCCCTTTTGCCGTGATATTTAGACTTCATTTTGGGCCTTTTCTTCTCTGCAGGTGCAAAACATTTGTTTGAACCTATGTCTTCACTGGAAGTCAGGTAAACACCCTAGTGTAAAAGCTGCACTACCTTGAGCCTAAAAATGCTTAGAGGGATGTATTTTCCTTTTTCAACTACCCATGCCTAAACATTTGAAAACTAAAATAAAAACTTCTGATTTTCTGATGGTATCAGACCAATGTTTAATAATATATATTATTCATTTGTTTATTCTATATCATTTATTCATATGATAGGCATGTATAATACACCTATTATAACCTCTATATTTTCTGAGGAATAAAGAGAATAATTAACATCTATTTGTATGGATCTTCTAGTCATAGTCATTTGTAGGTTTTGGGCATGTATGTAGGTTTTGTGACACTAAACGTATGTAATTGTACTAAATCTCTCGTTAGATACATATAACAGATATATAACAGTCTCTGGATAATAGACTTGGATAATTTTGATGCCTTGTCTAGATAAAATAAAGGAAGAAATGCTTACACAAATAAAGCAACAGGTAATAAGTCTAATCACAATGAGAGGTTTTTATTTTAATTTTTTTTGTATCTTTATCAAACTAAACTCAGATTTATTTTGTTATATGTGTCAACCTTAAAAATAAAACAACTAGTTATTTTACCAGCAAAATGGGTTTACTGGAGAATAGCAGAGGTGTTGAAATTTGGGACACACGAGCTAGGTCAAATCATAGGCAAGTCCAGAGATAAAAGGAGAGGAATTTAATGGAGAGAAGAAGGAAGTTGGGAGGAGTTGCTTTGAACAAAAGTATATTGGAGGGAAGTGAAAGTTCAGGGTGGTACACATTTCTCATTGGCTGAGTTCTATTATTATTAGTTGAGCTTGTTTCTGGGCAAGGAGAAACTCTCCTGCTAGAGGAATAAAGTAGGGCATTCTTCCTTTTGGGAATGCAATTGATGACATTCATCAGTGCATAATGTGGGTGGGAGAGCACTCCCTTCCGTCCTCCCAAATCTACTTATTATTTATTCTTTTTTTTTTTTTTAATTTATTCGACCGAGAGAGAGCAGAAGCAGAGGGAGCAGCAAGCAGGGGAAAGGGAGAAGCAGGCTCCCCACTCGCAAGGAGCCTCCAAGGGATGCAGGGCTCCATCCCAGGACACTGGGACCACCACGTGAGCCAAAAGCAGATTACTGAACCCACTGATTCTTGCAGGTATCCCCCCCACAAAGCCATTTTATTTTATTTTATTTTATTTTATTTTATTTTATTTTATATTTTTGGAAGGGAATCAAACCATTTTATTGAGGGGCTTTGTGGAAAAGTCGAAGGGGAGGAGGACAGGGAGATCCGACATGTTCTACCCGCCTGGAACTTTCCAATGTCACAATCCCCGAAAGCCCCCTAAGATCCATTTTAAATGAAGTTTCTTTTTGGTTTCACGTTATGAAATGGCATAGAGAACTTTTTGTGTTTGCTTTCTGTTTTCCAACTGAGTGACAACCATAAAAATATCCTTTTTCAGCAACTGTACTAAAGTAAATTAATTGTTCTAGATTTTACTTGATTGTCTTGGGTATTTCAATCGAATTATTTTTATCAACTGATAATGATGATGATTTTGCCTTCTTTCAAAATGTATGTCCCACTTAAAAAAAAATGTATTTGAGCTAATTTCCAGAATAATGTGTAGTGTAAGCACTTGACAATTAGTTTCTTTTTATTGTCATGTGAGTGCTTGACATTAAACTTTTGATTGTCTGCCAAAACCTCCACTTGAACAACATTCATTTTGGACAAACACATTGCCAGATACACAACTAGATAAAAGAGCCAGGCTGACTCACTCACGAAGTTCCTCTTTTTAGAGAGCTCTGTTTGACCATTTGACAGTTCACTTTTCCCTTTCTACACTTGAATATACTGCTTTTGTGTTTTTTAAAATCATCATCAAAGAATTAACCTGAAAAATCCTAGTCACCACAACCTTGACTCCAATAAAAACAGAACCCCAGTTCCACATTCTCCCTGTCTTTACCAGTGACCTCACCGTGTGGCAGTGAGCATGCTGTGTACCCTCTGGGACTTGTAAGTAGTAAACCTTGTCTTTGCAAATTTCCCCCATGGCTGTTGCTGAGGAACATCTTACAATCATAATAAATGGCTGGTCCAGTCACAACACTGGTTCTGGTTGCAGAAATGCTGTGGGGTTTAATCCTAGGACCCCAAGATCATGGTTTGAGCTAAAGGCAGCCACTTCACTGAGTGAGCCACCCAGGTGCCTGTGTTTTTAAAAAGTAAATTCCCATACAAAGTGTAATTAATATGTTTGTTTGTTTGTTTGTTTTCCCAATCAATCAGTAGTGGATATTGAGATTTAACAAGGACTTATCACACTGAAAATGTGGTTCCTTTATTGACTTGTTGATACGATAAAATCATGCAGTCTGACTTTCCAAGTTATATGAACCTGTTATTCCTTTAATAAGTCATACTCAATTTAGTGTTTAATTTTTTACTCTACTGCTAGATCTGAATTTGAATAAATACTCCCCAAAATGGATTCCTTGGAATGTGGAAGAAGGAAGACATGCTAATCTTTGCCTATCTTTGCCTGTTTCATTTTGACTGCTTATTAGTACCCATGTATAATAGAAAATAATTTCGAGCCTTCTGCCTTACTCTTTTTCTCTTCTGTCATTTTTCCAATAGTTTAATGCCAAATTCTTAATATTTGTTTATATATATCTTAACCATAAAACACCTGAAGGTTTTATGTGAGGGTAGTCTTTGAAAAATTTGTTTTCCATTGGTTACGCAGGAAAGACACTCTTAATGAAGACTGGGATATAAGAAGATTATTGAGGACTGCTTTAAAGATCAACACCAGTTGGAGGGTGTGGACAAAATAAGATTGGTCAGAATGAGAAGTTGAAGCACATTACAATCCCTACAAAGATGTTAGTTGATCTTGATTCCACACGGAGGAGTTCAGGGCCAGAATGGCCCTTCATCATTGTTGCTCTTTGGTGCAAGGGGGGGCAAGGCTCATATGCCTTGGAACGAATCAGCCAATATGAGATGCTCTGCGCAGGGCCCATGAGGAAATAACTTTTCTCTTGAGGTGATTCTGAAAATCCTTTACCACCCACACTCCCAGCAGCCAGGACAGTGAGTTCCACAGTGGCTGAAAGAAGAATTCGAGAAGCATACCACAGCCTCCACTACAACTTCTCACATTTTTTAGGTGTTCCTTTAACAGATATTGATCAAATGCTATTTACCATGTACCCCGTGAAGATATAACCATGAGCAAAGCAGACAAAAATACCTGACAGAGGAGTTTATAGCCTATTGAATTGTAGAAAACACATATATAGAATTTACTACAGCCAGGCATAACTGTATTTTACATATATTCACACATTTAAATTAAAAAAAAAGAAAAGCTGTGAATTAAGAACTAATATTATCTTTACAGATGAGTTAACTAAGTTCTAAATAAGATAACTAACTTGTTTTATAACCCATCCAATAACATTCATTAAGATGTGGACCAAGGAGTTCTGGCCCTAGAAACCATGGCCATAATCTCAAGAATTCTTTATTGCTGAGGTTTTAGGTATTTTCTGATTTTTTTCCATTTTTCCTTGACTTGAATTGCTCAGAAATTTTAGTGTTTTATTTAACTTTTCAAAAATGTGCTCCTAGATATTAATAAACCTACTAACATAATTGACTGACAGCAGTGTTTATATCTAAGTTACACTTCCAGTAAGTTGCCCCAGCCAATTACTGAGCACAGTGTGGGTATGAGTGCTGGCCTATTACTGTAGGATAAGGGACTCTAAAACTTGATAAATCTCCATTGTAGACCAGTGAAAAAGATAGGAAATCTAGTCCAGGCACTATGAATAGTGAAGCAAATCACTATTGCCCTAGATGTGCCCATAAATGCCCATAAATCATTATTGCCCTAGAGAGTCTATAAACATTTAGTACCCATTTGCTTCATGTTTCATGGATCTTATTTTCTACATTTTTTGAGAAATTACCTAATTCATTAAATTATAGTGATTTTATTTTTGTATTTGCAAAAACATATACTGGTCATGGGTGACACTGCAGTCTAAAACTGGCATGGAATTTTACCTGTGATCTAAAGGTATGTTACCAGGTTGATATTTCTGGTAGCATTACCTTGTGTAATCACGATTAGATAACTCTTGCCAAAAAAATGGAGATGAAAACTTTATATTTGAACTAACATCATTATAATAGTCTATTAATAAGTCTATTGATTCTCTTTTTCTGTGACCAATGTTCACAGAAATATTTAGCAATACTTTAGCATTCTATTATGTATAAAGGCAGAATGTCTGAAAGAAAATAATAGGAAACCCATTTCAGTGAAAATTGCAGTGAAATTTTTAAGAGGATTTATCATGTAAGTTAGGAGAATATTGTATACTGGGTCTAGAAATCACTCTTTTGGGAAGGAAATATTTTTGGTCTTTATCCCATAGCCATGAAAAAAATTATTGAATAACAATAATTATACAAGATTTCAAAAATTTGAGAAGCTCCCTAGATCTATTTTTTTATTTCTAGAAGGAACTGATATTTGAACATGATAAAGAAGGATCAGTGAGTGATGTAAACTGTATCTTCTTTGGTATACATACCTGAGCATGTCCTGAAAAGGGTGATCTACTGATTTTTCTGAATATGATACATTTGGTTATTTTATTATGGACATCTATTTTTTTGGATTATATTAATCCCATTTTTTTTTCACAGACAGATATTAGAGATGATCTAAGACCCGTAAAACTGAATTTAACCAGTTTATTCAATGTACTCTGGGTTTCTTTCTCTTTCAAAATAGTTTGAATTTTGGAAAATATTGAAATTGTTTCTCAATTTATACTTTTGCCACATCATATGAAAATGTTGTATATAGATTGAGAAGTAATTGAAAAGAACTTTATGTCACAAATTTCAAATAGTGTTAATGTATATAAAATGGTTTAGTAAACATAATTGTATACTCATAAATAATACTAATTCAATGATTAATATCAAGGGAAAAATTTTTAAATAAATATTTGTAACTCAATATAGAGCCCTAATAACCAAGTAATAAACTTAAAAATATGGAAATAGTTAATCATTTAATTGTTCAGTATTATTAGAGATTGCCAGGGTGCTTAGGACAATTTATCAGTAAAGTAAATGCATGATTAAGGTTTTGAATCAGCATTTAAGTTATATAAAATTGCTTATAAAACCATTGAATTAATCATGACAATCTGTAAGAATGTTTATTCAATTCTATATTATGTGTTAAAATGTTTTAAAATGCGTTAATGGAATATAATGTTATAAATACCATCTTCATTTATAAATTCAAGTTGTCTATATATACAGTGAAATCTAATCAGATACATTATTTTGGAAGACATTATTTCACAAATTCATATTTTAAAAATGACTAAAGCCCAAATAACCAGCACTAAGCCATCTATAGGAGAATAATTTCAATAGTTTTAAAAAAACAAGAAATTATGAGAGTAATATAATTGAGACCCTGTTATTGTTTTGGAAAATAGAGGTGATAAAGTAAACATATATGAAATTGTGTACAAGGAACAAAAATCTATTCAATTTTGAAGACTTTAAAAATATAATATCTGAAACTGTTAATAATTATGTGACTATATATAGAATATGTATCATAAATAGATAATAAAAATATATATAATATATATAGCTTTCCTACTAAAGGAAATACAAATCATGAGAACCTTTAAATGTCATAAGCTTATAAATGCTCTATTTGACCTAATAATGTCACAGTTTGCAGCATAGCCATAATTTTTCCTGCCAATATATTGTTTAAATATAATTACTTTGAAATTCAAAGGTGTGCAAAAACTTTAACAAGCATAATCTAATCAGGTTTTAAAATGCTTTGGTACAGCTGACCTTTAAACATGTATTCTAATCAATAATGAAATTTTATTTTGCACCCTGTAATAGTACTTTGAATGGCATTATAGAGTAATAATAGAAAGTGCACTTGAACAAATAAGCTTTCATACATTGTAATACATTTTAGATTATACTGTTAATACAGAGAAGAATATGAAATCTATATGTAAATTACATTTATGATAAAGTAGTAGATTCAAGTTGTTTCTCAGAATTGTGCTTTAATTTAAATAATATTTTAAACATATACTTCTTTCTAAGTAAACAGTGATTTTGAAGTTCTAGTGGGAAAATCCAGTTCAAAATGATCACTTTCAAAATGCTAATTCTAGTTATGACATTTAATAAATATAAGAGGCATGAATGAAGTGATGGGACAAAATGGAAAGAAAACTAACTTTTAAAATGTGTTAGCTTCAGTAATGTCATGATTTTATACGTAGATTTTTTTAAATGTAGCAATAAAACATGCTCAATTATCATTTCATCCCTTTGAGATATCACCTTTAATATGGTGGTGTATATATTTGAAGTATATTTTGTTTATTTGGGGCCATTGTTAAGCTGGAAATGGAATTATTTCCCAAACAATGCTGTTTTACTCTGGTTCCCATCAGGTAGTTCTCCATAAGTCGCAACATAATTCCCAAACAATTTCAGTCAGCATCCTACAATTGGGATTCAGTTATTCAGTTTTTCCAGGCAGCACCAGGGCCTATAAATGCTTTTCAGAATTGGGCAGGAATTTCACAATTCTTTTTTTTTTTTTTTCTTGAAGTTTTAACAGTCTGGGCTGGGCGGTTCTCTCAAGTTTTTCAGATGATTGCCGTTGAGTATCACTAGTGCTCCCTGTTAACTGGGGCAGGACTTTCTTTTTCTACTTTATAGAAAAATCATCATTAGAAGCCAATTAAGATGAACACCTGGGTGGCTCATTCAATTAAGCCTCTGCCTTCCTCTCAAGTCAGGATTCCAAGGTCCTGGGATGGAGCCTCCCATGGAGCCCCACATGGGGCTCCCTGCTCAGCTGGGAGTCTGCTTCTCCCTCTGCCTGTCACTCCCCCTGCTTGGGTGTTCTCTTTCTCTCTGACAAATAAATAAATAAAATCTTAAAAAAAAACCTAATTTTGAGAAAAATTTCTATTTTCTTTCCTTAAACATCAGTGTTGTGTAGTTCAGAAGAAAGTTGATGAGATCTCCCCTCCTTCAACACTTCATCACCTCACTTGCTTTGTATTATTCAAGCATAATCAAGGATACCTCACCCTCACTTTACTTTTCCAGTGTTAATATCGTTTCTGGTCCTTGGGATTCTGGGCTCAAGAGAAATAATTAGGTTTTGCAGAGTCCATATTTCTCTTCTTTCACAGATTGTTTTTACTTTTTAACCAGCAAATTATCATCATCCTTTCCTTTAGCCTGCTTTAACACATCACCTTGTAGAAATGCCTTGAGAGAGGTGCTTGGATGGCTTAGTGGGTTAAGTGTCTGTCTCCAGCTCAGGACATGATCTTAGGCTCCTGGGATTAAGCACCCCCTGAGGGGCAGGCTCACTCAGCAAGGGGTCTTCTTCTCTCTCTCCCTCTGCCCTTCCCCCTGCTTGTTTTCTGTCAAGTAAATAAATAATATCTTTTAAAAATTCCTTGAGAATTCTTACGTGCAAATGTTTTCATTTCTGAGTTTCTAAGGAAAATGCAGATTTTTCTCTATAATATTTATTTGATTATCTCATTATTAACTTCTTTATGTAGGTTGGATTCATTACCACTAAAAAATTAAATTATTTATAAAATTACATTCCATCACACTCAACTATTCATAAATCCATCCATTCATGACCCTTCAGTAGATTGAAATCTGTCTAGACCAGGTGAACACATAAAAGGGTAGTGAAGTTTACCAATGTCTTCCTGTATGATTATTATTTGAATATTTTCTATCAAAACTCTTCTGTTGCAGGCCTAGGGTGCATTCATAACTAATTTAAAAAGTAAATGTACATGCACACCCACACAAATACAGAGTAAGCAATAGCTCTAGAAGGCATTCTTCAAACTAATTCTGAAATATTTTGTTTGTTCAGTGTTTTAAGAGTAGGTACCCAACGCTTGCAAATGTGTGAAGCACTTATTCATCCTATAGTTCTTAGTTTATTTCTGTTTCTTCCTCAATATAAGAATATTATATGAAATTTCTCTCCTCAAAAAGAATGATGAGAACCAGATTAAATGTGGGAATACACAAAGTTGTTGTTGTTGTTTTTAAGATTTTATTTATTTATTCATGAGAGACAGAGACAGAGAGAGAGGAAGAGGGAGAAACAGGCTCCCTACTGAACAGGGAGCCCAATGCAGGACTAGATCCCAGGCCCCTGGGATCATGACCTGAGCAGAAGGCAGACACTTAAACAACTGAGCCACCCAGGTGTCCCAGGAATACACAAAGTTGTTATATTGATAATCATACCAGAGGATCACTGTTCAGATTTTAAGAAATTCAAGGTTAAATTATCCTCTCTTATAAATCTAAGAGAAAAAAATGGCATTATGAAATCTTTCAGATTACATTGTGAGTTCAGCATATTCTTAGAACATTCTCTTAAAATATTCTCTCAAATGTGTAAATCTTTAAAGAATTTTAATTTTGAGCAGAATATGAAAACTTTTTTTTAGCTCTTCTAAGAAATCTCTAGATCATGTTCATAGTCTAAAATGACACTCTACTTGTTTATATGTAACTCTAATATACACATTGCCATTTCCATAATTTTTATTTTAGGAATTTGCTTTTTTTTTTCTTGTAGAAATCAGTGCATCATAAAAAAAAAACCCTCTGAAATATTATTTTATCTGAGAGACACTTTCTTGAAAATATTACAGTATACTTTTTTAAAATAAAATGAACCTATAATATTAATAATCTATGTAAATGTATTTGATGCAAGAATTGTGAAGTCTGAGCAATAAATACATAATTCTGGTTTTTTTGTTTTTTGTTTTTTACAAATGGCTGTTTTTTTTGTTTTGTTTTTTAAGTTTCTTTATTTAAGTAATTGCTACACCCAACATGGGGCTCAAACTCACGACCCTGACATCAAAAGTCACACGTTCTTCTGACTAAGCCAACCAAGAGCCCCTACATAGTTCCGTTTTAAACTATTATTATTTTATTTTGTTCAACCCTACTAAACGGCTTTAGAGACTGGGCTCTCCTGAGACTGTAAATTCCTTTTGATAATCTTTGGGATTAAAAGGAAAACATGGTGAGGCAAGTTTTTAAAAGCCATAATAGGTATATATTGAGCCCACAAATGTACTATAGTGCTATGTCCATAGGGAATATCAAGATAATTGAGAATTTTAATCAGGAATATATGATCTACTGAAGGAAAAATAAACAAATAAATAATGTATAAGGTTGATTTAAATTTCACCCAGACATAAAGAAATATAGGTTTTCACAAAAAGGCTGGACAGTGGGGTCAGTGTAGGATTGGTTTTCACTGGTGATAGCAATCAAGGGAGGAGCTTAAGAAAGGCTTTAGATAGAAATTGGAACAGTGCTACTGAGATGTTAATGTGCATACAACAAATGCTAGAAAATGGCTAACAAAAATGGCCTTTAAAAGCAAAAAGCACTAGCTGAAACAAAAATAGACTTATCAGAAATGGGCAAGCTTGAAAGAGGTGTGAGGTAATTGAGCTTGCATGGAGGAAAGGAGAACCAGAGGATTTTAATCAGGGGAGAGTGAGTTCTTTGTTTTTATTATTTTTAAAAAATGACTATGGTGTTGAGGGAAGAGATTTGTATAATTTTTAATTTCATTTCTATTTTTGACTCAAATAGATGTCTTGAAGACCTGGGACTTTCTTATTCATTATCCAATACTCAGGAGCTAGCACTAGGCTTTTATGTTCTAAGCACTCTTACATTATGTATTAGGTGAAATAATAAATAAAAGAATGAATTTCATGAAGATAGTTAAGAGGCAGGACAATTAGAAGAATTAGAGTTCAGTTTTCTGTTAGTAAATTTTAGGTCTCTGATCCTCGGGAAATGAATGCATTTAGTGGCATACAAATCCAATCCAACAGGCATTGCAGAGATAAAATTAGCATAAATAGGTGGCTAATTGGTAACTTCCTATCCATTCCCTCATATGCTGAGGGTTGACTTTCATTTTCCTAGTTTGGATAAAATGAAGATAGTTACATCTCTTTTCTCTTTGTCTCTTTTGTTAATATTCTTTTTTCTTTTTTTTTTTTTTTTAGTTTATTTAAGAGGGAATAAGAGAGACAGAGAGAAAGTGGGGGGAGGGGCAGAAGCAGAGGGAAAGAATCTCAGGCAGTCTTACTGCTGAGCACAGAGCTTGAACACAGGGCTCAATCTTACACCTTGAGATCAGGACCTGAGCCAAAACCAAGAGTCAGTCATTCAACAGACTGAGCCAGGTGCCCCTCTCCTGCTAATATTCTTAAGCATTATAAAACACTATCTGGAACAATGGTGAGGCTATTGATTTGAAATAATGTTTACAAAACCAAGTATACTTCTAATGGAGGAAAATAATTCTTGATAAGAATTATAGAATTTGAATCACCCGCAACATAGGTGCTTCGAGATTCCCTCTCAGGTGTTGAAAAGGCATAAAGGCCATTTTAAAATTGAGGATTGATCTTCATAAAGCTGTTATCTTAAGTTGCAGGAAAAGAAGAGATCACCCAGAGAGAAGGAGTAATGAGGCAAAACTGGACACTGAGCTCAATCATTTATTCGTACAGCTATGATCTTTTTAATAGAATAACTGTAATATATCTTACACTAGATTAGTAGCTAGTTTTCAGAGGTCATTACATCACAGTTCTTACCTTCAAAAACATACAAGTGATAAGGGAAATGTAAAGTTAATATAATATAAAAGGATCTACTAAAGTCGGAATCAAAGTGTGTTGTTTATATAACAAAAGAATTTGCTTGACAAATCCAAGAAATCTTAATATAGAAAAGGGCTGGCAAATTTGTTCTTTAAATAACTGGTTAGTAAATATTTTCAGGTGTGCGGACGATATGGTCTCTGTCTCAACTCTTCAAATTTACCAATGCAGCATTAAAGCAGCCAGACACATAAGTAAAAGAATGGATATTGTTATGGTTCAGTAGAACTTTACTTACACGAAAGATGAAAGGGATTTCATCTGTAGATCATAGTTATGCCAAGCCTTAATGTAGGAGCTAATTAGTGGGTTGCATCTGAAAGAACGCATAGAAATTTCCCAAACATATAAAGATAAGATGAGGTAGAGTATCCTTTTTTTTTTTTCCCCCTTTCTGGTAAATTACATGTAAGCATATACATTATTTATTCATTGCTCTAACTTTAAATAAAAGAATAGTGCTTTATGTAGAATAGATGCTCGGTGAATATTTGTTAAAGAAAAATACACTTATTGTAATAGATGCTCAGTAAACATTTGTTAAATGAATAAATACTGTTTAACTAATGGTGGAGTTTCCCCCCGGCAGTCAATAGTATTTGCAGAAGATTCCTGTGAGCTTAGTCTTCAAATTTTTAAACAAGAAAAGTGTTGAACTTTATTGAATATCTCTTCTACCTCTATTGAAAAGATCATTTTCTTTGTCTTTTAAGGTTCTAAGATAAATCATTCTTGCATTTCTCAAATTAATTTCTCCTAGGCATACCAAGTGGGTAAAAAAAAAAAAAAAAGTCTACAAACACTTTGGCTCTATTTTCATCAAAAAGTGGAAGTATATGCCCTACCCCTTAAATATGGCACAGTTATAACTGCTTTGCCCAGTAGAGTACAGCTGAAATGCCACTGTTAGATTCCTAAGACGAATCATAAAAAGCCACCTTGGCTACAGGGACACTGATTTTTGGACTCCCGAGCCACAGTGTAAAAAGTACAACCATACTGAGTTAACTTTATGTGACTATGTGGAGGTGCTTTAATGGATAGTATCAAAAATGCCGCATCTGGCAGCATCAAGACCAGCAAGATGAATAAGTCATCATGCATGGCCAATGTCATTGGTACTTGAGATGACAGCAGCTCCAGATGACATTAATGCAACTATACAAAAAACTTGAGAGAATTATTTAGCCCAGTTGTTCCTGAAATTCTGATTCACAAAATAAAGAACATTGAAAGTTAACGTTTTAAGGCATTAAATTATAGTATAATAAATTTTATAGCTATTATAAATGGATGAGAATTGTATATTATCTTTCAGCATACTATTGTGTTTGTTTCTAGCCATACTGGTAAACCCTACTTAGGATTCCACTTTTTGCCAATTTTACTATTAAAGTTCTATAGAAATGTTAGAGTATTTAAGACAGCAAACAAGCTAACATTTTAATATCCCAAAGTTTTGAAAGGCGTTAGAGTAAGACCAAATGGACATGGTATTTTCAAGGGTTAGGAAGTATATACAATAATATTTCTATTTTAAAAAAATATTTCTATCTTAGGCAATGCAATAATTTTACACAAATCATGTTTTAATTCATGCAATAACAAAATCATTATGAAACAGATATTGTTATTATGTCAAATATTTTAAATATGTGGGAACTGGGGCATAAAAATTGGCCAAGATCACAAAGTGAGTACTAGAACCTGAAAATATCTAATTTCAATGACGATGACCCTTGACACTATTCATTGTTTTTTAAATGTCTTTGATTTCTTCAAACTATTGTTCAGTCAAGTTCTTTGGTGCTGTTAATTTTGCTTATGCATATATGTTGCTCATCTGTTTTTTCCTAAAATGTCTCTTATTTCATTTGGTTTTAAAATTTGTTTATAGACATATAATATGCCCATTTCTTTTTGAAGAAAGCTCATTTTAAGAAGGGGTCCCTAATTTTACTTTGCTGAGCTTGATAGATATTTGCATCTTCTATCATTACCTTTAAAAATGAGCCTCCATATTATCATAATATATATGTATATATGTATGTATATGTATATATGCATATGTGTATATATGTATATATATGTATATATGTAATTTGCATTCTTATTACTACACTTTCTTTCTTTTTTCTATGGTTGGGCAACAAATGTTCCTAAGAAAACCTTTGTGTTCATGAACTAAAAGTCACGTACTCTCACCAGCTATTTTCCCTTATCTTTTCTGTTATATATGTATTTTTTAAAAAGAAAGAAATAATGAGAGAACAAAAGAAAGAAAGAAACCCTCTTCATTATTCCTGGATTTTTTTTCATTTTAACATTCAGCCATGATGCTATTTCATGGTTAAAAAACAAAGCAACAGCAACAAAAAATTCCTTTTGATTCCATTTCCCTTTTTCCTATCCCTTATTTGTCTTCTCCACTAATAGAAAAGCTGCTCCAAAGAGTTGTTTTTAATTCCTATCTCAAGTTTCTTCTCTTCTTTCATTTGAAAAAAAAAAAAAAAAAAGCTTTTTCAGTCAAATTTTAACCCAACCTGACCTAGTAAAAGTCAAAAATCACCTCTACAGTGTTAAATGCAAAAGTCAATTCTCAGTCCTCACCTATATTAACCTGTTGGTAGATGTACCAAAATAAATGAATAAATAAATAAGTATCAATCACTCTGCCTTTGCCAAAAGAGTTTTCTTACTGGATCCAGGATACCATTTACTGCTCATTTTCCTCTTCATCTTCAGGTGTTTATTAGTATCCTTTGCTGGATTGTTTTCATCTTTCCAACCTCTAAACTTGAGAATGGTGCAGGGATGACTTACTTTTATATTTTATATCTACACTAAATTCCTTATATATTTAATTTGGGTTCAGTGTTTTAAATAACATTTATATTCTGATGATTCTAAGATTTATTAAAACGTTTCAACATTTGAATACAGTGTGAAATGGTCACCACGAATAAGTCTAGTTACCATCTGTCACCTTACAAAGTTAATATAATATTATTAATTAAATTCCCCATACTATATTTTATATCCCATGATTTATGTTATATGTTTGTACTTCTTAATTCCCTTCATCCATTTTCCTCCCCCCAGTTTCCCTCCCTTCTAGCATCTACCAGTCTGTTCTCTCTATCCGAGTCTGGGTTTGTTTTGTTTTGTTTGTTTATTTGTTTTAGATTCCACATATAAGCGAAATCATAGGATATTTCTCTTTCTCTGTCCATATTTCACTTAGTGTAATACCCTCAAGATTTATTCATGTTGTCACAATGTTAGGATTTCATTCTTTTTATAGCTGAGTACTATCTCATTGTGTGTGTGTGTGTGGCGTGTGTACTGCGTATATATACAAATGCTGTCAGCATTTCTGTGTATGTGTACTCACATACAAACACACACACACACACACACACACACACACACACACATCTTCTTTATCCATTTATCTGTTAGTGGAAACTTAGGTATTTTTCCTTATCTTGACTATTGTAAATAATGCTGCAGTGAACATAGGAGGCCTTTTTTTTTTTTTTTTGAATTTGTGTTTTTGTTTTCTTCAGATAGAAACCTATTAGTGGAAATGCTGAATCATATGGTAGCTCTACTGAATAGGAGAAGATATTTGAAAATTACATGTCCTATAAGGGGTTAATACCCCCAATATGTAAAGAACTCAAACAACTCAATAACAATGACAACAACAACAACAACAAAATGGTTACAAAATGGGCAGAGAATTTGAATAGATTTTTTTTTTTCCAAAGAAGATATACAAATTGCCAACAACCACATTAAAAGATGTTCTGCATCACTAACCATCAGGGGAATAAAAATCAAAACCACAGTGAGATAAAGAACTCCTCAAACTCAACACACACAAAACAGATAAGTCAAAAAATGGGCAAAAGATATGAACAAACACTTCTGCAAAGAAAGCATACAAATGGCTAACAGACAAATGAAAAAATGTTCATCATCATTAGCAATCAGGGAGATTCAAATCAAAACCACATTGAGATAGAAACTTACACCAGTTAGAATGGCCAAAATTAACAAGACAGGAAACAACAAGTGCTGGAGAGGATGTGGAGAAAGGGGAACCCTCTTACACTGTTGGTGGAAATGCAAGTTGGTGCAGCCACTTCGGAAAACAGTTTGGAGATTCCTTAAGAAATTAAAAATAGAGCTACCCTAGGCCCTGCAATTGCACTACTGGGTATTTTTCCCAAAGATAGAGATATAATGAAAAGAAGGACCACTTGTACCCCCAGTGTTCATGGCAGGAATGGCCACAGTCGCCAAACTGTGGAAAGAACCAAGATGTCCTTCAACGGATGAATGGATAAAGAAGATATGGTCCATACATACAATGGAGTATTATGCCTCCATCAGAAAGGATGAATATCCAACTTTTATATCAGCATGGACAGGACTGGAAGAGATTATGCTCAGTGAAGTAAGTCAAGCAGAGAGAGTCAATTATCATATGGTTTCACTTACTTGTGGATCATAAGGAATAACACGGAGGACATGGGGAGATGGAGAGAAGTGAGTTGGGGGAAATCGGATGGGGAGACAAACCATGGGAGACTGTGGACTCTGAGAAACAAATTGAGGGTTTTGGAGGGGAGGTAAGTGTGGGGTTAGGTGAGCCTGGTGGTGGGTATTAAGAAGGGCACGTATTGCATGGGGCATTGGGTGTGGTGCATAAACAATGAATTTTGGAACACTGAAAATAAAATAAAATTAAATTTAATTTAAAAACAACAACAACAACTATAGAAAACCTATACTAATTAATTCCAGCAATTAAATTGGTATTCCCCATCTGCCAGTAAAAAACCCCATGTAAGTCTAGCTCCTGACAGTGAAACCATAGTATTCACATGGAACACTTTTCCAAAGCATCAGTGAGGCTCAATTCTGAGGAAAAACAAACAAAACAAAACAAAAAAACTATCTAAAATTCATCGAGCCTCATGATAGTTCAAGGAAAACTAGAAGTGCAAGCAGTTCTCTTCAACCATATTTTAATTACAAACTCCATGATGGCCTTCTTTCAGAATAAATAAGGAAGTTTTAAATTGTCCTCTGACTGGTCAGAGTGTACTCAACCCAGCTGAATGCAATAAATAATGATCATGTTTTTCTTGTCAGGATGAGAAGGGTGGTCCTTGAGCAACATTGTTTCAAAATAAGAATTTCATCCCAGGGAGAGCTATCTGCCCCATAGGGATACTGAATGGACACAGACACTGAGTGTAACACCCATCACCTTTTAATTTAGCTGTTCAAGTTATTTGTACCATATAGCAGTAAACGCCACAGAGGAGAAAGAACAAACATCTAGTGTGTACCAACATTAAAGGCGGATGGACAAAGAGAAGGCTGTGAGAAATAAGTGTAATGGAACCAAGATAGAAACATTTTTAAAAACAGCATTTCAGGAGCTCAAAACTTACGAGATATTTGACGTTACATAATAGAGCTCAGATAGAACCAATAAGAGCCTATCAAAGTCGGGTTTAACACAGCATTTGTGGCTATAAAGATATCTTGCTTGTAATATATGATATGTTTTTAATAAGTTAGTAATAAAGAGACCAAAATACTGTTTTTGAGCAGATAGCATAAGTACATTATAAGATTTAGGCAAATTTTTGTTGCAGTTGTTGCCCTTTTTTAAAACTAGAAAGGACTGTATGTGTTTGGTTGAATATAAACACAGAGTGGAGGGAAAGAAATGTAAGAAATAAGAAAGAAGACTGATAATTGAAAATGTTTAAAAATCTATAATTAAAACAACTCATTTGGTAAAGTTGGGACATTTTTTCTTCAGAAATATCATTGAAGAAGGATTGTTTGTTACAGTGTCCAAAGTGGATGACAGATCTATGATCTTGGATTTAGGAGCAATGATCATTGGCTAAGAGTAAAAATTCAGGGTTGAATTAAGTGATATATATAGTTCATTAAAACTTTAGGACTCTAGGAGTAAGGGAATGTTGGTATTAGAGTTGCTTGTTAGAAAAGGTAGCGTGTGATCTATGAAGAGTTTGGATTGTAAGGGTCCAGGCTAAAAGGGAAGACTGAAAAAAGGAACTTACTAGATTTGTCCTGGCAAAAGTTAAAGAGGGACATAACTGGGGCCGTGGCAAGAAGGTGAAACTTTATAATCTGTCTGGATAGGTTCCTTTTATTTTCAGTTTCTCATTTGATAACTTAAAAAGTGTTTTTCTTAAAATTCAGAAGAAATATAATTAAAGATTATTCTTCCTCCTAAATTTCTTGTCCCTTACTGTACTATTTTTCTCAGACTACCATGACAAAATAGCATAGACTGTGTGGCTTAAACAACAGAAATTTATATCTCACAGTTCTGGAAGCTGAGAACGTCAAGGTCAATGTGCTGGCAGTGTAGGTTTCATTCCAAGGCTTCTCTTGGCTTGTAGGCAGCCACAATCTTGCTGTAATCACAGGATACATTATCATCATAACGAATAGAGATCTCTCTCTCTCTCTCCCCCTCTTCAAAAAGTCACCAGTCCCATGGGATTAGGAACAGACCCTTAAGACCTCATCTGACTTTAATTAAACTTTGTAGAGACCCTATTTCCAAATACAGTCACCCTGGGGGTTAAGGCTTCAACATGAATTCAACATGAATTTTGGAGATGACACAATTCAGTCCATGGCACCAACCTTGTTTCTATTTTCTCCTATTTGGATTTGACTCAAATGTATTATCTACCACTTTTCCCACCAGTAGTACCTCACTCATTGCATTTTGTCTATTCCAATCTCTTGTCAAATCTTCACACCAGATTTTGGCACGTTTTTCTAAGTCTCTGCTATTCTGGTCATATACCATATTACAAAATACAGATAGGAAAATGTTACACAGATAAGGATGCCCTTAAATTTCAAGGATTTCAATTATATGGTTGATACAGTTCTAGGTATTTTGAGGAGTGTAGGCAAGATATTGTTTTTCTCAAATATCCCCACATCTGAATTTCTCTTCATGAGGAAAGAAAGAGAGATAACTGAGGGTAGAGCCTCAAAGCCCTAGTGGAGTCATGGATAGAGTTATACATAGCCTTTGAAACCTAGTGTTGTTGACATGCTGGGTTTTGGATCTGACCCTTATATCTCCTGCCATTGTCTCATTTTTTAAATAGGAATATATGTAATTAGGATCCTATACTTGTCTTAACATTGTATTTTGGAAGTAGATAACATTTTCTTGTTTCACAGGTTTATACCTGGGGAATACATTTGCCCCAGGATGGATCATACCCAGACTCTTACCCATACATGGTTTAGATAATACAGACAATGAGATTTGAGTGTTTTGAACTGATGTTGTAATGGGTTGAGACATCGGCCATGCTAAGATTGGGTGAATGCACTTTGCATATGGGATGTCTGTGAATCTTTGGAGACCAAAAGATGTAATAGGCACAATAATTAAATCCCCATGTCTCTAAACATAGCCACGCCCTAATCCCCAGAACCTGTGAACACATTAACTTACATGGCTAAAAGGATTTTGCAGATCTTTAGTTAGAGATCTGGAGATGGAGAAATTATCTTGGATTATCTGGTAGGCCTTATATAGGGTTCTAATAAAGGAAAGAGTAGGGTAGAACAAAGAGTAATGTGATTAAAAGAAATACCCATTAGAGTGATATGACTGTAGGAAGGAGACTACCAGTCAAGAAGAGAGGGTAGTCTGTAGGCACTGGCAAAAACAAATTATTCTCCTTCCTCCAGAAGGAATGCAGCTCCATCAGCACCTTGATTATAGTCCAGAAAGATGCATGTTGGACTTTTGACTTTCTGGACTGTAAGGTAATGAATTTCTTTTGAAATCGGTGATATTTTAATACACCATCAGTAAGAAACTAATGCAATAGACAAACATCTCACCCTTTCATCAAAAGGGCTCTCTCAACCACCTTCCTTTTCCTCAAACCTCTCACTTTGTCATCTCCTTTTTACCCTCAGCATAAACCTTAACATCCTACTTTATAGCAAGATAATTTATCCAGGAAATCCTTCATCATGCTGCAAGTAACCAGTTTCATATACAGTTTTCATATGCAAGTCATATACAAGTTTAATATATATGTTATTGATGAGAATGAAGAAAAGTGCCCGCATTAAAGAATTACTATAGACACAGAATACATACAAGTCAATGGAAATATAAGAGATGGTTAGTCTTGAGTCAACATGAATTGAAGGATGTTAGTGGTGCTAACACACACACATACACACAATTGATGTGGTAGGAAAAGTAGGTTCTAGGGTTAAGATGATAACCATTCTTGACCACAGTGTGTAACTATTATCCCTGAGTATCATACTTAGAATAATCAAAAATTGGAGGGAGAAAGGTCAGAGTTAAGAATAATGTATTCCAACATGTTTAAAATTTAGGAGTATAATCTGTGAAAATTAAGACTTGCTCCAGATCAATGTACATGATATTGTAATTCTAGGACAAAATTTTAAGTCATCAGACAATAATTAAGTTTGCTTAGGTTCTGGTGCTTTTCTTATGCTTCTCTATTTAGAATACTTTTTTTTTCTTTTTTTTTTTTAAGATTTATTTATCTATTTGACAGAGAAAGAGAGATCACAAGTGGGAAGAGAGGCAGGTGGAGAAAGAGGGGGAAGCAGGCTCCCTGCTGAGCAGAGAGCCTGATGCGGGGCTCAATCCCAGGACCCTGAGTACATGACCTGAGCCAAAGGCAGAGGCTGAACCCACTGAGCCACCCAAGCACCCCTACTTTTCTTTTTCTTGAACTATCTTTAAATATTCCCTCAAAGTAATGTATTAACTTCATTAACTAATTTAATTTCTACTCAGAAATGATGTTTTACACTTCGTTCTGTATTATCAGAGCCTGTCATTTGAAAATTATGAATTCAATTCATTGGGAAATTGCATATTATTTACTCTTCATATAAAATATTTTTGTCACTGCAATTTTAGAAGCCAGATAACCTATCATTACTCACTACATACTGCCAACAGTGATGGTCAAAACCTTTGTTCTTTTCAACAACTATAATTTTGTGACATGATGTTATACTCTCTATTGTTTAATTTGAAGCTTTCACTATCAATAGCCAATCCAGTATTCTTTTCAGACTGGATAGCAATCCATACAGTCTTTGCAGTGTTTAGACTATAAGCTTATACAACCTTTAAGTGTGGTCTCAAATGCCAATAATGCATAAGTATTCATAACTATCTCTATATTTATGTTACAAAGTTAGTATTTATACTTAAAAAGTAGAAGCCAAGATGATCCCATGAAACTACATTATAGCTAGAAGCTATATAATTAATTCTATTCTACTTCCTTAAAATATATTCATATACATGATTATGAAAAAAGTTATTTCTATTTTATCAGTATAAAGATATTTGTGAGATAAATCAAAATTAGATGAAATATATAATGCATCCAGTTATTTTCCCTGAATGGTTCTGATTTCATAGACACTGTTCTTTTCTCCATAATTCATTAAAATTTCCCAACATTCTCATAGCATCCCAGGTACATATATTATAGCTGGGTCTTTTGGTGTCAAATATACTTTTATACACTAAAGAAAAACTTTTTTTTTTTTTTTTAAGATTTTATTCATTTATTTGACAGAGAGAGTGAGAGAGAGAGCACCAGAAGGAGGAGCAGTAGAGGGAGAGCGAGAAGGGAGCCCAATGCCGGGCTCCATCCCAGGGTCCTGGGATCATGACCTGGGCCGGAGGCAGGCACTTAACCATCTGAGCCACCCAGGCGCCCCGTAAAGACAAACTTTTATTAGAATTTATTCAGTGCCCCAAAACTATGTCAGATTAAACTATGACAACTATTGTGCTCAAACCTTTTGTTATTGATTATGAATTAATTAATAAAATCAATATACTTGAATAATAGAAAAGGCAATCTAAATGGAATTTTCAGATACCAGAAGACATATATTATTTCTGAACATAATTTTTTAAGTGTTATTAATGTTATTGGATTAAAATTATCTGCACAAATGTTTATAAAATATTCACTATTTTTCTTATAACTGCCTTCCTGTAGCTGCAACTTGTATAATCTCTAATGTTTAGGGGTGCCTGAGGGATACAGTCAGTTAAGAGTCCACCTCTTAATTTCAGCTCAGGTCATGCTCTTGGGGTTGTGAGATTTACCCTCCTGTGGAGCCCTGCATCTGCTCCTGTGTCAAGCCTCATGTGGCTCTGCGCTTTGGAGCCAGCTTGGGATTCTTTCTCTCCCCCTTCCTCCACCCCTTCCCACATCTCCTTCTCTCTCTCTCTTCAAAAAAACAAAAACAAAACAAAAAAACAAAATCTCTAGTGTTTAGGTAAATTTTCTAGGTATCACTTTTTTTGTCTGCTTTGAAACCTGGACCTTGTGGCATGGTCCAAATTGACTCAAATTGCACTAGGTTGGTACTCTTCAGATAAAAATCTTCACTTACTATATAATAGAAACTCTCAATAATTGTTTTGTAAATAGATCTTAAATTAAGAAAAAAAGTTGACTTCTCCATAATGCAGGTGTTCTTAACTTTTCAATAGCCAGTAATACCTGGCATATAGTCTTGTCATGATTATATATAGAACTGATTTATTAGCATTGTTAAAAATGTATATTTTTCTCATTTGTATTTTATAATAATTAGTAAGGGCTATTATAACCAGAAGAGGTTTAATTTCCTATGAGATGAGAAATTGTGCCTGCATATTAATTCTGATCTGTTAGGATGTTTGTCCAATTTATTATTTAAATATACTATTATACCCTCTTTCTAATTAGTTTTCTGTGTAACATTCACCAACAAAATTTTGAAATGGGAAAGTGAATTTTTTCATCATCGTTATTTTTCAAGATCATATTTGCTTTTTTGCTTCTTGCACTTCCATATGAATTTTATAATAGTTTTGTAAATTTCTGCAAAATATGCAGCTACGATTGTGTTGATCCTAATTCTCCTGTTGTTGATGATTTCATCTACGTGTAGGTTTTTCCACTACAGAGATGAGAGATGTATGTAAGGCTGCCTCTAGTCCATTAAGATATCATTCCTAGTATTTGATTTTTCTCTTTGATAAATAACAATGCTAGTAATATTTTATGATGATCTATACAAATTACATTTGCTAATGATAAATATGTTGGTAGAGATTAATGTGTTGATTGAAGGACTTTTTCAATACATTCCTATATTTTCACTGATCTGAAAAATATACTCATTGACTTAAAAAAAAACAGATAAATGATAAATTCTGGAGTAGAGACAAATATAAATTCAGTGATTTTAAGTAGTATTTAGGATCTTCGTATTTAATGAAGAGGAGCAAAAGATAAAAGAACAGTTAGGAGAAAAAATTTAATTTTTAACATTTTCCTAATAGATTAGTTATATCAAAAGAAAATGGAAAACAATATAGATAGCACTTAAAGATAACATTGGTGGGCGCCTGGGTGGCTCAGCGGGTTAAAGCCTCTGCCTTCGGCTCAGGTCATGATCCCAGGGTCCTGGGATGGAGCCCCACATCGGGCTCTCTGCTCAGCGGGGAGCCTGCTTCCTCCTCTCTCTCTGCCTGCCTCTCTGCCTACTTGTGATCTCGTCTGTCAAATAAATAAATAAAATCTTTAAAAAAAAAAAAAGATAACATTGGTGATGTTTTGCTAAATTTTAAAAAGGCATCTTCAATACAAAAGTGCATTTTGAATCTAGGGCAAATTTCTAAATTAAGTTGAATCTTGACATGTTTGTAGTATATCAAAAGAAATATCCTGAACTAAAGAAGGAATTATAAATATATGGATTTACTTTTAGTCTGTCCCAACATTTTATTAAAACTATTGTACAGGTTTGTTGTTGTTGTTGTTGTTGTTTGTTTTGTTTTGTTTTTAACGTAGACCCATGAATTGAGTGAACCAGAGAGGAGAAATAGCAAGAAAATTTGGTAGTTGGAAAATAGAGAAATTAATGTGAAGAAATGTGAATCCCAAGGCAGTGTTGGGAAAATAAACTACTCATTTTAAAATCCAGACTCCTCAAAAATCTAAAGAATTTGTGGTACCATGCACCTCATTTATAGTCTCTAACTTCAGAGCAGTAGTAACGTAAGTAATGTAACGCTGCAGCATAATTTATTTCTTATTTGGTAAGTCAAATTAAAATATAGCACTTAATGTAACAAGAAAACACTAAAATGGAACAAATGGGATATCATGAAAGGACATTAGCAAAAGAAGAACTATATAAAAAATGTCATTAGACCTTAAATAAGTGATGCAAACAAAAACAAAAATCTTACAATATTTAGATAAGAAAGTCTAGGCTAAAGTTACTTATTAAATAGCCAATTCACAAAGTTGCTACTTCTAAAATTGAGGTAATAATAAAGTACTTTGAGGCTCAAATTAGTTATACACATGGATATGGTTTATGTTATTATGGTTAACATTTAACAAAGGTCCTGCTGTTTAAAAAAAGAAAAAAAGAAAAAAGAAACAGCAGCAACTTGATAACAGATCTAAAACTTAGACTTCTTAAAAAGTTATCTTACCTCAGATAAAAATCTTACACTCTGAATAATGGAAATAGGTGCCATCGGTTTGTGCCATAACTGGGCATGTAGCAGCAATGAAAACAATGAATAAAATAGTTATGAATATTTTATATATTCAGTTTCTATAGGAAGCAAATATCTATTTTAGCATTTACCAACAATTTTGAAGACTATGCAGGGTCCCTGGGCAGCTCAGTTGCTTATGAGCCAACTCTTGACTGCAGTTCAGGTGATGATCTCAGGGTCATGGGATCAAGCCTGATGGCAGGCTCTACATACAGTAAAAAGCATGCTTGAGATTCTCCCTCTCCATCTGCCCTCCTCATGCTCATGCTCACTCTCTGTCATTCTCTCTCTTTAAAATAAATAAATAAAATCTTTAAAAAAATTTTCAGGGGCGCCTGGGTGGCTCAGTCATTAAGTGGCTGCCTTTGGCTCAGGTCATGATCCTAGGGTTCTGGGATTTAGCCCCACATCAGGTTCCCTGCTCAGCAGGAAGTCTGCTTCTCCCTCTCTCGCTTCCCCTGCTTGTGTTCCCTCTCTCTCTGTGTCTCTCTTTGTCAAATAAGTAAGTAAAATCATAAATAAATAAATAATGAAAATATAAAACTAAAAAAAAAAAATCAAAGAATATGTTCTGTTATCTGTATGTCACAACTGCAGTAAATATTTAGTAATATTTTTAAAAAATTATAAACAAATTATGTTTAGAGTTGTGTAACATCATAATCTCAAATATTTTTATTATTATAAAAAAGCTCATTCTCTTTGATGAATATTTGCAATAAAATGATGAATTATGTTAATACATGGTTATAACTATATCTGAGGAATTTTTGAAGCAAATTAGGTTAATAGACCATAGTTGTGGGTTTAACTCTGATTTGTCAGAGGGACAAACCACTTGTTCTAATAATAATAAAATCAATTTTGAGTGCATGCCTTAACATTCATATTTCATATCATGTTTCACCAAATGATACAATTTTAACAATGTGACTCTAGAATCTACCATTAAGAAGGACTGATCATTTGAGAATTTTTGTCACCTAGATGATATCACTTTATTTCTAGCTGACAGAATCAGAAATCTATTTTTAGAAAGGTGACCTATTCCTCAATAATGGACATCCAGAGTAGGAATGAAGAATGGCTGATACCACCCATAAAACAGCCTCATGTTGTTTATGAGGCAGTGAGTTAAAATGGTAGTGTAAGCCTTGAGGGCAATGTTGTAGACATCAATCTTAAAGTATGTTCTGCTTGTAATAAATATTGACTGCATCATGGATTGGTCTTTCGACTCATAATTTTTGGAACTCTAGTCCCTTTAGTATTTATGCCATTTTTTTGATTTAAGAAAGGTATTCATGGAGGAACATTAATTCTTTTCAAATCACTAGCATGTCTACCCTTCCTGCGGAACTGCAGAGTAATATAGCCAATGACCACAGCATCATCTAGTCTAATCTCTCATCTCATGCTTCGGTCTCACCTATACTCATCCCCATGGGCACTTCAGTTGCCATTAGAAAATATTACAATGATAAGAAGTACACTTTTCCTTCAGTGAGTGTGAAAAATAGAGGTAGGGAATGATAAATGGATTTATAAACCATCTCTTTTCAAGAATACCATGCCATTCTGATTAAGAACTATAAATTCTATAAGAACTGCTTATAAGGTCAGAGTACCAAAATTATATTGTATACTAGTGACTAATGTGACTGAAATTAATTATTGTGTTTACTGAAGGGTGAGAAATATGGAAGAGTTAAAAAAAAAAGGAGATGGAAATATTAAGTAAAGACTGAGTCAAGGTGAGATATCCTGTCCCTAATTAAAATCCAATAAATATGACTATAAGGAAATGTACTAAGTTAATAAAGAAATATTTGATAATAGCTTAGACCATAGACAATAACGAAAATATGAAAATCATAAACATAGTACAACCAGAATGAGTACATTATGCTATAACTGCATATTAAGTAGATTTCTGTCTTAGTCCATTTGGGATGTTATAACAAAATACCATAAACTGAGTGGCTTATAAACAACAGAAATTTATTTCTTACAGTGTTAGAGGCTGAGAATTCTAAGATCCTCACATGATGGAAGGGACAATGGAGCTCTCTGAGGCCTCTTTAATTATAAGAGCACTAATAATCTTGAAACAGACCCCTCAGGACCTCCTAATCCCCCAAAGTCACCTCCTCTAAATTCCATTACATTAGGGATTAGGTTTCAACATATAAATTTTGTATGGAAACAAATATTCAGTCTATAACTATAGCACTTTGACAATGACTTCAGTGTGCCTTCACTAAGTAACTCATAGCAGGCCTAAGCAATGTGTGACAGTTCAAGCAATCTGGATTCATGTCTATGCATTCTTACCTTGTTCACACATGTTCGAATCTACACTGGGATGTCTGATTTTTGCTCCAGGGTTCTTAGTAATTTAATTTTCAACTTCCATTTTCCTTTAAATATATCAAATTTCTATGACATTTAGCTTTGGTTGAGGTATTTAAATAAGTTGTGTACCAATTTTATTTTTAATTCAATGTTTATAATACACCAGGAATTACATTTTAAACTACTTACATTTTTAGCAAAAATTTTGGATGTTAACCTAAACATATGTAAGGGGATATGTATACACAAACATTAAAAAATATAGATTCAAATATATAGATAGATAGATAAAGATATAGATATGTGTATGTGCACACAAAGAATTCTTTTGGGAATATTAAGGCATAAGAACTCTAAAAGCAATGGTTTAAAGGTTATTAAACAGTTATATTTCTTAGAGAATCTTAAATGGAGGTGGGAGTGTGGTCTATGTACCTTAAGAATTTAAATGCATACTTTATGATTAGGTGAGTTTTTCAAATTATCTTCTTCTTAATAATTACCATAAAGTTCTCAGATCAGTGAGCCAAAGTAGTATAAAATCATATTCTTATGTATCTGTAAAGTGCTGAGTTGGACCAAATTTCTCTGTCTTCACAAAGTAATGATATAATAAAAACTAAAATTTACACTCTGGATTTTATTTGTCTTTATGAAAAAAAGTATAAAATGAACACATGAGAAATGTCTGCTTTAAAAACATTATTTGAAAAAGTCACCTTTCTTTTGTGTTGTAAAGTCTCATTAAAATTTAATTTATAAATCATACATAGAAACTATTTCTAAAGACAAAAAGTTATTTCTTCTCAACAAACTAGCTAGGTCTTTAAAAATTATTATTCTAATTTACTAATCATTTAATAGAATAATTATTATATTATCCTATTATTTATTTTATTATTTTATTTTATTCTATTTTAGTGGCAAGAACACTTAACATCAGATAAATCATTTTAAAACTTTAAGTGTTTAATATATTATTGTTGACTATAGATACAATGCTGTCCAGCAGATTTCTAGGGTTTATTCATTTTGCTTAACTGAATCTTTATGCCCCTTGATTATTAGTTCTGTCTTTCCCCCTGGCAGCTGCTATTCCATTCTTTGATTTTGAATTTGGCTATTGTAGTTACCTCATATAAGTGGAATCATGCAGTATTTGTTTCTCTATACCTATTTCACTTAGCATGATGTCCTTGGGGTTCATTCAGATTGTCACATATTGCAGAATTTCTTTCTTTTTTTTAAAGCTGAATAGTATTCCATCATATGTATGTAACACATTTTCTCTACCTATTAATGGGTATTTAGGCTATTTCCTTATCTTGGCTATTGTGATCAGTGCTACAATGAACACTGAAGTGCTAATTGATATCTCTTTAAGATCCCAGTTCCAATTATTTCAGCCAAATATCAAGAGGTAGCATTTTTGGATCATAATGTAGTTTTACTTTTAATTTTTTGACAAACTATTGTCTGTATCAACTGCACCATTTGCATTCCCACCACCATTTTTGCAAGTGTTCCATATTCTTTCCAGCACTTGTCTTTTGTTTCTTTAATGATAGCCATCATGACAGGTGTGAAGTGATATCTCACTGTGGTTTTGATTTGCATGTTCATGATGATTAATAATGCTGAGCTTTAAAATATACCTTTGGATATTGTATGTCTTCTTTGGAAAAGTGTCTATCAAATCAATAGCTCATTTTCCTTTCTTTTTTTTTTTTTTTTTCTTTTCTAAAGATTTTATTTATTTATTTGACAGACAGAGATCACAAGTAGGCAGAGAGGCAGACAGAGAAAGAGAGAGATGGGGAAGCAGGCTCCCTGCTGAGCAGAGAGCCCAATGTGGAGCTCCATCCCAGCACTCTGGAATCATGACCTGAGCTGAAGGCAGAGGCTTTAACCCAGTGAGCCGCCCAGGTGCCCCAATAGCTCATTTTTCAATTAGGTTATTAGATTTTTTTATTTTTTGTTTTGTTTTGTTTTGTTTTTATTTTTTAACCATTGAGTTGTAGGAGTTCTTTATGTATTTTGGACATGAATCCCTTATTATGTATATGGTTTATAAATATTTTCTCCCAATCCATATGTTGCCTTTCATTCTACTGAGTGTTTGTTTTCCTGTGCAATAGCTTTTTGTCTGATGTATTCCTACTTATTTATTTCGTTTTTTGTTGACTATGCTTTGATATAGTGTCCCTGAAATCATTGCCACAACAAATGTCCTGAAGTATTTCCCTAATGTTAATTTCTAGGATTTTTATAGTTTTAGGTTTTGAGGTCTGTAATTAATTTTGAGTTGTTTTTTTGATATTGTATAAGTGAGGGCTCAATTTCATTCTTCTGCATCCTGGATATCCATTTTTCCTGACAACATTTGTTGAAGCAACTGTCTTTTCCCCCATTGTGCATTCTTGATACACTTGCAGAAGGTCAGCTGACTGTGGACTGTGTGGGTTTATTTCTGGGCTCTCTATTCTGTTTTACTGGTATATAAGTCTGATTTTGTGCCAGAATCATATTATTTTAATTACTGTGCTTTTGTAATAAATTTTTAAACCAGGAAGTGTGATGGCTCTAGCTTTGTTCTTCCTTTTCAAGATTGATTTTGCTTTTTTTGGTCTTTTGAGGTTCCCCATGAATTTTAGAATTATTTTTTCTATCTGTAAAAACTGCAGTGAGATTTTGAAAGGGATTACCTTCAGTTTGTATATGACACTTGGCAGTATGGACATTTTAACAATATTAATATTCCAAACTATGAACATGTGATGTCTTTTCATTTATTTGTATCTTAATTTCTTTTATCATAGTTTATTGTTAGTATTGTGGAAATGCATCTAATTTTTAAATGTCGAACTCATATCCTACAACTTTATTGAATTTATTAGTTCTAACATAATATAGATTGTGTCATCTATAAACATGGACAGTTTTATTTCCGCCTTTCTGATTTGGATGCCTTTTATTCTTTGTCTTGACTGGTTGCTATGACTGGAATTCCAGCACTACGTTTAACAGAAGGGGTGAGAATGGACATCCTCTCATTGTTCCTGATTTTAGAGGAAAAGTTTTCAGATTTTTACCGCTGACTATGATGTCAGCTACAGGTTTTTCATATATGATCTTTATTATGTTGATATAATTCCCTCTATTCCTAGTGTGTGGAGTTTTTGTTAAATAGGTTGTTGAATCTTGTCAAAGTCTTTTCACCATCTTTTGAGAGAATCATGCAGTTTATAACCCTTTATTCTGTAAATGTAGTATATCATATTAATTGATTTTTGTATGTTGAACCATTTGCATTCCAGGGATAAATCCCACTTGGACCTGGTAAACAGTTCTTTTAATGTTTTCCTGGGTTTGAGAATTTGTCTATTAATCAGAAATAATGGCCTGTAATTTTCTTTGTCTGGCTCTGGTATCAGGATAGTTCTCACTTCATAAAATGAGTTTGGATGCATTTTCTCCTCCTCAAGTTTTCAGAGAAACTTGAGAAGGATTGGTAATAAGTCTCTTTTAAATGCTTGGTAGCATTCACCACTGAAGTCGCTTGGCCTTTGGCTTTTCTTTGTTTGAGATTTTTGTTTGCTGATACAATATTCACATTAGATCTGTTCATAGGTCCTATTTCTTCATGATTTCATCTTGGTACGTTGTATATTTCTAGGAATCTATCCATTTCTTCTAGATGTCCCCCTTGCTTGGCATATAATTATTCATGAGAGTCTTCTATGATCTTTTTAATTTTTGTGGCATCAGTTTTAATATCTTGTTTTTTATTTCTGATTTTATTAGACTATTCTCTTTTATTTCTTTAATCTAGCTAAAGGTTAATTTTATCTTTTCAGAGAACAACACAGTTTTGCTTACTTTTTCTATTTTTCTATTTTGTTTGTTTCTGAAATAATCTTTGTTATTTCCTAATGCCTGCTAACTTTAGAACTTTGTTCTTATTTTCCTACCTCAAGTGTGAAACATAGAGAGCTTATTTGAATTCTTTTAAATTTGTGTTTACTTTCATGAATTTCCTTCTTCTCCTTCTTCTTTTTGCAGTGTAATATTAGTTTTTTAGTTTCAGGTGTATAATTTAGTGATTTGGTCACTTAGATAGAACACCCAGTGCTCATCACAAGTGACCCCCTTAATACCCTGAAATTTCTTAGTACTCTTTTTGCTGGATCCCATAAATTTTGGTATGTTGTGCTTTAATTTTGTTTGTCTTGAGGTGTTTTCCAATTTCTTTTTAGATTTCTCCTTTGGACCAATAGTTGTACAAAATTGTGTTGTTTAATGTCCACATATTTGTGCATTTTCCAGTTTTAATTCAGTAGTTGATTGCTAGTTCTTTTTCATCATAGCCAGAAAAGATACTTTGTATGATGGCAATCTTATTAAATTTACTAAGACCTGTTTTTGTGAGTTAACGTGTGATCTATTGTGCATAAGTTCTTTCAGAACAATGTGTATTCTGCTGTTGTTGAGTATAGGTTAATTAGGTTAATTTGCTATAGTATAATTCAAGTCTTCTTTATCCTTATTGATCTTCTGTCTCCATGTTCCATCAATTATTGAAGTGGGATATTGAAGTCTCCTATTATTGCATTGCCTTTTCTCTTTTCAGCTGATCAATACACTTTATATATTTAAGTCCTCTGATGGTGGGTACATATATATTTATAATTGTTAAATATTATCAGTGGGTTGACTCTTTTGTCATTGTGTAATATCCTTTTTTTGTCTGGGAGTTTTGGTTTAAAGTCTATTTTTTTTTTTTTTTTTAATAGAAGTGCAGTCATTCCTGATCTCTTTTGGTTACTATTTGCATGGTAATCTTTTTCCTTCCCTTCACTCTCAGCCTCCATGTGTTTTTAAATCTAAATTGAGTTTCTTATTGGTGGCATATAGTTGGCTCTTGTTTGTTTATTCATTCAGCCATCTTATGTCTTGGTTGGAGAGTTTAATCCATTTACATTTAAAGTAATTATTGATAATGAAGGAATTACTATTAAAACTTTGTTAGTTTACTTTACTATGGTAGTTCTGGGTCTTTCTGTTTGTTTGTTTGTTTGTTTTGTTTTTGCCTTTTTCTCTCTTGAAGTCTTCTTTGCATTTGTTGATTTCTTTTGTATTGACATACTTAGTTCCTTTTTCTTTTTCTTTTCTGTAACTTCTATAGGTATATATTCCTAAGTGCTTACATTAAATATATTGTAATTATAACATTTGATTTTAAGCTGACAAGTTTAATCACATATAAAAACTCTACACTTTTGTTTGTCCCCCTTCATACTTTATGTTATTGTCATGATATACATTATTCATAGTTTGTATTTTTTAAGATTTTTTAATTTTTTTATTTCTTTGAGAGAGAGAAAAATACACATGCATGAGTGGGCAAAGAGGCAGAGGGAGAGGGAGTAGGAGAAGCAGACTCCCCACTGACATTGGAACACAAAGCAGAGCTCTATCCCAGGACCCTAAGGTCATGACCTGAGCTAAAGTTAGACACTTAACCCACTGAACACCTCAAAAGTTTGTATTTTTTAGTATTTTTCTAATTTATATTTATTTTAATACTTTTGTCTTTTAGCTTTTTTTTTAATTTAATTTAATTTTCTTTTTTTCAGTATTCCAAAATTCATTGTTTATGCACCACACCCAGTACTCCATGCAATACATGCCCTCCTTAATATGCACTACCAGGCTCACCAAAAGTCCCACTCCCTCCTCCAAAACCTCCAATTTGTTTTTCAGAGTCCACAGGCTCTCACGGTTTGTCTCTCCCTCTGATTTCCCACAACTCACTTCTCCTCTCCATCTCCCAATGTCCTCCATGTTATTATTTATGCTCCACAACTAAGTGAAGCCATATGATAATTGCCTCTCTTTGCTTGACTTATTTCACTCAGCATAATCTCTTCCAGTCCCATCCACGTTGATATAAAAGTTCGGTATTCATCCTTTCTGATGGAGGCATAATACTCCATTGTATATATAGACCATATCTCTTTATCCATTCCTCTGTTGAAGGCATCTTGGTTCTTTCCATGTGTGGTGACTGTGGCCATTGCTGCTATGAATATTGGGGTACAGGTGGTCCTTCTTTTCATTATATCTCTATTTTGGGGGTAAATACCCAGTAGTGCAATAACAGGGTCATAGGGTAGCTCTATTTTTAATTTCTTAAGGAATCTCCACACTGTTTTCCAAAGTGGCTGCACCAACTTGCATTCCCACCAACAGTGTAAGAGGGTTCCCCTTCCTCCACATCCTCTCCAACACTTGTTGTTTCCTGTCTTGTTAATTTTGGCCATTCTAACTGGTGTAAGGTGGTACCTCAATGTGGTTTTGATTTGAATCTCCCTGATGGCTAATGATGATGGCTAATGATGATGAACAGTTTTTCATGTGTCTGTTAGCCATTTGTATGTCTTCTTTGGAGAAGTGTCTGTTCATGTCTTCTGCCCCTTTTTTGATGTGATTATCTGTTTGGTGTATTTGAGGAGTTCTTTATAGATCTTGAGTATCAGCCCTTTGTCTGTAGTGTCACTTGCAAATATCTTCTCCCATTCTGTGGGTTGCCTGTTTTTGTTGTTGACTGTTTCTTTTGCTATGCAGAAACTGTTGATCTTGATGAAGTCCCAAAAGTTCATTTTCACTTTTTTTCCTTTGCCTTTGGGGACATGTCTTGAAAGAAGTTGCTGTGGCCCATGTTGAAGAGGCCTATGTTCTCCTCTAGGATTTTGATATATTCCTGCCTCATATTGAGGATTTTATCCATTTTGAGTTTATCTTTGTGTATGGTGTAAGAGAATGGTCGAGTGTCATACTTCTACATATAACTGCCCAATTTTCCCAGCACCATTTATTGAAGAGATTGTCTTTTTTCCACTGTATATTTTTTCCTGCTTTGTTGAGGATTATTTGACCATAGAATTGCAGGTCCGTATCTGGACTCTTGTCTGTTTCACTGGTTTATGTGTCTGTTTTGGTGCCAGTACCATGCTGTCTTGGTGATCACAGGTTTGTAGTAAAGCTTGAAATCAGGCAACATGATGCCCCCAGTTTTGTTTTTCTTTTTTAACATTTCCTTAGCAATTCAGGGTCTCTTCTTGTTCTATACAAATTTTAAGATTGTTTGTTCCAGCTCCTTGAAAAATGCTCGTGGAATTTTGATCAGGATGGCATTGAAAGTATAGATTGCTCTAGGCAGTACAGACATTTTAACAAAGTTTATTCTTCCTATCCATGATCATGAAATGGTCTTCCATCCTTTTGTGTCTTCTTCAATTTTTTTCATGAATGTTCTGTCGTTCCTTGAGTACAGATCCTTTACTTCTTTGGTTAGGTTTATTCCAAGGTATCCTATGGTTCTTGGTTCTATAGTAAATGGAATTGATTCTCTAATTTCCCTTTCTATATTTTCTTTGTTAGTGTATAAGAAAGCAATTGATTTCCATACATTGATTTTGTATCCTGCCACATTATTGAATTACTGTATGAGTTCTAGTAGTTTGGGAGTGGAGTCTTTTGGATTTTCCATATAAAGTATCATGTCATCTGTGAACAGAGAGAGTTTGACTTCTTCATTGCCTATTTGAATACATTTTATTTCTTTTTGTTGTTTGATTGCTGTTGCTAGGACTTCTAGTACTATGTTGAACAAGAGTGGTGAGAGTGGGCATCATTGTTATGTTCCTGATCTCAAAGGCAAGTCTGTCAGCTTTTCCCCATTGAGGACGATATTTGCTGTGGATTTTTCATACATGGATATTATGAATTGAGAAATGTTCCCTTCTATCTCTATACTTTGAGTCATTTTAATCAGGAACAGATACTATATCTTGTCAAATGCTTTTTCTACATCAATTGAGAGGACCATGTGGTTCTTCTCTCTTCTCTTTTTGATTTGTTCTATCTCACTGATTGATTTGCAAATGTTGAACCACCCTCGAATCCCATGGATAAAGCTGACCTGGTCATGGTGGATAATCTTTTTAATGTACTGTTGTATCCTATTAGCTAGGATCTTGTTGAGAATCTTGGCATCCATATTCATCAGAGATATGGGTCTGAAATTCTCCTTTTTGGTGGGGTCTTTGCCTGGTTTGGGTATAAGGGAAATGCTGGCTTCACAAAAAAAAGCCTGGAAGTTTTCGTTCTGTTTCTATTTTTTGAAACAGCCTCAGGAGAATAGGTATTATTATTTGGTACAATTCTCCAATAATTCTGTAAAGTCCTGGGCTCTTGTTTTTTTGGGAGGTTTTTGATCACTGCTTCGATGTCATTACTAGATATTGGTCTATTCAGGTTATCAATTCTTCCTGATTCAGTTTTGGAAGTTTAAGGTTTTCCAGGAATGCATCTATTTCATCTAGGTTGCTTAACTTATTGGAATATAACAGTTAATAATAATTTCTGATGATTGTTTCTATTTCCTTGGTGTTAGTCATGATCTCTCCCTTTTCATTCATATTAATTTGGGTCCTCTCTCTTTTCTTTTGGATTAGTTTGGATTTATTATTGATTCTTTCAAAAAATCAGTTTTCAGTTTCATTGATGTGTTCTATTGTAGCTCTAGTTTCTATCTCATTGATCTCTGCTCTAATCTTGGTTATTTCCCCTCTTGTGTGTAGGGCTGAACTCTGCTGAGCAAAGAGCCTGATGCAGGGCTAGATCCTCATGATGACCTCAGCTGAAGGCAGAGGCTTAACCACTGAGCCACCCAGGTGCCCCTAGATCACTAATTCTATCTTCTGCCTCAGTTACCCTAGCTGTTAAAACATTTAGATTAGATTAGATCTTATCAATAGCATTTTTAACTTCTTCCCGGGCAGCTTTTACTTCTGCCCTTAGAGATTCTATGTTGTCACTAATGGTTTTCTCCAACCTAGCCATTGCCTGGATAACTGTTACCCTGGCTTCCCTTTCTGACATACTCTTTATGCCCATATCCAATAGTTCTGATGGAGAGGGAACAGTCTGATTTTTTCCTCTGTTGGGTGTTCCTCCTCCTAGTCATTTTGGTGAGAGTTGGTTAAGGGGATGTACAGCTGAATATATCAACCATGATCCAGGCAAGGTGCACCTTGTGAGCAATAGGAAGTCACCACTCTACACCGGTGTCCTCTGCCCCCGAGAGATCCACAAGTGCGTATTCCTACATCTCAGATTGATTTCATGGGTGTTCAGAGTCTTCTGGTAGTTAATTATCTCACTTTAGGGGACAGGTTGAAACAGGGTCCCCTACTTCTCTGCTGTATTGCTCCTCCCCTTCTTGTCTTTTAACTTTTTTGTAAAAATGAAAAGTAACTTACCTCCTACCATTGTAGTAATACACTGTTCTGTATCTGTCCACCTACCTTTACCAACAATTTTCATACTAAATGATAGCATTAGTTAGTATGCAACAATTTTCATACTAACTTATGCTATCATTTTGCTGTTTAATGCCCTTTCATTTCAACTTGAAAAACTCCCTTTAGCATTCCTTGTAAAACAAGTCAAGTAGCTACCTCAACTTTTATTTATCTGGAGAAGTTTTCTCCTCTCTTTCATGCTAGATGTAATACTCTTCAATGACTTTTTTTTTTCTTTTAGTACTTTGAATATATCTTCCCACTCCCTTTTGGACTATAAGTTTTTTGTTGATAAATTCACTGATAATCTTATGGCAGGGGGTGGGGTGTGGGCAGGTGGGTGGGGAGGGGTTGTCCTTTGACATGGTACATTGCTTTTCCTTAATGTGTTCAACACTCTCTCTTTGTCTTTGACTTCTGACAATTTGATTATGATATGTCTGTGTTAGTCTATTCAGGCTACTATAACAGAATACCATAGACATAGACGGGGTGGATTATAAATAGAAATTTATTTCTCACATTCCTGGTATCTGGGAAGTCCAAGATAAAGATGTCAACATATTCAGTGTCTGGTGAGAACCCACTTTCTGTTTCATAGACAGGTATCTTTTCCCCATCTTTACGTGGTAGAATGGACAAAAAAGCTTTCTGGAGTCTTTTTTATAAGGACACTATTTCCACTTATGAGGGTTACACTACCAGGGTGTAAGCATCCTTAAAGCCCCACCTCCATATATCATCACTTTGGGGAGATTCAATTTCAATATATGAATTGGGATGGGATACATATTCAGTCTGTAACAATGTCTCATTGCAGATTTCTTTGTTTTTTTTGTTTTTTTCTTATTCACTGTCTTTTTGTTTCTTAAATATGGATGTCCATTTCTTTCTTCAGATTTGTGAAAATTTCAGCCATTATTTCTTTGAGTAAGCTTTGTGGACCTCTCTCTTTCTCTTCCTCTCTTATACTTCTGAGATTTACTGAGACTTATAGGTCTAATGGGAAAAGATATATACATTACCACAAGCCCTATACTTATACAAAGAAAGTGCTTATAATAATATAAATAGAATGAGAATATATTTAAGTTTTGGGTTTTTGTTTTGTTTTGTTTTTGTTGTTGTTGTTGTTTGTAACATAACTAGTCCCTGAGAAGAGTATTTAAAGTATTTTTTTTCTGCTGAAATTATATCTCTGTTAACTTCTTATGTTGACACAGACTTGGAAATGACAATAGAGACAGGAATTCATTTATATACAAAATATAATGTAACTTCTTATGTTGCCACAGACTTGGAAACGACAATAGAGACAGGAATTCATTTATATACAAAATATAATGTACTCTTGTCTCTAATTTTTTTTTCTAGCAAACACAATAGAGACCACTGAATAGTGAAAAGTATTCCTAGTTTTCTTACAGGATGGTCTACATTGGTTTGTAGTTTATCTCCCCTGTCTTTCTTAAGCCATCATATGACTTCTTTAGGCATGTATAATGAGTTAGCAAAGTCATCTGTGGAGATTTTAAATTTTTACATGAAAGTGCCAGTACCAGAAGACAAAAATTAATGGTCAATAAACCAATGCCATAAAATTGACTTTATTCATGATAAAAATATTCACTGATCAACTTTTCTTGATGAAAAACAATGATTAGGAGCACAAAGGCATAGTTATAACCATCTCAGAACCTACACTGTCATGAATCTTTAATCAAATAAGCAGATTGATATATGATGCTCAGTGTGATAAAGGATATGAAGAAAATCAACAAACTACTATATAGAATTAGTTCAGAAGGGAGATGGAGTTAGTACAGAGTAACAGCATATACAGAGGCTCTGAGATAAGAGATTGCATTCAGTGTCTGAGGAACTAGAATTATTTCAGTGTGTCTGGAAGTTGTAGGAACAATTATGCAAATATAAATATATAGAGTTAGGCAGTGGATATGTCATGTAGGACCATATAGAACTTTGGACTGCTTTTTCAGAACCATGGAAAGAAAGGTTAAGAACACTGAGGGGGAGAAGATGACATTATCAGAGTTGCATTTGCAGATACTGGTTTAGGGGTGAGTGTAGGGATATTAGTCCATAGATATTATTAACTGTCTGGGTGAGAGATGACACTATTTGCGCATATGTTGGTGTGTGGAAAAAAAATGGTAGGCAGTGGATAGAATTAAAGAATTAAAGCTTGCAACACTTTTTCACAAGTTAAATATGAATCATTCAGAAATAAATCAAAAAGGATTTTTTTGATTTCTACTATAAGTAGCTGAATGAATTATGAAGAGAAGTACTTTCTCCCTGACCCCTTCAAAATATGAACTACATCCTAATAGTATGAGGCATACTCTTCTTCTTTAATTTTTAAAAAGATTTTATTTATTTATTTGTCAGAGAGAGAGAACACACAAGCAGGGGGAGCAGCAGGCAGAGGGAGAAACAATCCCAGCTGAACAAGGAGCCCAATGTGGAATATATCCTAGGACCCTGGGATCATGACCTGAGTGGAAGGCAGCTGCTTAACCAGCTGAGCCACCCAGACATCCCAAAGAGGCATATTTTTTTTTCCTAATTATAGGGTAAAATATTAGCTACAATGATTTGTTAGGAAACAACAACCTCCCCCGCATGTTTATTTATTTTTAAGCATATTACATGATTGTGACATTTATCCTGGGTTTTTATAATTCATGTTGAGCTTTAGAGTAATAAGGAATCTGGCTCATGGTTAAAACCTATGTGGGATTTTTCAAGTCGTGCTATATATAATTACAAATGTTTCATCTGTCAGGTCTCAGTGAGGAAAGCTGTCCTCCCACCAGATTGGTGCACAGGCAATGCACTGCAATCTCTGAACAAAGCTGCAGTCAAGGACTCAGGCCCTTCTGGCAAGTCGTGCTCTTATGCATCCTAGCTTAGACATCTGCATTCCCCAGTCTCTTCATCTGGGGCCTTTGGCAGATATCCTCCTCGGGCACCTCTGCCAAGGTCTATTTACGATAAAAGGAGGGGAAACCTTGATAACATTTATTTTTTTCACTCTGTTTCAATATCCAGTACTTTCCCACTCCCAACCTTTCTCCCTTACCCCCAACCACCATCCAGGGTTCAGGAAACTACCGGAAATTTTTTGGGGGGAATCCCTCAACAAAATAAGATGCAGATCCAACACATCTGTGTTGATCCATCAGACCCTTAAGTTGTGTACCATTCCATGGGAAAAATAAAATGGGGATATAAAACTTTTTCTGGTTTGGGTCCCTTGCCTTACTTTTGTTGTGATTGCAAGTTTCAGTATTACTTTGATTTTGGCTCATTATTGTTTTAATTGGCTGCTTTAGTGGCTCAGCTCTCTTTCTAGCTAAGCTAAGCTCCTGAAAATTAGCTTATGCACACTTTTTTTTGTGATAGTTTACATACAATAATCTGTTTAAGTTAAATATGATAATTAATAATATATTAATTAATAATTAATAATAATATCTGCACCTCCAGAGTATATGGAATCATGAAAGGGGGAAAAACACCCTAATATACAAGCTATACTGAATTTTCAAAACTATTGCTTTTTGGAAGAGAGCTGCATTTGGGGACAAAATATGTCATTCTATGAGGAAAAATTTATGTCTAATATATATACATTAAAATGAAACTTCAAAGAAAAATATTTAAGAATATTTTTTATTTTTTATTTTGTTTAATAGTTCTATTTATTTTTTAAAATATTTTATTTAATTATTTGACAGAGACAGAGAGAAAGATCACAAGTAGGTAGAGAGGCAGGCAGGAGGGTGGGAAAGCAGGCTCCCTGCTGAGCAGAGAGCCTGATGTGGGGCTCAATCCCAGGACCTTGAGATCATGACTGAGCCAAAGGCAGAGGCTTAACCCACTGAGTCATCCAGATGCCCCTTTAACAATAGTTTTAAATAAGGCATTAAATTGAGTTTTTTAGCAACCATTTATCGCCAAGTATTCTTTTTATTTTATTCTATTTTATTTTTTCAGTGTTCCAAGATTCACTGTTTATTCACCCAGGGCTCCAGACAATACCTGCCCTCCTTAATACCCACCACCAGGCTCACCTAACTCCCTACCCTCCTTCCCTCCAAAACCTTCAGTTTGCACCTCAGAGTCTACAGTCTCTCATGGTTCATCTCCCCCTCTGATTTCCCCCAATTCACTTTTACTTTCCTTCTCCTAATGCCCTCCATGTTATTCCTTATGCTCCACAAGTAAGTGAAACCATATCATAATTGACTCTCTCTGCTTGACTTATTTCACTGAGCATAATCTCCTCCAGTGAATTTTTTTTTTAAAGATTTATTTATTTGAGAGAGACAGCAAGCACACAGAGGGAGAGGGGGAAACAGACTCCCTACCAAGCAGGGAGTCTGACGCAGGGTTCAAACCCAGGACCTGAGGATCATGACCTGAGCTGAAGGAAGACACTTAGACTGAACCACTCAGGTGCCCCTTTATGAATCGTTTTTTATGAAACTCCTTGGAAAACTGTTATCCATGCAGTTAAAGGGCCGTATTTTCTAATGGCTGCTGTATAGTACATAAATATGTGTTAATGCATGTGTGTATAAATAAGTGTACATGTATATATGTGTGTGTATGTATATGTATATTTATATGTACACATATATTATTGATTCTAATAAATAACCAGAGAGAAACCTGCTGCTTCAAATGGATAATTGATCCTGACCCCTCAATTTCTTTGTCTACATTTGGCTTTTCCCACCTGGCTTCTTAGAAAATTTAATTTGTGTGCTGCATGGGGTTGATGCCATTACAACATTTTTACTGAGTTTCTCTTTTTCAGTGCCATTTTTCTCATAGTTGTTATGATTGCAGTTTGTGGTGGATTTTCCCTCTTTGTGTTCTATTTTGCATTTCCCCAAGGCGGTGAGTCATTCTGGAAGTGTTGTATAATTTGTTTTGTTCAGCAGCTTCCTTGCCATGCATGTACTGTGTATTTAGCTTCTTTCAGCTCTCCTTCCAAATGTTGCTTTCTTTTGGAATTCACTTCCACCTCCTTCATTCAGTTCACTGTTTGATGGCTGAGCCTAGGCTCTTTTCCTGTTTTATTCATTGTTATGTTCCACATACATAGAAGAATACCTGATACATAATATGTGTTCAGTAAATACATGTTGAGGCCATGAATTAAAGTGAAACTTTCCTTCCTGCTTTAATTTTCCACTTTGCCTTGTTTGTGATGGCTTACTAAAAGACAACTATTACTTGGTCAAAACTCTTGAATTTCTCTATTTATGTCATTGCCCTTGGTAGTTCTCTAAATGCACTGTAGTTTTCTGTGCCTTTGCTATTAAACCAATAAAGGAAACTTTAATTATAACTCAATAAAAAATAAATAAATAATGGCAACTTCAATTATGATTTTAATTTTGAAATAAAGAGTTAAAATTAAAAACAGTTGATTAAACATACTTTTTATTATTTAATATATGAAATATGCTTTATAATTTCTAACACGGTGCATTGCTCTCTAACTTTATTCCTTATCACTCTCATAACACCATTATAATTCAAAAATGTTTGACTTTAATTTATTCTCACCTCTCTAAAGGATTATCCCAACAGAATTATAAATCCCAGGAAAAAATTGGAATAGCAAGAACACACATTCATTTAAAAATTATCAAGCAAAATATTTTGTCATCTATGGCTTAAGTTAAACATATATGCGTATAAACACTATATACATCTTAATATATTCTGTGGTTTAGATATTAGGATGTATTTATACCTTCTTAATAAAGAATTACCTATTCTCCTTTTTTTTTTAAAGATTTTATTTATTTATTTGACAGAGAGATCACAAGTAGGCGGAGAGGCAGGCAGAGAGAGAGAGAGGGAGAAAGCAGGCTCTCTGCTGAGCAGAGATCCCAATGCAGGGCTCGATCCCAGGACCCTGAGATCATCACCTGAGCTGAAGGCAGAGGCTTTAACCCACTGAGCCACCCAGGTGCCCCAGAATTACCTATTCTCTTAATATCTATTACTATACACAAGGAGAGATACAGTTATGTTTTCTGTTTGTTTGTTTTAGTTTCTGTTTAACATGAGACCATGAGACAGAGGAGCCAGGTATAATCTCCATATGAAATGCTGTATGTCAATCTGGCCTAGGCTTACTTCTCTATACTGGACCCAATGAATAGACAGACATAAAGTTGTTCCTTAGGTATACTGCACTTCACAAATGATAGTGCCTTCCCAAATTAAACACAAAGAGACTTTAAGTACAAAGCTGCCCTATAAAAGTGGGTAGTCAAATTTCATGAACATGGTTATTTTCAAATTGATAAGATCAGCTAAACCCTTAACTCATAGGGTTTATTTTGTGGTGGAGAGAAACAGTTGAACAAAAATAAATAGATAAATTATATGATGTGCCAGATAAGAACAAATGCAATGGAGAAAAATCAGAGGGATAGTTTGTTTCTGGAACTGAAGGTGTGTGTTTGGAAAGGAATGTGATTCCCAGAAGAATGGTCATTCAACACCTTAGTGTGAAGGTCTTCTTTGAGGAAAAAAAAAAAAAAAAAGAAGATTAACAAATTATCTATGTGGATTTCTTGGGGTATGGTGTCATAAGCAGGACTGACTACATAATTTTGGGGGAGCAGTGTAAAAATGAAAATGAGGACCTCTAAACATCAAAGAAGCTTTTCCTTTCTGATCTGTCTCAACTTGCCACGGAGTTTTTATTTTCTATTTAATATTGCACCCTGTTGGGCATGGGATACTTGGTGTGCAAGTACAGACCCTCACAAGCCCCTGGGACTCAGTCTCATGACTTTTGTGCACTGACTCTTATAATTTCTGCATCTAAGTCCCCAACAGGGGTGGAAGGTGGCAGTGGTTGCTGGGTAGGGACAGGCAAGAGGGTGCTTGAGAATCAATTTGCATACAGAGAGGAGGCAAAAAGATGAACCTCACCTGAGCCAAGACTCCAATTCTATAACATATACACTATGTTCCCACCTCATTTTATTTATAAAACATACATTCAAAGGTAAAATTATTAGTTATTTCAAAGGGTGATGGTAAAGTGCTAAACCCCAAGCCAGGGTTCACTTCTTATTGTAGGGTCTGTGGGACTGCACTGAATACACACCCATGAAGCCATTCCTGGTTACAGGCAGAGAAAACACCAAGAACAAAAGTCTTGTGGTCATTGTTAATACACTGAACTTTACTCTTAGTGAAACATATTTTGAGAAATGATGACATTATAGACCAGAAGTGTAGTGGTGAGAAGTGATTTCTTTCCTGATATGTTTCCAAAGTAGAGACCACTAGTTTTGCTGACTGTTTGCATGTGGAGTATAAAAGAAAGAGGGGAGCCAAGGATAATTTCAAGATTTTGTTTCAAGGAATACTGGGGTTGCCATTCACAGAGTTTAACCAAACCATAGGAGGGGCTTGTTTGAAAGGCAGAGTGGATGGAATCAAATACTTGGTGTTAGACATGTTAAACTTAGTTATTCTAGTAGAGACATATATTTGTTGAATATATCAACCATTAATCAACCATTGGAAATTTGAATCTAGAGATGAAGAAGTCAATGTGGGAGACATAAATTTGGGAACCATCAACATTAATATGTAGATGGTATTGAAAGCTATGGAATTGAATCATTTCATAAAGAAAGTAAACGAAGTTACAGAACAGATATTAGAACTGAGCCCTAGAAAACTCTAATAATAAACAATCAGAAAGATAACAAAGGACAAGGATAGATACTGGGAAGGCCCAATGTGGAAGGTAGAAACAAGGAGAATATAGTTTTCCAGAAGCCAGTTGAAGAAAGAGTTTGCAGGGTAAAGGAGCAATCAGCTGAGTCAAATACTACTAATAAAGACTTAAAGGGCTTTGACTTGACCATTGATTTCGGCAACATGTGTGACACAAATAAATTCAGTAAGAGCATTGTCTATGGAATGGTTGGGAGAAGTACAAATGGAAGTCTCAGGAAAGAATAGGAAAATAAAAATCAGAGACAGGTGAATTTAGACTAGTTTACAGAGGTTTTTGTTTTGTTTTGTTTTCTTTTCTTTTGTTTATGTGTTTTTTTTTTTTTAATGAATGGAAACAGAGAGTTGGGTAGTAGCTGGCATAGAATTTTAGTGAGATTATTTGGGAAGTATTCATTTTGATACCTGATAGAACTATAAACACCTTGTGAACGAAGGCCATGCCTTACAGTTTTTATTAACACCTGGAAGTAATCCCAAATAGCAATTTGAGCAAGGTGTAGAGTATTGTACCTACCAAAATGAAGATAGCAAAGTGCATTGGGGCAGGAAGTGCTAGGTAGTAAGTATTTGAATATTGTTTAATGGTTCTAATCTTATCTTTATACACTTACAAAAGCTGTTTTCCAAATGGAATTCTATTTGGGAATATAATTCCATGCATTACTATAAGCAGTATTTGTGTATAACAATGTGTGAACACCAGTGATATTGGCTGTACTGTTTATAATGTGGAATATTATAGACATGATGCATAAAGCCATGTAGGTGACCCAATTCATGTGAATAAATTAACCAGTGGTTAGTGGTGCTTTTAGAAAGCACCTGCACCCCTTCTAAGGCAAAGTAAGAACAGTGAGAAAAAAAAATGGCCAGAGCTTTGTAAGGGTTAAGTGTTCCCACCAAGTAAAGCTGTAGTTCAATATAAGGCTCTAGTTGTAGGAAATACAACACTACAAAGGAAATACCATGGAGAAGCTCATTTAATCTGTATCCAAAGGGCAGGGGATCTGCCACGTTGGGCATAAAAGACATGAGATTTAGGGCAACAACTGGGTCATAATGGTTGATAGAACCAAAAACCTGCATGTTGTTCCAGTGCGGTTTGGGGGACTGTGTAAAGATGAATTATAAGGATGTAAATATCAAAAACTATATTTCAGCAGACCTGAAGAAGGTCTGAGTTGATATTTAAGCAGTGGGAAAATTCAGAATTCATTTTAATCAGTTTGTGAAGAGTTTCTTATATGAAGTAGCATTTAAGATGATATGGGAAAAGCCATATTTTAGTAGTGTTGTGTGTTTAGAATATGTTCAGAAATCCAAAAAAAGAAAAAGTCATACTAGCATATTCTAGTTAGTTGTATATCTTAACAAAACCTAGCTAAATAGCCAAGTTGCTTTGAACAAGCTGGTTCATATTTCTGTGCCACAATTTCCTTATTAGTAAAATGATAAATCCAACTAGAAAAATATCTGAAATACATTTCATCTCTCATATTTTATAATTTATAGTTATTTTGAAATCATTAATTGGAAATAATTGAAATAATATCTCAATTGAAATAAATAATTTGAAATAATGGTCCACAAATGATCCTAATAATGAGAAAAAAATAAGGATTTCAAATGGAAATGAGTAGTTCAAACTCAGCATGTTTCATTCTAAATACTAATATATGTGTTCCAGTAAATTTATAGAAGTTCCTTTGAATCCTTCCCAATGGACAGTTAATGCATAGAACATAAAAAGAAATTAAGATGAAACAAAGGGTGTAGTTTAACATATGTTCTGCTTTTTGAGCTACTTGGTAAAGTTATTTCTATTGTGATTTGAAACTCATTTCCTTCATATTTCCATGAAAAAGTGATCCCATATTTCCTACTCTTATTTCCTTACTCAATTTTCCCATGGGAAGGGATTCTGACTGAAAAGTTAGGGAGAAAAATTAGGCATGTGTGACTCAAAACTTCCAGACCTCTTCTTGGAGTAAGTCTTCTCAGAAGAAGCAGGGATCCCCATTAGTTCCTGAGCCTTGTTAAGCTTAGCAATTCAAGCCCTATTCTTCTGGCTAGCCTTAAATTTAACCATTTGCCTTTGTCTGGGTGGCTAAATTTGCCATATTCATGGGTGAAGTATTAGCAAATGTTTGTGGCTCAGAGACAAAACTGAATCCATGCATTCACCAAAGAACTTTATTAATATAGTAATATTTTTACCTCCATCTGTCTAATTTCTATGACTAACTTCAACTGTTTATATCAGGCAAGGAAAGGAATATTAGTTATACAACTTCCAACATGTGTCTTAATCTTTCTTAATTCATTATCTAGCAAGGAGTGAGCTCATGGAGTATCCAGTTTAGACAAGTTCATTGGGTTTTCCAGTGCTAATGGAGGACCCTGTAGGGTTTGCTTCAAAAAAGAAAACACATATTCAACCCTGGGCTTAGTCATCTTTTAATCTGAAGCAGTTTGTTCCATGCTAAACCTCTTTTTTCTTCAGCTCACCAGTGTGAAAAACAGGAAGAGTAGAGAAAGGACACCTGAACAAGATAGCATTGTTGCTTTTGGGGGGGGGGGTTGTGATGGCTCTGTTATCTGTGATATCTTTTGGCTCTGTTTCTTTCTTTTTTTTCTTTTTTAATTTTTTTTAATTTATTTGACAGAGAGCACAAGTAGGCAGAGAGGCAGGCAGAGAGAGAGGGGGAAACAGGCTCCCCGCTGAAGCAGAGAGCCCAATGTGGGGCTTGATCCCAGGACCCTGGGATCATGACCTGAGCCAAAGGCAGCAACTTAACCCACTGAGCCACCCAGGCGCCCCTCGGCTCTGTTTCTAATAGAACTTAATTTCTGCCTCAGTCAGAGTGACCTCGTGGCCTATCAGGGGTCCAGACTGAGTATATGTGTTTTCAAAGCAGCAGTTTTGAGTAACAGTACACTTCAGAAGTGTATCTAATCTAGTTTGGGGATGGTCAAAGGAAGACCCTTTAGGATAATGATATTTAACTCAAGACCTAATTTATAAAGTATAATTTGCGGCTTGGCTTTCCAAGAAGAAAAAATGGTACAGAGGCAAGACATGGCATAATGAGAGAAGTTTACAATGGCTAGAGTTGAGAGAAACACAGGAAAGAAAACAGGGAACAAGGTGAGGCTTCAGCCGCGAAGAACCAAGGGCTGACTGACCATGTTGAGGATGATGGGTTTAATTGATGGTGAAAGCCGCAAATGTTTGGAAATCACTCTTTTTCTGAGGGGAAACAGTTAATAGGCGGATGTTTTAAATGTATTTTGAAGGACAGATACAATTTCTAAAATCACCAATACTCCTTTCTTCTTGGTTTGCAATGTTCTATAATTTTAAATAAGTTTGTCTAGATTGATAGCATACCCTCATTTATAAAAATGCTGATCTATGACAGAGACTTCTAATCTTTAAATAATGAATTTTAGTGACCCATGAATCTAATTTGAAAGATGCTATAACATTGCAACACAGTACAGTATTATGATCTAGTTTAAAATATTCAGTATCATTATGCCTTTAAAATGTTCTTAGGAATTAGGTTGATTATACAGGAGCATTTGCTGAGTGAGTCCAAGAATGTAAATGATTCCTTGGATGGCTAACTCCAGCTTGAATTATTTCAGTAAAGATAGACCAGGGGAGAATGATGAAGGTGCTATAGGCAGCTGTCACTTCAGTTTATAATCTTTGTACAATGGGCATTTGAAGTGAATTCTGCTGCTTTAACATTCCAGCCAATGTGGAATATTTCTGGAGTCTCGCCATCATTCTAAACATAACAGCACAACCCTCTCTAGGATTCACGAGTTGCCACTTGTCACCTTTATATCCCCAATCAGAAAAGAACTGCAGAGAAGCACAGTACTTCATCATGGTAATATTTGAATTACACTTCCCTTAAGGACAAATATTTTATCAATCAAATAAGACAAAGAGCCAAATTTTACTTTTTAATATACATGTGAATGTAATTTGTACTGCACCATGAGTATCTTTCATATCAGCTTTGATCCTTATTGCTAACTAGGTTGCACACTTTCATTTCATGAATACAGTGATAAATATACAACCAACCCCATCACCAGTGTTGTTTCCTCATTATTCAGTACTTTCTGTGTATGGAGACAGAGTTTTACAGTATGCTCTGCATTAAAGTGAATTATGGTTCAGCCTTCTGCATTAGCATATAGTCTTAATTTTAGGTTTTAGTATAAAAACTAAATGACTTAGAACTGTTTCTTGAACAAGTAACTTTTATTTGCCATTGTTATTCCTTTGTACACATTAAAAAAATTCTTGTGCTAAAACAGCATTGGTGTAGACTAAGAAATAATTATTTTATACCTAACTTCAGCAGAAAAATACCAATGCCAATTCCTCTTGTACTTGAGTACTTTTTATTATTTTTCCAAAGTAGCCTTATTGGCAGGAACTTGCAACTTGCATATCCTAATGGTTTTAAGTGAGTATTAATATGAATATTCATTGACAATTCAAATAACATCTTCAAGTAACTGTTCCATGGCTTAGTTTTCTAAGACAGTCTCTGACTTGACTGTTACATAATAAGATCTCAATGACTCGGGGCACCTGGGTGGCTCAGTGGGTTAAAGCCTCTGCCTTCAGCTCAGGTCATGATCCCAGGGTCCTGGGATCGAGCCCCGCTTCGGGCTCTCTGCTTAGCAGGAGCCTGCTTCCCCCTGTCTCTCTCTCTCTGCTTGCCTCTCTGCCTACTTGTGATCTCTGTCAAATAAATAAAATCTTTAAAAAAAAAAAAAAAAGATCTCAATGACTCTGCTTGTTAACAGCATCAGTCATTTCTAATATGTGAGGTTATTGTAACATGTATGGCCATAATTGGTTCATTAACCCCTGAATCTTACTTTCAGAAAACAATAAATATAGATCTAGCTATGAGTCAACATTCAACTTCTTCCTAACACACATCTGTGACCAGTGCTCTCTCAAATTTTTCTCTTGATGCTTCTCAATGCAATGTGTATGTGGCTTTACAGAAATACTTTAAATGTACAGAAATACTTTGGTGAAAGAATGCTTTTGACCAGGGTTGTCCTCTAAGAATACACAAAAGAAAAGGTCTTTTAAATATGGAAAATGGGTCACTTCTCTTTCCATACTACTTCATTGGTCTAATGAGAAATGCCATATGAACAAATTTATTGTGCTGCTGAAATTAACTTTGTACCAGAATTAGGCAGTTCTCAGATTTCTAGAATATTCTATACGTACTCCCACCTACAGGTCTTAGATTTAACTGTGCCTCTTCCATAACAAGTTTGAATGACTTCTTTGTAATGTCTCCCACTTCAACTGTTTATTCAAGATATAATTTAGAAATCAGCATTTTAGGGAAGTTTCCTTAACTTCTCTAATTCACATATTTGGTTTTACTAATATTTACAAGTCCCTTGAGTATGTAACACAAATAAACATATGTTGTTCATTCCAGGCTATTTACCTCTTGTTTGGAGTCTGCTAGTTGGTTTTCATAATTAGTCCATGGGTTTTTAAAAAAGAAAACAAATGAAGTTTATGCCTTTTATGTATCCCCTTCCCTCAATCAGTTATTATTGGTTTATTTAGGCATTCAGTAGTTGATCCAGTTTCCTTACAATACCGAGACAGTAACCACATGGCTTGTGAGGGCTAACGTTTTGAGAAGCATTCAATTACACTTTCAGCCTGAGATAGAATTTACCTAAGCAAAGTCAAATAGGCCATTGTGGTTTCTTTGTATTAGAAAACCAGGTATAAATGGTGATTAATGCTACTCTCAGTGTTCAGTCCATTTTTGAAGAGTAACTGGCCAGACACCTGTCCAGAGATATTTGTTAATTTTGAGGATATATTAAGCCTTTTTAAAAGTGACCTTCTTCTCCTTGTTGACTTGTTTGAAAACTGTTTTTATTAGAGATGTATCACATATGCACACATACATATACACACATAAGCATGTACTATAGATAATGATTATTGAACAGTTTCTTCAACAGTAATAGAAATTCAAATAGTTTACACACGAAAATATTTAGTGGTATGATATTTGGAAGGAAATAGTGTTTTAAGTGTTTTAAATATGAAAAACTATGATTTTTGTCAGCTTCTGCCCTGTAGGATTTTAGGGACTCTTTTTTTAGAGTCATCACAATAAAGTCAGAAGTTAGGACTCTAGTCTAAAAAGAGCCTCTTGAGTTTGTCTAGGCCATATTCAGGCTATAATTTGGGACATTAGTGTATGAAATATAAGAAAGGGACAGAAGATGTAAAAGAGAGAGTGCCCACCTTCAAATGATGAAGGAGACAATAGAAAACATGAAAATTACAGGACATATACTCAGGTATAATACACAAAATGTAAAATGAGTAAAAGTTTAAAAACTAAAGAAAACTTTATCATAGTGTGAAGTTGTTTAGGGAAGAAAAAATATATCAGGTTTTCAATGGAAATTTTAAACAGATAATAAATTGGATGTATATTTGTATCAAAAATATATGAAAAAATAAAAATGAACAGGAGGTATATGATGGAAAAACACAATATCCATAATTCCATAATTCCATAACATTTCATGAAAGTCCACATCTGACTTTTGCAATTCAAATAAATATTCACATACACACCTAATGTCAAACTTGACAGAATAATTCTGGGACCACTATTATTTTCTTTTTGCAAAGTAGTATAGTGGTAATGACAATTTAAATGAAAGTGGGAAGAAGGTTTAATAATATGCTAAATACGAAACTTGGTAAAGAGTTCTTTTTTTTAAGCATAAATATAAACTAATATATATATACACATCTTAATAATTATAATTTAATTTCCCTGGAAAGAGATAAAACATAAAATTGAACAAAACATATATGCTCTAATCAGATCGGTTAAGTGCTCTTTGTGTTTTAATAATTACTTTTGGTAAGGGTCTGAGTTTGTTGCTTAGAGGAATAGTCTAGTAGACACTGCTTGAATAAAGCGGTTCCCTTAATTCACACCAGATGGCACTATGGAACTTTTCCATTTCCTTAAGAGGCTAAGCAGAAATAAAAGAGATAAAGTACAGTGAAACACTATTTTTGAGTAAATCTGTCTCTCACTCCTGTTTCCTAAGGTCAGCGGGGATTATTGTTTAATATATAACACGAGAATATGACAATCTAATGTGCTTCCCCCTTTACAACTCTATAAAGTACAGATAAATATATAAATAAGAATCAGATTTCTTGAGAATTCCAGAAAGCCTCAGGTTTTTTATAGTACTCATTTCATACCTACTTTATAGGCGTTGTAGAAATCCATCAACAAGGTGTAAGAACTAATGATATCTCAGGGTTCACATTCCTAGTATCATGTTTACATAGCTCAATTGGCCCTAATTGGACTACTTTACTAATTTTCAAATTTTATCAATATAAAATTTTCTAACTACAGAGGATATGTAGACAAATTGAGACTTAATGGACCCTATGACTATTCATTCCCTTCTTCATCTTATATATTTTCTTAATTTTTGTATTTTTTGTTTTTCTGTTTTCCTTACACTGAACTTGCATTAGAAAAAAAATCACTAAGTTATGGCATTTTACAAATGATGAAACAAGACTCATGTAAAAAGGACATTTCCTTCTTTTCTAATTCCCTTTTTTTATATTTTGCAGTTATCTTTTTTTTTTCCCCAAAAAGAATATACTCTGGGTATAATGGAATGAAAAGTCCATTTAGATTGCTGTACTATCCATTTAAATATTAATATTTAATTAGAAACAATCCATTCTGGTCAGAAGAAAAAATAATACACATTTCCACTTTTTCGTAATTCATTCATGTCCTTTTATTTCTGCAAAAGTCTATCAACTTCAGGTTTTCAAGAAGAAACCAAAATTATTTCATCTTAAAGAAATGTCTCAGCAAACTTTAAGGCTCAAGTATCATTTTTTAAAAGATTTTATTTATTTGACAGAGAGAGAGAGAGAGCATATGTAGGCAGAGAGGCAGGCAGAGACAGAGGGAGAAGCAGGCTCCCTGCTGAGCAGGGAGGCCCAAGTGGGGCTGAATCACAGGACTCCAGGATCATGACCTGAGCCTTAAGACAGATGCTTAATCAACTAAACCACCCAGGTGCTCCTCAAATTACATTTTAACAAAAATCATTTTCATATACTTTGTATAGGAAGAATATTATATGTTGCTTCAGACAATAAAATGCATTACATGAAAATGTTCTAAGCCACTATTTAGAGTAGATCTATTAAAACAATATTGTCATTATCAAATCAGTAATTATAAATTACTTAAGTAATAAAAGGTATAGAGTATGTATCCATTCACATCTAATAGAAATCTTAGCAACCCAAAAATCTTTGACTTTTACTGTTGTGCCCTAAAGAATAAGAGCTGTAAACATCTGTAAACCATAAAGAGACATGATAGAATGATTTTCCTTTCATTTGACATTCTATAAATAGGGCTCTATAATGAGAGCTTTTTAACATAAAGGAAAAGGCATGCTTATATGGATATTTTGGTAGACTTGGCTAAAGGTTACATGAGAAATAAGTTAATGGACTGAAGTTTATAGCTGTGTGTATAACTGTCAAATCTTTCTGTAAATTACCTTTCTCTTCTGCTGGCTGGAATGCAAAAATCCAATAAACTGTTAATAAAAATGGAAAGGTCATATGTAAATATCAAAGATCTTGAAAATGAACCAGAAAAGATGATAGTTTGCAGAAAAATATCATTTTATATTCTGTTTTACTGTATTCTAAATGTGATTGGGTTGCAAAGTGTGTTTTCAGGAAAAAAAATGAGTAGTAAAACTTTCTGTTAAAAAGAGATTAGTTTTTCATCTGAAAAGAGGAGTTTGAGTACTAATTGGCTGTTGGTTTCTGCAACTTCAGAAGAATTGCAAACAATTAAACGCTTTGATATTTTCTCTGATTAAGCAAACTCTTAATAGGGCCTCGTGGAATTATTCTAGAAACACTGAGAGAGCACAATCTGTGTAGGGTGTGTGTTTGTGATAGAAGGTTCATTGCTTAGGGCCTAGGAGGCTCATCTTCTGCTCGTAGCCAGACACCTCACAGTTTAGCAGTCACTGGCCTGGTCTTGAGCTTGCAAAGAATTAGGGCCTAAAAGAACTGGAGCAACAGAAACTACTCTTCTCTGCCCTACTCCATTTATTCAAAGACAGAACAGTCCTTTTAAAGCCAATTTGAAAGTTGTAGCCTCATAAAGGGAATGCATTTAGGCCTAGGGAGAAGCTGAGTTTGAACACATGCTGCTTTTGATGAAACCATGCATGGTGCCTCTTGATCTTCTATGTCTGTATTTTAAGGGCTGTTCTGGTACCTGAAAAGAATGGTTGACATAAGGGCAAAGTATGGGGTTTGGTCCTCTGAACAGATCCTTGAAAGAACAATTTTATTTTCGTTTTCTTTCTTTTTTAGTTTAGTAGTGTTTAAACTCTAAAATTATTATCCTGGATCTACATAAGACTCAAGTTTCACTAAGACTATAAAGTAGTAAGTAGCATTGATTGCTTGTGATGTCTTTTAGCTGAAGGGACTATTAATCCTGTATGGATACGCAGTTTCCTTTCAATGTTATCAATTATTCACCAAAAGCGATGAGTGAATGGATGAATTTGCTTAGTCCAATGCTTCATGTTTTCCTTAAATGATCTAAATTGCTATCAAAAGCAGTGAATGAATGGATGAATCTATTTCACTGGAAACATGTCATGATTAAGATAAGATTTCTAAATAAATTTATAATGTTCACATTTGGTATAAATGTTTGTTCCTTTCATTAACTAAACGCTGGAAAACATGCTTGAATAACAGCGAAAGAAACTCGGAAAGGAGCCAAATATATTACCTGAGTGGGATTTTGAATTTCTAGAAAAGTTCCTTTCTGAATTCATTATTTGCCATATTTAAATAACTTTGGCTTAAGGTCAGATTTAAACTAAAAACCCTTTCAATTTAAACCTTTCTGATTCCTTGTGATCACTTTTCAATTAGACAATGAAAAACAATTTAGTGGATACTTAGCTTAATTGCTTTGCTTCTACTTTTTGACCTCCAGAGCTCCACTTATGTATTCTATGCAATATGTTTGTACAATTATCTGCCTCTTTAGAATGCGCTTTTCCCATGATTTTGTACAAACTGATTCAATCACTGTTAAGTACTCTTCACTCCTCTTTTTTCCTTTTAGGAGAGTAGGGTTCAAGGCATTTGCTTCTAAATTCTGGAATTCAAAGAAAACTGTAGCATTTTATGAGTAGGAAAGCAAGCCTGCATCAGTAAATGATGCTGCAGTTTAGCTACATTGTTATGCTACGGAATGTTAAGTAGAATGCCATTAAAATATTAAACAGAATGATAGAACAAGATGTTGCTAAATAATTAGTTAATCAAATGCACAAATAACAGATCTAAACTTGAAGTAAATATTTTGTAGTTTTGGAGTGGGTGTTTGTTTAAGTCTGTGTTTGTGTCTGAGTGTTTTCTCTCTCTACAGGCCAGGTTCTTTGTCATTTCTTCTAGTAAACTTCAATAAGTTTTAAATTGGATAGGTTACCGATTTTTACACCGACTTATATGCAACTAGGCATATGTAAAAAAAATCTTAAATATGTTAAAGGTTTAAAAGCAAAATCAGTTTTACATGAATTCTGATCTTTTTTTTTTTTTTTTAAGATTTTATTTCTTTATTTGCAAAAGCAGGTGGAGCTGCAGAGCGAGATGGAGAAGATGGAGAAGCAGATCTCTATGGAGCAGGGACTGCAATGTAGGGCTCAATCCCAGGTTCCTGGGATCATGACCAGAGCCAAAGGCAGATGCTTAATCAACAGCCACCCACGTGCCCTGAATTAAGGTCTTCATTGTCTAAATGTTTTCATAAGAAAATAGACTTGGTATTAAAGAAGTTTTCTAAGTATCAAATGTTCTTACTATAGTAAGGTGTAGGATGATAAATGGCATCTCAGTATGTTGAAAAGTATAATTTTCAAAAATGTAGTGTTTATTAAGGCTTTAGTATTTAAAGTCATTTTATCTTGTTTACATCAACCTCATTTATCCATTACGACTTTCAAGTACTAAATGGGAAAGAAAAGATAGTCTCTCTCTCCTGAAGGAATATTCTGTGCTGAAGAGAGATAATAAGTTCTCCCTGTAGAAGAAAGAGTAATTGTACAATGCGACAAGTACACTCTACAAGATTGACAAGCTGTTTAAAAAAAAATATTAAGGCTCAGCATGAAAGCTAGACAAGTTTATCACTTTGCCCTATTTTATAGACATGTAAACTGAGCCCAGTAGCTCTGTACATAGTTCGTGAGGATTTCAGGAAATAGAGATGTCATTAACTTTGACAGACCTCAGTTTTTCCATCTCTAGAAGGAAGCACTTGGGTTAAATTTTAAATGTTCTTTAAATGTACCCATTTGTCTATAAAGAACTCCTCAAACTCAACACACACAAAACAGACAATCATATAAAAAAATGGGCAGAAGATATGAACAGACACTTCTCCAATGAAGACATACAAATGGCTATCAGACACATGAAAAAATGTTCATCATCACTAGCCATCAGGGAGATTCAAATTAAAACCACCTTGAGATACCACCTTACACCAGTTAGAATGGCCAAAATTAGCAAGACAGGAAACAACATGTGTTGGAGAGGATGTGGAGAAAGGGGAACCCTCTTACACTGTTGGTGGGAACGCAAGTTGGTGCAGCCACTTTGGAAAACTGTGTGGAGATTCCTCAGGAAATTAAAAATAGAACTTCCCTATGACCCTGCCATTGCACTACTGGGTATTTACCCCAAAGATACAGATGTAGTGAAAAGAAGGGCCATCTGTACCCCAATGTTTATAGCAGCAATGGCCACGGTCACCAAACTGTGGAAAGAACCAAGATACCCTTCAACGGACGAATGGATAAGGAAGATGTGGTCCATATACACTATGTTTCTAGTACCAAAGTTCCACATTGATTTTTTTTTTCTCTCGCTCTTCTTCTAATTGCATATCCTCGATGTTTTTTCCTATAAAGAAATGTATGAAGTTTGAACTACATGAAATAAGCCTTTAATTTTATATGTTTTTTGGGATTGGTACCATTTTATAGTATGCAAATAGTAACAGTATTACTAGGATATTTTCAGCTTTCGCTCAGACCACTTTCTTGTATTTCCTGAGCTAACTACCACTCTAAGAATAGTTTTTAGCTGCTTTGATATTAGGAGAATTATTAGTAATTTGGAAAAACATGCCTTGATTGTAGCTAAGAAATAGACAAAATGCAAGGACCCTTAGTGGTTTTGTTTGTTTGTTTGTTTGTTTTTGTTTTTTTTCCTACCCTCTTCTTAAATGCCTGGGACACCAGGTCAAAATACTTACCTGTACATACTTAGTGAGTTTATATATATAATGAAACTGATGAAATCATTCTTATTAAAGCACTTAAATCAGATGATGATAGATAATTGATTCTCGTATTTCTGGAGGCTTGGTTTAGGATAATGCGCCTGGATAATTTAAAATTAATTGCTGACAATGTGAAAGAAAATAGAGGAGGGGCATCTGGGTGGCTCAGTCAGATAAGCAACTGCCTTCTGCTCAGGTCGTGGTCCCCAGGTCCTGGGATTAAGTTCTGCACCAGGTCCCCTGCTCAGTGGGCAGCCTGCTTCTCTCTCTCCCTCTATTTATTGCTCCCCCTTCCTGTGCTCTCTCTCTATGTCATATAAATAAATAAAAATAAAATATTAAGGAAAATTAAAAATGGAAAAGAGGGGCGCCTGGGTGGCTCAGTGGGTTAAGCCTCTGCCTTCAGCTCAGGTCATGGTCTCAGGGTCCTGGGATCGAGCCCCACATCGGGCTCTCTGCTCAGCAGAGAGCCTGCTTCCCTTCCTCTCTCTCTCTGCCTGCCTCTCTGCCTACTTGTGATCTCTGTCAAACAACTAAATAAAATCTTAAAAAAAAAAAATGGAAAAGAACGTAGAGGAGGGAGATATGCTTTAAACTCTGTTCTTGTTATTGTTTTATCATTGCACAGTAGCATCTGAGCTTTTTTTGTGTTGTTGAAGAAATACTAGAATCATAACACTAATAGCAGACATGTACTCTTCACTTCAGATTCAAATCACTGGCATTACATGCTTTGAAAACTAAGGTGAGACAAAAATAAACCTGTTGGTCTTCTCTTCCTTTTAACAGAGAATCTTGCAACAATAGGAAGGAAAGTTAAAATTTCAATGATGTGCCAAAGTCAAACTCTATCTTACATACTTATGGCTATACCATATCTGAACTATATTTAACAGCATTCCTGGGCAGAAAAATTATGGCAAGACATAGAGAAGGGTGAGGAAATGTAATATTTTTGTTTTTGCATTTTTCTCTAGATACTAGAGGAATCATTATGCCCATTTATATAAATCATCTCTGACATTCTAGAAGCAGAATCTCTTTTTTTTTTAAGATTTTATTTTATTTTTTATTTATTTGACAGACGGAGATCACAGAGAAGCAGGCAGAGAGAGAGGAGGAAGCAGGCTCCCTGCTGAGCAGAGAGCCCGATGCGGGGCTCGATCCCAGGACCCTGGGATCATGACCTGAGCTGAAGGCAGAGGCTTTAACCCACTGAGCCACCCAGGCGCCCCTAGAAGCAGAATCTCTCAACAACAGAAATTACCTTACATCTCATGTTATAGATCAACTCCATGTTCTGTGTAGCTGGTCATGATGATGAGAATATCAGTGTTTTCTCTATTAGACAATAAGAATTGTCAATTCCGATATGGTCTCAGTGACTACTGATCTACCTGTTGTTCTTTTGGCTGGGGTGCAGGCTGGAATTTCTAGCATTTGAACCTACAAGTGAGGATACACAAAGAAATCCTCTCTCTCTCAAGACAACTAGCTGTTGGAAGATGGACCATTCCTATTATTATGAGTTAAATGGACAAAGGCTTTGGAATGGCAAAGGAAAGTAGACATTCTCACTCGCTAACAAAAAATAAAGTAACTGTTATTTCTGTGTTCCAGTGGATTCAATAGAATGAGTAAAACATTTGTCTATTTTCTTCAAGGTTACTGAGAACTTAACCATGTACTTATAGTGAACCGAACAAGTGGGAAGATGCAAAGAAAACTTTATTTACACATGCTTGCTTACTTCAATATTCAAAAGTAAGAGATGAGCACAGGGGGTTACATAAGGATGATATGAAGTAGCACTTAGAGTTGACAGAGCAAAACAACAATTGTTACAGTGTAGCATGAAGCTTTTGGGGGCTTCAAATTTGTTCAGAATTCTAAAAGCATGAACCGGCATAACAATAAAAACTACCTTAAGAACATCCTTGGTATAGTCCAAATGAAGAACAATGGGATTCTAAAAAGAATTACTAGATCATAGAATTGATCTTTACCCTCCTGTTTTTTAATATATCCCTAGGGTCCTCTTCCAAACTATGATCATGACACTTAAAATACACAATTTTGGCAATATGTTTCCTTGTGTCTCTTTATTGACAGCCAACTGCATTAGGACAGTTATTGTGATATTAAGCTCTGTAGGCATAGTATATGCTTAATTCTTAGCACATAAAAGGCAGTCAAAATATATATGGTAAATAAAGAATACTACCATTTTCAGTCTGATATTTTGTATCTAATTATTTTTTTTAAGTTTTTATTTTTATAACACAGAGAGAGTGAGCAGGAGAGAGAGAAAGAGAGAGAGAGAGAGAGCAAGTACAAGCAGGGGGAATGGCAGGCAGGGGAGAAGCAGGCTCCCACTGAGCAAGAAGCCTGATGCTGGGCTTAATGTCAGGACCCTGGGATCATGATGCGAGCCAAAGGCAGGTGCTTAACCAACTGAGCACACCAGGCTCAAAAAAATGAATATTTTAACCAAATGTTTATGAAAACAAGTATTTTAGTAAGAATTATATCTACATGGATGAGCTTTCTTCCAGAAATAATTTTTGAAGCACTTTATTAAACATATCTTAAACCTTAATTAATTTTCTATACAATATAAATTTTATCACTTTCCCATTTTCTTTTAATTTTCAAAGTCTTTCAAAATCTTTAATTACATATTTAAAAAACACTATTTAGTATTATTATTGTCTAATTATTTACCAGTGTAGACCTCTTGGCCATTCTTAGGTTTCCTTTTAGGCTGTAACTAACTATGTGCCATTTTTCCCAGCTTAAATTTGTCAAATATATTTTATTATTTTTCAGTGACATCAGCTGTTATCACTGACAAAAATCAGTGCTCACTGACATTTTAAAAAAATGTCTGTTTTATTTGGGATTAATTAAAATTATCCATTAAAGTAGACTGAAGTTATTTTTCTGAGACTTTTTTTAAAAAAATATCTTAATAATATGGCATCATTTTTATATAATACTCCTCATCTAGTTTTCAGAGCATGGTAAACCTATGCATCCAGTTACACAAATAAGGAAAGTATTCATCCTTTCTACTTTCTTTTAACTCAAACTCCTATATCTAATTTATCACCAAATCTCTTATAATTTACCTCTGAAATATACCATAAGTGATCCCACCCTTTAGAGCTAAACCTTTGCCACATACACACTAAATTACTATAATATTCCACTTTCTAGTTCTCTCCTCTTATCCATTCCAGTCACTGTACACTGAACCCAGTCTTTTTACCCCATAAATTCCTAAAGCTTTAAACATTTCAAAGATTCTGAGGTGTGTCAGTTGCTATAAATCATGTCTGAACTGCCATACATTGTGGAATATGAAGAGAAAAGCCTAAATAAGAGGCATTATTGTGTTTCACATAAGAATATCATTAAAGAATATTTACAACCACTTTTAAGGCATTTTCTTGATGACTTGAGATAATTTTGTTTCTAGTTTCAATATCAATACTAGTTGTGTATATATGTTTATATATTGGTCTTCCTAACTAAACTTTGAGTTCAGGAATCCCAATTATCATTGTTTACATAGGATGAGACAAAATGGTACTTAATGTATATTTGCTTTCAGACATTTTTTTGTCTGCTATATTAACTTCAAAAATAATAATTCATAAGGATTCTTCCTAATGACATTTTTTTTCTGTATCTACTATTATTGCTTTACTCTTCCCTTAGTATTCTTTTAATATCAGAAGCTGTAGTTATATCTCTTCTCTTTCTTAATATTGGTAATTAGTATCTATTTTTTCATGATCAGTTTGGCTTATGGCTTATCAGATTTATAGATCTCCATCAAGAACGAGTTTTTAGTTTTACTATTTCAACTTTTTGTTGTTTTATACATCACTGATGTTTAATTGAAATTTGTATTGATTTATTTATAGATCCACATGCTATTACAACAAAATGGAGACCACACGTGTAGTTTATTCATTGCCCTGTCACCCCAGTGATAAGAGTTGTTGTAGTTGGATCCTCCCTACCTGTGGAAGATCAGGAATGTATCTCCACTTGGTACTTCTGGTAGAATCACCTTACCAGTAGCACACAACTGGTGCTTCCTAGCAACACTCTCGGCTGGCAGTAGGTATATCAGACATTTGAAGACAAAGAAGCTTCTAAGACCAGGCTGCTTGTTTCAGGATTCTCCACTATCAAATTTGATGAAATGTTTTTATCAGTGTGTTTTCCTTAATGACTCTCTTTAAATAGTAATGACTCAACCTAGTAATATTTATTCCTTTTATTTGCTTATTCTTCCTCCAGAGAACTTATCAAATTAAAAAAAAAATAGTTTCTATGTTACTTGTTTGACAACTTTGTTTCTCTATAATAAAATTTAAGCTCATTTAAGGCAGGATGTTTTTTGGTTTTTGGTTTCTTGTTTTTCTCTTTGAATCACTGTCATCTTTTCTATACCAGGAAGATTATATATATATATATATATATATATATATATATATATATATATTTACACACACACACACAAAAAGAAAGAAGAAATGTGGCCAGAAAAGAATAAATTAAGGGGAAAAATAAGGAAGGAAGGAAAAAAGAATGGAATCAAAATAGAAAGAAGGAATAAAATTGAAAGAAGTAAGAAATAAAGGGTAGACATCGGGGTCACAAATATGGAGATAGAAAAATACATACTTTATTCTTTTTTTTTAAAGATTTTATTTATTTATTAGACAGGGAGAGAGAGAGAGAGATCACAAGTAGTCAGAGAGGCAGGCAGAAAGAGAGGAGGAAGCAGGCTTCCCGCTGAGCAGAGAGCCCAATGTGGGGCCCGATCCCAGGACCCCGAGACCATGACCTGAGCCACAGGCAGAGACCCAACCCACTGAGCCACCCAGGTGCCCCAGAAAAATATATACTTTAATATTTGAATACCCAATTTTATCCTTGGCCCTAAATTTTTCAACATATTGATGTACTGTTTTTAACATACTTAAAACTTTCACAGCCCTCTGTTCTTTCCTTTCAACTAGAAGAGGACTGTTGTTGATGCTGCAAATATTTGATTGGGTTTTCTGGAAACAGAGTCTGAAGATTTTCACATAATGGTTTGCTGAAGAGAGAGACACAGGAGATACACCTGTAAGAAACTCAGAGAGAAAACAATTGGCAGAATCTATCAATCAATGCAGTTGCAATGGAGACCTCAGCCAATCTCTATAGAAAGTTTGGAGCTGTGATATTTCTACAAAGTTTATGAGGTTGATCCTATGTGTTCCCTTTCTGGATATTGACCACATGTTGGCTCTGGGAGGCAAAATAACTGTGGGTGAGGCAGCTGCTTCAAAATAAGAGCAATCATAAATGGATAAGTAATAATCTGTCAGTAGCTGATATTTCCTTTGGCTAAGGGATAGATGTATCAACCTTAAAGAGGATATTTGCAAACCTGGTGAGGATATTTCGACAGAGAAATATAATATTCATTTATCATGTGGGGTTTTTCTTCCAGTTTTTGTCAAAATATAATTGATATTATAATATTGTATTGACAATATAACATAGTAAATTGCATAAATTAAAGATTTACAGTATGATGATTTCCTACAGGTACATATTGTGAAGTGATTACCACAATAACACATCTTTCAACTCATATGATTAAATTTTACTATTATTGTTATGGTAAAAATATTTAAGATTTACTCTCCCAGCAACTTCCAAGGACAAAATATGGTATTGTTAAGTGTAGTCACCATATGATACATTAGATCCTCAGTACTTACTGGTCTTAGAGCAGGAAGATTGTAACCTTTGACACAACTCATTTCTTTATGTTGACTTTAGCCAACATAAGTGCTAACAGTGTTTTGAGGGAAACTTTAGGTGTTCTATATATAAGATCATATCATCTGCAGAGACAATTTTACTTCTTTCTCTTTCAATTTGGACATCTTTTATTTTCTTGCCTGATGATTCTGGTTAGGATTTTCAGTACTATGTTGAATTAGGAGTGGTGAAAGTTGGCACCGTTGTCTTGTATCTGGTCTTAGAGGAAAAGATTTCAACCTCTTACTGTTAGATATGTTAGCTATGGGTTTGTCACATATGTTTTTATTATGCTGATATACCAGATTTATTAAGAGTTTTTATCATGAATAATGTCAAATTTTGTCAAAACCTTTTGCATCCATTGGGAGAATCATATAATTTTTATCTTTAATTTTATTTATGTGGTAAATCACATCAATTGATTTGCATACATTGAACCATCTCCGCATTTCTTTTTTTTTTTTTTTTTGAAGATTTTATTTATTTGACAGACAGAGATCACAAGTAGGCAGAGAGGCAGGCAGAGAGAGAGAGAGGAGGAAGCAGGCTCCCCACTGAGCAGAGAGCCTGATGTGGGGCTCGATCCCAGGACCCTGAGACCATGACCTGAACTGAAGGCAGAGGCTTTAACCCACTGAGCCACCCAGGCACCCCCCCATCTCTGCATTTCAAGGATAAAATCGACTTGGTCATGTGTATGGTCCTTTTAACGTGCTGTTGAATTCAGTTTGCTAGTATTTTGTCAAAAATTTTGCATCCGTATTCATCAGGCTGATCTGTTGCATCCTCACTGGCTTTGGTATTAAGGTTATGTTGCCCTAGGAAATGAGTTTGGTAGTGTTCTCTCCTCTTCAATTTTTTTCAAGAGTTTAAGAAAAACTGGCTATAATTCTTTAAATGTTTGCTAAAATTCACCATTAAAGCCATGTAGTCCTGAGTTTTTCTTATTGGGTGGTTTTATTACTGATTGTCTACTTGATCATTATCGTTCCATTCACATTTTTCATTCTTAATGATTCAGTCTTGATAGCTTATTCTTAAGAATTTACATATTTCCTCTACATTACCCAATTTTGACTTTTATTGTTCATTGTAATATCTTATGATCCATTGTATTTCTATAGTATTAGTTATAATGCCTTCTCCTTCAATTCTATTTTTTTTTCCTCTCTTCTTGCTCTTGGTTTAACTAAAATTTGTCAATTGTGTTTATTAAAAAAAACCCTCTTCTCTTGAACTTTTCTCTTCTTTTTCTGGTCTATATTTCTCTTCTGATCTTTGTTATTTTCTTCCTTCTGCTAACATTGGGCTTAGTTTATTCTTATTTTCTAGTTCCTAAAGGTATAAAATTAGTTTGTTCATTTGTTCTTTCTTTCCTTTATGTATGTGCTTATTGCTATAACCTTTCTTCTTATAACTGTTTTTGCTGCAACCCATAAGTTCTTATATAATATCCTTTTTGTTTATTTGTTTCAATGTATTTTTTATTTGCTTTTTGATTTGTTCTTGACCCATTGTTCAGGAGTGTATTGTTTAATTTATACATATTTTTGAATTTACTTGTTTTCTTTTTATTATGGATTCAAGTTCCTTATCAATGTGATCAAAAGATACTTAGTATCTTAAATTTTAATCTCCCTAAATTTTTAAGATCTATTTTGCTAGCTAACATATGATTTATTTTAGAAAATATTCCATGTACTATTAAGAATGTGTACTCTGCTACTGTCAGATGGTGTCCTGTATATATCTGTTAGGTCCATTTGATCTAAAGTATAGTTCGAGTTCAGTGTTTCCAGTTGATTTTCTGTCTGGGTGATTTATCCACTGCTGAAAGTAGTATATTGATGTCTCCAATATTATTGTTTTGTTGTCTATTTCTTTCTTCAGATTTCTTCCAGTCTCTGACTCCTGGTTACACAGCACACCTCAATAATTCTGGATGAGACAAGATAAAAGCATTTTTTTAACAATGTCCCTCAAAGCTTGACAAGCCTGACGCTCACTCACATATTCTCATTTGTCCTTGTGGACAAATCACAGGTCAAGATGGTCTCTGATGGGCAGATCATGTCAAAATTTGCTATAATTGGTCTACAGGCCACTTCAGGGTCTACAGTCAAAACTGAGGTCTGTATATCTATAATCCTACTCTTAGTGGGTGTGATTACTCTCAGGTCCTTTGGTGTATGTTGCTGGTAACAAAACTAAAGCCAAACTGGACTGAAGCTAGATCCCCAGGAATATAGAGCTATTTCTAGGCACAAGTCAGCTGCTTGAATATGGGACTTCTTTTCCAAAACAGCTTTTCTTTGTCAGACTACCATGGGCTTCACAATCTTCACCTGGATTCCAAAGCTCCCAGAAAGGGATTTCTGTCCATGGTTGGATGCCAAATCATTGCTGTCAAGGGGGAGTTACAAGTGATGAATGTCTGATTGAGCCATCATGATACTATTACTCCTAGTTGCATTATTTTATTATTTGTACTTCTCTGGGGTGCTGTGTTCTGGAATAATGGTTATTCTCAAACATCTGAGTGATCTGGAGTGCTTACTAAAAATACATATTTTAGTGGGGCACCTGGGTGGCTCAGTTGGTTAAGCATCTACCTTTGGCTCAGGTCATAATCCCAGGGTCCAGGCATCAAGCCCTGTGTTGAGCTCTTTGCTCAGTGGAGAGTCTACTTCTCTCTCTCCCTCTGCCCCTCTCCTAGCTTATATTCACTTCCTCTTTCTCAAATAAATACAATTTTAAAACATGATACATGTTTTAGGAGAAAATACATCTTTAAGTGACTCACAGAGGATTTACTAAATCAGAAATTTATAGAATCAAGATGAAGAATCACATTTTTAATATGCATCAAATAATACTGACATAGGTGACTAATGGTTTCCATGGTCAGAAAGACTGATCTCGACTGTGAACTCAATGAAGGCAAATTGAATTTTATAAACCTTGTTTCATCATTTCCGGATACATAATAACTTATTAATAAAATTTATATTTTACTGAATAATTGTTTATCAATGATAATACATCAATAATCAATGTAAATTGATGAAAATATTTGTTATTGATGCAGATATCACTTGACTATGAACCTCATTTCATTCGGAAATGGAATTACAATCTATTTTATTTTCAAATATGTAATACATTACTGTGATATTATTAGCAATGTCTTTGTGTTGATGTAGACAGAAAAAGGTCATCCCTTTATTCAAAATTGTCAAAACTTGGAAACAACCAAAATGTCCTTTGGTAGGTGAATGGACAAGTACATTGTGGTACATGCAGACAATGGAATATCATTCAGTGCTAAAAAAAAAAAAAAAAAAAAGAAAGAACTATTAAGCCATGAAACAAGATGGAGGAAACTTAATTATTAAATAAAAGAAGCCAATCTGAAAAGTCTGCATACTGTGTGATTCTATCTATATGACATTTAGGAAAAGGCAAAACTATGAATAATATAGTAAATAGATCAGTGGTTGTCAGGGATGGAGTGTGAAGGGATGAATAGGTGGAGCACAGAGGATTTTAAGGCAATGAAAATACTTTGTATGATACTATAATGATGGGTATGTCATTACACACTCATCTAAATCCATAGACTATATAAACATCAAGAGTCAATTGTAATGTAAACTATGGGATTTGGGAGATTATGATATGCCAATGTAAATTCACCAATTCAAACAATTGTGCCCCTATAGGGAAGGATGTTGATAATGGGGAAGACTATGTATGTGGGGGGGGTCATGTAATATTTTGCTGTGAGCCTAAAATTGCTCTAAAAATGTAGTCTAAAAAGGAGAAGAAGATGAAAGAAGAAGGAGGAGGAGGAGGAGGAGGAGGAGGAGGAGATAATAATGGGGAGGAGAAGAAGTTGGAAAAGCTTAAGCTTTCTTCACACACAGACCTGAGCTGAGGAGAGGAGAAATGTTTTGTTATATTTAGTTATGGCTTCTCTTATATAATCTTATACTAGAAACTTATTAACTGAATCATGATTATATTAGTTTTTAGAATGAGTGCAAGAATGGATACAATGTAAGAATAAGTTAAAAAGACATAGGACCTGCCATGTTTTTGTGGAAAGGCAAGAGAAGATAACCCTCACTGAATAAATTTTATAGAGAGATTCTGAGACTAGAATAAAGTTACATTTTTTTAAAAGATTTTATTTATTTATTTGACAGAGATCACAAGTAGGCAGAGAGAGAGAGAGAGGAGGAAGCAGGCTCCCTGCTGAGCAGAGAGCCTGATGTGGGGCTCCATCCCAGGACTCTGGGATCATGACCTGAGCCGAAGGCAGAGGCTTTAACCCACTGAGCCACCCAGGCGCCCCTAAAGTTACATTTTTTATTTAAAAAACAATCCTAACCAATATTTTCCCCACCTTAGGCCTTTGGCAAAAAGAGAACATATCATTGGTTATGCAATCACTATTTTTAGCAGGAAGTCTTGTGAATGTCATTTCCTCTAACTGCTTGCTCAATGCCTTAGATGGCAAATGCTTATGAAATGTAGATAGATAGCATAAAATACATACTTTTGAAAAATGACATTATTTCACATGGTATATGTCCTTGCTGAAGCAATTCACACTTATGGCAGGTAGCATTAGAGATGAGTAAATCCTAAGCCTGGAAAGGCCTTACAGCATATTTCTATTCTAGGTCTCGGGATCCAAAAACAACTAACAGACATCAGGAGATAGATTCAACAGTTACACTCCCAACCTGAGTTGAAAACAGGGCATATATATGTTTTATCTTGGAAAACCTATTAGAATGCCTGAAATCTGACTTAATTTAAAGGTCCACTGACACCATTCACTTTGTTGTGTCTTCCATCTTATTCTTGGTTTCTGCATCTTACCTTAATATTTATAGTAAGCATTATCTTTTTTTTTTTTTTTTTTAAGAGAGAGAACATGCATGTGTGTGAGCAGTGTAGGAGAAGCAGCAGAGGGAGAGGGAGAGAGAGAATCTTCTTTTAAAAAAGATGTTATTTATTTATTGAGAGAGAGTGTGTGTGAAAGAGAGAACACAAGCAGGAGGACAAGGGAAGCTGCAGAGGGAGAGGGAGGAGCAGACCTCCTGTTAAGCAGGAAGCCCAAGGCAGGGCTCAATCCCAAAACCCTGGAATCATGACCTGGGCCAAAGGCAGACCCTTAACCAACTGAGCCACCCAGGTGCCCTGAGAGAGAGAATCTTAAGCAATCTCTATAACCAGCATAGACCCCAATGTGTGGCTTGATCTCATAACCAAAATCATTACTTGAGCCAAAATCAACAGTCTAAGTCTTAATCAACTGAGCCATTTAGGTGTCCCAGTAAACATCATCTTTTCATTTATAGGAGACTATTTGAAATTAATTAGGACAGTATTAAGAACACCAAGAATTCTTGGGTTTTCTTCCTATTCAGAGTAATTATTAGTTCTTTAATTGTTGATTGAAAGGGACAGAAGCCTTACAAAGTAGTAAAGTAAAAATACTAATAACAATAAAATAATCTTTTACTTTTCGTAACCAAAACCAAATACACCATATCATTAACTCTTCAAACTTATGGTTCTATTTTTGGAACACTGCAAAATATTTTAATACATTTTTCTCTTCTTTTGAACCATCTTGTCCTGGCAACATCACTACAATAACATCAACCTTCATCTGTAGCTTCAATTTATATTTCTAGGCCCAAACTTTATTTCAGTTACTCATTAAGTTTTTTCATTTACTCAACAGACTTTTATTCAGCACCAAATATACAGGCATGTGGGATAGAAATGTTGTTGCTACCATGTAACTTTTGTTGTAAAGGGAAAGAAAAAAATTATATATATATATATATATATATATATATATATATATAGTCATTTAATATTTATTTAATGTAATAATACACTATATAAACCAAATATTTGTGTCCCTTTCAAAAATGGTGCCGCTCTTATTCACTATGTGATGATTTGGGGATATGAAGTCCTTGGGAGGTAACTAGGGTTAGAGTCAATCCTGAAAGTTGAGCCTTTGATGAGATTAGTTCTCTCACAGGAAAAGACAATAGGGAGCTTCTCTCTCTTCAACTCTCTTTTACTCTGACTCTGTCTCTGTCTCTCTCTTTGTGCTACATGTTTACACAAATAAGAGGTCATGTAAGCAGACAGTGAAAAGGAAGCAGTCTACAAATCAGAAAGAGTGCTTTCATTGGGAACCAAATTGGCCGCACCTTGATATGGGGCTTCCTAACCTCCAGAACCATGAAAAGTTTCTATTAAGGCACAGTCTATGATATATATATATATTTTTTATGGTAGCCTGAGCCAAGACATATGTGTTCATAATGGTAATTGCGATGAGTTATGATGAAAATGCAGAATGCTGAGACATTTGCCAATAAGACAAAACATAGTTAATGGGGTTTGGAAGAGCTTTCTTGGGATTCCCTGAAAAATTAATGTCTATTCCTGGACTACAATATGAGGAAAAGTAATCCAGATAAGGAAATTGTAGCTAAGTCAAGTCATTGTATATGTGTTGATCAGTTAGTAAGTATCATGATCATGATTCTTTTTCTATTCTTTCTCTTTCTCTCTACTCTCTCTTCCCATTCTTCTATTTGGAAGAATGAGTTTTAGAGGATCAAAACTAGGAACATGAAGAATGTAGGTTAGGTGAGAAATTAGAGGTGATTATGACTTTCATGACAGTGGTAGTTGAAGTAGTAGATTTTATTAGGTGAATTCCAGATATGTTTGAAGCTAGAGATAAAATAAATTGATAATGGATTTGATGTGGTTTGGGAATATAGGTGAAGTCTGGTGGGGTGGGGTCAGGAGCCAATGACCAAGAAAGAATTCTTTGAGTTGTCTTTGCTGCAAAAAGGTGGTTTTATTAAAGCACAGGGACAAGACCCATGGGCAGAAAGAGCTGCTGCACCAGGGTTGTGAGGGGTGGCTGATTATACACTTGGGAATTGGGGGAGGTAAGGAAAAAGGCATATGTTAAAAAGACTTAGGGATACCAGGAACTTGCCATTGTCAAGTTAAGGTTGTTCTTCCCTCTAGCAAGACATTAACATTAAAATGGTTGGGAGCTTCCTAAAGGAACATTATACTCTGCCTGCTTCAAGTATTTGTCAATGGGTTACAGGTTATAAGGATATTTAATTGTATCTGCATTTCCTTCTGGAAACTAGGTTATTAATAAAAATGCTTTGTTATTGTAAATTACTAAGACATGTTTAAACTGAGGGATAATCTCCTGTCTTCCAGAATTATGATCTCTGTAAGGTAACTATTTGTTTTTTGTTTGTTTGTTTGTTTTTGTTTTTTGTTTTGTTTTGTTTTTTCCTTCCTTTAGCTTTAAATAAGCCAGGAGTGCATTAGGAGTATCACATGGGTGGGGAGGAGAAGGTTGTAGGGTGTCAGCTTCTGCTTTGTCCTCAGCTTGCCTTCTGTTCTTTCAATCTGAAGTATATAGAAGGCACTAGAAATAAATTAGTGATAGTATTAATTGACTTAAACACTTAGAAAAAAATATTCATCTCATCCAGGGGCATACTAATGAGATTTTCTTTGTAGATTTTGTAATATGTAATATGAAGCATAAACCTTTTAATTTCCTAAGAACATGGGACTTTTCTTCTTAGAGGGTTGTGCTAGAAGTACACTTTCATCAAAGAGATTCACTCTCAGAAGAAAAATCACCTTAGAGTTTCTCTAGACTTCATCTCTTTATGCCTAAAAAAGAAAGGACAATCTGTTTGTATGCAAGGAAAATTAAAACCATCTAAGTGTCTCAATCAGAGAAAATTTAACACAAGGAATTGGTTGCATGGGTGATTGTACACCAAAGGAAGACAATTTATAAGAAAGTAAGCAGAGATTAGAAACAGCAGGAAATACTACCATTCCTACGACTGGAGGGACACACGAAAGAAGTGATCTTATGAGAGCTCTGAAGCTGCTGCTCTATAACAAGGTGTAACTCTTTGCAGGAGCTGACACAGAAGAAAGGTGTATTTTGTAGGAGACAGAATAATGAAGAGAAAGAGGTGATGTCAGTGAAGCCATGGAAACAGAGTATAGAAATAATCTTATTTCCTTAATACACTTGAACTATATTCTGCTTCTGATTCCTATCTTTGGCCAGAGGCACAGACATTTGGCCAATGTTGTTCCTACAATACTAAGCAAATCAAGAAAAGGAAGTATTAGGAATGTATTTTAAAAAGTAGACAAATTACTGGCACACATTCTTAGATAGTGGGTATTCAAAGATACATCTCTCAAATATATCTTACTAAATAATAGAAGATGATAACAAACCATTTACAATTATATCATAGCTATGGAATAACTTGGGCAAAACTGCTGTAGGCAATGAACTTATTTACAAGTATTATCCATTAATTCATAAATTTGTGTCAGTACAGAAGAATCTATGACTAAGTCTTTATTTCCTCATTTGGTTCACACATCGGAAGAAAAAAAATCCATTCTTCTTATCTGATTTAGAAAGAATAGTATTAAGATGGTAGAGTTCACTGAGTTTTGAAAGCATAGGAAGAAATTGATTGGACAATATTTCTAACCTCAGATCACTGTTGTGTGCCATTTTTAGTTTGAAATTACCCACTTGATTCTGCTACAGGAAAATGATGTTAGACAATTTAAGTAATAGCAATCAAAATTAATGAATATGTTTTCATTAAATTCAAATGCACTGAAAGTATTGTCACTGAAATCACTTTTCCCTTATACAAAAGGAACACTTTGTTTTCAACTTTTTCCCAATAATTTTCATATATAATGAGATAGAACAAGTCAAAATAAATCCAATGTATTTGACCAACAATTTCATAATTGGGGAATGAGGTCCAATTCATTCTTCTTCTGTAAGAGGATACATCCATTTAAAAACAGAAGGGCAGTAACTATGGTTACTGCAGTGACCAGAGGACTTCTGGGGAAAATGGTGGAGTAGGAGGACCTTGAGTTTTTCATTCCGCAGATACAAATAGATAACATTTACAACAGAAAATGACTTGAAGACTGGCAGAATGAACTCCACAACTAAATGTACAAAAGAGGCCACACTAAAGAGGGTGCAAAGGACAAAAATGTGGTCAGGAACTAAACAGATTGCAAGACTTTGGGACAAAAGGATTCTGTAAACCTGGAGAGAGGAGTGAAAAAGATGCCTCCACACAGGGAGCCTGAGTGGGGAAGATAATTCCCATAACATTTGACTTTGAAAACCCAGAAGAGCTGAATTTCATGAGTTTTTACAAACAGTAAGACTTAAAACCTGGAATTAAACAAAAAAAAAAAATCAGCTGGCTCAGCTCTGAGAAAATTGGTAGGAGAGAGGAAACCTAGTCTCTGACCTTAAAGCAACAGCATAACGAAGAGCCTATGGAGATACAGCATAGAAGCAGTAGTCTGAAAGGTGTTTGGGGGCATATGGGAGGGAGAGTTATTGGGGCAGAAATCACCGGGTAACTCCTCCAGGAACAAAAGAACTGGCAGATGTTGTTTCTCTCCCCTGTTCCCCAGCATAAATACACAGCCACCTGAGAGACTTGCTACCTAACTTGCTAACACTCTTTCCCCACCTCTCCATATTGTGCTTCTATGAATCTATCACTCTGGACAGCTTGCCTCAGTCCAGGTGCTAGGGGCCTCACCTACAGAGGACCTCAGCATTCAAAGCTTGCTAGAACCACTGCACTGTCCTTCTATGCTGTGCTTCCTCACATCTGCCCTCTCCAATATGCTTTTGGCCAGAGCCTGTACAGGCTGGTGCTATAAGCCTGAAAGGTACAAGCAGCTCCTGCAGTGACCAACACCACTCCAAAGTGACTCCTGTTCTAGAAAGAAGGAAAGATAAACACACATACCAGTCAAAAGCCCCAACATTGGGCTGGAGGCAGAGTGGTCTGATTGCAGGTCCCACACACCAACCCTACAGTGTTGTGCTACTGCATCTCTGGAAAATACCTGTCTGACTCAACTCAAGCCCAAGGTATCCCAAGACTGGCCCACTAACACCACAGGGAATAGGCACTGCCCACAATAGGTACAGAGTGATATTGTAGATGACTAGACTAAAGGGGAAACAAACAAACAAACAAAAACAAAACAAACAAACAAACAAAACAACTTAGTCACAACACCAGAGCATATGCATCACACATAGGAAACACCCCTGAAGTTCCAGGTTCTGGTGAACAAGGGACACTACTTGGCAGGGTACCACAAGACCTCTTCTTCATAAGGTCTCTACTTTCAAGTACAGTAGACATAGTTGTCTCTCCTAACAGATTAAAAACAGACATAGAAAATTAGACAAAATGAAAAGACAGAGGATTATGTTTCAAAATAAAGAATAAGACCAAAGTCATAGCAGGAGACCTAAGTGAAAGATAAGTACGATGCCTGATAGGAAATTTAAAGTAATGATCATAAAGATAATCACTAGATGTGAGAAGAGAGTGGAGGACATCAGAAAGACCCTGAACATTGAAATAAAAAAGAACCAATCAGAGATGAAAAATACAATAAATGAAAGGAAAAATAGACTAGACACAAAAGAACAAACCAGCGACCTGGAGGATAGAATAGTAGAAAGTAAACAAACTGATCAATGAGAGAAAAAATGAAGCAAAATGAGAATAGACTTAGGGAAATCAGTGGCACAATCGATCATGTCATTCCAGGAGAAGAGAGAGAAAAGGGGTAGAAAATTTATTTGAAGAAATATTAGCTAAACCTTCCGAAATCTGGAAAGGAAACAGAAATCCAGATGCAGGAGGCACAAAAATTCCCCCAACAAAATCAACACAAGGAGGTCCACACCAAGAAACAGTATTTAAGATGGCAAAACATAGTGGTAAAGAGAATTTTAAAAGCAACAAGAAAAAAGAAAAAAGAAAAGAAAAAAAGGGGGGGGGCACCAACATATATGGGGAAATCCCATAAAGCTATTAGCTAATATTTCAGCAGAAACTTTGCAGAGTAGAGGGTAGTGTCATGATGTATCCAAAGTGCTGAAAAGAAAAACTCTGCAACCAAGAATATTCTATCCAATAGGTTGTCATTCAGAAGTTAAGGGGAGATAAAACAAAAGTTAGAGGGATTCATGACCACTAAACTAGCCCTACAAGGAATGTTAAAGGGACTCTTTGAGTGGAAAGGAAAGAATGTAAGCAAGAGAAAGGAAAGTAGGAAGCATAAAAGCAGTAACAATAAGTATATCTGTAAAAATCAGTCGAGGGCTCAAAAAATAAAAGGATATAAAGTATGACTCTATATACTTAAAATGTGGAGAGGAGAGGAGTAAAGAATAGGCTCAAACTTAAGTGACCATCAGCTTAAAATAGATAATTAAATACAAAAGTTATGTACAGGGGCACCTGGGTGGTTCAGTCGTTAAGTGTCTGCCTTTGATTCAGATCATGATCCCAGGGTCCTGGGATAGAGCCCCACATTAGGCTCTCTGCTTAGCAGCAGGAAGCCTGCTTTTCCCTCTCCCACTCCCCCTGCTTGTGTTCCCTCTATCGCTGTCAAATAAATAAATAAATAAATAAATAAATAAATAAAATCTTAAAAAAAAAAAGTTACATACAAGCCTAATGGTAACAAACCAAAACCAGTAATAGATATGCAAAAAATAAAAAGAAAAGATTTTAAGTATCACTAAAGAAAGTCAACTAATCATAAGAGAAGAGAGCAAGAGAAGAAATGATGAAGAAAAACCACAAAAACAACCATAAGACAAGGAACAAAATGGCAAATTTACTTATCAGTAATTACCTGGAATGTAAATTGAGTAAACATTCCACTCCAAAGACAAGGAGTGACAGAATGGATAAACAACCAGATCCATTTATAATGCTATCTACTAAAGACTCATTACAGATATATATATATATATCCTCTTCTTTTTTTTAAAGATTTTATTTATTTATTTGACAGATAGAGAACACAAGTAGGCAGAGAGGCAGGCGGGGTCGGGGGGAAGCAGGCTCCCCACTGAGCAGAGAGCCCAGTGCAGGGCTCCATCCCAGGACCCCGGGATCATGACCTGAGCTGAAGGCAGAGGCTTAACCCACTGAGCCACTCAGGCACCCCTAAAACCTCTTCTTTATCCATTCATCAGTTGATGGACATTTGGGCTCTCTCCATAATTTTGCTAGGATTGATAATGCTGCTGTACACATCAGGGTTCATGTACCCTTTGAATCTGTATTTTTGTATCCTTTGAGTTAATACCTAGTAGTACAATATAGTAGTGCAACTATAAGGTAGTTCTATTTTTATCTTTTTGAAGAACCTCCAGAACGGGATGCACCAGTTTACATTCCCACCAACAATGCAAGGGTGTTCCCCTTTATAAAAAAAAAAAAAAAAAGAAAGAAAGAAAGAAAGAAAAGAAATCTTGCCATTTACAATGATGTGGATGGAGCTAGAGTGTATTATGTTATGTTATGTGAAATAAGCCAGTCAGGGAAAGATCATATGATCTCACTCATATGAAAAATTTAAGAAAGAAAACATATGAACATATGAGAAGGGGGGAAAGAAAAGAAAGAGAGAGAGGGAAACAAACCTTAAAGACTTTTAACAATAGTGAATAAACTAAAGGTTGATGGAGGGACATGGTGGGGGATGAGCTAGATAGGTGATGGATATTAAAGAGGGCAATTGTGATGACCACTGAGTATTGTATGTAAGTGATGAATCATTGAATTCTACTCCAGAAACCAGTATTTCACTGTATGTTCACTAACTAAAATTAAAAACAAACAAACAAACAGAAAAGACACATGCAAATTGAAAGTGAAGGGATGGAGAAGTATTTAAGATCCACCTGAATGTGAAATGAAAACCAAGTAGCAATATTTATATTAGACAAAATAGACTTTAAAACAAAGACTATAACCAAAGAAAGAGAAGGACACTATATAATCGTTAAGAGAACAATTCAACAAGAAAATATAACAATTGTAAATACTTTTGTACCCATGAGAACACCCAAATACTTAAACCAGTTAATAACAAATGTAAAGAAAATAATCAATAGTAGTGGAATAGTAGTAGGAGACTTTAAGACCCCACTTATAATCAATGGACACATCATCCAAACAGATAACCAATAAAGAAACACTTGCTTTGAATGACATATTTGACTGATGGATTTTGTAGATATATTCAGAATATTCCATCCTAAAACAGAATATGTTCTTTTCAAATGCATATGAAACATTCTCCAGAATAGGTCATATATTAAGCCACAGACAAGTCTCCACAAATTCAGAAAGCTCAAAGTCATTCCAGGCACCTTTTTGACCACAACACTTTGAAACAAGAAATCAACAACAAGAAAAAATGTGGAAAGACCACAAAGACATGGAGATTAAATTACCTGCTGTTTAACAATGAATGGATCAAAAAATTAAAAAAGAAATAATACATGGAGACAAATGAAAATAAAAACACAATAGTCCAAAACATCTGAGATGCAGCAAAAACTATTCTATGAGGGAAGTTTATAGAAATGCGGGGCTACCTCAAGAAGCAGGAAAAATCTTAAGTAAACTACCTAACCTTACACCTAAAGGAGTTAGAAAAAGAACAAAGAAAACCCAAAACCAGTAAAAAGACGGAAATAATAAAGATTAGACTAGAAATAAATGATACAGAGCCTAAAAAAAAACAAAACCAAGACAAAACAAAGCAAAACAAACAAAAAAACAGACAGACATCAACAACTCCCCCCCAAGACACAGATCAATGAACCAGAACAGGAGCTAGTTTTTTGAAAAGATCAACAAAATTGATAAACCTCTAGCCAGACTTGAAAAAAAAAAAAAAGAGAGAAAGGAAGGAAGGAAGGAAGGAGAGATGAAGAAAGAGGACTCAAAATCAGAACTGAAAAAGGAGAAATAACAACTGATACCACAGAAATATACAAGATTTTGAGATTATGAAAAATTTTATGTCAACAATTTGGACAACCTAGAAAAAATGGATAAATTTTCAGAAATATGTAACCTCCCAAATTGAACCAGGAAGAAAAAGGAAACTTTAAAAGACTGATTTCCAGTAAAGAAATTAAATCACTAATCCAAAAACTTTCAACAAATGAAAGTCCAAGATTGGATGGTTTCCCAGGTAAATTCTACCAACAATTAAAGAAGAGTTAATACTTATCCTTATCAAACTGTTTAAAAAAAAATAGAAGAGGAAGGAAAACTTCCAAATTCATTCTTTGAGGCCAGTACTACCTTGATACTAAAACTAGATATAGGAAAAAAAAATTATAAGTCAATATAGCTGAGGAACATAGATACAAAAATATTCTACAAGATACTACCACACAAAATCCAACAATATATTGGAAAAAATCATTCACCAGGATCAATTGGCACTTATTCCTGGGAAGCAGGGTGCTTCAAAATTTGCAAATCAACCAATGTAGTACCTCACATCAATAAGGGAATGTATAAAAACTCTATAACCATTCAATAGATGCAGACAAAACATTTGGCAAAGTACAACAGCTATTCATGATTTAAAACAAAAACAAAAACAAAACCCTCGCAAAGTATGTTTAAAGGGAACATACCTCAATATAATAAAGACCTTTATGAAAAAAACCATAGCTAACATCATACATAATAGTGAAAAACTGAAAGATTTCCCCCTAAGGTCAGGACAAGACAAGGATGTTCACTCTTACCACTTTTATTCAATAAAGTACTGGCAGTCCTAGCCACAGCAATCAAATAACAAAAAGAAACAAAAAAGCATCCAAATGGTAAGGAGGAATTAAAATGTATACTATTTGCAGATGACATCTTGTATATAAAGAAAATCTTGATGTCCATCAAAAACTGCTAAAACTGATAAATGAATTCAGTAAGGTTGCAAGATACAAAATTAAAGTACAGAAATCTGTTGCAGTTCTATACACTAGTAATGAAGTTTAGAGAACTTAAGAAACCAGTCCTGTTTATAACTGTACCTAAAAGAATAAAACACCTAGAAATAAACTTGACCAAGGAAGTGAAAGACCTGTGCTCTGAAAACTATAAACATTGATGAATGAAATTGGGGGTGACCTATGAAAAAATGGAAAGATATTCCATGCTGAAAGATTGGGAGAAGAAATATTTTTCAAATGTCCCTACTACCCAAAACAATCTATAAATTTAATGCTATCTCTACCAAAAGGCCAATAGTAGTTTTCATTAACACTAGAACAAATAATCCAAAAATCTGTATGGAACCACAAAAGATCCTGAATAGCCAAAACAATCTTGAAAAGGAAAATAAAGCAGGAGGTATCGCAATTCCATATTTCAAGGTATACTACAAGACTGTAGTAACCAGAGTGTTTACATAAATAGTCACATAGATCGATGGACCAGTATAGAAACCACAGAAGCACACCAATGATTATATGGTCAATTACTTGACAAAAGATGCACGAATATGCAATGGGAAAAAGACAGTCTCTTCAACAAATGGTGCTGGGAAAATTGATAGCTATATGCAAAAGAATGAAACTGGACCACTTTTTTACACCACACAAAAAGATAAACCCAAATGGATTAAAGATCTAAATGTAAGACTTGAAACTATAAAAATCCTAGAAGAGAGCACAGGCAATATTTCTCTGACAGCAGCCACAGAAACATTTTTCTAGATGTCTACTGAGGTAAGGGAAATAAAAGCAAAATTAAATAGGGACTACATCAAAATAAAAATCTTCTGCACAGTGAAGGAAACAACTAACAAAACTAAAAGCCAACCTACTGAATGGGAAAAGATACTTGCAAATGACATATCCAATAAAGGGTTAGTTTCCAAAGTATATAAAGAACAAATACAACTTGATATCCAAAAGACAATGTGATTAGAAAGTGAGCAGAAGACATGAACAGACATTTCTCCAAAAAAGACATCCAGATGCCAAATAGACACATGAAAAATGCTCACCATTACTCATCATCAGGGAAATGCAAATCAAAACTACAATGAAAAATCACCTCACAGCTGTCAGAAAGGCTAAAGTTAAAAACAGAAGAAATGAGTGTTGACAAGGATGTGGAGAAAAAGGAGCCCAATTACACTGTTGGTGGGAATGCAAACAGGTATACCCACTGTGGAAAACAGTATGGAATTTCCTCAAAACATAAAGACAGAACTACTCTATGATTCACTAATTGCACTACTGGGTATTTACTCAAAGAACACAAAAATACTGATTCGAAAAGATAAGTGCACCCTGTATTTATTGCAGCATTATTTACAATAGCCTAATTACAGAAGCAGCTCAAGGGTCAATTGATAGATGCATGAACAAAGAAGATGTGATATATTTAAATACAATGGAATATTTTTCAGCCTAAAAAAGAATGAAATCTTGACATTTGCAACAATATGGTTGGACCTACAGAATATAAGGCTAAGTGAAATATCAGAGAAAGAAAAATACCGTATGATTTCACTCATAAGTGGAATCTAAGAAACAAAACTAACCAACAAAGAGGGAAAAAATGGATTGGTACAGATAGACTTCTAACAGATTATCCTGCTTCCATGGCTGGACTTCTACAGTCTATTCTTTACCCAGAGTAAGTGGATCATGTTACACCTCTGTCAAATGTTTCACGATGGTTCCTCATTCCATAAATGCGGCACAAAAGTCATTGAAATGGTCTATAAGGTCCTTCAATAATTCCCATTATCCCTGGTGGGTAGTGACTTCCTCTTACATCTGACTTCCTCACTCAAGTCTCACTCACTGCTTATTCATTCTCCACTATCTACCAGGTTCTGCTCTGAAGCTAAAATATACTGGGGATAGTCCCATCTTAATATGTTTTCTCTAAATATTTCCTTTGGATCACTCAATCCTCAGATAATCACCTGGTTAATTTCAACACTTCTTCAAATCTTGGCCAGAATCTTATCTTTCTTATTAGGTCAACTCCATCCTATTTTATTTACTATTACAGTTCCATCCTATCTGGACCACTTTAAATCCCCCCTAGCCTGTTAATTTCCTCACTTTTTTAAAATGTAATATATTTATTTACTGTATTTATTGGTATTTTCATCTCATCTCTGTAATAAAAGGACAGATATTTCTGCTACTTTTTCATTGATATATCCTGAATGATGAAAACAAAATCTGAAGCATAGTAAGTGATAAATATTTACTAAGTTATAGAACGTAGGGGCACCCTGGTGGCTCAATTTGTTAGGCATCTGACTCTTGATTTTGTCTTGGGTTGTGATCTCAGGGTCATGGGATCAAGCCTCACACTGGGCTCTCACTCAGTGGGGAGTCTGCTTCTCTTCCCTATCTTTCCCACTCTCCCTCTACCCCTCTACCTAGTTGCAAGTGTGCTCTTTCTCTCTAAAATGAATAAATAAATCTTAAAGGGGGGAAAAAAAAGAATTTATGGGTGAAGTCTATTACTTTTACCCTAATTTTCTTAAGGGCATGTCTCTTTGTAGTATAAACATCTTCTTTTCCATTTTCCTGTAGCATCTTACCCTGAGATCATGGAGATCATTAGGTCTAACTGATTAAATGAGATAGAGGCCATGGACATAAAGAAAAGTACCTTAAAATTATTTATTAATACATCAGATGTCATCTAGATGTTGTTTGTTAATTTAGTCCTTAGAACCATCTGAAGGTTGAATTAATGATCACATTTTCTACAGAAGGAATAAGATATTCAGAAAAATAGAATAAGAAGTAATAAAAAAATAAAATAATAAAAATAATAAAAAAGGTAATAAAATCAGAATGATTTTCTCATGATACTGCTTGGTACTTTACCTTATTAGTGATGGATACGAATTTTAATCTACAAATTAAGGTATGCAGGAATTTTTATTTTCTTTTTCTGTAACTAAACACAAATTGTATCCCAAGTGCCAATGTCTTTAATTGACAGAAATTTAATCTTCCCTTGTGCTACAGTTTAATTCCTGAAGACTTCTGTCATATCACAGAAATAGAAAGTTAGAGCTATGGGTATTGAAATGTGGAAGAGCTTTGCCCATACAGGGATGTCTGTTCTAGCTTAGTTTTCTCTCAACAGACCCTGCTGTTCTCTGTCAATTTCCAATTCTTTTCTTTAATTCTTTTCCTTAATTCTAGTACTTTTCATGGCAATTATAAAACTTCCTGCAGGTGCCCAGAAGTTCATTTTGCTACTTTCTTCTGCCACCACTGGTAAGAGAAAACCTGGTGAGGTTTCTAAGACTTGTCTGCCTAGATGATTAAGAGAGTTTTTCACTCTAATTTTCCAAGGATCTCTAGGAGAGGGAACATCAGTTTTGTTTTGTTTTTCTTTTGGACGTCTCAAATCTATAAGGGGATATACTCATTTCCTGACCCTGCTCTGTCCTGCCTCTTACCACTAATTTGCTCAACAATTGTGGAAAATTCAGGGTGTCCATGTGACCTGCTATGGGGTCCCTTACTTTCTCCCTTCTCTTCACATTGTCCACTCCTATGAGGTATACATAGATGATTTAGATATAGAAATAAAAATGGAGATAGAAAAATAGAATAACATAACCAAGGTCATATACCCAGAAAGTGGCACAACTACTGTTTGATCAGAAGTATTTTCAATTTTATTCCCTCCATTTCACATGGAGAACCATGATCATCTTCTACTTTTTATGTCTCAACTCTTTTCTAAAGGCCCTGCTTCTTAATATGTTTTTTACTTTCTCATCACTCTAATCACATTCTTTAGGCTATAAATTTAGTCAATGATTATAGCCTATTCCCCAAAATCAAAGTGTATTTGCGTATCAAGTCTTGGTTTCAATTTGGGTGTATAAATATGATAATATGTGTCAAAGGATTATTTTAAAGCAACACTTGTTCATTCCAGTAACACAATAGCAGTGATACTGGTATTTGTCCTGGCATGACTAGCATACTTAATTCTCTCTATCATGACCAGGAGGAAATATGTATTTGTTCTCAGATTGCTTGCTTGCATTTCTCCTTTGTTCTTCTATTCTGTTCTTAATGTCTTTCTCCCTTTTACATTTTTAAACACCCTACTAAGTATGACATATTAGGCACTAGGAAGCACAAATATAAAGGCAGGCATAGTTAAGACATTCAGAGTACAAATTGAAGAAATACCTGCATATATCAGACTGTGATACATTTTTATCCAAATGCTTTGATGTAGATATATACAAAACAGGAGAGAATTTGGTTTTATTAGCATCTCATTTTCTAAACATTTTTTCATTTGTTTCTGTGCTTCATTATGTAAAAATGATTTTAACCTGAATTTTTGTTATTTAAAAAAATCCTATATCTGTTTCCAAGGGTGATTTTGCAACAAAGAGATAAAGGAATTACTTGTTACATATTCTCTGAAATTTAAAAATTTTTATTTAAATAATATTAAAGATATTGTCATAGTAATTTTGTTTCAACCTTTGAGAAAAATGTTCTACGGCAACTGAGCACATTGTAAACCTTTTTTCAGGCTTAAACCAGAACTATTTTAAGGACAATTTAACATTAAGCTAGAAGATGCTTTAAATAGTAGTAGTATGCCTTTTGAATTTAATGGGTGTACAACTTCAATCACCAATACTTTCTAAAATTCCTTTTCAAACTGAAAACTAAAAAAGGGCATTAAATACTCCACCCAGATAAAAATCTAGATGAAACTTTTGTTCCAGATATTGTTATACTTGTTTGATTGAGTCAAATTCAATATTATTGTGAATGTCAGGAAGAATTTGGCATCAATGCTGCATGTATTTTGTTTGAAAAATGTGTATTTAAACAGCTGAGTCAACATAAAGGCATCTGTGCATCCTTTCTCTAACAAGGGGTTCAAAGTATGTATTCTAGACATCAGTACACCAAGGACCAATGTGGCAAATCCTGGGAGAGGTGAAAAGAATACATTCATCACTCTGAAGGCAATGCTTCCATTTGATTTGGGGGAAGAAATAAGAGGAAATTTGGAGAATTACATAGAAGCAGCAGCAATATAGAAATTTCTCATGTGGCAATCATCAAGCATTTTTTAATTCCTATCTTTGGCTTGGGGAATTTCTCCTGTTACAAAATCAAAACTCGCCTTTCTAGTCATAAGACCAGAGATACACAGGTCAATGATTGAAAACTGAGAAAGCAGAGGTGCACAGAATTCATCTTTTCTTGAGGAGATGTTGGAGCTATCCAGTTTTGGGAGGACAGCAGGATCAGGAGTTTTGCTATCCAATCCAGTTTTGGGAGGACAGCAGGATCAGGAGTTTTGCTATCCAATCCATTTATTTACTGTTGAAAGCATGAATGGATAGGATGAGCCACCCAGTGCAGAAAGGTGGCAGCAGTAATTTCTTCCCTAAAGCAATACCTATATTGTTCTATGTGCTTTTTCTGGTTGAGTAATTTCCCATGCCAAACTCTGGCACTCTTGGAAAGTCCATGAGGTATAATATATCATTTAATAAATGTCTGATTCCATCCTGATATTTGTAACCAAGAGCTCTGTCTGATGCGAATGTCTTCATATCATGGTTCAACTTTTCCTTGACTCTTGACAATTTTTTCAATTTCTTTGTTTTTCTGTTTCTGTCACAACCTTCTAGGAAAACACACACACTCAAAACATTCATCAGGGGGACCCTGGGTGGCTCAGCCATTAAGCAGCTGCTTTCAGCTCAGGTCAGGATGGCAGGGTCCTGGGATCAAGCCTGCACTGGGCTCCCTGCTTGGCAGGAAGCCTGCTTCTCCCTCTGTTTGTGTTCCACTCTTACTGTGTCTTTCTCTGTCAAGTAAATAAATAAAATATTAAAAAACAAAAAAACAAAAAACTTCCATCAGGTTTTGATTTCTTCTTTGCCTTTATGCAGACTTCTGAGAGTTCCTGGAAAAAAGTCACGTAGCTAGGCTTGCTGATGTGACAAATTCATACAATCAACCTCAATCAGGCCCTTACCAACATTTTAACATTCTCAAAGTTATAAAATATCAGAAAATTATATATTTCCCCTGCATTTTATCTATATTAACTACACATATATCATCTCTTCTTTTTTTATGATCTTGATAGGTCTTTGTTACTTTTAATGACTTAGAGGTCTTTGTATTGAAGTGGCCCCACATTATAGTGAGGGTAATCCAGGGAAAGGATGACTTGGGTTGGAAAACCAGAGGGTTTCTGATGGGACCAGTTCAAGCAACAATGTTTATCTTGCCAAAAATGGGCTGGATGAGCCTGTGTTTACAGAACGTCAAGTTAGGAAAATTATTCCTTGACTTCCCTGATATTTAACCATTGACTTTTCCGTATCTTTGCCTTATTCTTCTCAATCTGAGCTCTAATTCCCAATACTCAACCATCAAATAATTGCTCAGCTGTTTCAATGTATTTTAAAGTTTGTGAATCCACACTGGATTCTCTGTCACTTTAAAGCCCTTTCCATTCCTCCTTTCTCCCTGACCATCCATTCTTGCCACATCTTCCTCTATATTAGGAATACCAGAAACAGTTGGTGACATTTCTCCCTCACATCCTGTATTCCATCAGTCACCAGTCTTGCAAACCTTACCACCTCTTACATGTGTCTATAATTCATCCATTTTTTTTCTTTCTCTCTCTATATATTATGCTAATCAATACAAGACACCATCACTTGTCACCTGTATTACTGCAAAAGATCTGTCCACTGGAAATCATGTCTATCATCTTCTCCCTGTCCAATCTATTCTCCATAGTGCAGCCATAAAAATAATTCTTTTTTTTTTTAAGATTTTCTTTATTTATTTGACAGATAGAGATCACAAGTAGGCAGAGAGGCAGGCAGAGAGAGAGAGGAGGAAGCAGGCACCCCGATGAGCAGAGAGCCCGATGCGGGGCTCAATCCCAGGACCCTGGGATCATGACCTGAGCCGAAGGCAGAGGCTTAACCCACTGAGCCACTCAGGCGCCCCAGCCATAAAAATAATTCTATAACATTAATGAGTAAACATCTTCCCCTATATGAATCTAATTACTACTCTTTTTCCAGGTCATGACTTATATATACTTTTTTGAGAACTGATTTATCACTCAATGCAAATAATAGCTGTCCTTTTCTTTTTTTTTTTTTTTTAATAGTTGTCTTTTTAAGGTCTTCCCATAGCCACTGGTATAAAGTTCATAATAACTCTTATTATAATTAATCCTAATTATTATTGAATGATATATAGTTCCATTAGTATATTGAAAGCACTATGAAGGGGCACCTGGGTGGCTCAATGGGTTAAGCCTCTGCCTTCAGCTGGGTCATGATCAGGGTCCTGGGATTGAGCCCCTCAGCAGGGAGCCTGCTTCCCCCTCTCTCTCTCTCTGCCTCCTCTCTGCCTATTTGTGGTCTCTGTCTGTCAAATAAATAAATAAAATCTTTAAAAAAAAAAAAAGCACTATGAAAGCAGATATCCTCTTTGAATTTCTCATGACCTATTCTGCATGGCCTAGCAGCATAAAACTAAAAGTAATAATAAATACTAGATACACATTTGCAATGTAAGTCGTGTTCATGCTGCACTTAAGGCTTATTGAAGGTTTATTCTGCATTTTGTATGATTTGTACAATTTTTTGGAGTATATTTAAAGGTAAATTTCAAATAAGTTAGATAAATTACTTGAGTAACTTAATATGCATGTAGTTTTCTGAGAAAGCATTGCCATAGTAAGATAGCAGATATTTTCATCATTCTCACAAATTTATTTCCTGCTGCCTTTCCTCCATCAGTTCCTTGATCCCTTACCCGACTGACCGATATTTGTATTCTGAAACAGTATGTTAACTTGCGTTTTTAGAATTGAACCTAAATAGAATGACACAGTGTATATTTTTCCTTGTCTGGCTTAAACTTCACATAATAATTTTGAAAGTTATGCATGTTGTATATGTTAAACTTTATTTGCTTTTTTTGTTGAGTAGCCTCCCATAGTAAGGATATACCACATGTTTATTTACTTGTCTGCTGATGAGCATTGGGTTTTTCCCTTCTTCCCTAAGTAGGGTTGCTAAGAACATTCATCTACAAGTATTTGTATTTCTCTCAGGTACATACTTAAATGTGCCATTATAATTAAAAATAACCCAACAATTCATGTCTCATGTCTAATTTCCTTTAGTCATGTTTTAAAGTGTTCATTGTGGAGATCTTGAGGATCTTTGGTTATTTATTTCTAAGTATTTTATTTAATTTCCCTTATGTTATTTGACATTACTATAAGTAGAACTAAAAAAAATAATTTCACCGAATCAGTGGCTGGAAGGTAATAGTCATATTGAGGTGGAAGGCATAGATTGAGAATACAGAATGATTATATATAAGGGCTTAGGTCACAGAGCTTAAAAAACAGTCTTAAGAGCCAAAGACCACCAATCCACTTTTTATGAGCCAAAGACCACCAATCCACTTTTTATGATCAATAAATAATATTTTACTTATTGTTTAACAAATGAAAAATAGTACTTCATTGGAGTGGGTTTTTTTTTGTTTGTTTGTTTAAGATTTTATTTATTTGACAGGAGAAAGAGACAGTGAGAGAGGGAATACAAGCCAAGGGAGTGGGAGAGGGAGAAGAAGGCTTCCCGTTAAACGGGGAGCTTGATGTGGGACTCGATGCCAGGACCCCAGGATCATGACTGGAGCCAAAGGCAGACATTTAACAACTGAGCCACCCAGGTGCCCTGGGAGTGGTATTTTGAATATTTCTTTTTTCTTTTTAATTTTATTTTTTGTGTTCCAAGATTCATTGTTTATGCAGCACACCCAGTGCTCCATGCTATACGTGCCCTCCTTAATACCCACCACCAGGCTTAACACCCACCACCTCCTTAATACCCCAAACCAGGCTCACCCATCCCCCCACCCCCCTCCAGACTCTGAGAAACAAACTGAGGGTTTGGAATATTTCCACTGCCTATTAGATCTGAATACTTACCATTATATTTACCTTCAGTCTGTTCATAATTCATTGAATTATTGATTTAGATTTTTGTGTTTTCTCGAAAAGAATTTAAATTGCTTAATATATTTGTCTTGTCTTTTAATATTTGCTGCATTTTTCTAGTTCTATATTTGTTCTTATTATGTGTGTGTTTTACTTTTTTCATTTTTTTCACCATACCCATTTTAACTATTATTTAGTCAAAGCTGTTCTTTTCCCTTTGAGATCATTTTGATTTTAGAAAGTTGATTTCTTTCTAGGCAAGAGGGTTAGCATTGAATTTTGCTTATAATTTGTAAAATTATTTGCTTGTTCCTTAATTTTATTTTTAGATGATAAGAATTAGGACAAAAGTGATTTAGTGACTCAATATCTTATTAGTAATTAGTTGCAGACTAAAGAAAAAGAAATGGTTCTTTTTTATCCCAGTGTAATCTTTCATATTTTTCATTAACAGATTGAAATGTAAATATTGAAAAGGAAAATTGTACTTTACCCTTTGAAACGTAAGATTTCTAGTCTTTAGTCAACTACAAATCTTTTCTTGTCAAACTGCCTACACTATTTTTTTTTAAGATTTTATTTATTTATTTGACAGACAGAGATCACAAGTAGGCAGAGAGGCAGGCAGAGAGAGAGAGGAGAAAGCAGGCTCCCTGCTGAGCAGAGAACCCGATGTGGGGCTCGATCCCAGGACCCTGGGATCATGACCTAAGCCAAAGGCAGAGGCTTTAACCCACTGAGCCACCCAGGCGCCCTTACACTATTTGTTTTTAAAGTGGATCAAAATTAAATGTATTTGAGATAGCATTCTCTAAAAATTGAAATAAATAGAAAATATCAAACACACATTTTATATGGTATAAATATATAAATTAGCTAATATTATGTAAACTTAGTATACTAGCTCATGTAGAATATTTACTAGATTATTGAATGGTAGAATAAAAGCAGGCATTGTAGACATTTGTTTTTGTTTTAAATTTAAAATTCTGATTATTTCAGATCTCTCTTTGTGGTTATCTAATCTATAATCAGTTTAATGATGAAAAAGCATGATTCATGGCATTTAATAATGAACTTCCTTCCTTCCTTTCCCTATTTTTTTCTTTCTTCTCTCTCTCTCTCACCCTTTCTCTCTCTTTATCGATCTACCCTAACGTTAATATTTAGAATTTGTTGTATCCACATGGTAAGATGAAATCATTCTTGCATAATTAAAAGTGCTTTTTTATTACTGCAAATACCAAAACCCAATCTCAGTTTAGTAATAAAAATGAACAAGTACTTTATAGCATCCAAAACTTCAATCTTTAATTAAAGTTAAGATTTTTGTACATCTCATTGCTCTGGCCTATTACTGATTGGCAATGATTTCAAGACTACTCTCCATGGTCTAGTCATGTTTCTATACATTTTAAGAGTGGAGGTACTGACTGCCTTAATTCTTGAATATCTTTTCAAAGATATTTGCATAGTGAATAACTCTGGGAGAGAGAGATCATATCTCCTTCTGGAGAATAAGGTAGGATTTTATTGTTTTGTTTTGTTTTATGTCCATTTTTTAAAAATATCCTATATCATTGCAAATAATGTTTTCATCTGAGACAAAGGTGATATTTGTTTTCTGAGGTTTATCTGGAGATGTTTGTCTGCAGCCTATTATAAAAATGAGGTTTCCTATGTCAGGGTTCCTCACAACATATGATGCAAACCCACTACAGTCTCAGTGTCTATCCAGGCCCATGACATATAAAGGACTGGTGCAAACATAAGTTCATGTTGTCACCTGTGCCATAAATAATAAAGTTTCCTGTCTGCAACTGAGGATTCTTGTCTTTTAACAGTATCCCTGAATCTCTAGTCCTTCTCTGTTCATTAACTACCTGTGGGTAACAATAGATTTGGCTCACTTTCTCTGTCTCTTGCTTTACCCATTTCCCTCTATCATGGAAATTCTGGTTTCTGACCATTTTGGGAACAGAGATATAGAGATAACGAGGTAAAAGAGAAAGGTGAAATAAATTTTTAAGTTCATTGCTATTGGCATTATATTATTTAGAGGTCTCAGGAGTTTAAAATTATTTCTTTCACTTAAGTTATGCATTTATAGGGTCTTCAGAGATAGTCATCCCTCAAACTGGCATTTCCCATTTGTAATTTTCTTGATATGAAAGAATATATGCCTAGCTAGTCCTAAACATCTATTTTTATAGTCTTAGGAATTTGGCATTAGCTTATCCAAACAAATGGTCCTCTTGAATGACACATCAATCAATCCCATACTGACTCATTTTTTCATTCCTGGACATCATTATTTACACATGGTATTTACCCCAACAAAAGGGCTGTTAACACATAAAGCCATAGATGCAGCAACATGCCTTTATGTCCATTTCAGAAAAACTATATAGCCAGGCTTGTGCTCTCTTGGCTTCTCAAAAGTAAGGCAAAACCCAAGATACGGTATCCCTAAAAATTCATAGGATATATAACATTTTCAAGTTTCCTTTGAAAAAAAAATTTATCTCTTGACTTGAAATTAAGAACATCTTAATATAACTTCCCCCACATCGGGAGGAAGTAATGAAAAGTACATAAAACTTAAAATATTATTATTATTTTTACAAAGAAGTACTTTTCTCAAATTCCAACCCCCTGAAATTTATATTCTAAAATATAAATGAGGGGATTAATGAAAAAGTCAGGAGTGTTGACCCATGTTTGCTGCTTTCCTTTATATGTCATATATGATAGACTTTAGAAAGTGACTTCTATTTCTTGGGGACTTGGTTGAAACTGAGTTCAAAATTGTTCTTTTTTTTTTTTTTAAAGATTTTATTTATTTATTTGTCAGAGAGAGAGAGAGAGAGCGAGAGTGAGCACAAGCAGATAGAGTGGCAGGCAGAGGCAGAGGGAGAAGCAGGCTCCCCGCTGAGCAAGGAGCCCGATGTGGGACTTGATCCCAGGACGCTGGGATCATGACCTGAGCCGAAGGCAGCGGCTTAACCCACTGAGCCACCCAGGTGTCCCCAAAATTGTTCTAATTATGAAATTGATATTTTTATTTTGGCTAATAATATAATAGCACAATGTACTGTACTAGAACCACAAGGGTTATTGTTTTTAAAAATCAATTTGTTTTCTTTCTCTACTTTGCTGCCTGTATTTTAAAAATAAAAATCCAAGTGAGATAAAAGGTCAAAGAAAGCGGGGTGCCTGGGTGGCTCAGTGGGTTAAAGCCTCTGCCTTCGGCTCAGGTTATGATCCCAGGGTCCTGGGATCGAGCCCCATATCGGGCTCTCTGCTCGGCAGGGAGCCTGCTTCCCCCTCCCTCTCTCTACCTGCCTCTCTGCCTACTTGTGATCTCTGTCAAATAAATAAATAAAATCTTTTTTAAAAAAAGTCAAAGAGAGGGAAATAAATGAAAAACACAAAAATGTAACCAATTTGAATATTTGATAATATTCTGATAATATCACTGCTTCTGCAAGCAAAGTGAATATATTTTCTTTCATTTATTCTGCAGTATTTGTGGGTATTTAACATTGGATACACAGGCTAGTCCAGAAATAACTTAGATGAAGCTTTGACCAAATTAGAAAGTTATTGTTTCAGTAGTTAACAGAGCAATATGAAATATGGGGAACTTCATTAGCTCTTGTTATGATTATAGTTATGTCTCTTCCAGGTCTCAGAGTACATGCTTAGTTTGATTTTAAGTTAATTTCTTTTTAAGCATTGAACAGGTATCTAGTGGGAGCTTTGTTATTACAATTAGTAAGACAATCCATTATCTGGAGTTTTCTAGGGAGCTGACACAATATTGAGACGATTTCTACACCAAATTGAATGTTGGGAAGCTAGAGATTATTGAGTTTGTCTCTTTCTGACAACAATAAAGCATAGCAAAGCAAAATGGTGGATAGGCCATAACTGGTAACAGGTGACTGAATGCAAATATCACTGGTATATATTTCACATGCTTGTTTGTTTGTTTATTTGCTTGTTTTTTTTTTTTTTTTTTCCTCTTAGCCTCCAAGTACTAGCAAGAAAGCTTGCCAGGAAGAAGAGTGAACACATTACGGAACGGGGGCTTTGTCTTACAAAGCTGTTCTCTCCAAACATTTTTGACCATACGATCAAAGTCGATGCTATCTTCTCAAGCTCTTTCATAAATGCTATATTACTAGGTACAGTCAGGAAAACAGAATAAAGGACTTTAACCCAGGAAATTGAATTTACATGAAAGAAATGAGAAAGGTGGAAAACAAATATCAGTATAGTGCCCAATAAAGGTGAACATAACTGTGGCTAGCAGGTGAAACAAGTAGAGACATAGGCTATTAACTGGAGTCACTAGAGCAGGTGGCTCTGAAAAGAACCTGCTGCTGTCCTCAAGAGCATCCCTTCTCTCTTTCAACTGCATCCTAGGAGACTGTAGATAAGCATTCCCAAACTCTGTGAGTCTAATGTTTGTTCACACATATGACCACCTCTCAGGAATTAGATAATTTATTCCCATCCCCTCAATTTTATCAGGAGCTTGTGTTGTATCATTCTAATTAGGTATAACAGAGGAAAGGAAGGGGATGTTAACAAACGTGGTTCCAGATTTCTTTTCTCTACATTATAAAGAACAGCATGAGGAGTAATGCTAATTTGACAAAAATTCAAAACAATAAATGGGGTAGAAATTACCACCAGCTGTTTAATAGAAGAAGAATCTAAAGTTTATAGAGTTTCAGTGGCTTGACTAAAAAATGGTCAAATATGAAAGGAAACAATCAAACCCAGTATAGTTTAACTGCAAAGAAAGTGGTATTTTGCTGATTATGCTGATTGTTTTGTTGCCTTCTTAACATAAGTGATTTCGCTAAACATCAGTCTCACATTAGATTTACACAGGGCTTCTAAAAATTGTGGCTTTGGAGAGCTCCAGAGACTGTAATTTTACTGCCCTGTGTTAGAATTAATGTAATTTGATTTCTATGAAAACATCCTAGGGGAATCTGAAGCACAAGAGACAAGAGAAAAACTGAAGTAAATGAGACTTTTATTCACCCAGTATCTTCAAATTGTGGTTCATGGCACACTGGTGGGAATAAATTTCCCCTTCATGAGCCTTTAACATTTTTAAAAAATTGTATCTACTCTTTTTCTTACAAGTATATTGTAGACAATTCAATGAATTATTTTTGTTAACATTATTATTTTTATTCCATCTCTTAATGGCTACTTTATACAAATATATATATATATATATATATATATATATATATCTCAATGATCATTTCCATTTGTATTCATACATGGTGCTAAAAAAGTCAGACAAGTATGTTTGTTCTGAATTTTGGCATTTTATCATAGTTGCAAAACTTCTGCTGCAAATTTATGTAATTAAACAGATTGCTCAAAGATTTCTGGGAAAATTTCTCATTGTATAGACAATACTTTTATGTTTAATGGATTTTGTCTTCCAGATATTGTCTTCTTATAATTTACTATAGTAATAAATGCTGTGATTAATAGGGAATTACTTAGGATCATTACTGAGAACAGTAATTACTTAGTAAGTAAGGTTTTTAAAAAGTGAGGAAGAAAAGACATAAAAATGCATATACTGAAATCATTTGCTTTTTAAAGATTTTATTTATTTATTTATTTAGTGTGTTGAAGTGGGGAGAGGGGCACAGGGAGAGAGAAAGAATCTTAAGCAGATTCTCTGTTGAGGGCAGAACCAGAAGTGGAGCTTCATCTCACGACCCTGCAATCATAACCTGATCCGAAATCATGAATCAAATGCTTAACTGACTGAGCCACCTGGGTGTCCCAAAATTTGCATGGTTTTTACCTGGTTTTTATATACTGTACCTTTAATAGACATTTAAATGCTATTTAAATTATATCATGGATATTTGTCTCTATACATTTATTTGTAGTACTTTTCATCAAGTCGATGATGCCATTGGTTGTAAGAGATGCCATTTTCATGTGTAACTAAGAAAAAAAAAACTGCTAAGAAAACTATAACATGCTTTATTATCACACAGAATTCTTATTTTGTACCCTTTCACTAATCTCTTAATCTGATTTAGATACAGATTTTTATCCTTAATAAAAGCGAGATATGGACAAATTAAATTAAGTGATGGATCTTACAAGTGTCCATTCTCTCCCATTTCTGTATTTGTAAAAGACTAAGACCCTCAATTCCATACTATGGGATACTGCCATGTCCATAGACCTGACAATAAAATGGGAATAGAAGTGAAATGTGAAATTTCTGTCCTGAAGTTGTGAAAAAGCTCATTCATGGCTCTCCAGTTTCTCTCTTCCCCTGCCACAGCAGTACTGGACAAAACTTCATGCAACAGTGTTAGAGCCACAGCTTTGAAGCAACTTGAGCCATTGATTCACTATACAGAAGATAGTTGCTCTGAAAAGTGAGCTAGACCTACAAAAGAATTTGTATGAATGAAAAATAAATTTTTATTGTTTTAAATCACTGAAATTCTGTTACTATAGCCTAACATGTCCTATTCTGATGAATGCAAAAATTAGCACAATAGTAGGACAAAGACATACAAAAACCTAAAATATGGGGTGCTTGGTTAAGTGTCTGTCTTTGGTTCAGGTCATGATCCCAGCATCCTGGGACTGAGCCCCACATCCAGTCCCTGGTTCAGCGGGGAGCCTGCTTTTCCCTCTCCTCTCTGCTCATGCTCTCTCTCTCTCAAATGAATAAATTTTTAAAAAATCTTAAAAAATAAAACCTAAAGTATATGGTGGGCAGTGAGTAGTGAAGGAACCAAGATGAGGGTCTAGAGTGATGGCATTCCATGCCTCAGTGGCAAAACATTCACTAACATTACTATGTATGCTACCATGAAAAGTTGATTATGTTTTTATTAAATTGCATTGTGCTTTGATTGTTATCCATGGTATTTTTGCTAGATATCACCAGAACTGAATGAGCATGGTAAAGAATTAGTTGATATGTATGCAAGTATAAAAAGAAAGGAAAAAAAAAAAAAGGTCCAGAAGTTCATGGACTTGTTAGAAGTAGAAAAGACAGATGCTTTCCATTCTAATGAGTAAATAAGTTTGAGAAAGCACATGAGAAGGAAACACACAATAAAGACTCTCCCTATTGTACAGATAAGATGAAAGGTGTTGGGTCTAGTAAATCTGATAGAGTGATATTGGACAAAGAATTGGTAACTAGGAGGTAGCTTAAAAACAATAGCATCTTAAGTAATTTTTGAGCAGTCAGTAGACAAAGACAGTCCTCAAGGAGAGCATACTTCCCAATATCAACTTCAGATTGGCCAAGGAATTAATAAAAAGATAGAAACCTCTTCCCCACAGAGTGAAACCAGCAGCCCCAGAGGAAAAGAAGGAAGCTACTCACAGAAAACCAAATCAGCATCTAAATAGAAAACAAGAACATTCTCTCCCTAGATCTGGAAGACTTGGTGCACATAGGATTTCATAATGCTATGGGCCAGTGGCCATATGTCTTCATGTGGTCTCTTGTTGAACAGGGATCTGAATTTTGGTATAGGGATGTGAAAGATGGATAATTTTTCTTCTTTTTTTAACTTTTATTTAAGATTTTATTTATTTATTTGACAGAGAGAGAGAGAGAGCACAAGCAGGCAGAGAGGCAGGCAGAGAGAGACAGGAAAGCAGGCTACCCGCAGAGCAGAGAGCCCAATGCGGGGCTTGATCCCAGGACCCTGAGACCATGACCCGAGCTGAAGGCAGAGGCTTAACCCACTGAACCACCCAGATGCCCCTAATTTTTCTTCTTAATTTAGTTTTTTGTTCATATGTCTTTAGATCAAGAATGACCTTGTCTAAAAATTATAAAAATTACTGTGTATTATGGCTGTTGCCCTCTGAACGCTAATTTGGGATTGAATGGTATTCAGGATTTGCCTTCCTTGAGGAGGGTTCTATCAACCTCTGGCATAATCAAATATTTGATGATTAGGAGTGGACTGTGATAGACATTATTTGTATTCACCAATATCAGGTTTACTTCCATTCACCCACAATAAAATCATCACATTCTAGACTGTTTGCACTCAAGTGGGCCAGTGTGATTATTTCTAGCCAAAACTAAAGCTGTGAAAACCCACATATGTTAGATTTTCCATTCTCTATTCTCTACTTCTTCAGTGACTATGGAAGTAGACTTAGTTAAGATGATGGAATCATAACATAAAAAATACCCTGAACTTCTGCTTTGTGCAGGATAATTTTTATGAATATTTATGATAGACAAAGAAACATTTGATGTAATAACCTACAAGCTGTTTGGAGACTGTTTCTGCAGTACCATGTGGCCAATTCTGACTGAGAGGGTTAAAGTGTTCCTAAAATTTCTTTACATTTAGGGTGTGATTCTTCTGGATTACTTTTGGCTCAGAATAATCAGAACAATAATATCTTTGGTTTCTGACACAACACTTCCCTGTGACATCAAGATAATGGTAATGTTGCAAAGCCACTACCACTTATTAGATAATTTTTTAAAGTAATCTCTGTGCTCAGAATGGGGCTTGAACTTATGACCCCAAGATCAAGAGTTATATGCTGTACTGCCTGAGCCAGTCAGCTCCCCTCATTAGATAAATTTTGATCTTGGTACATTGTTATCTTACAAGAAAATATCAACAGATGGGTTTTGGAGTAAGTTCAGCATGTACTAACAATCACCTCTGTATTAATACTGCTGCCTGACTGAGAATAGTTGTAAGGACCACCATTTCTAAATATGCATCTTAATTCCAGATATGTTAAAAAAAAAAACAAACTTTAAATTGATGAAATAAAGCATATCCCTCAAAATTTGTTTGTAGCCTGATGCTTTCTTGGGAAGTTGTGATCACTATTCTGTAATGAAAAAGGAAGTTCAAGCAAGAAAGAAAATTAAATGAAACTTAGCAAATGGATTCATCAAGAGAATTTAAGGTAATACCCAGACAATGGTGTATAGTAGGTCTAAAGAAGAAATAGTCCAAATTGGGGAATGAAGTTATTTATAAAAATAATTTGTATTTATATAAAGATATTCATTAACTGTCAACTAATGACCTCCAAATATCTGGCACTCCAGGACTCCAAATATCTGGACTCCAGGAAAGCATTCTTTCCTGACTGACTCCTGCCACTTGGCCCACACCACAGATTAAAAGTGAGAGTCCCTGTGCTGAACAATGGTATGCATTTATGCGAACTATCATGGATATGTTTTGGGGTGTCTGGTTTATATCGTCTTCCTTTAAGGCAGAGGCCAGCAAATTAGGTTCATGAATCAACTCTTACTTAATGCATACTTTTCTAAGTGCATAATGTTTTGTTGGAGCATAGCCACTCTCATTCGTTTAGTAACGTCTATGGCTATTTTCTATATGCAAAGGCAGGGTTGACTCATTGTGATATAACTGTAGTCCTCAAGTCTAAAATATTTACTATTCGGCGCCTTACAAAAAGTCAGCCAATCCCTGCGTTAAAGAGTGTTGAAATTCCTTCTAGTAGACAGTTAAATTACCAACCAGTCAAGATTGGTTTTATTCTTTGTTCTATTTCAGTTTTATCCTTAGGCCGGAATAATGCTCTTGGGACACGCTCCTTAACTCCTTAACTCCTCCTAAAATGTGGGTTCTATGGGAATCTTAACTGAATCCTGGAAATGCACAGGGATGTTTCTATACTCTCATTAGTCTGGTGCAACGTCTTGCTGACATGCATGTCTCACTGACTCTTGCTCTGCCTGTACAGAACTTTATCTTCTGCCAAATCCCTTGTAGACTGTTGAGATTGCCTTCTGATAATCTACCTTTTTCTGATAATCTGCCCTATAAATTCTAACGAGGTTAGGAGGCTTAAAATATGACCGCTGCTTCCTGGGCAGACCTCTGTGCCCTGCCTACTCTCCACCTCCCTTTACAGTGGCCAAAAAGTGACCTCAGAAGAAAATGAGTGTGAATTTGGGAATGTGTGCCTCCTTTCTTTAAAGAATCACAGTCCTGTATTGTCTATTGTCTAAGGCCTGAAAAGAGTTGTCTCACATACTGTCCCCAGTTTTTATAGCTATTTAGAAAGGACCATCCCTTCCAATACCAATTGCTCTGTCATGGATGGAATGGAAAATTCTAAAGAGCAGAAATTTGAATTGTAGTGACTGGAAATGGTATAAAATCAGGCTTTGGTATAAATTAAAAATAGCTTAGGGAAGTGTTAGCAATCATTAACTTGAGTACTCTTCCAACTCTGCAGGATCTGGGGTGACCTCAGCTTCCAGGCCACATGCTGTTCCTCAGACCTATAGGAACGGGGCTTTCTGAAACCCAGACAAGGCTCAACTCCAGCCCTAAGACACAGCTTCAAAAGAAAGAAAGCCTTTGATATTTCCTTGATGTTTCTTGCCCCATAATGTGTAGGCTAGCCAGCTCCAATTCCTATTCTCTGACCTCTGGCTATGCAGATTCATTACTGACCAGTTTCTTTCTCTGATGTTTTTTGCATTTGATTAAAGCCTTTCTCTATCTCTCTCTCTGACTTTCACTTCACTTTGACAGCACCCAAAGTACTTCATTATCATGATTGATCCAAAATATGTATCAGTATTAATTACATTAATATTAATTCAATAATAATAAGATAAAAATAACACAAGTAGAGAATTATCATCTGACTGTTGGAAGCATATCCATGTTGAGATGTGATAATGCATGTGTTTGCTGACACATTTACCATTATAGCTAGCTAAACTTATATGTGTAAGGAAAGTAGGAAATTTCCCGAGAGTATACAGTATCCTATGAAGTAGCCCTCAATAAGGATGGAATAGTTTAGAAATCCTCTGATTTAATTAAAATGGTAAATGTTTCTTTCAACTCTATAACATTAACATTTTATATAATATAAAATGGTTCAAGTTCAAAGTTAAATCAGTTAACTTCTAAGCGTACTACTCAGGAAGATTTCAGCTACAAGAAAAGAATACTGATAGTGAATCAACTGAATAAAATTTACCAAACAAGTGTTTTCTTCCTTGTCTTTTCTTTTTAATCTCTCACAACATGAAATTAAGAGAAAGGGAATTTAGGAATAGTGTTTGGTCTTGACCTCATAAAAGGAAAAATTTAATTTCTCTTTATCACTCTAATTGTGTAAAATTTTTAAATCATGGTTGCAGATGGCTTATTAAACTCCAGTGTATATCTTTGCCCAAGTGAGGATAAAGGTAAGCTATTGACACCAGCCACATTATTTTCCCTTAGAAATCCTTCAAGATTTATTATCTCACATTTTCTTGAGTAGAGATATTTCACATAGGTACCCCCTCAATCATTTCTAGTGCAAACCAACAAATGGAACAAGAATCAGAATTGAGTTTTTGCTCATCAGTCATCACCAATGCTTCAAGAAGAACATACATTCCCAAGGGATGTGTCATGTTTCTCTGTGTCTCCCTGAACCTCCTGGCATATCCTGTGGTCATAAACCAGTATGAAAATAAGGAAATTACATATGAAATATGTTTCTGTATTTTCTAGCACATATTTTGTGTACTACATAGTGCTGACACATTTCCTTGGTACCGAAGCTAGTATGTTTTACATCTTTTCCTCCATCAGCAATTCTTCAACCTCTACACACACACACACACACACACACACACACACACACACACACACACGCACACACCCCACATACCATATGAATACTATACTAGCTCTCTACAAAGAAGAAGTCAGGTAACTAGATACCATATGCAATCTTCTAACTAGTATTATAAGCTAATTGTTTGTAGTATATGCATATATTTTTTTCTTTTCCTTTGCTTCTATAGAAATTCACATGACTTGTAACCTTCAGCTTACCTATTTACAAGGCTGAAAAAGTGTATTGATATCGATGTCAGACAGTTTCTTTGTATTTCATTGTATATCTGTGTTTATTTTAATGCAAAGTATTTTACTTTAAAAACTAATTCAATTAATTTCCTTGACTTAGAACTTCTGAAAAATAAGTCAAACTTTGCAAACTGTTAGTAGTAAACATTTACTTGTAATCTATCTCACAAGTATTATAACACGATCATGAAAACTGTTCTGTTCTTTATTTATTTTTAAAGATTTTATTTATTTATTTGACAGACAGAGATCACAAATAGGCAGAGAGGCAGGCGGGGGGTGGGGTGCAGGCTCCCTGCCCAGCAGAGAGCCTGATGTGGGGCTCAATCCCAGGACCCGGAGACCACGACCTGAGCTGAAGGCAGAGGCTTCAACCCACTGAGCCACCCAGGTGACCCATGTTCTGTTCTTCATTAAGGGCAGATTTTATGAAAGACTTTTGGACACTCGTTTAGAATGAACTATATTTTCACTTTTTGTGTTTTTTTTTTTATTATTTATTTGTTAGTTTATAATGCAAGAAAAACATTCTAGGAATAAGTATAGGTGTGGCACAATCCATTTATGTCTCTATAAGCTAGAGTGAGCCGTAAAGTCTTAAAAAATTACCTTTGATATTGTTAATTTGGTGTTGATATTCTTAGGGTTGTTACTTTCTCTAACAACAATGATTTGAAGTCTGGACTTGGTATATTAATATTATAAATGAAAATCAATTATAAAGGGATAGTGAAAAACGTGTACCATAACCAAATATTATTTTTTTTATAAAAATTAAAATTAAATTTCTGCCTATTCTTTTTTCAAACTTATTATTCTATTGCTTAAGGGAGGCTCCTAGGGACAATGACCATTATGTTACAGATACTCCTTGATGTTGGATATAAAAATCCTTATAGGGAAGCTATACCTTTTACCTAGTGCCAACACATTCTTGGCAGCTAGAAATTTTGCATGATAAATGTTGCAATTAAATCTATTGAGTTGTGCATAAAATAACTTTCTTCAATTTTACTTCAAATTTATCTGAAAGCTATTAGAGGAGCATAAAAAATGTGAAGTCGAATTTTCAAATAAGAAAAGTGTATATATTTTACATAACTCATAGCTTAATATTATTACTACTAGCAATAATATTTTAAAATAGAAACAAAAGAACACTTTCTTTTACCAACAGGAGAATGTTATTCCAACAGTCGAGGGCATAAAAAATTCACTAAAATAATTTCACTTGATTATTTTTAAGAATACCTTGTTTTAAAGTATGTGTTTAATGGAAGAGCATTTTTCTCTCTTATTTTAAATTAGTGGTTAACTCTGGGTTGCAAAAGCAGAAAAAAATTAACACAAGGATGTGTTTATTTTTTTAATTTGTTGGATTTTTTATTCTAATCCAATTTGTTGGATTTTATTCCAATATATGAGCATATTTTAATTTTACATCTATGTGTAGTTGTGATTGTATACATTCTTATAATTCTTGTCCATTTTTTAAAAATTGGTTCTGTTCTTTCTGTTTTCTCCCTTATGAGCTCTCATCAGCTCCACCCTCCCCAATATTATCTGTGTATCACCTTAAGACAAAAACTTTCCTTTTTACTGGTATTCATATCATAATATTATTATAAATATATATATGAGTGCATGGGTGTACATACAAATTCTATACACATCTACACATATGCAATGAGACATTTTATTAGTGCTTCTTTAATGGAAAATGAAACTGTTAGACTTATTTCTCTGCAACTCCCTCACTCAGTAATGTTTTCTGGAAATGCATCCAAATCAGTCTCTCTTTTCCATTGTTTCAACAGATGCACTTGATATTCCATATTCATATTCACTGTAATATATGGCTTGATTCCATTCTTTTAAAAAGATGCATATACCATAGGTTCCTGAATGGCTCAGTTGATTAACTGTCTTCCTTCGGCTCAGGTCATGGTCTTAGAGTCCTGGGTATGGATCAGGCATTGTGTTCCCTGCTCAGCGGGGAGTCGGCTTCTCCCTCTGCCCATCACCCAGCTTATGCTGTTCTCTCTAATTAAAAAAATAAAATGAGAAAAAAATAAAAGGATGCATATTCCATATGTGGGTATATCGTATCTTTTGTCTTTTTTTAAGTCACTATAGATAATACTGTAATCAACATCCTTGTGCATTCTGTAGGAACTTCAAATCTTACATGTGGATGTTTGACTTCTACTAAATAAATTTATAGGAGTAGCACTGCTAAGCTCTGTGTGTGTGTGTGTGTGTGTGTGTGTGTTAATTTAATGGACATTACTATGTTTCCAAAAGTACTGCAAAATTTCACATTTCCAACATAGAACAACATTAATGTTTTTGTTGTTGTTGTTGTTTAGGGTTCTATTTATTTATTTGACACAGAGAGAGAGAGCACAAGCAGGGGGAGTGGCAAACAGAGGGAAAAACAGGCTCCCGGCTGAGCAGGGAGCCCCATTCCAGTACCCTAAGATTATGACCTGGGTCAAAGACAGATGCTTAACTGACTGAGCCACTCAGAGGCCCCAGCATTTGCGTTTTTATCAGCAGTACATAAGAACATTTTTTAACCAATTTTTCATTTTAACATTTTGTCTAGTGGGTAAGTGTGAAGTGTCATCATCTTAATTTTTGGTTTCTGATAAAATGGCAAATGTGGTTGCACATTTGTGTGATCATCTTGACTTGTTGGTGATATGTTCTTGATCAAACCCTTAGATTAAGTTTTTTTAAGTCTCTTTTCTAATTTGAGAGATTTTTATAGAAATGGGGATATTCCTCTCCTATAGCCGTCTTGGGGAATCAAATCAGCTAACTTCTATGCAAGAACTTGGTAAAAGTTGAAGTATTATACAGGTTATATCTAAACACACACACCCGTCAACTACAAAAGTAGTGTGAAGTCGTGGTTTCTTAACTTAGGTAATTAAAGAAAAATAATTCCATCCTCTTCTACTTGAAATTGCCTGGCAGCTGGGAAAATAAAGAGATACTTAAATTCTAAATTTACACGTACTTATCTCTGGTTTCTTCTTCATGTTTTTAGGATCTTCAGTATCTCATATTGTATTAATTGGTACTTATTAGATTTTCTAGTGATGATTTACCCTAAAAGTTTTCCCATTCATGATTCTCCTTCTGTATCCCTTTCTTCTCCTATGCTTCAAGGGCTTTCATTAGTTACAACTTGCTTACTAATTTCTAGGATGTCATTTTTCCCCCCATTCTATTTCCTCCTCCATCTCTTTGAGTCTTCACTATCGCTGCTGTCTAACATAGGTAACCAGTGATTGTACTAAGCCAAATATTAGACCATCCATTCCCTAGGAAATTCCATTAGCTCATGAAACAGTCATCCGTAGCTGATTAAGAATATTCTGCTTCCATTACTATTGAGATATGCACACACATACACACAAATAAATATTCACATATATATATTTATGTATAAATATATATATATATATATATGCTTGGCTCTGTTAATGATTAGTAACTTTTTTAGTTGCTATTACCTAATTATAATTATGTAAAAATGGAATTTCTCACATTAGTCTTTATTCATAATAATTAAATTCGGAGAGGGATCTACTTTCAGGAAAATACTTTGATACTATGCATTTTCCTCATTCCTCCTTTCTTTCCCCATGACCTGAGTATGGCCTTTAGGTAGTAGTGACCCAGCATCTGTGTTCTCTTGTGAGCAGCTACTTTAATTGTTGCCACTACTTCTTATGATAGCTTTTTTAAGGATCAAAATTCCATCGCAGGGAATTTTCTCTATCTTTTGTGATTAACCAACCTACAGCCAAACCGAGACTATTTGGTGAGAGAGACACTTCATGACTTTGAAAGCTGAATACATGCAGTCTCTTTTCCAAGAATGCACAATAGAATTTGGGACCATTCATCTGATACCCCCACATACATGCTTTTCGCACGTAATCCCAAACTTTGTTTATATAACAAAATAGAGGTTTACTTCTCATTAATATAACAGCCCTACATGTATGTTTTTGGTTAGTGGAGCACATCCCCTCTAATCTTAATTCAAGAGCCCAGGCTTCATCCATCTTCTTGCTCTGTTAGGATCTAAAGCCATATAATCTTCTGTTAATGGCTAACTGATGGGGAAATAAAAGGTGGAGGTGATTTACCCAGTCCCTGAAATGACACACATCAGTACCCTTCCTTTCAATAGCAGGAGCTATTCATATAATCCAACCTAGAAGCAAGACACACAAAGAAATATAATCCTTGCCTAGCTACCCTTCTCCCAGCAATAAATCCATTTAGGAAGAGAAAGGATGAAGTTTTTCTGGAAAGCAAGTTTTCCTTTGTGGACTGAATTGTGTCCCTAATTAAATTGCATATATTGAATCCCCAACCCTCAACATGATGGTATTGGGACATGGGAACCTTGAGAAGTTCTTAAGGTTAAATGAGGTCATCAGGGTGGCTTCCTCATCCTAGGATTACTGTCTTGGATTTCACTAGAATTGATGAAAGAGACACCAGAGAATTGTCCCACATGCTCACTCTCTCTTGCCTTTTCACCCTGCCATGTGAGACACAGCAGCGAGGTGGCCATCTGAAAGCCAAGAGGTCCCTTACCAGATACTACCATGTTGCATCCTGATCTCAGACTTCCAGCCTCCAGAACTGTGTGAAAATAAATTTTCATTTAGATATTTTGGCTAGTAGCCATTGAGGTTATTTTATTGAAGGTTGTAAAATACAAATATTCTAATTCCTTTTCCTTCTTTGTTTATTATTAGCTGGTATATTTCTATAAAGATAAATTTCTCCTCACTATTTGTCTTTTGGTTTTTCAGATGTACAATTTCTATAGGAAAGATGGGAAATTTTTACATTTTTCTCTTTATTATTTTCTAAATAGTTTGATTTCTCAGCCTCTAGCACAGTAATCAAAAATGTTTCTAATTAACATTATGAAATCATGCATTTAAATATGTTTTACATATTTATCGCTCTGAAAACGCTCATATTATCCATCACTTCTTAGGAGGAAGTTATTCTAGTTGGTTCTTCTTTTGATATGACTCTAGCAGTCTTTCAATGGTGCCATTGATGCTTGACAAACTTTTTTATACATTATCTCTCTCCAACATGAAGCAAGCTTTGCTCTATGAAACACTGTTCCTTACAATGGTCTTGTTTTTTGAGACCAAAAGCTGTACAAGTGGAGTGTTTATGGATGTGGTAATTTCTTCTCAGTGCTTTTAGTTAACAGATGTAGAAAATATGTATTTTTAAAAAATGAAATAGAAGGGGTGCCTGGGTGGCTCAGTGGGTTAAAGCCTCTGCCTTCGGCTCAGGTCATGATCCCAGGTTCCTGGGATTGAGCCCCACATCCAGCTCTCTGCTCAGTGGGGAGCCTGCTTCCTCCTCTCTCTCTGCCTGCCTGCTCTCTGCCTACTTTTGATCTCTACCTGTCAAATAAATAAATAAAATCTTTAAAAAAAATGAAATAGAAGTTCAGTTGATATTCAGAATTAAATGATCCTTAGTTCATCTCAATATTCTTACCTTTCAATCTCTATTCTTTCACTAAAATTTTAAAATTTTTTGTTACATGAACTGAGTTACTTTTTTGTTGCACACTACATGCCTGACAGTCTCAAAATTGGCAATACCATAAACAATATGATTAGTAAAAAAAATAATCATGTTATTGTAAACATTTTTTTATTTTTTATAAACATATAATATATTTTTATCCCCAGGGGTACAGGTCTGTGAATTGCCAGGTTTATACACTTCACAGCACTCACCTTAGCACATACCCTCCCCAATGTCCATACCCCCACCCCCTCTCCCAACCCCCCTCCCCCCAGCAACCCTCAGTTTGTTTTGTGAGATTAAGAGTCACTTATGGTTTGTCTCCCTCCCAATCTCATCTTGTATTGTAAACATTTTTGATTGTTTTTTATTCTTAAGGCATATCCCACCAGCATAATTAAATTATTGTGCTTGAATTTTCCTTGGAATAGTTCCATTATCTGTGGTTAAGTCTCAAGTTTATAACTGTATAGAGTTTCATTTGTGGCAAGTTCAATTTTTAGGAATTGCTTTTCTGGTATTTGATTTTATTTTATAATTATGCAAAAAGTTTATGTATCCAAAGTCATATTTACAATAATGAACACCCATAGAAGACTATATTCTAATCTTACCCTCTCTAATCTTTTCCTTTCTTTGTCTATCAGTAAATGTATCTAAAATGTTGTGGTTATCCCTCCATGATGTCTGAAAAATTAAACACAGATATTTTTGTACATGAGATCTTCTTTACTGAGCACTTTTTAATTGTTCTGAACCTCAAAAAAGACATGTATATATATGTATTTCACTTTCTCTACCTTTTTTAACTTAAAATAAACCCTGATGTTTCTTCTTATAGATTATAGACAAATTTCAAGCTCCTTTTTGCCAGTACATGGTATTCTATTGTATGGATTTGCTTAGTTCATGAAATCTGTTGCCTATCTATGCCTATTTGAGGTTTTTTTTTTTCTTGCCTTCTCTGTTATTACAAATAGTGCCTCAACAAATGGACTTGTATGCACATTTTTTCATGTTTTTGCCAGTATGTATTTGGCATAGAACCTATTAATAGAGTTATTGGGTAGAATGGCAAATTTATGTATACCTAGAGATATGAAAGAGTAATTCTATTTGTTTCTGATGTTTATTTTAAATATGTAGTCTGAAAATTTATACCAACAATATTAACTCTGTGAAAACACAACTGAAATAAGTTTTAAAAGTTTTAGTCAAGGAGTATTACTTTGAAGATGTCAAGTATATGAAATATAATGCATTACCTTTATACTATTGGGTTTTTTGTTTTGTTTATTACAACAGAAATAACTTTGGTTATAATGCTATTTTTTAAAAGATCCACCAAGAGAAGAGTAGAGCTTGCCTTCTGTGACCTCTATTTTTATCAAGTTACAATCTTCAAAGTCAGCCATTATTTAGGTTGACTGTGAAAAGGAGGTTTTGACTTAGCCCTGACTTATTATTATCATTATTCCTTTAAGCTGAGGAACTTAAATCTTAAAAAATTTTTTTTTGCATATAAAAGGATATGTAAATACAAACACTTAGGATAGATTCAAGATTGTTGAGGCAACCTTAAAACTTAATTTAGGATGGTACACATAAGCACTTTTGTTAACATTTTACTTTTGATTTCTTTGTTTGAAAATATTCATGGTTTGCTGTGTAGCATGTATAATTTTCCGAATCTTAAAAATAGCAATGGGTAAGTGTGCTTTTCTTTCCTTTAATTACTAGCTTTTGCTTGTACATAGAACTAATGACACTGAAATGTTGATATAGAACACCTATTGATTAACTTCATTTTCCAAGCCCTAATTCAGGGATAAAAACAGATAACACCACTTGATGGGAAGAGAGTCCAAGTTAATTACTTAGAGAGGCATGCACATTGGTAAAGGAGACTTTTTTGTGGCCATATTTGCAAAAAATCTACTTACCTTTCTCTGCCCTTACAAACTGTCACATTAAGAGCAACTGAAAGAAAATATGCAGTAAAAAAGGGAACATATGAAAAGAGACTTTTAACAATTACTTGAACACTTAACTTTAAATCACCATAGTTATAATAATTACTTCATGTAAAAACATGTTCATATGTAATAAATGGAAGCCCAAAGTGAAGAAGACACCCTCTTCTTGAGTTTTGGGTAGTGTTGCTACTGGCAACAAGACCATGGGAAGAGTATGACAGCAGTAGATTCTACTATCTATTCAGTTTAGCTTTACTCCACTCAGAGTAGTAACTCTTACTAATCCATTGTCAATTTTTATGAGAATACAATAATGAGGCTCAGCCAAGAACCTGCTCATGCTTTCCATGAAATAATTATGTAAGTACCTGAGTTCATGCATTACACATATCCTATTTAAAAGAGCAAGACTATACTTTTTGTTGTTTGGTTTATTCCCTGCTCTGAGTATCCGTGACACAGTGACTATAAAATAAAGTTATATTTGATGAACACTCACTACCCAATTCATTCATAAATTACCCCAATTTGTGAATATTTTTTCTCATTTAAATACACAAGGAAAAGGCTTGTATGGATCCATTTGATAAATAGAACCAAAGCTTTTACATTGATGAAAGAGCATACAAATAGGAAATGGTGGGAAGTAAGAAAACGCGGATGTAAATTAGGGGTAATAATATATACAGCAGGCAAAATAATGGTTCCCCAAATATGCCCATGTTCTAATCTGTGGAATCTGAAAATGCATTACCTTACATAGCAATAGGACTCTGTAGGAAGGAATTTAAGGAATTTTAGATGGGAAGGTTATCTTGTATGATCTGGGTGGGCCCAACCAGATCATCACAAGGCAAGAGAATCACAGTCAGAAAGTGATTCAAAGATGTCATGCTGATGTCTTTGAAGACAGAGGAAGGGGCTATGAGCCAAGGACTATAGGCAGCCTCTAGAAACCCGAATAAAACAAAGACATGGATTTTTCCCTAAAGCCTCCAGAAGGAATGCAACCCTGCCAGCATTTTGATTTTAGCCCAAGACCTATTGCTACACTTTTGAACTCCAGAACACTAAGGTAATAAATGTGTTGCTTCAGTTACTTTAATTTTTGGTAATTTGCTATAATAGGAAACTGATAAGTGTGAAGTCATATTTTTTCATTCTTTTTTTATTAACTTATTTTAGTAGAATATATATATAATATATATATATATATATATAAAATCATAAACTGACTTAACCTCAACCAGAAAAAAAGATCAAGAAATTTAATATCCCAACTTAGAATCTCAACCCCTAAGTCATTTCATATCAACATGAGACCTAATAGATTCAGTTTGTCTCTTTTGTTTTTGTTTGTTTGTTTACATAAATGGAATGGTATAATAAGTATATTTTTATTTTGGTCTTTTACTCAACATTATGTTCATAATTATCCATATTTGTTTGTATAGTTGTAGATTTAGTGCTCAAGTTCATATATTCTCTTCATAAATATATCAAAATTCCTTATCAGTTGTACATTAATGGCATTTGAATATTTTTTTTTCCAATTACAGGGGCATTATGAACCTTCCAGACCATGTATTTTAGAAACATATGCACATTTGTTGAGTATATGCTGACTGGCATATACCAGACATAAAATCAAGCTGAATTATAAAATGTATATGTGTTCAGCTTCACTAAATCTGACCATTTACAGAGTAAAGTGGAAGGCAGCCCCAAATTCTGTGACAGACATGCTTCTCATTTAGAGGTGAAGTCCACTATGTTCCATTATGTTGAATCTGGTCAGGCTCTGTGTCTTCCTTGAATAAGTGAATATGCCAGAATGATGTTGTACCTGTTTCTGGGCTCAAGCCATGAGACTGGCTGTCTCTGCATCTACTTTAGGAATGTTTCCTTTCATTCCCTTTGGGAACCAGCCACAAATGCTTTGAGAAACTCAGGACATATGGAGAAGGCACATGCAGGCACATTTTTAATCGCCCAAGCTAAGCTCCCAACATCAACTACTAGCAGCGCAACCCAAGTGCCAGACATGTACAAAAAAAACCCTGGAAAGTGGATTCTCCAGCTCTAGACACCCCATTTAACACCATGTGGTTTAGACAAAAAAAAAAAAAAAAAAAAAAAAAAATTCAGTCAAACCCCTTTCAGATTCCTGGCTCACAAAATAAAATGGTGTTTTAAACCACTAAGTTACAAAGTAGCATTGTACATACTGATATAAAATTTGAAGGGAATTGGGTATCTGGAAGTAGCCTAAGACACATGACATTGTCTTTCAAACTAGTCCATAAGCAGAGGTTAGAGGGGCTTGAGAAAACTCAGTGAAAGCTGGGGCTTCACAACTTGCAGTCTGGAAGGAGAGTGAGAAAAAGTTGAAAACCAGAGGAAAGAACTAATTGTTATGTAATGGTGGCAAACTTGGCAACAATCTGCAGGATTATGGAAAATATAAAGAGTATCTAATTTAGTATCCAAGTTTGCTGGAAGGATTTTGCAGAGTAATATAAGCAGTGATATCTGGTTTCTACTAGCTGTCTATTATAAAATGCAGGGGGAGATAGGTGAATTAAAAAAGGAACTATAGGATTTTGAGTAACATTTCCAGGAAATATCAAGTAGTGGGTAATTCTGGGTTTGCAGATGAAATGATTTCTTTCATTTATAGGCTCTTCCAGAAAATGATTCTTAAAATAAGAAATAACGCCCAGGTAAAACTAAATTCATTATGAGGGGATGATATCCTATATTAGGTCCCCAGAAAATCTTAGGCTGATAGCCTGTCTTTTTAGTTCACAAGTCTTTAGCTTTAAATAAGTGCACCTGAGAAACCTCTTTTATTCCTGTACCTGATTTAAATGATAAGATCTTGGACTTTAAGCCTGATCTTGTTCCTAAAATAAGTTAGACCTTCTGAAGTGTTGGGAGTAGGGCATTGTGTATGTGTCAGGAATGTAAATAATTTGTGGCTAGAGTATGGATTTTAGTGTCCTGCAAAAAGCTACAAACTCATTGATATTTTTCTCATTTAGAAGTGGCATTCTTGACATGAGAAACCCATGTGTAAATGCTCCTATAGTAGCCCATGGCAGGATGGTTCTTAGCTTTCTATAATTTTGTTAACCTGATCCTTAAAAATTCACCAATTTTCAATGCCTTTAAAATGTGATTATGAAACTAAAAAATATCATTCTACATCAATTTAGTTATAAGGTGGTATAGAAGCACTGTTAATTGTCCTTTCCCCAATATCCATTTCACATTCTTTCTTTATAAATCAACCCCAATATTTTCAGGGCAGCAAAATGTTGAACTTAATCTTTAAGATTTTCTTTCGTGGCAGGGATATGACAAGCTTGTGGCCTATGATATGTAGACATGAATGGCTGGGAAAGGTTTAAGTGTCTCTTGGGAAGGTATCCTGTGTTCATGGATTGGAAGACTTAATATTGTCATGATGGCAATACTACCCAAAGTGATCTAAAAAGTCAATATAATCCCTACAAAAATCCTCAGAGTTCTTTGTTTTGCTTTTTTTTTTTAAAGAAACAGAAAGTGATACTAAAATTCATAAGGAACCACAACAGACCCAAAATATACAAAACAATATTTAAAAGAAAAACAAAATTGGAGGCTTAATTTCAAAACTTACTACACAGCTATAATAATATAAACTAAAGTATAGACTCATTTATAAGCATATAGATCAATAAGGCAGAATTGAGAGTTTGTGAATAAACCCATAGACTTATGGTTAGTTGATTTTCAACGTGGATACCAAGATCATTCAGTTTAATGAGGAAAAATAATCTCTTCAACAAATGGTGTTTGAACAACTAGATATTTACATACAAAATAATGAAATTGGACTTCTATTTTACAACATACACAGAAATCAACTCAAATGAATCAATGACCTAAATGTAAGAGATACACTTACGCAACTCTTAAAAGAAAATATAAGGGTAAATCCTCATGACCTTGGATTTGGCAATGGGGTTTTAGATATGGCATCAAAAGTACAAACAACAAAAGAAAAATTAGTAAGCTGGACTTAATAAAAATTAAAAACTTTTGTGCATTGAAGGATGATATCAAGGAAATGAAAATACAACCTAGAGAATGGGGGGGTGGAAGTACTTACAAAACATTCCTGAAAAGTGCCTAATATCCAGAATATGGAAAAAAAAAATCCTACAACTCAACAATAAAAACACAAAGAACTCAGTTAAAAAGTAAGCAAAGGACTTGACTCAGTATTTCTCCAAAGAAAATATGCAAATGACAAACAATGAAAAGATGGTCAACATCATTAGCCAGTAGGGCAATGGAAATCAAAACCACAATAAGATACCACTTTATACTCACTCAAATGGCTATAAAAAAGAAAAAGAAACTAACAAGTATTGGTAAGGATATGGAGAGACTGAAAAATGATTCATTGGTGGTGGGTATGTAAACAACAGTCCCTGTGCAAAAGTTTGGCAGGTCCTCAAAACGTTAAACATAGAATTCTCAGGTTAGCCAGAAATTCTACCCCTCTGTGTCCCCCTAATTGAAAACAGTTATTCAAACAAATACTTATACAAGAATATTCATAGCAGCACTAGTATCAATAGCTAAAAGTATAAATAACTCAAATTTACATCAATTAATGAATGCAAAAACAAAAGGTGGTGTATCTGTGCAATTGAATTTTAGCCACAAAAAGGAATGAAGTACTCATACATGCTACAATGTGTATCAACCTCAGAAACATTATGCTGGGGCGCCTGAGTGGTTCAGTGGGTTAAAGCCTCTGCCTTCTGCGTGGGTCATGATCCCAGGGTCCTGGGATTGGGCTCTGAATCAGGCTCTCTGCTCAGCAGGGAGCCTGCTTCCTCCTCTCTCTCTCTCTGCCTCTCTGCCTACTTGTGATCTCTGTCAAATAAATAAATAAAATCTTTAAAACAAAACAAAACAAAAAAACATTAAGCTAAGGGACCCAGTCACAAAAGGTCACAAAATGTATAGCTCCATATATATGAAATAGATAGAATTAGGTAAATCCATACAGTCAAAAAATGGTTAGTATTTACCGCAGGCTACAAAGTGATTGCTTAATGAATATGGGGTTTCCTTTCATAGTCATGAAAATATTACCCAACTAGAGATAATGGTTGCACACTGTTGTGAATGTACTAAGTGCCACTGAACTATACACTTTAAAGTGATTAATATTTTTTGTGTGAATTCTACCTAAACTTAAAAAATAATAAACTACACACATAAACACACACACAAAGATATTACTGTCTTAAGATATATGCTTTGAGTTCCTTCCTAATTCCTTTCACAAATAAAAGTGTGATGCCTAGAGTTGCAGCCTGAGACCTTGAAAATCAAAGGCAAATACTGAAGAAAGTAGAGCAGAAAGAGAACCTGTTTGCCTCAGTTGAGCTTACATGGGAGAGAGAGAGAAAATAAAACAAAACATACTGTTCAACATCATGAAAGAGGTATTCTGGTACAACCAAATTTAAATTTAATCTTAACCAGTAATTTATCAATAAAGGCCTCAAAATTTATATAGAAGAAAATCAAGAAAAAATTTTTAAATTATTGGGGAAATAATTTTTAGCTAAGTTTTAGCTCATTCTTCATGTTAAAGTGAGCACAAACACTCAGAATTTGAATGTGGATTTCATGGAGGCTTGAAAATACATACATTGGTAATATGTTTTTCATTTTAAGTAAACAAGATGTTCATTAAAGAGCTAAATTTTTGGGTCCCGGGGTGGACAGTCTGTTAAGTGTCTGCCTTTGGCTCAGGTCATGATCTCAGGGTCCTGGAATCGAGCTGCAATTCCCCACCCCCCCAAAGTGGGGCTGAGCAGGAAACCTGCTTCTCCTCTCCTACTGCCTCTCCCCCAACCTCCACCCAACCCTCCTCACTCATACATGAGTGCTGTCTTTCAAATTAATTAATTAATTAATTAATCTTTAAAAAAAGAGCTATTTTTGTGGATTTGTTGCATGGATTATATTTAAGACAGCCTTTTAAATGATGAAAGCAGTCTGGAATTGCAGAGATGGATAGAAGTAGATTTGTTTTGAAAGGTTAAATTAAATTTGAAGTAATGACCGAATCCATTAATTCTCTAAAAATTTCTCCCTCCATTTCACTCATATTTAAGATATATACATTTGAGTGACTTTAAAAATCTGTCAAATTTTATCTAAATGTTATAATTTGTTGTGGTTTATTTAATCTTAGAGAGTATACTCTATTTTACTACCTGATGATAATATTTCTCAATTATCCTATATTTTAGAAACACACTTCAATGTTATAATCATATAAGAAATACAGACTTTTTAATAGACTGGATAAAAATAGAAGGGGTGTGTATATCAGATTGCCTTGGAATGCTTTAATACTTAGCCTCGTTTCAGCTCATATAATAGGAGAACTAGGTTGAAATTCCAGTACCTTTTATGATTATCACTACAAACACAAAATGCAAAACCCCTGGTGCTACACAATCCAATTGATTTACAGCCAAATTAGAACAAAGGACTGAAAGAATTCAGCCAACCACCAAACCATGTCAGAAAAAGATAAGCACTTTCAAGCTGATTATATGCTTGTCATGTCAATTAACCCAGTATCCCATTAATAAGCTACTCATGTGGATTCAATTGCATCATGAGTAACACAATCACCATTTTTCCTGCCAAAAATATCCGTATAAGAGATTGTTTGAACTAGAATTCTCACTTTCCTGGGGGAAGTTTCCTTTTGAAACTTTCTTCTGAAAAAAAATGCTCAACATGATGCAGATTACATGTATAAATTCTCAGAGCCAGGTTTCATTTTGTTTTGTTTTTGTGTCTGTTCATTTGTTTGTTTTTGTCTTTTCCATGTTATAGAATAGCTATCTGGCAAATTATTATTTGTGGGATACTTTTAATATAAAGGTTAGGGAAGGTGGTGCTGGAAGTGGGGTACTTGTGTTACTTTTGGTCCAAAGTAAAATCTAAGAGGAAACTTTGCTGTTGCTTGGGACCTTAACTTTTAACAACTTTGGCTAAATATCCACAAGGTCAACTACAGAAGCCTGCATTTATATTTTGTCTTGACATATGCAGGTTCAGATTGCTTTACAGAATTCTGTCAACACTGAAATGCACCAGATCCTCAAACTTAAACATCCTGAAAATCTTACAGCTGATTCAAGAGTTGTAATAGTTTCATCTCAGTCACAGAACCGGGACTGTCAAGTCTTAAATTTTTACAAACTCTGGCTCTTCAGTCAGTGTATCTTAATATGTTTGGACCTTAGAATGTGTCTTTAAAAACAGCCATTTTTCCTCCTCTGGCAAAAAAAAAAAAATGTATCCGAGCATGATAGGTTCCACACTATTCAGTGTTCACAGTAGTTTCCTTTTACTTTTTAAAATTTCACCTGACTGTAGTGTCCCAAGGTCATCAAGTGTCATATGGATCCCCATTCCAAAGGTTTGGTGTAGTTGATCAAAATATTTATCGATCTACATAGGGACTCTATGATATTATCCACTGTTAGTACGACTCTTGGAAAATTAGGAACAGGTGAAATTACTTGTATGCCTTCTGTTACTTAATAAAACTAGAATTTATAAGATGAAAATAGATAATAGAGTTTAGAAGTTAGTAGTAGTGAATTATCAGAAACTTTCTCTTATTGTGTGGCATGCATAAAACATCAGGACAATAATAGTCCCAGATGATTTTGCTCATGAACCTCCCTCTTCACCCCACTCCCTTTTCAAATGAAAACACTCTCAGACTGACAGGCAGATCACATCAGCAATGTATTTTGGATCTGAATGACTGACAATAGAATGAGTCAACTTGAAAAGAAAGAGTTTTATGTAGATGCCAATCTTATGTCATTGCAGTTCTACTCAGTAGATATTATTTGAATTCTCAGTGCATTTACCCCTATACTTCACTCCAAAATTTGTGAGATTCTGTTGTCCTCTGATAATTGCCCAGACAACTACAGTGTGCAAAATCTACTGTAAAGGACAAACCAAATGTCTTAGTTCGTGTGTGCAACCATGTGGATGTGTTAGTATAGGTCTATATTTTCCTTGTTTCACCTTGTAAACATAAATATACAATGTATTTCCGTATTGCTGTTTCCTTGGGGTGTCAGTGCTCACTTACAATATGATTACAATGGGTTTGCAAATTAGGCTTTAAGAGAGCAAAACATTCAATCTAAAAATTATACTGAAATTAACTCTTTAGTGATGAATCTCTAATCTGTGATGATATGATATCAAGGAACTGATCTAGAAGAAAATGCCAACCTTGAGAATTCATATTGGCTAGATCCTAAGGAACAATACAGTAAAGTTTCTCTCCTTTTTCAGATTCCTGTGTAATGCATGGCCCCCTGATGCCTTGTAAAATACAAAGGTGCATGTGCCAGAAAAAACTAATTCTGAAATACTTAGTTTTCCATACGGCAAAACCAAGAGTAGTTGATCACCATTTGTAACTCCCTATCCACTATTATTATACAAGAAATTGAAAATGCCCTTCTCACTACAACAACAGCAAGGACATTGTAATTAAAAATTTAAAAACACCAACAACTTTAATATATTCTTTGTTGGCATTTTGGCTTTATAATGGGGCTTCCCTATTATTTACATAATTGCAGAGGGAGAAGGGAGTTCACAGAAGCAACATGAAGGCTTTCTTCTTTTCATTCTTCATGTGTTTTTTGTTTTGTTTTGTTTTGTATTGGTTTGGATTTTTTTTTTTTTTTATTTTTAACTTCCATGATTTGAACTCCTAATTGTGAAGCATTGAACTATATATTTCTCCCTTTAGCTTTTCTCCTTCATGAATACTGAAATAATTTTATCTCCTACTCAATATTCAAAGAAACCCAAAACAGAACACCCTCTACTTTAGTGCCTTCGAATGTAATCATCGAGAAAATATGGTTAAAATGTTTTTAATCAGCTGTTAATTGGCTGATCTAAATTTTGCCAGTACTAAAGCTAAATATTAATCTTAACGTAGGTATGCATGTAAGTCAGGAATCTTTCAGTTGCAAGTGACATCAACCCATCTCAAATTAGCTTCAACATAAATGGGGATTAATGGACTTGCATAATTATGAGGACCAGGGTTACACAGTGGAAATACTTAAGCCAAGGGCTTTGATGTCTGTAACATTTTTTTTCTTTTTTTTAATTCTCCTCACATTAGTTTTTATGTGCATGCGAATTCATTTCTCTTCCATTTCTGACTAGAGTTTTCTGTTTGTTGGAATGTAGAAATAAGGAAATGATGAAAGCTCTTGACAACACAAGGGGAAATGGGTTATCTTCTTCCACCCAAAATTAAACAGAGGGAGGGAGTTGGGGGGCACAGGAAAATAATGTAATTAACATTGGTTATGTACCAACTTTGATTCAATCATGGGAGCCACTGGAATAAAGTCCTAGCCTCAGGTCAGCTTCAGTCACATGCAGGATCCAAAACAATTACTACATAATAAGTAGTATAATAAAATGAGTAGCATAGAAGAAAAAAGCAAAGTCTCAGTACCATATAGTAATCATGAGAAAGCCCAGAAAATAAATTAGTTTGTTTAGTCTCTGAATTAGGGAAAAACTCTCTGTAGGAAAATTCTGACTTGGTCTAAAACATAAAATGATTTTTGTCGAGTCAACAGAAAAGGGAGAACAGAGCATTCCAATAGATAGATGTTCTGAAAAGGCATGTAGGCGAGAAATCATGATACACATATATTTTAAGTATTTCTTATTACTCGATACACTTTTAGGTCTTTTTAAGGGTTGATTTTAATGTGGCAATTTGTGTAAAAATCAAAATGGTTTACTGAATACAGTGGGCATCGGTGGGGCATTGCATGTGATATGTTACTTAGTTTAGTATTTGAAGGTACCTCACAAGATAAAGTCATCCAAGTTCTAGCATGTTTTTATTTGACCCAATTTTAGCACTATCACATGTAAATGTACATATATTATTTTGTATGGCACATGGTCTTTTCATTAGATAGACTACATGGAGAATTATACTAAAATATATTATTCGGACTTTTCTCACAGAGTAAACTAATTAGGCCTAAAATTTTATTAAGTTTTATGATAGGTATGATGTTTTAAGGAAAATGGAAGAGCTATGTAAGATATGAAAGATAAAATCTGTCTTTACAGAGGAAAACACACTATAAAGGCTGTTATTTACAGAGATATTCTGAAAGAATTTAGAAAGGAAATCCAAAAAGCTTAGAGGTGGTTTGTATGTAAGCATGATGTGAAATGAAATTTTCAGTAATAAATATCATGAACAAGTCAGGTAAAGGAGGTAAGGAGACTTTCCTCATCAGTAAATAAGAAGCAGATCGAGTAATATACCCAAAGTCAGTTTCTACTAAATCTTTAAACATTCAGAAATACAAAATACCTTTAGTTCTTATATCCAGTATAAAACTGATATTTGTCTATTGGGCTATCGTACTTGTCTTTAAAATTCCTGAGATGTATGGGCTCAGTAGGTTAAAACCTCTGCCTTCGGCTCGGGTCATGATCTCAGGGTCCTGGGATCGAGCCCCACATCGGGTTCTCTGCTCAGCGGGGAGCCTGCTTCCTCCTCTCTCTGCCTGCCTCTCTGCCTACTTGTGATCTGTCTGTCAAATAAATAAATACAATCTTAAAAAAAAATTTTTTAAAAATCCTGAGATGTAATTATTAAATCTTTCATAAAGGCTTTAGGATAAACTATCAGTAGAGTAAGAGAAGAATTGGGAAATACTTTTTTGGGGCTCTTTGCCTGAATAGTATGCAGCATATTGCCACCAGCATTCCAAAGGAGGCTGCTACTTCTGAGAATAATATCCCTATTACATATTTCACCCACTGAATCTTTCATTTTTGTTGTTATTTTCCATGGATGTTTATTCTTTAAAATAGATTCCCAGGAGTGACATGACTGAATCAGAGTTGTAAAGGATTTAATTTGCAGGAGTTTCTGTTACACCCATCTTGACATCCTAGGATTTTAATGCGAGAAAACTAAGAGAGTTGGGTTTGCTTTTTTGTTTATTTTTAAGAAAGGCAAGGGTATGGCCAGATTTATTTTGTAGGTAAATTGGTCACAGCTTTGGAGAACAAGGAGAAGGACCATTTATGGGACAAGTGAAAGAGACCCAGAGGAAGGCCACACAGAGGGATTTTTGTTTGTTTGTTTGTTTTTGGTTTTGGTTTTGGGTTTTTTTGTGGGTGTTCAGAAGAACTGGAGACTCTTATAGGTGCTGTTATGGAGGATCAGATCTTCAGAGGTTTTCACTCCACCCCTCATTCTAGGTATTGAAACCCCGAAGTGATTCTTAAATATTTCAGTTAAAGAGGTTAACTCCATAAAATGACTGGTATCAAAAAAAGTGACTCTGTGTAACTGAATTTCATCTTTCTTTAAAGATCCATGAATAATAAAAACGATGATGTACGTGAGATAGAAATGAGGAACTTCTTAAAGATTAGACTCAGCATATATACATTTTTCAAAGAGTTTCACTCCCAAAAAGCAAGATATCTGAGTACATGGCCTAACTTTTCTCTAGGAAAGTAGGTAATATAATAATGTAATATAATATAATATAATATAATATAATATAATATAATATAATATAATAAATATATCATGCCATGCCATATCATATCACATATGTTTCATATATGATACATACAATATGAGTATAATATATGTAATTAATTTAATGCAACTAATATTATATAAATATATTTGTTGGGCAAAGTAGGCATACTCAGCTTCTCTCTCCCAATTCTGGACTTGCTCTATTTAGGTGCAGGCATCAACAACCCTGAGACATGTCACCAGCTTTCTGTATGTCAAACCCCGTGGTAGAGGGGTTGGGGTTCTTCTACCACAGCATGTCGTGGGGTGTATGTAGCCACATCACCTGCATCTGCTGTGAGATGAATGCACTAACCTTGGGGACTGTCAAATTGCAAGGGGCTGGATCTTGTGTACTCTGTCCCTCCTTACTGTAGGTAAACACCATAAGACTTAAGCCTACTGTGTGGGATTTCTCTCCTCGGCCATCCTGAATAATGCAGTTTGGTTCCCTACATGACACTTCTCTGCCTTTTAACCTTGATCATGTAGATCTTATGTATTGGACCCAATGTAGAGTTGTTAGCATAGAGTTAGCATAGAGTTCTTAGCAGGGGTCCCAGTGCATATTAAAAAATGAAAAGATGTTATATTTATTTTTTCAGTATTTTAGGCAGAAACATACCTAAACAGATACTGAAAAATGTTTAAAAGTAAATACTGGGCACGTGGGTGGCTCAGTGAGTTAAGCCTCTGCCTTTGGCTTAGGTCATGATCTCAGGGTCCTGGGATCGAGCCCCACATCGGGCTCTCTGCTCAGTGGGGAACTTGCTTCCCCCCTCTCTCTCTCTGCCTGCCTCTCTGCCTATTTGTGATCTCTGTCTGTCAAATAAATAAATAAAATTTAAAAAAAATAAAATAATAAAAGTAAATATGATATACTAGGGTATTAGTATGGGTTTTTGAAGCATTATTAAATTAAAATCCCAACTTCAATTAACTCCTAGCTGTGTGACTTTTGTAAAGTTGTTTATCTTTAGTTTCTTATGTGTAAATGGGGTATTATTAGTGGTGATGTTATTAGTTTGGTATGAAAATAAGCGTAGTAATACCAATGAAGAGCCTGATTTTTTTTAACCTAGCACATATTAATCACTAAATTAATATTAGCTGTTATTAGTATCTTTTCCTTGCTGTAAATTCTTGAAACTTCTGTGTTCCCCCAGTGCTTTCTACTCCTGCCATGGATTCTTTTGCTCTGCTAAGAGATGAATCTGTGTCCTGAAAATGTGAGTTATTTGGTTATTAATTTTTTTTGAAAAGATTATTCATATCTAAATTGGAATTAGGAAGTTGAAGTAGAAGGTAAGTATTTTAACAAGTGAAGCAAACATACATGATATTTTTGAGTGTGCATGGAGAAGAAAAATCTTAAATGTTACCTTTGTTATAGTGGAATATATTAAATTTGATGGGATATAGTTTGAAGATCATATTGAAAGAAGAAAAAAAGTACTGAAATGAGAAGGCAAAACTCCAGAGCAGAATGCATGAGACAAAATGAAGTAGGTCAAACTTAAAAAGAATCAACAGAATTAGGAAAACACAACCAGAGAAGTTTCAAGATGGGACTTTGGTGAAACCCATGCATATTTTAATAATGTGTAAAGTTGTATAAGTTTCACAACAGGTGGAGGTGCTACATAGGCCAAGGAGTCAGGATTCAAATACAGTGTGATGCTTATAGAGGAACATATATTGACTGATATTGTGACACAGGCAATGTGAAGACTGTTCAGAAGGCATATGGCTCTATTCACATATACCAGGCTTCTTGAGACCTACATAAATAATACAATGTGCACTCATTTCAGGTTAAGCCAAAATAGAGAAAATAATTATTCTTTCTATTGACTAAAGATAATACCTTGCATAAGAATCTTACAACTCTATTTTGCATGGGCAAATCCATAAGTCTTTCAACTGTCAACAAAGTACTGATTTAATTTATTCACTTGGACTAGGCCTAGCGCCCCAAAGAGATTCAAATACAAGAATAGATCATTCACTCTTCGTTTCTTCCTGGTTGTGCTCATAAGTGCATAATTTCTCTAATTTACTTTAATGTAAATATTAAAGACTAGATCAATAGAAAAAGCAATTGATAATCTATAGCATTAGTAGAACCTCTTTCTTTCCTTCAGAGAAAAGGAAAAATGATTTTTTAATGCCCAGTGATACATAAAGCATATTCTTATAAAATTAGTACTGCCACTGCTAGTATTTGAGGTGTTAAGAGAGAAAAACTCATTAAAATTATTTTCAAGTTAAAAGAATTTTATCCACTTGGACGTTAGCTTGGTATTATAGCATAAGTTAATATCCACATCTAGACATTTTTTCTTCTCTTTCAATCTCTCTCTCTGTATGTTGAATTTATATATTCATAAATACATATAATATATAAAATTCCGATTGAAATCATATTTTTCAATACAATCAAATTCAGTTTTAATGTTCTTGGTGTACTTTTGTCTAAGAAGTGTGAAACAAATCTTTATCTCAGCATTACTATTCTTTTTTATGGCTGTAGAAATAGTTGATTCTCTAATCCTTCCCACAAACCCTAATATACCTGCTTGTTGATGTACCTAATATCAGTCACACAGTCAAGCCCAAGGATCAAGGCCTACATGTTTTTTTGCATAAGGGCAAGTCCTCCTCTTTACTTCATTCTACACAGTAAGGATTTTGCATTAAATAAGTCACTGGACAAGGGAAGACTGCAGTGTGAAATTCATCAGTACATCAGTACTGATATATATATATATATATTCAATTCCTCAAGTCCTTGTACCTCCGGAACATTCATTATGTTTATGCTTTAAGAAACGGAATTGAAGTGGAAGGAATCTTGTTTAATAGAAATGCTTTGGATTTCACAGGAGTGAACGGCTGTGCAGGCCTAGAAACAGATTGCTCTTCATTTTCCGCAAGTTAAAAAGTGCCCAGACATACAAGCTAAATAGTATTATATTAGCTCTTGACTCTAACTTCACAAAATGGAATCCTTGCATTTGGTTATCTTGCTGGTCGGCTTCATTCTCACTGTAATAAACCTTGGAGGGGCGCCTGGGTGGCTCAGTGGGTTAAAGCCTCTACCTTCGGCTCAGGTCATGATCTCAGGGTCCTGGGATCGAGCCCCGTACCGAGCCCCGTACCGAGCCCTGTATCCGGCTCTCTGCTCGGCAGGGAGCCTGCTTCCCTTCCTCTATCTCTGCCTGCCTCTCTGCCTACTTGTGATCTCTGTCTGTCAAATAAATAAATAAAATCTTAAAAAAATAAATAAATAAACCTTGGATCTTTTAGAGTCGATGCAAAACCTTCGTTTAACAAATTTTAGTTATTTAATTTGTTAAAATATTAAAACTGTGTTTGCTCAGAGATTTTATTTCAAATCTTGGCTGCATTAGTTTAGGTTTATTCTTTTCAGTAAATTATCCTCACATCATTTTATCCTTGCATTCTATTTCCTACCATTTCTTCTCATAGTTGTTAAAATACTAAAGAAGCGTCAGGGCGTGTATTAGTCTGTTAGTACTGCTGGAGCAAGAGGATAGAGTGGCTTAAACAACGTTAATTTACTTTCTCAAAGTTTTGGAGACTGGAGAGACAAGACCAAGATATTGCCAGGTTTGGCTTCTTTTGAGTTCTCTCTCACCTTGGCTTGTAGATGGTTGCCTTCTGACTGGGTCCTCTCCTAGCCTTTCTGCCTTGGATCCCTGGAAGTGGAGGAGGAGCTGCTTTCAATGAGGAGGGCACTTCTAATTTGCTGAATCAACTTTACAAGAGACACCCCACCCTCAACTCCCACTGGCTTGGAAGGGCTTCAGAACTTTCCTATACTTTCCTCAGCTGTACAATCTCATTCCAAGACAAATTCCCAAGGAACCTAGAGAAAGAAAATGCCCCCCTTGCTGACGATCCTTGTATCCTTATGTTTAAATGGTCAGAAGAAAAACAAGGATTCTGAGCTTTTAAGAGAATGTTTCTCAACAAAGATTTCCTGGTGCTCACCTGACACCAAAAACCTATTAAAGTCATAAACTTTTCCTTTGGAACACTTCCCAAAAATGTATTTACCGAAATGGCATTTGAACTTGGTTTTAAACTCAAAAAAGAAAAATTAATGACATTAAAATATGACTCCATGTTACAGAAAAGATATGGCTTTATATTATTTATATTAAACAAGCAAGCACCTTAAAACAAAGCAAAACAAAAAACCTGCCTGTCCCTTCTCTTTCTCTGATGTACCCTTGACCAGAGGGGACACTGCCCTTTCAAATGATCAAGGTGCTTTCCAGGGACTTTATCCAGTTAAAAATATCCTGAGATTAGAAACATCAGCTCTGGCTTAAATAATGGGGGCAGATGGGAGACGGGGTGGGGAGAAGGAGTGGTCCAGACTTGGGCAGGAATTATGGCTTCTTCTGGCAGACTGCCCTCAGACCCTTGCTGCATTTCACCATTTTGGGGTGATTGGGTTGAAGGAGTTGACTTCCAGTCTCATCCTCTTTTTTGAAAACATCATTCCTTTTGGATTAAGAACATACCCTGAGGACTTCATTTAACTTTAATTACCTCTTTTTCTTTTTAAAGATTTTATTTATTTATTTATTTATTTATTTTTGAGAAAGAGACTGGGAGAGAGCATGCACACTAGTGGGGGAGGGGCAGAAGGAGAGGGGGAGAGTATCTCAAGCAGAAGCCCCCCTCCCCCTGCACTGATCAGGGAACGCAACAAGGGTCTCCATCCTGGATCCCAGGATCCTGAGATCGTGACCTGCACAGAAGTCAGACACTTAAACAACTTTAATTACCTCTAAGTATCTGTCTCTAAGTACTTACACTAAGTGTTCAGGCTTCATCACTGGATTTGGGGGGCACACAATTCATTCCATTACATAATAAGTATTAATCATAGCTTTGCCCAGGCCTAAATAAAGAATGCCTGTATTAGTTATTTTTTTTTTAAAGATTTTATTTATTTATTTGTCAGAGAGAGAGAGGGAGAGAGAGCAAGCACAGGCAGACAGAATGGCAGGCAGAGGCAGAGGGAGAAGCAGGCTCCCCGATGAGCAAGGAGTCCGATGTGGGACTCGATCCCAGGACGCTGGGATCATGACCTGAGCCGAAGGCAGCTGCTTAACCAACTGAGCCACCCAGGCGTCCCAGCCTGTATTAGTTATTTCAGCAGAGACTCATGTTTGCTCTCTGTATGTCTTCCAATCTGTCCTTAGAATTACATTCTTAAAATTTTAAATCCTATTCTCTTAGTCCTTACATGCATATATGAATTCTGTTGACACCTGATTTTCATGGAAATATGTTATACTCTTCCTAAACTTTCAAAGTACATTTCAATAAGTGTATTATTTGATTTATCCATTTTAACTTTGCAATATAGTTGGTTTTGTTGTTGGGTAGTCATCTTGTCCTGAGTGTAGGCTTTATGTAGGAGAATCTGTTTGACTTATATTTGACACCGATTTTGATCAGATACCATTTCAGCATTCAATGAATAAATTGTTGATCAGTTTAGTGATCAGATTTGAGTTGACAGATTTATTAGATCACTAAATATAAATATGGAGCTTCTGAAGAATTACATTAATGTGTAGATTCTGCTGATTTATTTCCCTTATATTAGAATCATTGACAAATTAACTGAATAATAACTGATTTCAAATAAAGACCTCTGTTCTCTAGTTTGGTAATTTTACTTCCCAGCCTTTCAAATATGACAGATCCCCCTCCCCATTTCATTGCAATTTATGTGCATATATAATTGGAGGAATTTAAGTAGTCGGCATATCCATGAACTTCTAATGAGCTTCATCTCTCAACTAATTTTCTAGCAAAATCTACTTCTCCTTGAATCACAAATACTTGTTTTGTCCAACTTTCACAGTTATTCTCTCCAGCTGGCTTGCTCGTCAGTCACATGCTCTCCACAGATATGATATTGGAGCAGTAGAAATGAGCCTGATCCTGGGGATATGTTATGCTCCTCATTTTCTATGACTATGCATGTAAACTTTGGTAGATAAATAAACAGCTATATTAATTGAATAATAATTTTAAAATAAAATTGTTAAAGTCTAACACATAAGTCAGTCAAAGAAAGACAAATACCATATGATTTCACTCATATGTGGAATTTAAGAAATGAAACAGATGAACATAGAGAAAAAAAAAAAAGAGAGAGAAGGAGAAGCAAACCATAAAAAAGACTCTTTACTATAGACAACAAACTGACAGTTGCTGGTGGGGGGAAGAGGACTGGGGAGAAGGGTCCAGTGGGTGATGGGTATTAAGGAGGGCATTTGATATGATGAGTACTGGGTGTTGTATGTAAATGATGAATCACTAAATTCTACACTTGAAACTAATATTACACTGTTAACTAACTGGAAATTAATTAAAAACTGGAAATAAAAATTAAACGTAAAATAAAAATAAATAAGTAAAATAAAATCTAAAGTCCAAAAGGCAAAAATTTACACTTCTCCTGATCTTAGAACATTCCAAAATATGATAAATAGTTAAGTACTTTGTCTTCATTGTGACATGATAAACAACAACTGCAAAAACCCTAGAAATATTGGCCTTCCTTAAGGGTGATACCTTGACTTGTTTTTTGAGAGACTTAGAAAAGTCATTATGTCATTTTCAGAAACTATGATAACTTACTTATCAAGTTATTCGACAAAAAAATCTTGAGAGAGATAAGGATGTGTTGGGAACACTGATCATGGTTAATGCTCAAAAACTGTATTCTATAGCCTCTGGCAGATGACTCAAAATTGAAATTTTACAATTCTTTTTTTTTTTTAAAGATTTTATTTATTTATTTGATAGATATCACAAGTAGACAGAGAGGCAGGCAGAGAGAGAGAAGTGGGGGAAGCAGGCTCCCTGCTGAGCAGAGAGCCCAATGTGGGGCTCGATCCCAGGACCTTGAGATCATGACCTGAGCCGAAGGCAGAGGCTTAACCCACTGAGCCACCCAGGTGCCCCGTGAAATTTTACAATTCTTAATCTGAAATTTAATTTGTATCAATTTAATACTATAAGTGTTCATCTTGTTGACTAAAAAATAAACTATTTCCAAATGAGAGCATTTAAAATATTTTGCATACTCAGTAGTATCAATTTATGTAAGCAATGATTACAAAGCTTTTGAGCTTTTGGGCTAGCAATCATTTCTGCTAAAACTTATAGAAAAGGCAGGTTTGGGAAAAGGCTTTCTTAGATGAAGAAAAGTATCCTTGCTTTTATTGCTTAATCTCAAGCTTGTCATCTGCTTGTGCATTGTTTAAGCATAAGGACACACTTCACTTACAATGTTAAAACTTTGGGGTGCCTGAGTGGCTCAGTCCTTAAGTGTCTGCCTTCAGTTCAGGTTATGATCCAGGAGTCCTGGGATCCATCCCCAAGTCAGGCTGCCTGCTCAGTGGGAAGCCTGCTTCTCTCTATCCCACTCCCCCTGTTTGTGTTCTGTCTCCTGCTGTGTCTCTCTCTGTCAAATAAACAAATAAAAACCTTAAAAAAAATGTTAAAACTTTATCTGTACTCTAGAGTACTAAAAGAAACACATTGGAAAAATTTGTAAAAAGGAAAGTGTAACTATATACTTGAGAGGATTTTAAAAAATATGTATTATAATATGTAACATACATATAACAAATTATATATAAATTATATATTTCACATATATTTATAAATCATGAAATTTTATAGCTAAATCATATTCACTTAACTTTTAGAAAAAGGACCAAAGGGTTCCAATTAAACTTATTTCTTATGTGATATGGGAGAGTACTTAGCCTGAGGAAAATTAAAATGAATAAAACATAAAACCTCTTCTCTAGGAATTTATAGACAGTAGGAATGAGAAATATTGTTAATCTTTATATCGTGTTTTTGGCTTTTATTAAGGACTTAGGTAAGAAATGAACAAATAAGAGTTGTTTACAATTTTCTGAAAGTCGCTGTTGAGAATTGTATCCAATTTTAACTTTTATTTTATGTATATAAGGGCATACAGTATAGAATTTTTTTAGAACTTACTAAGAAAATTGTTCTCTACTTATTTGTATTACCTTTTCTCTTTTAATTTTTTAATTAGATGTATATCTGGTTTCCATTGTTTCTGTGACTTTAAGAGACTTTAAAAGTAATAATAATATTCAATCTGTAAATGAATCAGTCTATTTCTCCATATGAATATATTATTATATTTTTTAAATTCCCCTATCCCAATATTTTAGTTTGTCTGTGGTTTGTCCTTAACCTGAAATACTTTTTTGGAATTAAGTAAAAATACATTACATAAGATAGTCAATCAAACACATAAGAATCTATTTTACTTTAATATCATACAAAGGAAAATCTGGCTAGAATCAAACAAAACAAAAATTACAAATTATCAGAGAACAGAAAAATACTAGGCAGCTATCCATTTTTATTAACCACATACAATGTGGCATGCACATAGTGAAGTATGGCGTAATTCTTTATCTCTAGGAGCTATTGGCCAAATGAAGTGTAAGGTAAAATGATTTTAAAATGAATTGGCATAGGGTGTCTACATATGAAGAGACCATGGAAAACCTCCCCCAGAAGTTACTGTTTTAGCTGCATTGTGAATTTCAGTAAGAGGTGGCTTGATGAAGATGATAGGAAGCCATATTCCAGATATTAAGATTGGGAGTTCCAAAGTTAAAAAAAAAAAAAAATCACGGGAAAGAAATGGCAAATTAGAAGTACTTCAGAATGTTTGCACCATAAGTAATTTGAAGGAAAAGCAGTACCTATAGAGAGAAAAGTATCAAGATAATGAATTATTTGTCTATACAGGCAGCAAAGCTTAATACTATGTTGAACGAAAGTACAAATAACGTTCAGGAATGGAAGCCCGAATCCCCATATTATACACTTGATAATTTTCTGTCACATACTCATTGACATGAATTGCTCTAGTATTTTGAGGAATTTACCTGATGTTCATAAAGAAATCAGAGTTGCTGAGAATCAAATCCAGGGTATCTGGATCTCTTAGACTCTGATATGCTGTTTATATTTTGCCACAGTAATGCTATCTTAAAAACAACTTCAAAATCTCAGTAATTTCCAACAACAAATATTTATTACCTACTCACAGATCTATAGGTCAGTTGCAGTGTTTCCAGAAGCTTGTCCTGGCACACATGATGTTCTCATGACTTGTGGAAGGACTACAAGGGTCCAAGGTAACAATAAATGACAAGACATCTATCACATTCCTTGAGCCAAAGCAAGCAATATGTATCTATTAATAACAGGGAGGAAAACTATACTTATTCCACAGAACAAGACCATAGCTGTAAATATTTGCTGAAAAGAGTAAAATGCATCACGTTGACTTTTTTAAATTTTTAAAAAATTGCCAATTTTTGAAAATGATATAATGAAGCAAGAAGACAAGTTATTGCATGCACAATGTTCACATATGATATTAAAGAAAAAAGATAGCTTAATGGTGGTTGGAAAAAGACCAACCAAAATTCCTAGAAGCTAAAATGAATACTAGATTCTAATTCCTATCTCCTGAAGAAGCAGCACATAGATGAAACATAAAGAGAAAAATTATTAAACCACTGTGGGCATGTCCAGAAACCAGTGCAAGGTAATTACAGGGTAATGCAGCACCAAGAGGGGATGGAAATGAACTTGTGCAGAGAAAAGGAAGCCAGTAGGTGGAAAAGCCAGAAAGACACCTCTCTAAAATAAGGGCATCTTTGTCTGCCTTGACACTCGTAATGAACTTTGTCTGGAGTAAAGCCCTCTCTGGTAAGTAAACATAACCACAGATCCTGCTCAATGATTCCCTTGATCTTCAGAGGAAACTGCTGGTTGATTGTGGAATCACAGAGGAATATTTTTTGGTCAGTTTTAATTTGATAGTGACAAATCTGTCTCTTGTTTTGTTTGACTGCCCATCTTCAGTTTACTAGTTTGAGTATGCCCTCATCTTGCCAGAGGTTTAAGTCTTAAAGCCTTCTATATAACCATTTTCATTTTCTAGACTTATTTTTAAAATGGATAATATCCATAGCCAAATAAATCCATGATTTTTGATAGCAGTGACATTTGTCAATAATTGGTATTATTTTCTAAATTGTTCCCTAAAAAATACAAAAAGAATATTTGTTATTACTTTAAATTAGCAATTCTAAATAAAGTATTACAACACACCATTGCATATTGATTGGTAAACAGGGTAGAACTATAGCTGTTTTGCCAGCATTTGTATAGGTAAGATTATTTTACCTATTCTGAATTTTTTTTTTTTTAACTATTTGGCTCTAACCTTGGGAATGTGTCTTCTGAATTGCTAGTTTAGAGAACTATAAAAAGAGTCTTTAATTGGAATCTTGCTCTATTATTTACTAGATGTGTGTCCTTCAGTAAAAAATTTTAAGTACCATAAGTCAGGGTTCTCCAGAGGAACAGAACATCAAGTTTTTGAAAGAAAGAGAGAATTTAAGAAATTGATTCACAGAAGTATGGAAGATTGCTAAATCCTCAAAAATCTGCTGGATAATCTGGTAAACCAGAAATCCAGGGAAGACTTGCTGTTCAAATCCAAAGGGAGTGTGCAGGCCCTCAGCTGATTGGATGAGGCCCACCCACATTATGGAGAATAATTTGCTTTATTTAAAGTCCATTGATCAAAATGTTAATTTCATCCAAAACAAAAACAGCATTTTCTGTGAAAACGCTTTCATAGAAACAGAAACAGACCAAATATGTAGGCACAGTGTCCCAGCTAAGTTGATCTATAAAGTTAAGCATCATAGACTGTTTCTCTAGCTATGAGATTGCCAAAATGTTAGTATTTGCTTCATAAGATTCTTTGGAAAATTAATTGTGATGATCTATGATAGTGCTCAGCAAAATGCTTAGCAGGTAGCAAGTACTTGAAAACAATATTGATGATGAATATAAATATCAATTCTCTCAAAACAGCTTCTTTTGAAAACATTTGATCTAGAAGGGTGACAAAGGTATTTTAAAAGGTGTGTTTCCACTGTAAGTAAGTCCTTATGCCAATGCTTACCTCAACAAATTACAAAATACAGCTATAGTTTTCCCATGGTATTCTCTAATAACTTTCCTTGGTTCTGTGCTGTTTTGCCAGTTTTTGTAACTTCAACTATATTTGTAATATTTTGTTTCTTAAACAAGGTTACTTTACAATAGATGTTCTTTATATATTTTATATCACTTTATATATCCAGTGTATCTCATAATAATAGTATCAATTAGTTTAATAATAATAACGTAAGGAGAGGGCTACAATTCAACACTAAATAGAATGTCTGACATCATTCATCACAACAAGAAAAATAGTAAAATAAATAGGTCACACAGAAAGATATAAAACCATCCTTATTTTATATTATTCAGTAGAGTCAAATCAATCCCTAATTAGTAATAAGAGAGAGAGAATTCAACAGGATATTTGGTACATTAGACAATTTTTGGATTCTAACCTTTATTGAAAGGAACCAATGTTATAAGCAGAGATATAATATGAATGATTAAATCCCAAAAATTCACAAATGTACTAGAAAGAGAGCTAATTTTGAAGTTTGGAAAATTGCAGAAAAGCATAAGAAAAATAAGATAAACATAGAGGTATGAATGAAAAAGATAAGCATAGAGGGATGAAGTGAAATCAATATTGAAGACTGAGACCTTGAAAAGAAATTCCATGCAGAGCCTTTTTAGTATTTTTAAATTAATTTTTTGCATTTTATTTATTATTATTATTATTATCATGTTAGTTGAACCATGAAAGACTGTGGACTCAGAGCCTTTTTTAGACATAGTGATTATAAAATGTGCGGAATTTATTGCTTTGTACCAATTTTACTTCTCCAGTAATGCCTGCAAGTATTCTGTACCAATATTCCAAATTCAGATAAGTAGAACACAGATTTACCAAATATACCCTCAGAAATATTTAATGAGCAAAATTCGACTGAGAATCCTAACATTATACTCTATTACATGAAAGTCCAAAATTATATTAGCATATTAACAATTTTGAGAAATGTGGCTTAGAGAAAATTAACTTTGATTAATCATTACTTACCAAAATTTCACTGCAGAAGTGCCCCTAACAAGTAACATCCATAAGTATTCCTAAAAATTAGATCATTCTGAAAAACCTTGGGAAGAATAGTACATGCAGTAGATAAGAATATATTTCAGAGTCAGATAAACAAGATTCAGCTCATGACCATGTCTACTCTTAACAACTTTGGATAAATTATTTAATATTTTAATTATATATATAATTAATATATATATAATTATCATTATCATATATATCATCATATGTATCATTAAAATATTAAATGATTTTAATGATATATATCATTTTAATTATATATATGAGAAATTTCTCATCTATCAAATAAAGATAATGATAAATGCTTTTTTTGTGTTTGTAAATTATTAAATAATAAGATGCCATTCAGTAACACTCTAGGAAAACTCATACTTTGTAAATATAGATGACGATGATGACTCATGTCAATGTTTTAAACATTGCTGAAAATAATGATTTCATCATTAAAGAAGAAGGGAGAGAAAAAAATATTGGCAATGGCTAGCAGTGTTGGACAAAGCCTCCCATAAGTTTTATTCATTAATTTCTTTATTTGCTGTGTTCTAATTGCTTAAGCTCTTAATCTTTAATCTATTTAAGTGTGTTTTTTTTTCTTTGTTTTTCTTAGAAGGTGTTGCATCTTCTTCTAAATATTCATATTGGCTTTAAAAAAAATCTTTTTATTTTATTTATTTATTTTTTAAATCTTTCTTTTTAAAAGTTTTATAACAAAACTTTCAGAAGTTTTATAATGAAAATTTAAAAGTTTTATAACAAAAACTTTTCAAAAGTTTTATAACAAATCATTAAGGACTATGCAGTAATCTAGTATAAATTTTAAATTTATGCTAATTTTTTAAAAAGATTTTATTTATTTATTTGACAGATGGAGATCACAAGTAGGCAGAAAAGCAGGCAGAGAGAGAGGAGGAAGCAGGCTTCCTGCTGAGCAGAGAGCCTGATACGGGGCTTGATCCCAAGACCCTCGGATCATGACCTGAGCGGAAAGCAGAGGTTTTAACCCACTGAGCCACCCAGGTGCCCCAAATTTATGCTAATTTTTAATTTATGTTATTTTTGTTTTATTTCTATGTATAATAATTAACTTCTTTAGATATTCTCATAAATCCAAATTTAGTTAGGACAACGGTATACTTCTTATAACTAACTAATAACCAGTGTATTGGTATTGTTTGGCTTCTATTAAGTACTAGAAGAAAACTAGAATTACATAAGGACATCAAGTAAAAGTATCCTTCATCCAATTGAATAGGATAATATGTACGTTGTACCTAAAGATATATATCTATATGTATGTATGTCGTGTTTCCATATACATATATATTTTTTCTTTAGTTGTAAACAACAATGAAATGACAATGTTTTAAAAAAAATCCTACTATTATATAATCTTTGTTCTACTACAGTGCAGCACAAATGTGTGAGAGAAAAGTAGATAATAATAGTTGCCAGCCGTATGTCTCACAAGTATTCAGTGAGAATTAAAATGGCTAAATCAGCAAACCTTTCTCAGACAGCATTCACACATTTTAAAGTTGGATCCTTAGCCATTTTTTTTAAATTCTTGATGCAACTAAAAAAAATCTTTCTTTTTCAAATCTCATCAAGTTAAAGTTTAACATTTATTTTAAGTCGTCTAAAAATATATTTATTTTTATTTTTAAAGGACAAAATGTTCCAATAAATCATTTAAATTCAATGTATCTCCATCCAAGTCAAAATGGAGGTATTAGTAAACTAGATTTTATCTAAATAAATTATTTAGATTACAATCAATAGATCATTTTTGTGAGTTCAAAAATATTAGACCTATAAAATAAGAATAATGTGAAAAAATACAGAAAATTTTTATTTTTCTTCTTGTGAGAAAACTCAAGTTGTACAAGTGAAGAACAGATAGAATGATAAAAAGCTTGAGTAAGGAAACATTAGTAATATATTGTGTAATTTATTATATATAAATACATATAAATTCAATTTGTATACAAAAATGACAATTCCACAGGCAGATATCACTATATGAGAAACATTTATGGCATACTCGTTTGAAGTTATTTGGAATAATGTTGATGCCTGGAAAGGAGGAGCAGCAGGCACATGGAAATTAGTATCTAGGGCATTATCAGAACATCTTGGGGGGGCACCTGGGTGGTTCAGTGGGTTAAGCCTCTGCCTTCAGCTCAGGTCATGATCTCAGGTTCCTGGGATCGAGCCCCACATCAGGTTCTCTGCTCAGCGGGGAGCCTGCTTCTCCCTCTCTCTCTGCCTGCTGCTCTGCCTACTTCTGCCTACTTCTGCCTACTTGTGATTTCTCTGTCAAATAAATAAAAAAAAAAAAAAAAAAAAAAAGAACATCTTGGGAAGTAGTCATTATGATGATGTAGGAAGACCGTGGACTTACCTCCTCCAATGGACCCACTGGATCTATAGCTACATATTAAATACTTCCTGTTGAAAAAGAACTGAGAAATAGCTGAATAGCTCCCTTCACAATAAGGGATAAAATGGTCATATTGAGATGGGCAGTAGAGGCAGAGATATGGTCTCCCCGAAAATCCCACACCCAGCATGACAACCCATAAAGAGAAAGAACTCGGATCTGGAGATTCTCCCTGGGGATTGAGGGGATCGTGCCCCACATCAGGCACCCTAACCCTTTGGACTTGCATCAGAAAAAAGAGACTCCAAAAATAGCTTCTCAGAAAACTATGGGCCTTATGTCCAGTGACTAAAGAGGCTTTGGGCAATCTGAGATACTGCCTTTGAGGGGCTCTCCCATATACTCACTAGCCCTGGACCCAGTACAATGCAGCAGTTTGAAAGGTGACTGGATTATATGAGAAAGAGGTTTGTTTGCTAATTTGTAAAGCACCTGCTGGAGAGTTAGGGATCAGTCAGGATTTCTTTGCTGGCAAGTACCATTTTTGCATTTTCTTTGTGCCTTGCTAAGAGCAGTTAGGCATTTTCATACATATACCAACTAAAGCCACACAGCACACCACTCCCAGTGCTTTGTATTGATCTCTTTAAAGAAGACATGGTGTGTGTGTGTGTGTGTGTGTGTGTGTATTTTATGCATGCACACACAATGGAATGCTATTCACCCATAAAAAGAAGGAAATCTTGCCATTAGCAACAGCATGCATGGACCTTGAGTTACTATGCTAAGTGAAATAAATGAGACAGGGAAAGACAAATACCATACACTATCACTTATATGTGAATCGAAAAAAAACAACAAAAAAACAAAACAAAAAACAAAAAACCCCAAAACAACAAAATAAATGAACAAACAAAACAAAACAAATCCAAACTCACAGATACAGAAAATAGACAGGTTTTTATCAGAAGGGAAAAGGGCCAGGGGAGGGAGCTAGGCAAAATGGGTGAAGGGGGTCAATTGTATGGTCATGGATGTTAACTAGACTTACTATACCATAGTAAGTCTAGTTAACATACAAATAAATCATTATCTTGTACGCTTGAAACAAGCATATGGAAGTTTTACCCCAATAATAACAATAATAATGATAAAAAAGGGACATTTGTTTTTGTTTTTTGTTTTTTGTTTTTTTTTTTTTTTTTTGAGAGACAGAGAGAGAGGGGAAGAAGGAGGGCTGAGGGAGGGAGAGAGAGAGAGAAGTAGAGAGAGAATCTCAAGCAGGCTCTACATTCAGCATAGAGCCTGACATAGGGCTCCATCCCAGGACCCCGAGATCATGACCTGAGCTGAAACCAAGATTCGGACTCTTAACTGACTGAGCGACCCAGGTGCCCCAATGTTATTAGTATCTTTTGCTTCACTCTGAATTATTTATGAACTCTATCTGTAGCCTTCTGTGTGGATGGCTTTGTTATATCTGGTAATTCTTATTTATTTTTTTAATTTTATTGTATATTGGTGATTTTCAAGTGATAGTCATTTTTAAAAAGGCAATTTTATGCATTGCAAGTGAGTGTTGAAATATAAAAAGGAATTTTCCATTGCCCCAAAAGAAGCCTATCTCTTTAAAAAAAAAAAAATGTTTAACTAACTTTCCTTTGAGAATTATGAACTATAAAATAGAACAATAGATAATAGTAACACTCCAGAAAATCAGCCTCCATAAACCAGTTACTTGTAAAATTGTAAAACTGATACATCTTGCTTATATGCGTAAGTGATATAATCCTCCCCCTATTGTTAATTGATATGAGTCCATGATAGTGTCTCTGGATAGAAAAAAGAACAAGGAATTTTCAAAAAATAGTAATTTCTATTGTATCAGTTCGGTGTTAATGAGTTTATCATTATTCTCCTTTACCTTTGTTTCTTTTCTGAATGGTTGCTTCTGACAATTATATTAGTAATGTCTAATTTATAATTTAGATTGCCATGCCTCTCCATTTGCTATAATTTATTAATTGTAAAATAAAGTTTGTAAGGAAGAAAGGTAAAAGTTGGGAATGATAAAATTATGCAAAATCTTATAATAGTCAATGAATCAAAGCGTATGTGGTGATAGAACACGTGGGTTTGGCATGCGTTAAAAAATAACTCTTCTTCAAATACCAGATTAAATGGTAAGTAGTATATATTCCTATATTATACTGTTTAGTCTAATCTTGAAGTTATATTGAGAAATTTTCTATAAAAACAGTGAAAACAGTTGAAGCAATATATTTTTATGTATCATTTTCTGTATGGGTTCTTTATATTGATGAATATAAATGAATCAAATTGGTCATTTACTTGTAGAGACCTCTTTTAGGAAACAGGCTTGAGTAATGGAATATAGAAAAGGGCCCACAACCATCCCCAGGCTGGATACAGACTTACCCATCAGGTGGCCTAACTGACCAATGGGCTCCTTACAACTAGGCACCATTACCAAAAAAGGGAAGATTCCATACCTTGCCATACCTCCTCATCTTCCCCTTTTAAAAACAGATCCCACCCACTGCCTTCTTACAGATAGCCTCTCCTCTGCTGTCCTGCCCACTGCTCCCTTGTTGTATATTCAATATTCAATAAACTTCTATCTTTTTTGTTCTACCCCAGGTGAAGTCTTTCACCTCCATGCCATTGGCTTCTACTACATTGTCACACCACATTTGAGAGCCCCATCTGATCAAGAGACACACCACTGAGACCCCATATTTACACAGCAAAAATTAGAATATTTTCATTAATTTTCAGTTATACTTTGCACAGATAGATATATAGCATAAATATTTTTCAAAATCAAGAAATTATGAAATAACAAAGAGATCAAATGTATGTCAAACATTCCACTAAAATATACAAGTAAATCTTCTGAATCTGTGATAAAGGGTAAATAGGTTTAATAATGAAGAATCTGGAGCACTTACTAACATTTTGCACAAATCAGAGGAACCCAGAAAGCTTCCTAATACTGTGAAAAAATTACAACTAATGTAACAAATTTACATTTCCAGATTGAAAAACAGCTTGATTGTTTCAACTAAAATGAGTTACCTATTCATATCATGTAAATGTTTGTTACAAATTGTAACAAACTCAGCTCAAAAGCTGTATTGTTAAAACTTAAAAGTGTTAAATATTTATATTTCTTATTAAAACATCATTTATATTCTTTAAGACTCATGTTTGAAATAAAGGAAATTTGCAATCATAAATAAGAGAAAAAGACATGACATAGTTTTCACACACTAAAGCAATTGGATTAAGAAAGAAAAGCTCAGAAAATATTTTATTCATTAAAGTTGATAAAGAAAAATATAAAACTATCAGAACTCTTTAAAAATGATCTACTGTGCAGTTGAAAATAATTGAGAATTTTCATTTTATAAAATAATATTTATATAGCCATAACAATATAATCTAGTTTTATAGCACCGCATGTTACAAAATGTAACATGTCAGCTGAAATTAAGAATTATTTTTTAGAAATTATAAATCAAGTGTATTACAAGTGCCTAAAATTAAGCTTTCCTGGGATTAAGCCCCATATCAGGCAGGCTCTGTGCTCAGTGGGGAGTCTGTTTGAGATTCTCTCTTTCCCTCTTCCTCTGCCCCACCCAACCTCCCACACATGCTCTTTCTCTTGCTCTCTCTCAAATAAATCAGTCTTCAAAAACAGTGAATGCCAATAAAACTAAATCCAAATATGCTATTCTAAGATAATTTTTGTCTTAGTTTGTTATAGGTCTATTGAATAGTGTATATAAAACCACAATATTTGGGGCGCCTGGGTGGCTCAGTGGTTAAAGCCTCTGCCTTCGGCTCGGGTCATGGTCCCAGGGTCCTGGGATCGGGTCCTGCTTCGGGCTCTCTGCTCAGCAGGGAGCCTGCCTCCTCCTCTGTCTCTCTCTCTGCCTGCCTCTCTGCCTACTTGTGATCTGTCTGTGAAATAAACAAATAAAAATCTTAAAAAAAAAAAAACACCACAACATTTAATGCATAGAAGAATTTATCATGTTAGTAATGTTAATTCAACAGAAATGGAAAGAAAATATTTAATTGTTAAGGACATCATATTATAAACAAAAGTTTCTACCTAGTGTGTTTGGAAGTCACATAGTGGCCAATTATTTGATAGGATATATCTGTTGCTATTAAATCATGGCATCTCATAAGATGAGAATAGTTTGGCTATAGAGATTGAGAGGGAAAACAAACAAACAAACAAAAAACACAAAGAAGCAAATAAAGGAGAATATTTTCAACATTTCTAATAATTATCAAAAAATTTAAACTATACGAAGTTTAGTTTACTTGACAATTTGTCCTGCCATTTATATCATGTGTTGTGTATTTTAATATTATGTACAGTTTTACCTATTTTAAAAAATGAAAGAGAATTTTAAAAACTTATTTATAAATTACTATGCATTTTAAAAATTGAATCTGATAGGGACGCCTGGGTGGCTCAGTTGGTTAAGCGGCTGCCTTTGGCTCAGGTCATGATCCCAGTGTCCTGGAATCGAGTCCCGCATCAGGCTCCTTGCTCAGCAGGGAACCTGCTTCTCCTTCTGCCTCTGCTGCCCCTCTGCCGGCCTGTGCTCTCTCTTTCTCTCTCTCTCTGACAAATAAATAAATAAATAAAATCTTAAAAAAAAATGAATCTGATAACCTCTTTAACCAATATTTAGATCACTTTGAGTGATTATTAAGTGATTAGATTAAAATTTATTCCACATATCCTAATGGTTATCATTTCTTGGGCAATGCAAAATGAGAATATGGCATTTAAAGGACGAAACACGACATTAGCATATCAGACTTTTATGGCTCCACAATATCAGAAGCAAGAGTGCAGACTATACAGGCCAAAGAAAACTCCCTAATGATAAAGGGAAAAATATGATCCTGAGGATATGTTAGTTGAAGGAACACAAAATACCTTTATTACTACCAGACTAGACATTTGGTATTACTATTAGACTAGGTCTTTGGCTGTACCTATATAGGTCCAAGTACCTGGGACCAGGGCCTTGCTTCCTTGTCAACCAGTTAGATAAAATAAGAGAAACTGAACTAGGATAATATTCTCTAAGCCAAACCTCATCCCAACCTACTGGAGTTAAGAGAAAAATAAAAAGCATATAGTGATCACAAGGGTAAAAACTAGAACAGGTAATGAATGTGACCCTAGAATGAAAAAGATCTTATTTGAGATCAATAGATGATAAAAGAACGATTAAAATAACCAAGGAAATATTTCATAGCAAATATCCTGAGATTAATCTAATAAATATGAATGATACGTTAGAAAGCTTAAGTCAAGGGACATTTGGAAGATGATACTAATAGAGTCAAAATAAACTTGCAGATGTTGAAGACATATAAAACGTGCATCCCCTAAACTAAAGATGGCCTTGAATTCTGATGTTATGGCAAACAAACACGTACTTGACTGTGCTATGCAAGTCTATACCCCTGAAGATTTATAAAAGTGATTATTCCTTGGAAATGTAATTGTCAAGGGAGTTAAATTGAATGGTTTAAGAAGCTTGACTTTTGGTCATTTGGTGATTGGATATGGTACCATGCTAAAGCCTTGTGTGCTTATATTGGTAACATTGAGAGTATAATTGCTTAAACTCAACTTTAAACTATGGTGTAAAAAAATGGGTGTCAAAAGAAGCACACTTGCAATATATGAATATTTGTGGTTGAAATGTAAGTGATGAGGAATCACAGGGTATATTGTTGTGTACTGAGTTTCATATAATTTCAAATACAGTTGTTTATGGCAAAGATATAAAAAGTTATGTTCAAACTGAAGTTATGGGACAGCTGGGTGGCTCAGTCAGTTAGTGTCTGCCTGTGGCTCAGGCCATGATCCCAGGGTCCTGGCATCAAGTCCTGCATCAGGATCCTTGCCTCTTCCTCTGCTTGCTGCTTCCTGCTTCCCCAGCTTGTGCTCGCTCACTCTCTCTCTCTCTCTCTAACAAATAAATAAAATCTTAAAAAAGGGGGGGGGAGTTGTTTGGGGGGCACCTGGGTGGCTCAGTCAGTTAAGTGTCCAACTCTTGCTTTTGGCTCAGGCCATAATCTTAGGGTCGTGACATCAAGCTCTGCATCCAGCTCTGCTCTCAGTGAGGAGTCTCTCCCTCTCCTTCTGCCCCTCTCCTAGCTTGAGCTCTCTCTCAATTTCTCTCAAATAAATGTATCTTAAAAAACCAACAAACAAAAAAAGAAGTAGAGTTGTTTTGATATAAAAATGAAGATAGTTGTGCCAGGATGCCATCATCTCCTGTATCTTCATTCATAAGAACTCTGTGGCTCTGTGGCTGAGGGGTCCTAGAGGGAGCTTATCAAAAACATAGAAAGAAGCAGGTGTGACAAGGGGACATGCATACTATACATCATGAGAGTTGTGAGGGGTATCCAAAATTATTTTGTCTGGGCAAGGCTACCCTTTGCTGATCCAAAATAGGTCGCTGACGACCTTAGGAGAATTTGCTCCTGCCACAGTAAAGGTGACTCATGGGCAGTGGTGAAAGCCATCCAAAGTCACTGGAAAAATACTCTCTTGCCCATCTTTATCAGCACCCTTGTTCCCTAGCAATGGGCTCTAGCAACATGGAACTTCACTTTTGCGTTGGCAGCTGCACATCCCCTTCTCACTTAGCTAAGCTGTCTCTCTCAAGTCCCAGTTCCTTAAAAGGTACACATCAACTGAATTTGAACTTTATTCCTTTCATCTCCCTTGCCTGGAATAATAATGTGATTAAATTTGCTTGGACAGTGTTATTTCTTTATTGGTAAATTGAAAGACATTATCCTATACACTATTAGCTTGTCATAGTCACACAATGAACCAGAGTTAAACGCATTTTTGACAAAGACCAAAAAATATACTATCTTTGTAACTGTTTCCTACTTGTTACCTACTTTCTTTGTTTTATATATTTTTTCTGTCTTCTCTATTTTTATATATTTTTATTTTTTTAAAGATTTTATTTATTTATTTGACAGAGAGAGATCACAAGTAGGGAGAGAGGCAGACAGAAAGAGAGAGAGAGAAGCAGCCTCCCTGATGAGCAAAGAGCCCGATGTGGGGCTCAATCCCAGAACCCTGAGATCATGACCTGAGCCAAAGGCAGAGGCTTAACTCACTGAGCCACCCAGTCTTCTCTGTTTTTAATTGAGCATCTGATGTAATTCCATTTTGTCTTTCTTGAGAGGTCATTTTTACTTATTTCTTTAAAATTATTTTAGTGGTTGCCCCAGGGTTTGCAATATACATTTTATTTTTTAAAAAAGATTTATTTATTCCACATCCTCTCCAAAACTTGTTGTTTACTGTCTTGTTAATTTTGGCCATTCTAACTGCTGTAAGGTGGTATCTCAATGTGGTTTTGACTTGAAACTCCCTGATGGCTAGTGATGATGAACATTCTTACATGTGTCTGTTCACCATTTGTATGTCTTCTTTGGAGAAGTGTCTGTTCATGTCTTCTGCCCATTTTTTGACGTGATTATCTGTTTTGAGTGTGTTGAGTTTGAGGAGTTCTTTATAGATCTTGGATATCAGTCATTTGTCTATAGTGTCATTGGCGAATATCTTCTCCCATTCCGTGGGTTGCCTCTTTCTTTTGTTGACTATTTCCTTTGCTGTGCAGAAGCTTTTGATCTTGATGAAGTTCCCAAAGTTCATTTTCACTTTTATTTCCTCTGTCTTGGGAGACATATCTTGAAAGAAGTTGCTGTGGCTGATGTTGAAGAGGTTACTGCCTACGTTTCCCTCTATGATTTTGATAGATTTCTGCCTCACCTTGAGGTCTTTTATCCATTTCGAGTTTATCTTTGCGTATGGTGTAAGAGAATGGTTGAGTTTCATTCTTCTACACATAGCTGTCCAATTTTCCCAGCACCATTTATTGAAGAGACTCTCTTTTTTCCACTGTTTATTTTTTCCTGCTCTGTCAAAGATTATTTGACCATAGAGTTGTGGGTCCATATATACAATGGAGTATTATGCCTCCATCAGAAAATATGAATACCCAACTTTTGTATCAACATGGATGGAACTGGAAAAGATTATGTTAAGTGAAATAAGTCAAGCAGAGAGAGTCAATTTTCATATGGTTTCACTTACCTGTGGAGCATAAGGAATAACACAGAGACATTGGGAGAAGGAGATCAGAAGTGAGTTGGGGGAAATTGGAGGGGGAGACAAAGTAGGAGAGACTGTGGACTCTGAGAAACAAACTGAGGGTTTTAGAGGGGAGAGGGGTGGGGGGTTGGGTGGTCCTGGTGGTGGGTATTATGGAGGACATGTATTGCATGGAGCACTGGGTGTGGTGCATAAATAATGAATTTTGGAACACTGAAAAAATAAAATTAAATTAAAAAAATAAAATGAAGATTTATATATTTATTTGGCAGAGAGAGAGACAGTGAGAGAAGGAACAGAAGCAGGGGGAGTGGGAAAAGGAGAAGCAGACTTGCCCCTGAGCAGGAACCCTGATGTAGGGCTTGATCCCAGGATCCTGGGATCATGTCCTGAGCTGAAGGCAGACGCTTAACTACTGAGCCACCCACAACCCCCTGCAATATACATTTTAAAATAATCTGAATCTACCTTGAATTACACTATACTGCTTTCCATGTAATTCAGAGACTTATTGTCTTGCATTCCCCATTACTCCTTTCTACCCATTTGCTACTACTGTCATTCTGTATGAGATCTATCTATCTATCTATCTATCTATATTCATATTCATTAGTGTTCTTGTTTTACACATCTAGTTATCTTTTAGGTAAATTTATGAAAAAATAAAGTAATATATACTACATTTTTATTTGTTGTTGTTCATTTTCTCATAGTCTTGTGTTCTTTATATCGACCAGAGTTCAGGACCTATAGAATTTCCAACTGTCTGAAAAATCTCCTTTTAAACTTTTCAGGTGAGATCTGTTGGCAATTAAGTCCATCATTTTTTTTTAAAGAAAGTTTTATTTCTCTTTCATTTTTAAGAAACTTACTGAGATATAATTTACATAAAATCCACCCTTTTACAGTTTACTATTTTTTTATACAAAGTTGTGTGGCTATCACTAGTTTTTAATTTTAGGAAAAAAAAAAAAAACCTTATTGTCCTAATTAGAAACCCATATGCATCAGCTTCCTGCTCACTTTGAGTAATTCATTAGATATAGAATTCTAGGTGGGCAGACCTTTTTTCTTTCAACACTTTGATTTTTTTTTTAATTTTTAATTTTTTAATTTTTTATTTTATTCTTATCCTCATTCTTCTGTAGGTAAAGTGCTCCCTCCTTCCTCAATTCCTACTAACCTACTGGATTCACTCAAGATTCTCTTTTTGGCAATTTGAAGATGATGTGTCTAAACACTTTTGTGGTTTTTGGTAATTTTTTGGTGGGGTCGAGAAGAGTTTGTCTCTTGTGTTTTAGGGTATTTATTCTCTATGGGTTTCCCTGAACTTCTTGAATCTACTATGCTTTGCTATCTGCTATTCATTTTGGAAACTCCTCTGTCATTATTTATTCAAATATTTACCAGTCCCACCCCCATTCCTTTTTCCTTTTGCCATTCCTATTATGCATGTTACATCATTTGATATTGTCCAACAGTTCTTGGATGGCCGCTATGTTGTTTTTGTTACTATTATTTTTTTCTTTGCATTTCAATTAGGGAAGTTTTCTTTGACCTCCATTTAAGTTTGGTAATTTGTTCTTCAGCTGTATCTTGTCTACTGATGAGCTCATTGAAGTCATTCTTCATTTCCTTTATTCTGTTTTTTATATCTGGTATTTGTTATTTGTCTTATTTTGTTGTTGTTGTTGTTGTTTTGTTTTGTTATGTTTTGTTTTTTAGGGAAATAGAGCATGGGGGAGGGAGGTGGGCAAAGGGAGACATAGACAGAATCATAAGCAGACTACACACCCAGTGTGGAGCCTGATGCAGGGCTCAATCTTACCACCATGAGATCATGACCTGAGCCAAAAGAGTCAGATGCTTAACCCTCTGAGTCGACCAGTTGCCCCTCTGGTATTTTGTTTTGATGTCTTAGTTTTCATCTCTCTCTGTTTCCATTCCCCACTGGGTCTTGCATGTGTTTATTCTGTCCCTTAGAGACTTTAAAAGATGAATTATAGTCGTTATAATTTCTTATGTGCTAATTCTAATGTCTTTGTCATCCAAGTGTAGTTTTGATGCCTGTGTTGTCTCTTCAGACTGTTTTTTTTTAGTCTTCTGGCATTCCTTGTAATTTATTATTGAAAACATATTATATTAGATAATAAGAACTGAAATAAATTTAATACTACTGTGAGAATTTATGTTAATCTGGCAAGGGTTGTGATGTTTAGTGTTTGATATGGTCATATTTCTTAGATATTTTAGATTCCTCTAACAGACCTACTTTTTAATTCTTCTCTTGTATTTGGCTTCTCTGTGCATGGTTCCCAGAGAGGGTCGGTCCAGCTGTTTAAACTATAATCCAGTATAATTATCACTGGAGGTTTATTAATGAGACAGCAGAGTGTGTAGGAAGGGGATGTTCTCTAATATTCCAAATAATTCTGTTTTATTGGGACTGTCTCAAGGGTGTACTTTGTTGAGGAGTAGAACATTCTCTCATTTTTCCCCTATCCTATAATCCCTTACCTGCTACAGTCTATTTCCTTGAAGTTCTCTCTTTTGTTGATAATGATTTTTATTCATTTATTAGGTGCAGTAAGAGATCTGCATTGGAGTATAGTTCCCTTCCCCCATCTCAGATAATTTCCTAGTTAGTGATGAGGCCTTTGTTAAGAAGAAGAGTCTAAGTGTGTTTCATGATAGCTACATTTTCCATCCCTTTATCAGGGTCATATGTTGAACTTTCTGGGGGTTCTAGGATTCCCTCTCTCATAGCCTGGTGGACTTCCTAGAAGAAGGATCTAAAGCAATGTGTCCTACCACCAACATTGCCCCAGGACCTTTTCACTCTCACTTTTGACCTACTCATTCGCCAACAATTGATGAAAATCACCATTTATATGTTTCTTATGGTGTCTACCAGCTTCTGTTTCAGGTAATCAAATCTTTAGTATCTCTCTGTATCTCTCTACATATGCCTGACTCAGTATTTTGTGGTGGTACTTTTGCTTGTGACTTCAATTCTCTGATAGATCCAATCAAAGTTTTCCATTTGTCCAGTATTTTCTTGTTATAAGGTTAGGAATAACAAATTCTAAGCTCTTGTCAGAACTAAGTCTGGAGATCTTCATCATTACCAGTTGTTAAATATTTGTAATACTATTCTATGACTGTGGAACTCAAACACTTTAAAAAGTGTTTATAATTTTTAATTCAGTAATCTCTTGGAGAAATATAAAATCTGCATACCCACGCCTGCAGGCCTGTTTTTACTGTTTGAATTTGTTTCAGATTTTCATTGTATGGCATATTACTCTGTGTGTATTTTTATTTTAGTCTCAGTTATACTTGTCTAAGTCCCTGTTCTTTAATTTTTAACTTAAAATACTTCCTTAAACTAAATAGTCTCCATTGTACTCTTTGGGGGGGGGGTCTTCATACAAGAAGGCTCATATGCTATGGATCACCTAGCCTATAGACTGACCAAACTTGAGTCTAATGACTTGCAATTTCATCACTCATGGCTGAGACAGTACATACCTATGCTACTTATATGCAAACTGTGATCAAGGAATTCCTTATGAGAACACAGTAGATGAGGAAAGATAGTCTAATGTCTTGCTTAAAAAAAAAAAAAATTAGGGACACTTGGGTGGTTCAGTAGGTTTAGCCTCTGCCTTTGTTTCGGGTCATGATCTCAGGGACCTGGGATCAATCTCAGGGTCTTGGGATTGAGCCCCGCATTGGGGGCTGAGCAGAGAGCCTGCATCCCCTCTATCTCTCTGCCTGTTGCCCTACCTACTTGTGATCTCTCTTTCTCTGTCAAATGAATAAATAAAATCTTTTAAAAATAAAAAAATAAAATAAATATTGAATTCAGGTCTATCTAGGAATATCTGGAAGATTGTTAAGGGGGATCTAAAATTGATCTTTTCCCTTGATCAAAGACTGACTCTTGCATTAAAAGGTTGAAATTATTGTATGGGAAAAGAGAATTGAATTTGGCTTCAAGACAATGAGTTATGCCAGAGATAGGTGATTTAGTTGTAACTTTGGTCAAGTTACCTAAGTACACAAATATTATTTTTCCATCTTTTAAACAGGAGTAGTATATATTTTATACTATATTTATATTTTATATAGTATGTATATAGTATAAGGTTGTTATGAAAATTTAAATAATTCATATAAATACTTGGCTTACAGTAAATATTATATGTTGTTTTTATTGCCTAATAAAGACTTTTTAAAATGATAGTTCTCCATTTCCTGCTTGTTGATAGTTAATTAGCTAATACTGTAGATTAATTTGTTAATCTTAATTAAATCAAAATTTGTTAATCTTAATCTTAAAATTTGTTAATCTTAATCTTAAAATCAAAAAGAGACAGACTACAGATCAAAATGTGAAAGAGAATACTTGAGAGTCATAAAATAATTTTTGATTTAGATTTGTGAAAAAAAATGTTTTACTTGACTGCAGAAATTCAAGAATATGTTAAAGATATTCACATGGTTAATGAACTTTGAAATCTTTTAAAATAGTATTAACTCTGGGCATTGAAATAATATTATACATAACTCTATATATACTTGTAGTGTATATACTGTAGTATATTCAGTCTGGGTATTATAATATGCTTTAAAGCAGTATGCAAATTAGACGATCTATGAGGAAGGTGACCAGAATTATCAGGAAACTATGTGAACTAATCATCATCTGACTTGAGAGTGTTTAGACTTACTTCTAAGTACATTATAACACACACAACAGGGAAAAACATTGCGATTTCAAGGCAAACATTCTTTATGATTGTGGAGACCGAGGAAATTAAGGACATCCCACCTCAAGTTTAGCATTAGCACAAGTACAGCCATCTTAGCTTTGTCAGCCATCTCAGCTTTGTCAGCCATCTCAGGCCGCTGTGACCAAGGGCTGAACTTTCCCCTACTTTACTTTAGTTCCAGGGGCCCCTACCCTGCTTTAGTAACAGGAATACCTAACCCTGTAAACACTTCCAGGAAAAACTGCTATACCTAACCCTGTAAACACTTCCAAGAAAGTACCTAACCCTGTAAACAGCCCGGCAACAGCTAATCAGCTTACTGCAGAAAAGGCTGAAACTTCTCCTCCCCTCCCCCCAGCCTCTTGTAATGATCCATAAAAACCCCTGCCTTAACTAGCGTTGGCATCCAAGTCCCTACTCCACTGTGTTGGGTATACTTGGGCCCAACCTTAAGCTTGTCAAATAAACCCTTGGTGTTGGCTCCTTGGTGGTCTCTCGGACACGAAAACTTGGCCATTATAATGATCTTATTATCTCTATCTTGCACCATTTTCTAAAATTTCTTAGCCACCTGCTTTTAGAAAGGAATCTGAGGCTTTTTTGACATAAATGGCTTACATTCTAGAACCAATGTATAGAAATTACAGTGACTTGATGTCAAAGTGAAGCAAAACTTCCTCACAATTTAAGTTACCAGTGATGATTGTACTGTTCAGCACTGAACTTCTAGTCATGTATCTTTTAGTCAACATATAGAGAATGATCTGTTACTAGATCACATATTTATGAAAGAATATGATAATACTAAAGTTTAATTTCTTCCTCAAATATGGAACAATAGTTCCTTGTAGGTCTTCTACTAAAAAGAACAGGCAGTTAGTAGGCAAATGAGTAGCTCACTGAAGTTTCTGCCCTCAGTGTTAGAATCCCCATCAGTACTCTTATGCATATGAATTCCTCCTGTCCAGCTTTAATAGGCAGAATGGAATACTTTTGCAAATTTTAGTGTACTTTCCCAGGTCATTCCCCAAAGACTTGCTTATTCTGAATGTACAAGATGGCATTCTAATCAGTTCATTCTACTCATTGTTAGGGCAAATGTGTCTGCCTGTAATTCTTATCTAGTGATCGCCATTAAAAATGAGAAATAAATATATTAATTAAATGGCTTTACAGCTCAGAAGACAGACTCACAAGCTGACCTGGGAGAACAAGATTAGATAAGTAACCTGTTTTGGTTTAGCATTACCTACACTTCTTAGGCAATAGGTAGGTAACTATCATACTATTAATCAAATAAATGATAGAAATTTTAAAGATGAAAGTTGGGGAAAACTTGATGGACAACCACAAACTTCAATTGGCTTGATAAAAGTCAATACTTAAAGGAAAACAATGCAACATGATGAAATGCCTGAGGGAAATACTGGTCAATAGGGCAATCAAGGTACCTAATGAGATTGTGTCCCCAGATGGGGAGAGTCAAACACTTTGGATAAATTATGATTTTTCAGTGCCTATGCTGAAGGTTTAAAATCAAATAAGTAATTGAAACAATTGGAAGCATAAAGTTGTGGTACAGAGATAAGAAATCTTATTTAGAATCTGACCCTCTCACTTATTTCTATGTTTGCTTTCAGAACTGTTAGTTAAGACTATTAGTAATAATACTAGTAATACTAGTAATAAAAACTAGTAATTTTCTTATCTATGAAACATGTAGAATTATATTCATTTTACTTTTCTCTCAGTTTTTGGTGATAATAAAAGACAATTAAACATCTTAATAATAGGTAAAAGAAATTGATAGTGTATGAGCATATATGTGTATGTGATCCATGGTAAATTTCATTTGAGCCATGAATAACTTTTCCCAGAGAATGTTAGAGGTCCATGTACATATGATTTTACATACAACACTAGCAAAAATTGCATTATCTGAAAGCCATTTTGAAAATTCTATGTGCCTCTGAACATCACATTGAGAAATCCCACAAAATAATCAGGAAATTTTCTTTTATCACCTTTTGAAACATTGTGCTGTTCTGGGTGGAGTACAATAACTTTTTGATTGATTTCTTGAATAGAAAATCTATTTTATTATTTTACTGGCTGAAGATATCCAAAATTGTCATTTTGAAGAGGAGAATTACACAGAGCAGGCCCAAGCCGGCAGTCCCCAGTCCAGTAGATGACAAGTTACCAGAAAGAGCAAGAGATAATCAGCCTTTTCTGCTTCTGTAAACAGACTTCCCAAAACAAAGCCCCCTGCCCTGCCCTAACTGCTGTTCCCACCTAAAGCAGCCTCCCCACTCCCCAGTTTAAGCCCACCTACCGGCACTCAACATAGCCCTTGGAACCGGACCCCCTGTACCCTCCTATAAAAACCCTGTTACCACATTACCCCCGGTCCAGAATTTCGAACATGAGCTCTCCTGAGTAAATAGACCCGAGTTCTGCTTCTCAAAGTGTCACTTGGTTTTTCGCGGATCTAATTATTTTCTGCAACAACATCAAGGAGGGCTATTTAATCCTTGGCTCCTCTTTCCATGTATGTACCTATGAGTCAATGGACTAGACTTCACTGGAAGAGGACTGACTGTGTCAGAAACTATTTATGGGGATAAAGGCTCTTGGTCATTTTCGGCATAAAGAGTATGATACAGGGGCACCTGGGTGGCTCAGGGGTTAAAGCCTCTGCCTTCGCCTTGGGTCATGATTTCAGGGTCCTGGGATAGAGCCCCGTATCGGGCTCTCTGCTCAGCAGGGATCCTGCTTCCCTTCCTCTCTGTCTGTCTCTCTGCCTGCCTCTCTACCTACTTGTGATCTCTGTCTGTCAAATAAACAAAATCTTAAAAAAAAAAAAAAAAAAGAGTATGATACACAAAAATTTACCTTGAAATTGGAGAAGCTCAAATATTTACCTTAAAGAAATGAAGTAATCCATCCATAGAATTACAACTGCAGGCTCGGTTTTACCAAAAAAAAAAAAAAAAAACCAAACAAAAAAAAACCTGGAGAATGTGTTTAGGCAATTTTGAGTAGCAGTGGGGAGTGGGGACACCTCAGTGTGAACGGATTCATCTCTGCATCGCTAAAAACTGAGAACCTTGGGTGACCACATGTCTGTAAAGAACTTCCAAGTACATTATAACACACAGGACAGGGAAAAACATAGCGATTTCAAGGCAAACATTCTTTATGATCTTATTATCCCTATCTTGCACCATTTTCTGAAATGTCTTAGCCACCTGCTTTTGGGAAGGAATCTGAGGCTTAGAAAATGTGAGTCGTTCATTCAAAGTCACACATTTAACCTGAGCAAAGAGGTAATTAGAACTCAACATGTTTATCAGATATTTGAAAACAATATTTTCAAATATGAAAACCAATTAATATATTTGAAAACTTTTTTTGCCAACAAATTTGAGTTTTTAAAAAGGCGTGTAGCTTTTGGCATTTCAATATTTTACACTTTTTTGTTTTTTTTTAATTAAGAAAATAGCCCTTTAAATCTACGCCCAAAACAAAATATTAACTGAAGGCCAGTCTTGGAAACACACTTAGGCATTTCAGAGAGTTTCCTTTAACTTCTGTTATGTTGAAAACTTTCAGAAACTATTTTTAGAGATCAAATGGGGACCACTTTGAAAAGCTCAGCTTGATTAAGAACAGACAACACACATTTAGGGAATAAAAGGAATCACTCACTACTTTTGTAAAATCCTTCAGGGATTTCACTACAGGTAGACAAATGCGGGAAGGGAGTTAAAGAGGATTTTAAACTTAGATGTTTGGAAAGTCTTTGACAAAATTCTTTATGGTCATGTAAGATCAGTGGAAAGGATCGATGAAACTAATAGTAAATTGGCTCACTGTTGTGAACAATGATTTATGGAAAGGAAACAAAGGTACTAGAAATAGGGTTTTTGGTCCAAGCCACAATATGCTGCTTCTTCATAGGACAGAGACAAATCTAAAACTTACTAAAAAACAAAACAAAACAAAAAACTTTAAATAGACTTTTGTTTAAGATTTAGTAATATCTTTTTTGCATTTACTTTGCAATAAGTCAAATAAAATTGAAGTTTAAATAATACTTGCTCATGACATAGAATGTGATAAATATGTGGTGTTCATATTTGGGATTCTTTGTTTCTTAAAGACGATTCTTTCTTTTTTTTTTTTTTT